>NC_143145.1:11549500-12186750 GCF_059928025.1 Delphinapterus leucas
CAATTCTTTCAACAACCTTTGAAGAAAATGCCATTATTATTTCCACTTAGTAGAGGAGGAAACGTAGGCTAGGGGCCTTTAAAAAGCATCCCGAAAATGACATGGTTAGTAGTGGAGAAGGGAATGGAAAGCATGAAGTTTGCCTTGAAAAACCATGCTCCTACTCGCTTTATTGCCTGGCTCTCTCATAAACTCTGTGATTTCCCTGGGATTTAGTACAAAGGGAACGCTGTGTTAGAAAGGGTCCCTTTCAGTACTACCATGCTATCTTTGTACGACTTGATGCTGGGGTGTGGGGTGTGGTGGCAGTAGAAACAGATGCTTCCTAAGCATCTTCTAACTGACAGAAATGGGTCTTATGTCTCTGCCTCCAGGCCCTCACTTCAGTGACGAACTCCCCCAATTCCAGTTCTGATGACTTCTGTGAAGAACAAAATGTTATCAAGGTAAGCCCGGGGCATCGTGTGTCCAGGATTTCCCGATAGTTAACAACAAACTCCATCTTGTTCATAAGAGCTCACCACAAAGAAAACCCCATTGCTTTTATGGTGTTAGTCAGGGCAGAGATCTGGGTCAAATAGTGGTAGAAGTACTTTATAAGAGAGAAAATCAGATTAGTTAGGGCTCTGTACACTTTGGCTTTATTTCCTCAAGGTTTGTTGAAACGTCTCCCATCCCTTTCTATCTGACCACTCCTTCCCTATTCACCTGGATGGGACTTGCATGGTAAAGGTGAGACTTTACACAAGCCCAGAAACACCAGGGAACTGAAGCAGTCATCCCTGAAAAACAAGACACATGCCCCAAAGAAGCAGACTTCATGGGAGTCAGACAAATCCGGTTGGGTGGGTGTGGTAACTTCTGTTTTTTACTCTCTCCCCAGCATGCTTTCCCACCCCCATTCGCCTGGTTCAACATACATTAGGGGAACGAGCTAACTCCTTTTGTACATCAAGGCCTGGTATCCATCAATTACTGGTGCCATCAAGATCGTTAAGTACCTAAGAGCTCCTTTACTTAATATCTATGTATGAACCCCAATTTCCTGCCAAGGGCGTCTGTCAACGGATTGGGATGATGGTGCATTTAAATCCTGGGGGACTGGTGCCCGATCGTGAATATAATTACAAATCTACATCCAAGGAAGAATTTCCACAGTCAAGCCTTGGATTCCGATTTTGAGATCTACATTGTTCCTTTTGATTATATACCGGCTCTGTGGTATGTAGGTGTGCCTGTCTGGATTAAGTCAGACACCAGGCACAGACTTTTTTCACCATTAATATTACTCCTCAGTGTTAAGATACTTGATATTTTAACAAATATTTTCATAAGAAATATCCTTCTAGATGTCAGACCTGCCCAAAGGTAGAATAACCTGCCTTGAGGAGTAGTGAGCTTCTAGTCGCTGGAAGTGTTCAAGTAGAGACTGGATGACTATTTGGTTGAGATAACTGTTATGGGAATTCCAGCATTAGCCACTTCTTCAGACTGAAATAATGAAACGATCAAGAACTAACGGATTCTGTGTTATATCACAATTCCATTTAGCTGCAAGAAATACAATGCCTGACAGCAACACAGAGAAATAAAAGGTCATACGTTTCATATTTCAAGAAGTCCAAAGTTAGGTGGTGGATAAGTTGGTCCATCAGTGCTATCGTGGACTCGGGACGTTTCTATATTTTTGCCCCATGATCATTAGTCAATAGACCTTATCCTCCTGCTTGTAATAATGATAAAGGTGTTGATGATGACTGTATTGACACTTTGTAGTTTTAACCATGTGCCAAAACTGTCCTAACTGCTTTCATGTGTTTACTCATGGTCATAAGAGGGCAGTGGTACCACAGACCTCACATATGTGTTCCAGTTCACGAAAAAAGTGTGGGGGAGAGAAACTAAAGAGACAAAGGAAATATTTTATCAGTACAAGTATTTCTAGAAGCTCACCCAAAAGAAGTCTGCTTTAGTTCTACTGGACAAGAGTCTCATATGACCATCCTCAGCTGGAAGGAGGCCAAGGGAAGAGGGATCCTGAATGGAGGCTGGGTCAATGCATGAACTGCTCCTTCCGTGAGGTAAGCCTCTTCACATCCATAATGTCAACTGATCCTTACAACAACTCTGTACACTAGATACCAAAGGAAACTGAAGAACACAGAGTTTTAAGTAACTAGTCATTTAGGTATTAATTTCCAAAGCTGAGATGTGAATCCACCTACACTGACCTCAGAAACTGTGCTTCCATACTTGTCACTACTGCACAAGGCTACCTCCCTAGATTGGTTTTAGTTCCCCTCCCTCCCTGAAATTCGATAACTGAGATGTGCTAGTCACCTTGAAATAGAAGACGGAGTAGAATTACACGGTGGCAAAGCCCAGAGTCAGTTCTTTCCCTGTAATGGCTTTCCATGAATTTGCTGGATCCACCAAAGGTCTAATAAGGTGAACGCTCAATGCCACTTAACCAGGCACACGTTGAGGCTGGCGCCAGAATGAAGAGCACTCACTGTTCCTGCCACTGCTGAGCGAGGCACACATTCTCCAGATGAAAAGTCATTCTCTGGGAACAGGTCAGATCTCTTCAAAAGTGCGTTGCACATACCGGGTCATAAGAGGATCACTCATGCAGCCCCAGATTAACATCATACGTAGCAGTTCGGTCACCTGACGGGGATGCTCTTTCCTAGCTTGTTTCATCTGGCTTCCCATGAGTAGCATAAGCACTAGGAAAGTCCAGATCACTGTAAGATGGAGACATTCCCTTTTTGGCAGAGGCAGAGGTATCAGCTAGGCTATTCCTGCAGGACTTGTAGGTTAATAAAGCTAAAGGACACGGTGATGACTCTGTCTAAAATACCTGCTGTTGTCCTAGAACCACTTCTCCCCATGGGGAGGCAGCACAGCGCAGACAAGTGCAGGCTGACTTGGAATTGAATCCCTGTCCCCCAAGCCCCACAGCCTTAGCTGTGCTATGTAAACTCTCTCAACTCATCTGGTTATTTTGAGAATTCAACGAGGTACTACCTTGAAACCACTCAGCAAGGTGGTCAGCTGCGTGGAGTGGAGAATCAATAAATGTGGGCTGCGGTTCACTATTATTACTGTTGTTGTTGGTTCCATTATTATTTTTCAGAGTAGGTCTTGAGTTTCTTAACCATCTGGAGGACAAACCCTGGAAAGATTCCCAAGTATTTCCAAGGTGAACGTGAGGTCCACGGATATGGATTGCAGGGTTGAGGCATCTAAACCAGTATTTCAGTAATTGAAAATTAAAGCTGGAAGTCTGTTTATGCTGAGGTCCACAGGCTACTGGACCTATGAAGAC
The DNA here is from genome assembly GCF_059928025.1 of Delphinapterus leucas. Classification (NCBI taxonomy): domain Eukaryota; kingdom Metazoa; phylum Chordata; class Mammalia; order Artiodactyla; family Monodontidae; genus Delphinapterus; species Delphinapterus leucas. The sequence goes on from NC_143145.1 coordinate 11,552,832, forward strand.
TTGTCCAGAATCTGAAAGATCTTTAAAATTAATTCTCTCTACTAAAATGACCCAGTAGTGGGAGAAACACTCAGGACCAGGTGCTAGGGTCTCAAAAATCAACCCCTGGGTCTGGTCTATTTCTTCTTTAAAAAAAAAAACGTTATTGCCCCCACTGAGATGAATAACAATATCAACCATTAACCTTTTTTTAAACACTTAGACACTTAACGCTATGTTCCGCTGACATTCTAAACCTACATGTATCAGCACATGTGAGTCTCACAGTTAGTTCCTTGCTGTAGGTTCCATTAGCCTTCCTCTGAAAACAGACAGAGACAGACAGAAACTGAACAACTGGTCCAAGGGTACAAAGCCTGTTAAGGGGCAAAGCCAGGCTTTGGATGTTAGGGATGCTCTAAATGCAGCCCTTCTCTCTGTTTTAGTGCCTTCTGAAGGGAGGATGAGCAGACCTATATGAGCTCCCCTGCTCATCACTCTTCTTTACTCACTTCTCTCCAGCCATTTTGGCCTCTCCTCATTTCCTAGGACCCATCAAGTTTATTCTCACCACTGGATCTTTGCCTTTCCTTTTTCCTCTATCCTAGAATGAATTCAGGGGTCCCTCAGAGGAGAGAGTGACTCCTGAGAGGGTACATTTGTCATAGAATCCAAACTTTAAAATATAACAAAAACAAAGGAACAAAAATTCTTGTGGGCAGTAGTATAATGTGCTTGTTTTAAAATAGGAATACATTTCCAGTTCTTAACCCCCCCACCTCCATCTCCCAAAGGAAAATAAAAAATCATCTGTGAGCATCCTTTAGGTTATCCATTCATCTCAGTTTGCCCAGGACAGTCCCACTTTATGCCTGTATCCTTTGTGTAATTATTAAGAGCGCTCCCTTTCACTCTCAAACAGGTCTCAGTTTAGAAAATATACAGTCACCCTGTTTATAGTGGGCATTTCTGCCTCCACTATCAGTTTCCAAAGTAGAGTACCCCATTAGTTGAAATTCTTTCCAGATGGCAAGCAGGAGAAAAGAATACGCCTGTCTGTATCCAAGCCTGTGCTTTTCAGAAGTCTAGATGGCTCTATCCTTAAGTGATTGGAAAACCTTTCCAGCTCTGACGCCTCTCCACTCACCACCCACCAGCTATTCTCAAGTCTTCTATCAGTTATTGCCTCTACCATGAAGTTGATAACAGTGGACTCACACTTACAAGTTTATTTTACACACATTTCCCTTTTGTATATATACTTTTATTGTTTTCATTTTAAGAAAAATGATTAAGAGCTAGGTTTTCCTACTTCTTTTTATTACCCATGGTGTCTAGCACAAAGCTACACACAAACTAGGGACACTATAAACATTGATGGAAAAGACAAAATATAGGAAGGAGAGAGAGGGACAAAATATAGAAACTGAGAAGGAAAAAAGGGAGGAAGGGAGGAAGGAAGTTCAAAATATATTCCTGCAACACCAAGACTGAAGGGAAACCAGCAAGTCCCTTATAACAATGACTTGTCTTCATTCAGTGCAAACAGATGCATTCCTAACCGTGGTTATTCTCTGTTCTACTGTGAGCAACATGCACCTCTAGACCGAAGAGTCCAGGCAGGCTGGACTGTAACAGGATTCATCTTATATTAGCTACTTAAGACAAACAATGTGCCTTTCTATTTGGAAGATCTTAGAAGCCCCCAACTGAATAAAGGATGAAAGGCAGTTTGTTTAAAAATAAGGAGTGCTTTCACCAGGGACTGCTTTCTCCAAGAGAACTAAGTTTCTTCACAAACAACTACAACACAGAGGTTCTTTTCTAAACCAGAAGCCTTACTGCTGCCTGAGTCTGTGCCTTCTCTTGACTAGTGTAAGGAAAATAAGGATTTTCCATTTTTTTTATAAGTTTGATTTGCAAATAGGATGAGTGTTTATCAGATGAAAAGTGTTGCTTCCCTGCTGATATCAAGTTAAGCATCTCCAATTTTTAAAAAACTAGCATCTTTTCTCAAATGTTGATGCTTTGTATTTATAACAGGGTTCTATGTCAGATTGAAAAAACACAAAATTTTGTAATTTATGTCTATTTCTTTATACTACATGAAAAGTGGAGATTTAAATAAAATCACTTAAATATGATTATCTATTTTTCTCTTTACCCTTCAACCATTAATGAAATTGTTTCTTCATGTAACTCTGATTTTATTAATTCATTTGTATACATATGAATTGCATTTATTATTTAATGAGTAGTTACTATATGAAACTAACAGTATGTAAGAGCTGGGAAAGTAAATAAAAAGACAAAATTCAACACTCCTTCATGATTAAAACACCAGACAAATAGGAATTGAAGGGTACTTAGCCTGATAAAGGCCATCTACAAAAAGCTCATAACAGCACATGCAAGGGTGAAAGAATAGAATTTTTCCCTCTAAGGTCAGGAAAAAGAAAAGGATATCTTCTCTAACTACTTCTATTCAACTATAGGTGCTATAGGTTCTCATCAGAGCAATTAGGCAAGAAATAAGACAGTCTCTAGATTAGAAAGGGAGAAGTAAAGCTATCTTTATTTGCTCATGAAATAATCTTATATATAGAAAATCCCAAGGAATCCACTAAAAAATTATTAGAATTAATAAATGAGTTCAGCAAGGTTTCAAGATACAAGATCAATATACAAAAGTTAATTGTTTTTTATACACTTGTAATAAATTATCCAAAAATGAAATTAGTAAAAAAGAAATCTATCTACAATAGCATTAAAAAAGAATGAAATACATAGAAATAAACCTAACAAAATAAGTGTAAAACTGATATTCTAAAAACTACAGAACATTATTGAAAGAAATTACAGAAGCCCTAAATAATTAGAAAGGTAGCTTGCATTCCTGGATTGAAAAACAATACTGCTAATATGGCAATACTCTCCAAACTGATCTACAAATTCAATGCAATCATAAAGAAAATCCCAGCTTATTTCTTTGTATAAATTGATGAACGGATTCTGAAATTCATATGGAATTGCAAGGAGCCCAATAGCCAAAGTAAACCAGGAAAAGAACAATTAGGAAGACTCACATTTTCTAATTTCAAAACATACTACAAAACAATGGTAATCCAGACAGGGTGGTACTGGTGCAATACATATAGATCAGTGGAATAGAATTGAGAATTCAAAAATAAATCCATGTGTCTGTGGTCAGCTGATTTTCACCAAGTGTTTCAAAACCGTTCAATAGGGAAAGAACAGTCTTTTCAACAGATGGTGCTAGGACAACTGGATAAGCACAGGCAAAAGAACGAAGATAGACCCTGACTTCACACCACGCTCAAAAATTAACTTAAAATGTATCAAAACCTAAACGTAAGAGTTTAATCTATAAAAGTCTTTGAAGAAAACATAGACTTAAATCTTCACGACCTTAGGTTAGGCAGTAGTTTCTTAGATATGACATCCAAAGTACAAACAACAAAAGAAAAGAACAGATAAATTGGACATCATCAACGACTCTAGAATAACTAAATCCTGGACTACAGCCTTCTGACAGCCCTGAGACAGAGGACCCAGTTAAGCTGCACTAGGAATCCTGACCCAGATAACAAATATTTGTTTTTTTAAGACGTTTTTAAAGAAATGGGCAAAGGATCTGAATAGACATTCGTCAAAGGAGGATATACAAATGCGCAATAAGCACAGGAAAGATGTCCAACATCCTTAGCCATCAGGGAAATGTAAATCAAAACCACAATGAGACTACTTCACACCCACTAGGATGACTATAATAATTTTAAAAAATAGGTAATCACAAGTTTGGAGAGGATACAGAAAATTGGAACTTCATATACTGCTACTGGAAATATAAAATAGTTTAACCACTTTAGAAAACAGTCTGGCAGCTCCTCAAAAAGTTAAATACAGGGTTACCATATGACTCAGCAATTCCATTTCCAGGTACGTATTCAAGAGAAATAAAAATAAATGTTCACACAAAACCTTGTACACAAATGTCCATGCAGCATAATTCATGATAGCCCAAATTGGAAACAACCAAAAAGCTTATCAATAGGTAAATGGATAAACAAAATGTGATATATTCATATAATGGAATATAATTCAGCTACATGGATGAACCTTAAAAATATTATGCTAAGTGAAAGAAGCCCACCACCTAGGACCCCATATAATATGATTATGTTTGTATGAAATGTCCAGAAGAGGCAAATCTATAGAGACAGAAAGTAGGTTAATGGTTGTCTGGGGCTGGGAAGAGCAAACTGGGGAGGAGGGCAACGGGAGTGACTACTAAAAAATCTCTTACTTTTGGGGATGATGAAAAAGTTCTAAAATTAATTGTGGTGATGTTTACAGAACTCTGTGACTATTTGAAAAACTACTGAACTGCATACTTTAAATGTGTAAATTGTATGGTGTGTGAATTATCTCTCAATAAAGCTCTTCTAAAAAAATAAACAAAGAAGACCTACCGTCCCTGCATGCAAGGAATTTATATTAGATAGAAGAAAAACACATCCAGTTGTTCTAAAATATAGGAGAGAGGGAATAGTGGAGATTGTATCATCAAGAACAAGGAGAGACATGATCTAATGCTAACAAAATATGGGCCCAAGATGTTATTTTAAAGATTCACAAAGAAAACATAGATATGAACAAGTGATTCTTGGGGCTGAACCTTAGAGGCATAGAAGGAATTCTTACGCAAAAGAAATGCAAGACTAGAGAGTGTCGTACAGAGTGAAATAAGTCAGAAAGAGAAAAGCAAATATCATATAATAACACATATATGTGGAATCTAGAAAAATGGTATAGATGATCTTATTTGCAAAGCAGAAATAGAGACAGACGTAGAGAACAAATGTATAGATACCAAGGGGAAAAGGGATGGGGTGGGAGGAATTGGGAGACTAGGACTGACACATAAACATTATTGGTACTATGTATAAAACAGACAATTGATGGAAACATACTGTATAGCACAGGGAACTCTACCTAATGCACTGTGGTAACCTAAATGGGAGGGAAGTCCAAACAGGAGGGTATATCGGTATGTATATGGCTGATTCATTTTGTTGTGCAGTGGAGGCTAACACAACAGAGTGAAGTGTAAACACAACCATACACCAATAAAAATTAAAAAAAAAAAAGAAATGCAAGAACATTCCAGAGAGATGTAAAGCTATAAGGAAAGACAGCTTCTGATTCAGAGTTCGACTGAGACCTTTGCTGGCCTTTTCTTTCATTGGTTTTCAAGCACAACAGCACACACTTCAATTACACAACCATACTTTTTATTCAAGTGACTTGGAAATAATCAGATCATTATACGTGAACACAGGTGACATAAACCCACCCACACACACACAAGCAAACGTATCATTTCCCTTCTGTGGTGAATGATTTTTCTATAAGCAACGTCAGGTATAAATACTGTATGAGAGGCACTAGAAATGAAGACTTGACAGCCAAAGACTTAACCCACAAAGATCCTTTAATCTAGTCAAGAAGAGAGACAAGAAAGCCTATAATTCAGCGTTCTATGATCAATAGGATGTGACTACTATGTAGACCCAGAGCACAGAATCTGAACTGGGGTGGATCAGGGAATCCCCCTAAGGACCAAGCTTGAGATGACCATTGTGGGATGGATGGGTGAGTGTTAGCCAGGAGGATGAAGGATGAGCAGAGCCTGCTGTAGTACATTTATGGAACTACTTCTAAGTCAGTTTGACTGTCATGGGCGGTGTTTTTGGCAGTATGGGATACACTAAAGCAAAGATAAGCCAAGGACAGAAAAGAAAGCCAAGAATAGTGTGGAAACGCTTCCTTAAATAATCACAGCCAGGTGCAGGAAAATAGAATTCATATACCTAGGTTCTGGTATCAGAATATCCCCTAATCAAACATGGATCTGTAAGGCCTTTTGATCTCAATTTCCTTATATCTAAAATGAGTACTCAAACTGTTTACAAGATTTCTTCAGCCTTACAAATTTAGGATCCTGCACATTTGCAGACAGGCCTCTGGCTCAGACCTTTAAAACAGAACATTGTATTTATTAGAAGCACACCATTAAAACAACCACCGCCACAACAATGCCCTTTTACTTATAAAACTAGTTAAACAAGAATGCAGAATGATTTGAAAACAAAACGGATACTTTCAAGAAACTTAGTTTATTCCTTTTCCTCCCCCCCAACCCCCCGCTCTGTAAGATATCTTGCCAAGCCTGCTAACCTCTGATGCAGAACATACAGCAGGCCTTTGCTCCTGCAGCACTCTGCTTCAAGTATCAGGGAATGACCCTCTGCCAGACTTTTATGTCCCCATGGAGCCAAGCTCAAACCACAAGCAGAACCAAGCAGAACAGCAGGGTAGAACGCTACTGCACTGATGTTAGGCATGGAACTGCCAGGTCAGATCCCATGTTTGAACAGCTGTGTCACGGTTGGAAAAAATCACCCTCTCTTTCCCAGCCCGACTGTAGAACTGTATATCTATACCTATGACGCATATGTATGTATATGTATACACACACACACACACCCCCATGCATGTATATGCCTATATTTATATCAATTGTGTCTTTTTAGTCTATAATTAATATTTTGATATCTTGGGGGTCCGTGCTGACCCTGGGGGGCTGCCTCATGCAGGGCTAGCAAACAACTGCCCTACGAGTGCATCTTTCATTCAAATTGACCAAACCAGAGCCCATCCTCCTAACCACTTCCTCTACCCAGCTCTTCTATTCCAGGCCACTCTCTACCTGCCCTAATCACCCCAATACCAGGTACTAGTCAACTAAGGACAGCTCCTACACTCCAAAGCCTGCTGAAATTATTCCAACCTGCTTACCTTGTCTCAGCTGCCCACTCCCCTCCTGCAGAAACCACAGTAAAGGTTGTGGCCACAATTTCCCCCTCTCCCTCTGCCTCTAGATTGACCTCAACACTTCTTCAGGTGCCCTCTTCTCACTCGATGCTTTTGGATAGGATAACACAAATTTAAACATATCAATTCTCCCCCAAACTAATCTACAAATTTCAAGCAAGCCCAATAAAAATTTAACTTGGATGATTTTTATATATTTGGTAAACCTTACATGTATATAGACTAAAATTAGCTAAAGTAACCTTAAAAATATTAAAGGGAATATGCTTATTCTTATCAGATATTAAGACATGCAGCAAGACCACAGTAATAAAAACAGTGTTTTACTGATGTAATAACAGGCAAATTGAATAATGGAAGATAATAAATAGTCCTGAGACAGACTCATTAATATATGAGATCTAAATATATAATAAAGTTGGCACAACTAATTATGGGAAACTGACACATTTTTAGTAGATGGTGTGAGTAAATACTGGTTCCTTTTAGCATGAAAAATGAATCCATATCCTATCTAACACCACAAAAAATTGTGAATTCTAGAATGATTAGAGATATAAATGGGAAAAATAAAACCGTAAATTTAATGGGATTCCCCCCGCCCATGTTTAAAATCAATAAAAAAAATTGATATCTGGAACATAAATTTATCTCCTGCCAATCAACACTCCCGCCCCCCAAAACAAAACTAGATAAAAGATACAAACAGGCAGTTTACAGAAAACAATAAAAGCAAACAAATACATGATAACATGGTCAAAATCATTCGTAAACAGAGATTTGCACTTTAAAACACAAGGAGATAGTACAATGCACTTATTAGACTAGCTAATCGCAGCTTTCTAGCCCATATTATTTCTCCATCTTTTAGAGGTACAGAGTTTTCTTTATTAAAGTCCATCACTAATAAACTGCATTTTAAGCAGAGCTCAGAGTAAACTTTCTTAGAAATTTATTATGAAATCATTTCCTTTTCTAAATAAGTTCCCCCTCATTAAACAGAGTTATTAAAGTCTCGATAGAAATGCCTTGGTATAACCATTGGAACTGATTTGTGGGCTGTTACTCTGTTCATCACAGCGCTGCAGAAAAGGCTGTGCCTAAATAGACACTTCTCCAAAGAAGATGCACAGATGCCAACAAGCACGTGGAAGGATGCTCAACATCACTAACCAACAGAGAAACGCAAATCAAAACCACAGTGAGGTATCACCTCACACCTGTCAGAATGGCCATCATCAAAATACCTACAAACAATAAGTGCTGGAGAAGGTGTGGAGAAAAGGGAACCCTCTTGCATTGTCATGAAGAACCTAGGGGCAGGACAGGAATAAAGACGCAGATGTAGAGAATGGACTTGAGGACACGGGGAGGGGGAAGGGTAAGCTGGGACAAAGTGAGAGAGTGGCATGGACATATATACACTACCAAAGGTAAAATAGATAGCTAGTGGGAAGCAGCCACATAGCACAAGGAGATCAGCTCAGTGCTCTGTGACCACCTAGAGGGGTGGGATAGGGAGGGTGGGAGGGAAACGTAAGAGGGAGGAGATTTGGGGATATGTGTATATGTATAGCTGATTCACTTTGCTATAAAGCAGAAGCTAACACACCATTGTAAAGCAATTATACTTTAATAAAGATGTTAAAAAAAAAAGGCTGTGCTATTTGGCTGCATTTTATGCGACTAGTTAAGGTCCGGTTTGGTGAATCCCATCACATCTTCTTTATTTCCAGCAACGCATTAACCTTCCATGAACTGTAACCACTGAAGGTTCATATTATAAGGACTAGCGGACAGAGTTTAACTGAATTCATCCCATTCAATTATTTAATCATTCATTCATTCACTCTTTACTTTATTAACAAATATTGATTGAAGTCCATTCTTTTTTTTTTTTTTTTTTTTGCGGTGCGCGGGCCTCTCACTGTTGTGGCCTCTCCCATTGTGGAGCACAGGCTCCGGACACGCAGGCTCAGCGGCCATGGCTCATGGGCCCAGCCGCTCCACAGCGTGTGGGATCTTCCCGGACCGGGGCATGAACCCATGGCCCCTGCATCGGCAGGCGGACTCTCAACCACTGCGCCACCAGGGAAGCCCTGAGGTCCATTCTTAAGCATTGGTTTACATTTTGAGAGTTCAGAATGTGCCTGTCCTCTAGAAGCTTAAAATCCAACATGATTCAAGACTTGGCTCCATGCTTATAAATTGTCACTTAAAACCTGTTTGAAACTGGAGCTTCTCATCTATGTAACTGAAATAAAAATTCCCACCTCACATGGTGATTGTGAGAATTAAACCATGCTGTGTATACACCGTGCTTATTCCAAAACCAAAATTTTTCTGCATATCAACTATCTTACCTTTTACCACTCCATTATCTGAAGGCAAACGGGACAGAAAGAAATAGTCTTCCCTTATGCCTTGGTGGAATTAAAAGGCTCTTATTCCACTGTGGAACTTGTAAATTCATGGCTTCTTTGAAAGAGTCTGCATTTTCGCTCTGCAAAACCTTACCTGCAGTGTATATTCTATAAGATTCTTCTTTATGAGTAGCCCCCAAATAGTACAGGATTGTTCAAGAAAAAATTCTACTTCAACAATCTCATTATCACCTATTTTGTCACACACAGGCACACACGCGCGCACACACACACACACACACACACACAAATTGGCATTGCAAAATCCATACATCTAAAAATCATCCTTAACAGTGTGTGTAGGAGGTGTGTAGCCTCTGCTGGGAAGAAGAACCTTAAGTACTTATTTGGCTGTCAACAGAGGGAAGAATGAATGTGAACACTGGCCAGTCTCCTGGTCTCCTCCACAGGCCAATAGTCTTTCAGTGAATATCACAAAAGGAATGCATAGGTGATTAAACACCAGGCTTCACACTCAGAGGATCCTGAGCTCTTGTAGTGTGATTATTTTCCCAGAAGCCCCGTAAAAACAGTTTGACTCAAGTTTTCCATTTTACAGGTGTTATTTCCTCCAGTTGGATACAGTAACTTCTGTCCCTTCAGCCAAATGTTTGGGTATCCAGATGACTTCAGGTGGAGAAGAAAGCCAAGTTGTTATTGAACATACCATTTTAATGGGGGGAACACCTTGGAAAGTATTACTGCAGATTCCTTTTAGAGAGAGTAGGTAGAACTTGGCCAATGAACAAAGGCAAACAAAAGTTGCAAAGACTGAGGGAGATAGATCTAAAGTGTCTGGAAAGAGGAGGTAGTCTGATGAAGTTAAGAACAGTTTAATTAGCGAAGCGTTGGAGTGAAAAAACTGAATCAAAGATGATGTGTCGGGCTTCCCTGGTGGCGCAGTGGTTGAGAGTCCGCCTGCCGATGCAGGGGACGCGGGTTCGTGCCCCGGTCCGGGAGGACCTCACGTGCCGCGGAGCGGCTGGGCCCATGAGCCACGGCCACTGAGCCTGCGCGTCCGGAGCCTGTGCTCCGCCACGGGAGAGGCCACAACAGTGAGAGGCCCGCGTACCACAAAAAAAAAAAAAAAAAAAGATGATGTGTCAGTGGTGCTAGAACCCACCAAACCACTCATATAGTGGTTGAATGTACGTAGGTAAACAATCAACTGACTCTTCTATGCATTTGGTCTGCTGGTTTTGGTTTCAGTTTTTCAGCACTGGCCCATTTATAAATGTATGGGAACATCGAACTATGCAGCTACAAAGAGAAATATAATTCTGGGGCTATAAAAAGTTGAAATTCCCTTTGAATGCTGATTAATTTTAAAAAAACCTCTGAGAATAGGTGATGCAAGAGTACCAATAAGTAATGTTTCTTTTTTAAATTATGTCAAAGATGTTTAATTTTTTTATTGCTTTTAGCACACTGTAATGTATGGAATGGGGATCATTTAAAACACGCTTTGAAATGTTTTTATTTATTTATTTATTTTTATTTTTTTTTTTTTGCAGTACGCGGGCCTCTCACTGTTGTGGCCTCTCCCGTTGTGGAGCACAGGCTCCAGCCATGGCTCACGGGCCCAGCCGCTCTGCGGCATGTGGGATCTTCCCGGACCGGGGCACGAACCCGTGTCCCCTGCATCGGCAGGCGGACTCTCAACCACTGCGCCACCAGGGAAGCCCCTGAAATGTTTTTATTTTTTATACCACATAAATATCTGTGTAGTCAACTGACATCTTTTTGCTGTTTAAATTAGATTTTAAGTATAGAGAGCTGAACTTATCATCCTAAACACAATGACCTTATTTATCTCCACAGGTGACACTGGAGTTTAATTTGTTTCCCCAATTCTCTGGTACCCAGTCCCATTCTCTAGTCCAGAGATATTCGATATAAAGCTTTCAATATATGCCCGTAAATATTAGTATATTCTCATAATTTCCCGCTGTTGTTTTACATATGTGTTTCAATTTACATAAATGATATAAGATTGTAACTCATCTTTTTCTAACTCTAACACTCTTGTGAGGATTTATCTGTGTGGCTGTGGACATCTAGTTTGTGTTTCGTACTGGAGCCCATAGTTTCTTAGTGGGCATCTATCACTTATGTATTTCCCTAGGGATTAACCTTGGTTGCTTTCAGTTCCCTGCCACCAAAAATAACACTCAAAAACATGCTTGTACATGGTCCCTCATGAACATTTATAAGAATTGTTCTGGACACATCTCAAGATAATAAAAGCTATTTATGACAAACCCACAGCCAGTATAATACTCAATGGTGAAAAGCTGAAAGCCTCCACACTAAAATCTGGAACAAGACAAGGATGCCCACTCTCATCACTTCTATTCAACATAGTATTGGAAGCCCTAGCCACAGCAATCTGACAAGAAATAAAAGGTATCCAAATTGGAAGGGAAGAGGTAAAATTGTCATTATATGCAGATAACATGTTACTATGGATAGAAAACCCTAAAGACTCCACACAAAAACTACTAGAACTGATAAACGAATTCAGCAAGGTAGCAGGATACAAGTTTAACATACAGAAATTGGTTGCATTTCTTTACACCAACAATGAAATATCAGAAAAGGAATGTAAACAAACAATCCCTTTTAAAATTGCATCAAAAAAATATAAAATACTTAGGAATAAACCTCACCAAGAAGGTGAAAGAGTTATATGCTGAGAACTATAAAACAGTCATAAAGGAAAGTGAAGATGATTCAAAGTAATGGAAAGATATCCCATGTTCTGGGATAGGAAGAATTAATATTATTAAAATGGCCACACTATCCAAAGCAATCTACAGATTTAATGCAATCCCTATCAAATCACCCATGACATTTTTCAAAGAACTAGAACAAACAATCCTAAAATTTATACGGAACCATAAAAGACCCAGAATTGCCACAGCAATCCTGAGGAAAAAGAACAAAGCAGGAGACATAACCCTCCCAGGCTTCAGACAATACTACAGAGTAACAATAATCAAAACAGCATGGTATTGGCACAAAAACAGACATATGGATCAATGGAACAGAATAGAGAGCCCAGAAATAAACATAAACCCCACACCTACAGTCAATCTTCAACAAAGGAGGCAAGAATATACAATGGAAAAAGACAGTCTCCTCAGCAAGTGGTGTTGGGAAGCTGGACAGCTGCATGTAAATCAATGAAGGCAGAACACATCCCCACACCATACACAAAAATAAACTCAAAATGGTTTAAAGACTTAATAAGACATGACACCATAAAACTCCTAGAAGAGAACATAGGCAGAACATTTTCTGACATAAATCATGTCAATGTTTTCTTAGGTCAGTCACCTAAGGCAGTAGACATAAAAGCAAAAATAAACAAATGGGGCCTAATCAAACTTACAAGCTTTTGTAGAGCAAAGGTAACAATAAACAAAACAAAAAGGCAGACTACAGACTGGGAGAAACTATTTTCAAATGACGTGACTGACAAAGGCTTAATTTTCAAAATATATCAACAGCTCATACAACTCAACTACAAAATGAAAAACCAAACAACCCAATTGAAAAATGGGCAGAAGACCTAAACAGACATTTCTCTAAAGAAGACACACAGAAAGCACAAGAAAAGATGCTCAACATCGCTAATTATTGGAGAAATGCAAGTCAAAACTACAATAAGGTACCACCTCACACCAGTCAGAATAGCCGTCGTTAAAACGTCTACAAGTAACAAATGCTGGAGAGGGTGTGTAGAAAAGGCAACCCTCCTATACTGTTGGTGGGAATGTAAGTTGGTGCAGCCACTATGGAAAACAGTATGGAGGTTCCTCAAAAAAATAAAAACAGAATTGCCATATAATCCAGCAGTCTTACTCCTCAGCATATACCTGGACAAAACTATAATTCAAAAAGAGACATGAACCCCTATGTTCATAGCAGCACTATTCACAATAGCCAAGACATGAAAACAACCTAAATGTCCATCAACGGATGAACGGATAAAGAGATGTGGTACATATATATAATGGAATACTACTCAGCCATAAAGAAGAATGGAATAATGCCATTTGCAGCAATATGGATGGACTTAGAGATTATCATATTAAATGAAGTAAGCCAGAAAGACAGATACCATATATCACTTATATGTGGAATCTAAAATATGACACAAACGAACCTATCTATAAAACAAAAACAGACTCACAGACATAGAGAACAGACTTGTGGCTGTCAAGAGGGAGGGCGAGGTGGAGTAGGGGAGGGATGGACTGGGAGTCTGGGGTTAGCAGATGCAAACTATTATATATAGAATGGATAAAAAACAGGGTCCTACTGTATCACACAGGGAACCATATTCAATATCCTATGATAAACCATAATGGAAAGGAATATGAAAAAGCATGTATAACTGAATCACTTTGCTGTACAGCAGCAAAAATTAATAGAACTGAACACTCTAAATCAAATATACTTCGATTAAAAAGAAGAATTATTCTGGAATATATACATAGGATTGGGTTGGTTGGGTCAAAAGGAAAAGAAATACTTGTTTTAGCTAATTATTGCCTACCTGCTTCTCAAAATGATTGTTTCTATTTACTCTTCATCAACTGCACATAAAAATTCTTGTCCTCTCAAAGTTCTGACAGCAACTGACTGTCCCAACATTTCCATTTTTTGTCATTCTAATGGGTATAAAGTAGTATCTCATTGTGTTAGCACTATTATGTCCAATGAGCTCAAGCACATTTTTATATATTCTCCAAACATTTAGACTTCAGTTTCTATAAACTGTCTGGTCACTTTGCCCATTTTCTTAATGGCTCCCTGCTTCAGCCTGTCAATTTAAATTATATTTTGGATATTAACTCCTTCTTAATTTTAACATTAAAAATATCTTCTCCTAACATGTCACCCATTTGGTAACATTACCCAAGATATTCTTCTCAAATATAGATCCACAAATGTGTGTTATCATTCCACACATTTAAGGCTCATACATTGGAATCTTAATTAGATTTTCAGCACTTTTAAGTCATTTGGGTATTTTCATACAAGGTCTATCAGATATACAGTTTATATTTATGTGATAATAGCTAATATTTAGAAACATTTATGATTTTCCAGGTAATTTTAAAAGCATTTCACAGGTACCAGCATATTTATATTTCCAACAACCTCCAAACAAATGAGATAACTTTTATTATTCCCATTTGACAAGAGAAAATTGAAGCATGCAGAAATTAAATAATTTGGCCCAAATTACACGGCCTGAAAGTGAGAGATTTTAGATTTGAACCCATGTTATCTGTGCTTCACAACCCATGCTTTTATATTTAGTTTTTTAATACCAGTGCAGTACATCTTTTCAAGTTAACAATACTGCCTTCCTTCTTACCTCCCTCCCTCCTACCCTCCTTCCCTCCCTTACTTTCATTTCTTTCCTCCTTTCTTTCTTTTGTTTTTCTACAAATACTTAAGCCCTGACTATGTACTGGATATAAATTATTAGTTGTGAGCAAACGGTTGTTACTTAAGTCTGGATGACGTCACCAAGAAATAGGGCAGGGGGAACCAAGGACTGAGCCCTGGGGCACTCAACATGAAGATGGCGCCAAAGAGCAAAAATGTCTCTGCACAGCCTTCTCCCTGCCCTCCTTACCCCGGTTCCACGTCCCCTTGGCCCTGAGTGTCCTCCCATCTTGAGGCCCCACAGAATCTCAGTATGTATTACACATTCCTCCAGCAAAATGAGTCCACTGGCAGGCACCCAGGAACACAGAGTCATACATGAGGCTCCCTCAGCCGGCTGGACTTTCTCCAATTGTGGTCATAGGTAGCCACAGAGACAGGCATAAATGCAGGTCCTGGAGACTGGACCAAAGGCATGGTGGGTTGGGAGGGTAGAACCACAGGCATCCTGTACAGGCGCCAACCAGTGACCTCTACTCAAACTGTGCCAAAGAAAAAAAAAAAGGAGCATCATAAAAAGAATGATCCTTTTCTCTCCTTGCACCCTATCTTCTCCCACAGAAATGCCTAGCTGATTTTCCAGGAGTCTAAGATTCTTAGTTCATCACTAGATAACACTAATAGTTACAGCTACCACTTCATGTGGAAGCCAGAAAATAGTAAGTTATAGGCATCCTACACTCATTATCTTTCAGTTTTATCACATGAAAGGTAGGTGTGATTATTTCTGACTCAGAAATGTTAAGTAACGTACCCGAGGATTACATGCCTAGTAAGCAGCAGAATCAGCACCGAGACTCAGACTTCCCTGATGTCAATACTCACGCTTTTTCTCCTTAAACACAGCACTACTGACAATAACGTTAACAATAAAGCATACTTGTGAGTATTTAATATGTATTGGGCACGGTGTCAAGGGATTTCCACAGATTTTCTCGGTTATTGTGACAACAATCTTAACTGGATCAATTCTTTCCTCCTCTACAACTTTTAAATAATTACTATTTTCTTAAACAGAGGACAGAACTAAGACTAAGATACCTAAGCAACTAGCCCAAGTTCTTAGAAGTAGTAAGATCCAGAGATGGAATCTGAAATCAGATATATGTGACCCTGGACCCCCCCAACTCTTGACTCTCTTCTTTCCTTAATGTAGTCATTGCCAACTCTGTGGTTTATCCTTCGGGGTAAACTTTGACATACTTCCTAACACCAATTGAAAGCCGTGTGTTTCTCAAGGCTCAGACATTCAAGATGCAATAGGAGCTTGAATTATCAAATGAGTAAGTATGGTTTTGCCTTCAGAGAACTGTTAAGATTTATCTCTGCAGAGAAAGACAAATATCATATGATATCACTTATATGTGCAATCTTAAAAATGATACAAAGGAACTTATTTACAAAACAGAAATAGACTCACAGACATAGAAAACAAATGTATGGTTACCAAAGGGGATGGTGGCGGGGCGGAGATAAGTTAGGAGTTTGGAATTAACAGATACACGCCACTATATATAAAATAGGCAGACAACAAGGACCTACTGTATAGCACAGGAACTCTACTCAGTATCTTGTAATAACTTGTAATGGAAAAGAATTTGGAACAGAATCACATATATATAATATACATATTTTATATATATGTATAACTGAATCACTTTGCTCTACACTTGAAACTAATACAACATTGTAAATTAACTATACTTCAATAAAAAATAAAATAAATTTGAAAAAGATTTCTCTCTGAAGCTGTATGAGGCTGTAAACTCCTTGTCTGGTTTCTCTTTGTATACCCTCAAGATGCCTGGATTTGTGTTAGCACATAAAAGTTAATAAATAAATATTCTTATGGAAGAAAAGAAGGAAGAAATGGTTAATTAAAATGCTCAACTCGGGGCTTCCCTGGTGGTGCAGTGGTTTAGAGTCCACCTGCCGATGCACGGGACGCAGGTTCGTGCCCCGGTCTGGGAAGATCCCGCATGCCGCGGAGCGGCGTGAGCCATGGCCGCTGAGCCTGCGCGTCTGGAGCCTGTGCTCCGCAACGGGAGAGGCCACAGCAGTGAGAGGCCCGTGTACCGCAAAAAAACACACAAAAAAGGATGACCACTATGATCTAAACCTCCAATTCAACCCAGAATTGATGACTTTCTAGAGAAGGAGGAAGAGTCAGTACAGCAGTTCTTGGGCTTCTCAGACAGAGTCCTTGGAGCCAGGCCAAGCCAATAAAAGATGGATAGGGGACACATGCTATTTATAATGTTGTCCATGTGGAAGCCTCAATTCCTAGAAATGCATACTGAATCACTAGAAATTCTAAGACTTCAGGTGACGCTGTGAAACCAATGAATATACCATAGACTCACACTCACATGTGTGTACACACATGTGCATGCACACACATACACATGTGGAAGCCACATTTCCTGTCAGAAAGGTGGACTCTTCCCAGTTTCCCTCTTGCGTTAACCACGAGTTTTATTTTTCGTATTCTGATGCTTTGACATCTGGGGTCTTGCTGATCCTGGAAGGATTGTTCCTCCAGGAATTGCCAATTCCTGCAGACAGTAAACAACTTGCCCACGAGCATGACTTTCAACCGTGAACCAACCAGTCCAGAGCCGTATCCCCAAGCACTTGCCTTATTGGGCCCTCACAGCCCCACCAGTATCTACCTGCCCTCATCACCCCAAGGCCAGGTACCAGACAACCAGGGATAGCTTACACCCCAGAGTTCACTGAAATTATTTAAACTAGCCAATCCGAAGTCTGCTCACCCCGTCCTGCCTGTTTCTTTTTACGGAAACCATAAAATGAAAACGTTTGTCCACAGTTTCCCTCTCTCCCTCTGCCCCCTGACCATCCCTGGTGTTTCCCCAAATGGCCTATGCCATGCTCCTTTCTCTTGGGATCTGTGAGTATAACAAACTCTCTTTTCAGTGACAGTTATCTCCTGATCTGTTGGCCTCATCGTACATAAACAACAATTTTAAAAATGTATATTAAAATATCTCTGGACATATTCTCTCCAACCTTAATTTCCTAACAAGAATGCAAGGACTGGCATCATTAAAGAAGGAAAAGTTTTCCAAGATGTGCAAGAATATTAGCAAAGGCAGGATAGAACACTTCCTCTTACCTTGGGACAATAAGATGCTGTAAGGAGACACAAGTCAGGGGTCATTCCCACAGAATGAAGGGGAAGGTATAACAATGGTAAAAGCTCCCCTGCCATCATCCCCCTGAATATGAAGGCCTCGTGACTTCAAGGTCCTTGGCACTTTCTGTGGCATTTATGACTCCATTACTGATTTAGGTTTGCAAGATTATAGGAGGTATCCCCAAGTTTCTTGCTCCACTGCTTTGAGAACTAACTGGTTAAGCTTTCTTCAGGATGAGTAGCGATATAAGTAAGACTTCTAGGTAATTACGCTTTATCTATTAAAGATAATGCTTTGCCAATTTAGCAAACAATTTAGTCATGAATCGCTAAGTACTTATAGCAAAGTTTAAAGAAAGAACAATACCTAGGTACAAATTAAAAGGCTTCTGGATTACTATGCAATTATTGTCAATAACTGCTTCATCTAACTGGAACGTTCCCAAGCGTCAATATAAAACAGCCCTGACGCTTTTTTGTTGGAACTAGTGGGTCACCAGGACTTTGCTTTCTCAACAGATGGAGTGCCAAAAGGTGTAAACATTTGAGCGTGTTGATTAAACCATGAGCTCTAGCATTACCCAGACACGGAGTTGACTAGTAGCACTGCCACTTACTAGCTGTGTGATCTTGGGTGACATACTTAACCTTTCTCAACCTCAAGTTCCTTATCTATAAAATGAGGATAAAAATAGTACCTACTTCAATGCATTGTTATAAGAATTAAACAAGTTAATATATGTGCTCAGCACACTGTCTGGCTCAGTCATTGGCCCTGTAAATGTTGGCTTTCGGTAGATATCACAGACAACCTGCTGGAAGTGCTAAAGAAATGAGCAATTGATATATCATACATTTCCTTAATTATTTTCAAGTTACTTTCTTCTCATTTGGGGTTTTATTCTTAGTAGGACATTCTTATATCTTTTGTATTTCTATTCTTGTATTTCTAAATATTCTTATTCTATTTCCTATTCAAGAGAAGTCTGACTCAAGCAGAATGATGTACTACAATCTCATGTATGTCAGGAGAATTCATAACTTCCCTACATGCGTTTAAAGTCCTGTTAAGTTCTTTCACAAAATGGAAGTAAATCTGTCTACCTGTTCACTTCCTTCTTAATGTTTCACTTTTGAACCTCAAGTTTAAATGTAATTTAATTTGTACTGAGTATAAATGTAATCTTAAGATCACTCAAATCATTGAAAGCAAGTTTATTAAACAGTTCTGTCTCACCCTCCACCTTTGGAACACCACAAATCATTAAACAGAACAGTTTTCAAACAGACATGCACTGTGGTTTTCTTACATCTTTCTCCAAAGCCTTAGAAAATTACTATTAGTGTCATTCAAGCTGGGAAACTTAGTCATATTTTCTAAACCTTATGGATATGTCCCAGAATGGGAAAGGACGGAGGATAAGTCTTCAACAGCTGGGAGAGGTTTTGTGGATTTCATAGTGGTTGGGAACTACTAACAAGGAAATATTACACATGGCCTTTGGCAGGAACATATTATAAAATCCAGAGCCTTTTGTTATGGACTGAGTATTATTCATAATTGTTATTTTATTTGGTCTTCTTCCCGTCTTCTCTTTAGCAGAAGGCTTTTCACCTTGAAAAATTACAACATTTAAAGGTGACCCATGTCTCTGATTATATGCTACATAACCTGACAAATACTACTCAAAAAAACAAAAAAAAGCCCATGAGGGAAGTAAAATTTGCAGCAGCATATGACATTTTTACCAACTAGCAGCCAGTTTTTTACTGAGGTAGGTACCCACCCTCAATCAAGTAATGCCAGGAAATGTCCATCATTCCCAGAATACCTCATTCATTCAAATGACATTCATTAATCCCCCGAGCATCCTGATAACTCCAGGAAAGCATCCAAACTCATCTGTGTCTGGCTCCTGCTTGCATGGTCAGCTCCATCTCACACTGCTTCTCTGCCCTACAAACGCTCAACTCCAGACATTTACGATTTTCATGTTTGCAGCTTCTACAGGTGACAAGTAATCCCAAGCAGCTGACGACACGTCATAATAGGTAAATTTATTGATGCACTAATTTTCATGACACATGCTTCATGTTGGTGACCATAAGGGAATCATTTGGCTGCTGAGTGAGACTGACTGGCTGCCCAGCATATGCCTTTCAGTAGCACTTTGCCATTTTTCTCTTTATTCCTCTGTATACTCTGCATGGGGTGTATCAATTACATATTGCCACAAAAATGCTGTTCTACAAACAACCACAAACCTTAGTGGCCTAGGACAATAAACATTTGTTTTGCTCCTGTGTCTGTGGGGTTCAGAGGCTGGGGAATGAGCCTTGGTTAATTTCACCTGGGCTTGCACATAACAGACATGGGTTTCCTGGTAGCACTGTCGCTCTCGTCTAGGCTGTTAGCTGGTCTAGTATGGCCTCAACCAGCACAACCAAAGCAACTTGGTTCTGCTCCACTTGTCCTTCATCCTCCTGAGGGCTAATCCATGTATGTTCTCATAACAGTGCAGAGCTACAAAAGCAACCCAAGATCAACCGTGCAAGCAATTTCAAGCCTATACTTGAATTATGCACACTAACACCCCAATGGCCAAAACAAGTCACATGGACATGCCCAGAGCCAGAGTGAGAGGCACTGCAAAGTTATAAGGCAAGTGGTAAGAATACAGGAAGAGTGAAGAATTGGAGGCATTTTTGCAATCAATATACCCCATGGAAGCAATGAATTCCAGAATGGTGTTTGAGAAGACCTCCCTTCTATTCCACTTGAATTCTTGGATAAAGTATACACTTTTTCACCTCCATGCCACTGCAACGATAGCCCTTTCCCCAACTCTTCACACTTCTACTCTACCCTGTCCAACACTGTGCCAGTCCCTGGAGGTACAAAGACAGGACACATAAAACAGTCTCTGATTTTAGGAAGAATATAGTTGACTTGGGCAACTGACATTTACACAGTATTGAGTTGAGTAACACAAATAAAGACAGTAACATAATGCTCAGTCCATGGTAAGAAGGTGTGGAAGATTAGGCTGAGATGCATCCCATCCCTCCAACATACTTTTGAGTTTACCTGAATCTGCCGTGGACAATTCTTGGGTCTGACGGTTTCCCATCTCAAGTATCTATAAGCTCTCTGCTTCTCTATCTGAGGGCTTTCTTCCATATCAATGGAAGTTTGTACCAGTGCATGTAGATAAAACCCAGAAGCACTACGAATTTAACATCCCAAGAGAAAATCCTCAGTCAGTGAGACAAGGGTCAATGGACAAATACCCCAGTTTCCCATCCTTCATTGTGATAATTTTGAGTCATGTTCTACAGAGTTCCTCAGTGAGATCCCAGCAGTGGCCCCCCAGAAATAGTCACTCATAAATGTACTCTGTTTTTCTACCCTTCCCATCTCTGTTTCTCCAATCACTTATTGGGCATCTTGTGATCATCTCCCATATAAATTACTTGCCCTGAAGTCCTTTTCACAGGGTCTACTTTTCAGGAGAACCCAAAGACAGACAATAATGTTAGTTAGCTATAATTACTATGAAGCCCAATATGCAAAAGTAGAGAAATTCTCAAGGAGCATAGAAAAAGGGAGGGTTCTGAACCCTTACCGTTTCTTTGTTTAGACTCTACATACCTATGCTCTGTGCTATTCACCTGTGAGCTTCACATACCTGAATAGGTAAAGCTGTTTCCTAAGCGGTTCCTACAGTTACGTCATTTGACAGGATCAGGCAAAGGAAGGAGGTGGAGAAAACAGGCACCAAAACCAATCCTCCTTTGTCTAAATAATAGTCTGAGTAACAGCCTTTGCAGTGTAATATGAGGTAGCTATATACCAATGTCCAAAATTTTTCAACAGGGATTAATTTCTTTAGATAAGCATTGCCCTACATCCATGAGCACTTTTTGCAGAATTCAACTATAGACAAAACAAGCAGCAGTGTATGATAGTGGAACATGTATCTTTGAAGGCAGGAGGACCTAGAATCAAGCCTTGGCCCTACTCTTCACCAGTTCTGTGGCTTTTAGCAAGCCAGTGCCTCAATTTCTTTGTCTGCAAAATGGGATTAGTAACCTCTAATTTACAGGCTTATTATCAGTATTAAATAAAATAGCAACAATAAACCTCCAGGCACTATACCTGTCATATAATAGATACTCATTAAGTTTTATCCATTACTAATTCAGAGTCAGACAAACATGAGTGTGAATTTCAGTCCTACGGCTAAATGGCTAGATGACTAGAGAGCAATATGGCATCGTGATTAATAACTCAAGCTCTGAAGCCAGGTGGATTTAGGTTTAAATCTATTTACTACCATGTGCAAATTATGTGACCTCAAGCAAGTGCTTACACATTTCTGGGCCTAGTTACCCCATTTGTGCAATGAGAATAATGACATGCTGTAATTCGTCTATTCTAAGATATATTTTTAATTAATCTCTGATATCAGAATCCATCTTACAATTAATGGCAAATCACAGTATAATTGGCACCATTTTACTTTATTAGTGATACATAAAGAATGCCACACTTTGCAATTAACGTTGTCTTAGATACACTGAAATATGGCTTTACTTAATATGGAAGGTTGTGCACATTAAATAAGATGGTGCTTTAAAATGTTAGCTTCTAATAAATACTCAATAAAAGTAAACTATTACATAGCTTAGCTTCTTAATATCCTTTATCAGTTTTCAGCTTCTCATTTATAAAGATTCAAACAATAACACCAATCACAGGAGGGGTTAAATCATCCAACACAGGACCTGCCAGGAAAGTTAAGTGTCCGGTCACTGTTGATTCGTGTTCACCACTGGTTTGGGTGGCAAGCCACGGAAAAAGATTATGGCCAAATTAAGAGGGAGACAAATTTGTTGGAAGGTTAAAGGGTATCTCACAGAACTGATGGGAAATGTAGAGACTCAGGCTCGGAAAATGACAGGAACTGGAGTAGCTCCAGACCCAGCATCAGGACATACAACGCACTTATATTGGCTGAACATTCAGGAGAAGCCACCACCTCTAACATCAATACCATCCCCATCTCCATGGCCCCAGCCAATGTCACCGTTACTACCACTAGGATGGCACTACTGGCAATGCTGCTGTTAGGATCTCATCTTGCCTGGTTCATGCCTTTGGCAGCAAGACTCTCATTGGCTGACTTAGGCCACAACTTGCTTCCTGACTATGCTGGAGGACTTGCTCACGTGAGCCAGAAGAGAGAACTGGGCCATGAGAACCACTTTTGTGCCAGATCATATACGTGATGATATAGGGGTCAGGCTCCACTGGGGATGTTTTTCAGAAAAGAATGGGATAATGAACAGCTACAACACTAAAAGCAACAACAGCCATATCATAAGTTTCCACTAGGTCACTTCTTCTGAAATATGCCCTAAAACTAGGCCATTGATTCCATTTTCTCCCAATGAGAATATCAGAAAGTTAAAAAAAATTAAACAAAGATTTAGAAAGCATAGCGAAGCACCAATATGTATTCTACAAACCCAAAAGTCTGTCTCTGGAAAATGTAAAGAAAGCCTGTACTTCAGGAGTTAGGGTGCTGGGGAGCTACAAAGTTGAGGTTAGCAGGACAGTAGGAGGTGTCAATTATGATTTCCCAAACCTCCCTAAATCTCCTGATAGGAGATAGTACTGGGGGGAAAGGCCTCATCTGAGCCTATACAACCATGGTTTGAAGGGTTTTCTATCAAGAGAACGTAGCAAGGTAGCCGGTGGACTTGATAGAATTAAGAAACTTGTTCAAGGACCTGCCAGTTCAGCCCAAGACACCTTTGCCTTGGCAAGTGTGTGTCTTTTCATTTCACCCTGATGCTAGTGCCACACACACACACACACACTTAAATGGTAGGTTTCTTGGCTATCGTCCTCTATTGTAACCACTTTGAAACCTCACACCTCTCCCCAGAACCCCTTCGAAGGGAGGTAAAGATCAGAAAATTCCAGAAAGGACCACGCTATATGTCCACTTAGGCTTCTCCATGCATAGAGAAGAGGAAACAGCATCCTTCAGTGACAAGAACACAGACTTGAAAACAAAACACATCTGGCTCCAAATCCGACCTCAGCTGTAGGACCCTGGGGTAGACTTCTGTTCCTCTGACACCTGCTATACTTACAGAGATGATACTAGCCATTTTGCAAGGATTTGACAGGATTGGAGAGAAAGCATTTTAAGTACCTAATGCATATATATACCGACGTTTCTTCCATGTACTGTAAATCGTGTTAACTATCTATTTTATTTTACGTATTTTGTTTTCGTTTTTTAGTGACCGGTGGGATGCTTGAAATTAATTTATGGCACTTTCCTAACGAAGTGAAGGCCATTCTGAATCTGTTTTCCCCCTTTTGTGACTTTTATTCTTATTCTTTACTTTTGATCAACTTGTGATACCTTGCTGTATTTTAAAGGTGCTTTCTTAAAACATCCCTGCAACAGTCAATACATTATCATCACTATGAGAGATCCAGAAATTTCCATGTAAATAATTAACAACTTAGAAAGGGGAAGTTGAATTGAGCGCTACTGGTAGAAGTATCTTTTCATTGGGCACTGATTTAATCCATTGTTTTTAAGTGTTTGGAAACTGTACTGATATAGTAATGTCAATTACCACATAATTATACTCAGGCTGCAGCCAACAATTTTGGCTGGGGATGCATACTCTTTCTTCCTGGATATCTAAGAGAATAAACTTTAGGAAACCCAAGGGAGATGTTCTTTCCTCCATGAATGGGGCTTCACACAGCATTCCTCCCTCCCCTGAGACCTTCCCATCCTGAGGTCTCATCTCCTTCCCTCAAGAGGCTTTGCAAGCTGGGCAGTTGACTACAACCTTTCAGCCTCCCTAGCAAGGGACTCAGTTTCAAACCTCTGTTCCTTCTGTTCTTTCCGTGTTCCTGTTTATTGATCCCACTGAATATGTGATTTTATTGTAAACCAAATGAAAAACTTTTATAAATGAGATGTAAATAACCAAAATTCGAAAGATTCCATTGTTATTATTCCTGGTGTCATAGTTGTCCAGCCACTTAATAGGGTGCTGTTTTTCTCTGAGAAAGAAGACACAATCACAGATATGAATGCAAAATTGAGGAAAAAAAATAAATTATAACTTTAAGTAACTTTTAGGTATAATTAACTTTAAATATTCAATATGTTTCAGACTTGGGAAAAATCGTATATTCTCTGCTGGAGAACAGGGGCCCTTGATTGATCTTCTTACATCTGGGAAAAACAAATTTTCTAAATAATTCTCTCATTCATTAAAAAAAAAAAAAAAAAAAAGAGTAGTAAAAGGGAAACAGATGCAGTGTCCTAGTTGCCAGGAACTGTATAGGCACTTCACATATGTTGTCTCATTTACACTCCAAAACAAACCCCCAAAAGGAGATATCTTTACAGAATGAGCAAATCGAGCCTCAGAGAGGCTAAGTGATGTGTCCATGGTCACACAGCTGGTAAGTGGAAAGCTGAGAGTTAAGCTCAGTTTAGTCTCACCTCAAAGTCCAAGCTCCTCCCCTAAGACAGGTTTGTACAGACTAATAAGTACCACATGAAATGCTGAGAGATGCTCTAGATTTCCCCAAATCCCACAGCACAGCAGAAAATAAATGAAAAAATGCACAGACTTCCAGGCATCCACAGCGAGCAGGAAATCATACTTTCCCATGAGCTGGGCTTTTGCCAAAGAGCATTTCGCGAGGGCCTGCCTGCCAGTGTCCATTTGGGCGGTGTGTCCTCCAGACCCCACCTATCCCTCGTAAAGTCATGATTTACTAAAGGTCTAGTGTTCAGCCCCTTTATGTAGCATGGCTGGAATCCAGAATTAGGGGAGGCATTTCTCAAGCAAGAGACTGCCAGAAGCTTCCAGCCCCTGCATCTGCAATTCTGTCTTTGCGATTTTTTTACTGAGGTATTTCAGTGGAAAATAACCCCAGCACAGCACATTGGCAGGTTATGTGCAAGAAGGTCCCGCCCGGTGCCAGGGGTGAGTGCTTATGTGTATGCATAACATTCACATCTCCAGCACAACACAAGTGCAGTTCAATACCCGTAAGGGTTCCTTGTAACACTGAAGCTGCTGTAGGAAGAGTCAGGAGGTGTGCCTCTCTCCAGCCCAGGCACTTTCTATATGTTGCTTTGAAGCTTTGGAAACTGGAATATGAATCACCTTTATGACTTGGGTCACTTGTGCCAGAGTCAGAGCCTTCCTGAAAGAGGCTTTTCTCACCCAGAGACAGCATCTATGTCCCCATCCACAGTCCCCAGCTTTGGACTCTACCACCTTCAGAGGCAGCTCCTCTTGATTCAGTTTATCTTTAGCAGCTTCTGAAGAGGGTATTTTGACCGAGGGTCTCCAGCAGCTCAGCTGGATTCTGAACCCCTGGTAACGTAACAACTTCCATCAACGATTCCTCTTACAGTGGGAAAGAGCTACTTTTAACCAAGCATCCATCATACACCAGGCACTTGATTTAATTCCCACAACCCTTTGAGATAATAGTACAGGCATCTTTAGGCATGAGAAATGAAAGTGGCCAAGGGGTCAAAACCGAAGTTAAGAATGGTCCCAAGGCATTCTGATTCACAGTCCAGCATTCTTCCTGCTACATCACACTAACTTGACTCATTCCCTTTCACACACTCAATCACTCTTCCATGAACTCATTTAATACACATCATTTGCGCGCCCGTTATATGCTACATATGATGCTAAGCACTGAGATACAGCAGTGAGCGAGACAGACTTAAGTTCTCACTGAGGCCACAAAGCACCTGGGAGAGAAATATAGTGAACAAAGAATTACAGTTGTGTAGAATGCTGAGGCAGTGCAATATTAAATGTGTGTAAACATAGAGCAAAGACATACTAGTCTTGTGGGGATGAGTGGAGTCACAGAAAAATTCTCTGAATAAATGAGGCCTGAAAGATGGGTATGAGTCAACCAAGTGAAGGTGAGCAGTGTGGGCAAAAGGAAACGCTCCCCAGAGAAAGACGCATGTGCAAAGGCCCCCAGGCCTAAAAGAGGTTGTGCTGTTCAAGAAACTAGAAGAAGTTTAATTTGGTGGGAGTGTCTCCTGATGGCTCCAAATCACATCAACTTTCCTAATAAATGTTATCCGATAGACTCCTCATCTAATGAGAAAAAAGAAGACGGGGATTCAGATCGGAAGTCACTTTCCTGAATGTCATTTTGTTTAGAGTGGCCTCTGTGGGGATAGCATCTAAGACCAGGGAAAAGAGTGACTTTAGGCTCAGAAAGATGACAATTCCCATCAAGTCACTAGGAAGGGAATGAAAATAAAGGTAAGCTCCCCACTCCCCAGTCCCATCTCATTTATTACCATTATTTTAGCCACCACATTGGCCTATTAGTCTCCCCTTAACTCCAGAATGGATGGCATTTAAAGTTAATTCTGGGCTTCCCTGGTGGCGCAGTGGTTGAGGGTCCACCTGCCGATGCAGAGGACACGGGTTCGTGCCCCGGTCCGGGAAGATCCCACATGCCGCGGAGCGGCTGGGCCCGTGAGCCATGGCCGCTGAGCCTGCGCGTCCGGAGCCTGTGCTCCGCGACGGGAGAGGCCACAGCAGTGAGGGGCTCGCGTACCGCAAAAAAAAAAAAAAAAAATTAAAAAAAATTAAATAAATAAAGTTCATTCTTTGATGTGCCATATATCAGATATCCTAATGGATAAGCACCCCCGCCCCAAAAGCTAAAAGGAAGTTAACTGCTTTCTGTGGATCATTCTCTACCCTCTAATATGACGTTATCTTCCTCCCGTCGTCCCTGGGTCCTAGGAAAATGATAATGCATTTGCCTTCACTTCCATTAATCCAAAACTCCATTCTAGAAGGGAATTGGTAGGAAGGAAATTAACATTTACTGGGCACCTGCTATGTAACAATCTCCATTTAATTTAATCCTATAAGGCAGATGTAATAATTCCATTTTCAGATGAGAAAAATGAGGGCTTGAAAAGTACATGATTTGCTTATAATTACACAATAAAAGCAAGAGGAAAGACTTGAACCTATTTTGCTCTGAAGCTTACATGTGGCTTTAGGACGAAGGACATTTAAAGGCAATGCCTAAGTGTAACTGCCCAGCCTTGAAATCTAGCTGCATGTGGAACTCATTTCCCTCCTTAGAGATCTGTCTTTAGGTGAGTTGCCAGCAGGAGATCCGAAACTCAAGTATGTAAAATGGGTCCAGTGATGTTTTAGCGAGGGATCCAAATAGACTGAACACATATAATGAAAACCTGGTTGGAAAATTTGCCTTTCAGGGCGACACGAAATCTTAGGGGAAAAGATTCTATTTTCAATTGTACAAAATTCCAGTGTTTAACTTCAATCATAATTACTTTAAAAAAAGAGAAGTAAATGAGCATACACGACAACATTCCCTGAGGAGATAAATCTCCTATCTGCATAAACCATCATGGTGAAATTAAAAGATGGTAGATCTCAGACTTGGTCAAATTTGGCTTTTAATTCTGCCTGTGCTATTTCCCAGATGAGTCGTATGAACACATTACTGAACTTTCCTGAGCTTCTGTCTGTTCTTTTGTCCATTGGTGATAAAAATAGCAAAATGAGGTAATACGAGTTTTAAAAACAGTAGCACATAGCAGGCTAGGAGGCATTCAATAGATGCTCATCTTGTCTTTCCCCTTCCAATAAACTCATCATACATGTTGATTTATGCTTTCACTGTGATAATTCCCATAATTACAAAAATATCTAGCACTCATGCTATCATGGTAGCGCTTGTAAAGTATTTTCAAGTCTACTATCTTATTCAATCATGACAACAACTGT
Source organism: Delphinapterus leucas (assembly GCF_059928025.1). NCBI lineage: Eukaryota > Metazoa > Chordata > Mammalia > Artiodactyla > Monodontidae > Delphinapterus > Delphinapterus leucas. Next base: position 11,581,650 of record NC_143145.1, read on the forward strand.
TTTGATATAGGTACCATGGCTTTACCCGAATTTTACTAATGAGGGAACTAAATCTGGAAAGGCAACATGACCTGAGAAGGGTCAAGAACAAGAGCTCTTGGACCCCACTGCTGGGTCTGAATACCAGGTCGTGCTCTACGACCTTAGGCAAACTATGTGATCACTCTGTGACTCCGTTAGCTCATCTTTAAAACTGAGAATAATAACAGGATTTATTTCACAATGTTGCGAGGATAAAATAAATTACTACAGTTATGTACATCCTCAGAACAGTAAGTACTCAATTAACGTTGTATATTATCTTTCTCTGTAAAAGTGTAGTTACGTCTTAGGTGTTAGGGAGGATAAAATAAGGCAATAAATAAAGTCATACATGTAAAGTATTCAGATTCATTCCTGACGTATTTAGATTCATTCCTGACATATAGTAAGTGCTCAGCAAGTATTACTTGCTATTATTGTCCCATGTGACTCAGATGGTAAGTAGAAAACACTGGTTTTGAATGAGAGTCCTTGGAAGTTAAAGCTAGGGAAAGAATTGAGGAAACTAACAGTGGAAGCCCTGTTACGTGCCAAGCACAGCGCAAACGTCTTTGCAGGCTTGCTTACACTATTTTCCCAACAATCTTGAGAGAGACACAGAGCCATAACAGAGATTTTAGAGGTTCAGATACATCTTCCCTACAGTTTCTAATCCTCAAACAAGAAAACGACAGGTTGTTTTATTAACTTCCTGTAATAAAGATGTGTAAAGGGAGGCTCATGAATTACTGCCCCACCTGCTTCGCTTACTCAATGCTCCTCATAACAGTTAGTCTGGTTCCCACCATCTGCCAGGTCTCCAGCCCCACTCACTGCAATCAAGACAGAAAAGCACAAGCTTCTATGTAAATCAAGCTTTGACTTCCTGACTCCAGTATATCTGGGAGACAAACCTCCCGCTCTTTCTAGGAGCCTTCACTCAGGGAGCACGCACTCCAATCCGAGGTTGGAAACTGGGCCAGGCGGAAGCCTCAGAGTAAAAGGTGTTTTCGTCAGATGGAATCCACTAAAGCCAGGAATTAGTTGCTTTTGACAAGGAGCCTAATTAGCCTTTAACTCTTTAACCACAACGTCCTCTTGAAGTACGGAGAGGAAATTCACCACCAGCGCTCAGAGCCACATGGAAGAAATTAATGTCCGCCTTCACCAATCCTCTTTCAAGGCACAATAGTAAATATGCATTATATTTAACAATCATGTTTCCCTGGAGCTAAGCGTGGGTTTCAGTGAAAAGAAATACTCTGTAATGTGTCTCAGAATGCTACCCTGGAATTGCAAACAGAAAGTCTGGTGCCCTCAACCATGGCAGAATGAACTGCATAATGACAAGGACAGTGATCAATAAATAGGGCTTGATTTGTTATCTGGGGTTTTTATAATTCATCTTTGCTTGCAAAACGCAAGCTTGATTAGGTGTGAAGATCACTTGCCAAGTTTGGCTGTTTTCCAGTCTTTGGTGCTGGCTGAGACAGAGGCCAGCGGTTATATAAGGCACAGAGGAAATGGCACTGATTACTGTCCCGGCTGTATCATGGACCTACTGCACATTCAATGTTTGTATCATGGCAACATTCATTTAGTTCATCATATGTATTTGTAACATATGTTCATCATGGTTTATTCATATATATCCATGATGTATGGTTTAGTCTTTCAAACACAGGTTATTCATATAGGTAAATATATATTTGTATACATATGTGTATATGAACATATATTTATATTTACTGTGTGTATGTGTATATATATCCTTGCATGTGGGAAAGAGTTGTAGAGGTTAGTTGTTTTCTTATAGCCTCATGAAGCCACTGGTGAAGTCATTGTTTGCTAGAGCAAAAACAGGAAACTCAAATAGATCATCTAAGTGGAGGGGTGTTTCAAATGCAGTCCCCAAAGGCCTGGGTTTCTGTAAAGAAGCTGCAGAAAGATATGCATTTAGATGGATGTGTATCTGAATTTGAATCTCAGTCATGTCACTCGCTAACTTTGTAACCCTGAGTAAGACATCGGCCTCTGTATAATGGGGATGATAACAGTAACTACATTACAGGGATGTCATGAGTCTTACATGAGTTGATGCATGTATTTACCACAGAGCTGGGAATACAGTAAGGACTTAATGAATGTTAGCTATTACTATGTATCTACAGCTCTATTTCTCTATGACCATGATTAAATATCAATATCTTTGGAAGATTATGCTTGAAAAAAAACTTCCCCCAGTTTTCTAAGAGATTTTCAAAAATTTATGAATCTAGTCTAATATGCTCTAGTATATATGTAAGGAAGATTAAGTTCAGAAAGTGGAGGTGACTGTGTCAAGGTCATAGAAAGGCTGTAGCCTACTGGAAAGAGGAAGGTCTCAGGAAAGATTTGGCCTGGTTGGTTTAACCAAGGCTCACTGGGACTGGTTAAGAGATTATTGAATAAAGGTGCATCAAATTTAGTCCATATACTGACACCAGCCTCCACTCACATATGGAAGCACACGAACACAGAAACCCCACACATACAAACTCACTCATACACATACACACACACACACACTCATACCCCTACAAACACATACTCACATACACAAACATGTACACATACACTGACTAATTCACATGCAAACACACACACGATCTGGGTGCAGAGCCTCGGTAAACTATTTTTCACTTCCATCTTGTACTCTGAACTTTCAGGCATATATGTCACCAGACTGCTCTTGTTTTGGGTGGTACGACAACTCTACCAAACCAGTCAGTGCACCTAGGGTGCCCCCCTCCCCAACTCTGCCCAACCCATCTACTGAGCGTTCACTATACTGAGCTGTTTACAAGCATTACTTCCTTTAATCCTGGTCAGGTAGATAGTAGTCACTTATACTTTTTCTATAGGCAGGGCAACTCAAACTCATAAAAGTTAAGCAACGTGCCCAAATTTCAGGACTACTAGTTGACCATATAAGGATTTAAAACCAAGTTTTGTGTCACTCCAAAGCCCATGCTCTATTCCAGAATTTCTTAAGTTGAGATCTCAATCCATTAGTTGATCAAGGGTACTCAATTAAATGGGTTTCAACCAGCATCTACAATAATAGAAACAGAATGGAAGAAAAAACACAAGGGTGCATCACACACTGTAAAAGTATTATTTTGTAAAACTTGTCTACATATGCATGTGTTTGTGTGTTTGGGATAGGTACATGAAGTAGATTTTGAACTGTAAGTCTCAATCAGAAAAGTTTGAAAGGTAGCATCTTACTCATCTGTACTGCCAGGGACAGTCCAGTCATTCAGCACCAAGCTTCCTGGGAACCCTCTAGGCAGAATACATTGCTTCTGCATGTGTGTTCCCACAGCACCGTGTACATTTCTATCTTACAACCCTAATCAATTTGCACTTTGGTTTTCTCCCCCAAGGGTGGCCATGTGTGTATGGAGGCCTTCCTCCTGTGCCTTTCCTCTTCACCTCTCCATGCCTCATGCAGCACCGTGGAGAGATGGACACCTGAAGAGTGTTTATTGCTTTGAATTTGACAGAATTGAAAACTGAGCCATTTAAGAGCTGAATGCTCTGGTTTTTGAATCTCCTAGATTTCTCTTATATGGCCTAGCTTGAGATCATTTCACTCTTCCTTAGCACCTACAGCAAGAACAGGCTGAAAAAGAAAAGGAGAAAAAGGCAAAGGAGAAAGAGAGTGATGTTTAGAATTTATAATTTGGATAAGACTCCAAAAAGAAGAGAAACTCAGGACTATTTACTAAATATACATTTTGATATAAAGGATATACGAATGTATTTCATCCAAATGATCACAGGCCCACCGTCAAAAGCTAATAATTAATAGCTGAATATAATTGGGTATATCCAGAGGAAGGACACTTGAGCTATTAACAAGGAGAAAAATGAGAACTTTCCACCCCCTCTTCCTGTGCTGTCCTTTGGCCAGCAGAGAAAGCCAGGACAAACACTGCCTCCTGAGGCTACAGAGGGTTTGACTGTAATTTTTTGGTTATTGTTGTTTTATTACTCTCCATTTTCACACGCTTTGGCCAAAGGGAAACGGAAATGCTGAGTCCTGAGTGTTCATTCTCATGAGAAGAAGCCACGACAAACCCTGATAGAGCCAGAAACCCCTGGGGTCATATTTTCCCTTGCTCCATGTGGGAGGAACATGCCTGATGACCGGGTACGTCTTCTCAGATGAACAAGGAGTTCTTAATTTGGAATCAGTGTTGACCAACCAGGCTTTGGAAAACAAAGCATTTTCTCACTTGGTTGCTGACATAATCCACAGGGCTTACATGAGTTCACTGTACCAACTTCTCAGAGAAAGTCACGTACGCAGTCTTTTATTGTCTATTTGTCTATTGTTATTATTATTAATCACAGTATCGTTTCATTCTCTACCTTTATTATTTAAGGGGCTCTGATTCTAAGCTCCAAGGTTAGGTCTGCGAGCCTTGTCAGAGCTCAGAGAGTAACACGGAGTCAGGGCAGAGGGGTGGGACTGGGGTAGACCCTGTGACTCTGTGGAATATGGTTAGGAATCGAAAAATGGACCTTTTGTGACATACAATGCTGCAAGTTTAGAGAATTTAATCAAATAAAATTTTAGATAAAATTACAGAGAAAGCATTTTTATTCAAGTCTCAAATCCTTCATTATTTTAATCTATGGACTGGGATTCTTTTTTAAGAAAAATGTACTGGTCTGAAATAAATCTGTGATGGCCTTGGAAATGTAATGGTGTCAGAGCACATCCTTCCTTCCATCTCCCATTGCAGTGAGTCACCACCTCGTCATCCAGATTGAACTTTCCCCTCCTTTCTTTTTTTTTGGCCACACTGTGCAGCATGTAGGATCTTAGTTCCCTGACCAGGGATTGAACCTGCGCCCCCTGCAGTGAAAGTGTGGAGTCTTAACCACTGGACTGCCAGGGAAGCCCTTCCCCTCCTACCTTGATCATTAATTTCTTAGTTCAGCCTTTCTACTCTTTCAGATACTTTTCCCAGTGTCTCCGGACAAAAGACAGGAGGAAAAGGAAAAGAGTCCTCATGGCCATTAACAGTGTGATGGTTAACAATTAAATTGTATGCTAATTAGATTTATGGGATATTTGAGGCTATTAAAAAGAAAATATTAGAGCTATATCTTTGAACCAGGAAAGTGGCCCATGATAAATTTAGAGGGAAAAGTAAGCTTCAGAATAGCTGTTTAGTATGGCCCTATTATTATAAAAACAAATAGCCTCCCATATACTTTATGTATATATATATATGCATATAACCTGCATGTTACATTTGATGACCATCGAAGTAGGGAACTGGATCGATGGAGAGTATAAAAGGATATGGAGTGTTATTGTGGAAGATAAGTGTCTTTGGGCGTGTGAGTATGCTTGTGTGTATTTAAGTTTAAAGGGACTATAAAATCAGACCCCTAATTTCAACTAAATATACATGTGTTTAGGAAGGAGATTAGAAGTAATATATATACATAATAATAGCTGCGCTAGAGAGGCAGAGTCTGAATGTTATTTTTTCCCTCCATTTTCCTTTTTGTTTGAAATGCAGTTTTACTACTTTTATGATATATAGATGAATGATAAATAAAAAATATATATAGATGAGAAAGAGAGAGAGAGCTTTAAGTAAGAATTGTACAACTATAGACATACTCCTAATGTGTCTAGGACTCAATTTACCCGTTTTCAATATGAGGTAGTAGGCGAAAATGTCTCCATATTTCCATCTTCCTGGGATGATTCCTGATTCTATGGATGACTGCCGTGTATCATAGGTCTTCGCTGATTCTAGACTAATTCTATATTATAACCCTTGATATACAGATGCCCCTGTATATCAAGGAAGAAAAATGTCATGGACACGTTTACTCATCGAATATGAATGTTGCATGGAATAGTTAAGGCATTTTAGAGAAACACTCACGTCATAGTTAGCACATACACCACTAGTCTTAAAAAAACTTGGGAAGCTGATTGGTTTGTACATGCCATAGATACAGAGAGACCACAATTATAACTGTATTGCCTTTGTCATAGACTGTGGCCACAGCTCTAATAGATACATCAGCATCAACATGTTGATAAGTCTTAGGGAGCTGATGTAAAGCAATTAAGCCTTTGGAGTATGGATCTCACTCTGTATTTCTTCTGTTTGAACCCTCCTGGTCATCTTCAGCTAGTTTTACTATAAAATACAATGTCTTGTTTATGCTTATAACTTCAGGCCCTAGTATTCAATGGCATGAAAGTGACAGTGAATTTCTTATGGTTTCCTCGAACTTTGTCAAACCTCTATGCTTCTGCATATATTACTCACTCAGCCCAGACTGCCTTCCACATTCTTTTTAGAACTGGTAAACTTCTACCCTTTAATAAGTAGGAAGAGTATAAAGCAGACAATCAAACTTCTATTTATTCTTGAATGCTTGATGAAATGTAACCTTGTCTTTAAAACCGTTCCTGAGCTCATCCTTCTCTCCATTCCCCACCAAGTCCCTGCCCTTACTCTATCTAGCATTTTGTTACTGAACTATTTGCCCATTTCCTCCACTCTGCTGGGAGCTCCTTGAGGGAAGAAACTATCTTTGTTTTGTCACTCCTAGATCAGTGCCTAACATATACCTGGTACTCAAGAATATGCTTTCAAAAGAATATGCGTATACATATATACGTAATGAGATTAAATGTCATACATATTTAAGTGATATATATTTAATTAATTTATATACGTGTATAAAATCATTGAAAGAAAGCAAGCAAAATAAAACCAAAAAAAATCTACACAGATATTTCTGAAATATAGTAAATAAACTAGATATTTATTAAGTTAATTCAACACATGGTCCAAAGCCCATACTAGCTGACTTTCTGCCCAAGAGGAACAGAGGAGGGAGTTGAAATAAGTGCGTTTTTGGAATATGTTCTGCCTATTTGGCTTATGTAAGAATCCTCAAGTCTGGCTGGACAATTATGGTGTCTTAGGAGTATGTAATGATTTTCCCTGCCCCCAGCACTCATCAACCCACAGTGTGAAACAATTCTTAGCCATCATGATTTCCTCACAGTTTAATGGGCTTTTGGGAAGAAGGCTTTCATGTCATTGTTAAGTCCCATCTTTATCTTCTTCCCATCCAAGATTTAGACAAGAAAACAGGCTCTGCTAGTGTATCTGTGTCCATGACCTCCGTGTCCTGTGATTGAAGCCCCCCACCCCAGACTGCATTGCCAGAGCCCTTCTCCCCCTGCAGACCAAATCATTCCCTCACCAGGCAAAGGAGAGAAGCACTGCTGGATGCCAGATTCAGTTCTCAAATCATTAGCATGACAGAAAAAAAAGAATTTTTGCCTTTATAGCTAACTCCTCCAAGTAATCATTCCAGGGTACTGGCGATTCACATTGGGAGCGGAATTGTTTCTCTTAAATGGAAGTTAAAGTAAGATTAGTCTCTGGACAGCAGACCTGAAATTCAACCCTGTAGAGTGGGAATGCTCTGTCCTCAACCAGGAAAGCAATGCGGAAGCTAAAGTAAGATTGCCAACTTTTGCATGCTTTGAGGGGAAAAAAAATATCAATATTTAATTGTGATCATTGATTTCTTTTAATTTTTAAAAAGTATATGCAACATTGAAAGCATGAATGTGCATATATTCTCAACTCCGTTTTGTCCGTAAATATTTTTATATTGACGTGTGTATTTATTTAAATTTCAACTTATTTCAAAATGGACAATGTTTACAGTGACACGATTTTAAAAATAGAGACAAGCAAAGGATAAATAGGAAATGAAGATAGAAAAAAGTGAAAAAGTCCTAGAACCGGACATGTAATTCACATACAAACTATATGCCATAGGATTTCAAATGTTTCAGAAAAATAAGTGTCTCTTGGGTCTCAGTTTCCTAGCATTTAACATAGAGAGGCAAATGTGAAAAGTGCGAAAATCTTGGCTCTTAGCTGGTAAAAGTAAATCAATTGCCCAAAAGAACCACACCTATTCTAGATATTGAGATTTAAGAGTAATGTCTCTCACCTCCTAGAGGTGACTATGTACCTGAGCCAGGTTTACAACAAAACGTACATAAGAAAGAAGAAAGATATTTGCAGTTTCTTCCCCATCAGGACATGGAAAAAAAGCAAAATACCAAAAGGTCATCTCTTCTTAAGTAGTTTATTGTGATAGTGGACAGTGCCTGGTGCTTAAAAAGAAAATCCATACACTGCTAGAACCATTGTCCTGTCCCATTTAGCAAAAAATATAAAATAATTAAATTTAAAAATATCATGGGAAAAATAAATGTTCTTTCATTTATTCACTCGTTTGTTAAACAGTTATGAGCTGCTTCTCTGTGGTTCAAAATATTACACAAATAATTTTTTTTCTACTGATCTCACTCTTTCTCAAATTCTATTATCGTAAAAATGTGAAGACTCAAGCAAATTTGGAAACATTTATTTCACAGTATCTAAGATGCATAGGGTACAACAGACAACCCTCAAAGCCTCTTCCAATTCAAACATTCCATGATGCTGAATGTTAAATAAAATAGCTGGCAAAAAACTGAGTAAGCAGAACAAAGAAGTGTGTCTTGAGGGTAGAACTGAACAGAATTTCCTTGGATAGAATCACAGTTTACACAGTACAGAATGAGAAAAATGGCATAGTTCATCCTATTACCTAGTATATTCCCGTTTTTAATCAATCCTCTGCAAATTTACAGATTATTTTGCCTTAGAAACTAAAACTATGCCTAACATGACAGCCAGTGAAAAAGCCTAAGCCTTTTGGAGTCTGAGAGACCTGGATGGAATTCTAGCCTTTTCATATAATAACTATGTGATCTTGGCAATTTATTTAATCTCTGCAAAATAACAACATATACCTCAATTGTTATGAATAATAAGTAACAATGAAAAGTCCCTAGTGTTTTATACAAGGGATATTTTTTATTCTTAAAATTTTTTATATAACAGGTTATTAGTTATCTATTTTATACATATTAGTGTATACATGTCAATCCCAATCTCCCAATTCATCCCACCACCACCACCACCACCTGCGCTTTCCAGCCCTTGGTGTCCATACATTCGTTCTCTACATCTGTGTCTCTATTTCTGCTCTGCAGACTGGTTCTTCTGTACCATTTTTCTAGATTCCACAAATATGTGTTAATATACAGTATTTTTCTCTGACTTACTTTACTCTGTATACAGTCTCTAGATCCATCCACGTCTCAACAAATGACCCAATTTCGTTCCTTTTTATGGCCGAGTAATGTTCCATTGTATATATGTACCACATCTTCTTTATCCATTCATCTGTCGATGGGCATTTAGGCTGCTTCCATGACCTGGCTATTGTAAATAGTGCTGCAATGAACATTGGGGTGCACGTGTCTTTTTGAATTATGGTTTTCTCGGGGTATATGCCCAGTAGTGGGATTGCTGGGTCATATGATAATCCTATTTTTAGTTTTTTAAGGAACCTCTACTGTTCTCCATAGTGGCTGTATCAATTTACATTCCCACCAACAGTGCAAGAAGGTTCCCTTTTCTCCACACCCTCTCCAGCATTTGTTGTTTGTAGATTTTCTGATGATGCTCATTCTAACCAGTGTGAGGTGATACCTCATTGTAGTTTTTTTTGTGTGTTTTTTTTGGGTTTTTTTTTGCGGTACGCAGGCCTCTCACTGTTGCGGCCTCTCCCGCTGCAGAGCACAGGCTCCGGACGCGCAGGCCCAGCGGCCATGGACCACGGGACCAGCCGCTCCGCGGCATGTGGGATCCTCCCAGACCGGGGCACTAACCCGTGTCCCCTGCATCGGCAGGCGGACTCTCAACCACTGCGCCACCAGGGAAGCCCCCTCACTGTAGTTTTGATTTGCATTTCCCTAATAATTAGTGATGCTGAGCAGCTTTTCATGTGCCTCTTGGCCATCTGTATGTCTTCTTTGGAGAAAAGTCTATTTAGGTCTTCTGCCCATTTTTTAATTGAGTTGTTTGGTTTTTTCATATTGAGCTGCATGAGCTGCTTATAAACTTTGGAGATTAATCCTTGGTCCGTTAATTCATTTGCAAATATTTTCTCCCATTCTGAGGGCTGTCTTTTCATCTTCTTTATAGTTTCCTTTGCCGTGCAAAAGTTTTTAAGTTTCATTAGGTCCCATTTGTTTATTTTTGTTTTTATTTCCATTACTCTAGGAGGTGGGTCATAAAAGATCTTGCTGTGATATATGTCAAAGAGTGTTCTTCCTATGATTTCCTCTAAGAGTTTTACAGTGTCTGGTCTTACATTTAGGTCTTTAATACATTTTGAGTTTATTTTTGTGTGTGGTGTTAGGGAGTGTTCTAATTTCATTCTTTTACATGTAGCTGCTCCAGTTTTCCCAGCACCACTTACTGAAGAGACTGTCTTTTCTCCACTGTATATCCTTGCCTCCTTTGTCATAGATTAGTTGACCATAGGTGCGAGGGTTTATCCCTGGAACAGGTTTATCCTGTTCCACTGATCTATATTTCTGTTTCTGTGCCAGTACCATACTGTCTTGATTACTGCAGCTTTGTAATACAGTCTGAAGTCAGGGAATATGATTCCTCCTCTCTTTTTCTTCCCTCAAGATTGCTTTGGCAATTTGGGGTCTTTTGTGTCTCCATACAAATTTTAAGATTTTTTGTTCTAGTTCTGTAAAAAATGCCATTGGTAATTTGATAGGGATTGCATTGAATCTGTAGATTGCTTTGGGTAGTATAGTCATTTTCACAATATTGATTCTTCCAATCCAAGAACATGATATATCTCTCCATCTGTTTGTGTCATCTTTAATTTCTTTCATCAGTGTCTTATAGTTTTCTGAGTACAGGTCTTTTACCTCCTTAGGTAATTTTATTCCTAGGTTTTTTATTCTTTTTGTTGCAATGGTGAATGGGATTGTTTCCTTAATTTCTCTTTCTGAGCTTTTGCTGTTAGTGTATAAGAATGCAAGAGATTTCTGTGCATTAATTTTGTATCCTGCTACTTTACCAAATTCATTAATTAGCTCTAGTAGTTTTCTGGTGGCATCTTTACGATTCTCTACGTATAGTATCATATCATCTGCAAACAGTGACAGTTTTACTACCACTTTTCCAATTTGTATTGCTTTTATTTCTTTTTCTTCTCTGATTGCTGTGGCTAGGACTTCCAAAACTATGTTGAATAAAGGTGGCAAGAGTGGACATCCTTGTCTCATTCCTGATCTTAGAGGAAATGCTTTCAGTTTTTCACCATTGAGAATGATGTTTGCTGTGGGTTAGTCGTATATGGCCTTTATTATGTTGAGGTAGGTTCCCGCTACGCCCACTTTCTGGAGGGTTTTTATCATATATGGGTGATGAATTTTGTCAAAAGCTTTTTCTTCAGCTAATGAGATGATATGATTTTTATTCTTCAATTTGTTAATACGGCGTATCATACTAATTGATTTGCATATATTGAAGAATACTTGCATACCTGAGATAAATCCCACTTGATTATGGTGTATGCTCCTTTTAATGTGCTGTTGGATTCTGTCTGCTAGTATTTTGCTGAGGATTTTTGTGTCAATGTTCATCACTGATATTGGTATGTAATTTTTTTTTTTTTTTTTTTTGTGGTGTCCTTGTCTGGTTTCGGTATCAGGTTGATGGTGGCCTCGTAGAATGAGTTTGGGAGTGTTCCTTCCTCTGCAATTTTTTGGAAGAGTTTGTGAAGGATGGATGTTAACTCTTCTCGCTGTTTGATAGAATTCACCTGTGAAACCATCTGGTCCTGGACTTTTCTTTGTTGGAAGATTTTTAATCACAGTTTCAATTTCATTATTTGTGATTGGTCTGTTCATATTTTCTCTTTCTTTCTGGTTCAGTCTTGGAAGGTTATACCTTTCTAAGAATTTCTCCATTTCTTCCAGGTTGTCCATTTTATTGGCACAGAGTTGCTTGTTGTAGTCTCTTATGATGCTTTGTATTTCTATGGTGTCTGTTGTAACTTCTTTTTCACTTCTAATTTCATTGATTTGAATCCTCTCCTTTTGCTTCATGAGTCTGGCTAAAGGTTTATCAATTTTGTTTATCTTCTCAAAGAACCAGCTTTTAGTTTTATTGATCTTTGCTACTGTTTTCTTTGTTTCTATTTCATTTATTTCTGCTCTGATCTTTATGATTTCTTTCCTTCTGCTAACTTTGGGGTTTTTTTTTTGTTCTTTCTCTAATTGCTTTAGGTGCAAGGTTATGTTGTTTATTTGAGATTTTTCTTGTTTCTTGAGGTAGGATTGTATTGCTATAAACTTCTCTCTTAGAACTGCTTTTGCTGCATCCCATAGGTTTTGGATCATCCTGTTTTCATTGTCATTTGTCTCTAGGAATTTTTTGACTTCCTCTTTTATTTCTTCAGTGGTTATTTAGTAACATATTTGGTTATTTAGTAACATATTGTTTATCCTCCATGTGTTTGTGTTTTTTATGTTTTTTCCCCTACAATTGATTTCTAATCACATAGCGTTGTGGTCAGAAAAGATGCTTGATATGATTCCAATTTTCTTAAATTTACTGAGGCTTGATTTGTGACCCAAGATGTGATCTATCCTGGAGAATGTTCCATGTGCACTTGAGAAGAAAGTGTGATCTGCTGTTTTGGGATGGTATATCCTATAAATATCAATTAAATCTATCTGGTCTATAGTGCCATTTAAAGCTTGTGTTTCCTTATTAATTTTCTGTCTGGATGATCTGTCCATTGGTGTAAGTGAGGTTTGAAAGTCCCCCACTATTACTGTGTTACTGTCGATTTCCTCATTTATAGCTGTTAGCATTTGCCTTATGTATTGAGGTGCTCCTATGTTGGGTGCATATATATTCATAATTGTTATATTTTCTTCTTGGATTGATCCCTTTATCGTTAGATGGTGTCCGTCCTTCCTTGTCTCTTGTAACATTTTTTAAAGTCTATTTTACCTGATATGAGTATTGCTACTCCAGCTTTTGATTTCCATTTGCATGGAATATCTTTTTCCATCCCCTCACTTCCAGTCTGTATGTGTTCCAAGGTCTGAAGTGGGTCTCTTGTAGACAGCATATATATGGGTCTTATTTTTGTATCCATTCAGTGACCCTGTGTCTTTTGGATGGAGCATTTAATCCATTCACATTTAAGGTAACTATCAATATGTATGTTCCTATTACCATTTTCTTAATTGTTTTGGGTTTGTTTTTGTAGGTCCTTTTCTTGTTTCTCCCACTTAGAGTAGTTCCTTTCAGATTTGTAGCAGAGCTGGTTTGGTGGTGCTGAATTCTCTTAGCTTTTGCTTGTCTGTAAAGCTTTTGATTTCTCCATCGAATATGAATGAGATCCTTGCTGGGTAGAGTAATACTGGTTGTAGGTTCTTCCCTTTCACTGCTTTAAATATATTGTGCCACTCCCTTCTGGCTTGTAGAGTTTCTGCTGAGAAATCAGCTGTTAACCTTATGGGAGTTCCCTTGTATGTTATTTGTCATCTTTCCCTTGTTGCTTTTAATAATTTGTCCTTGTCTTTAATATTTGTCAATTTGATTTCTATGTGTCTCGGCGTGCCGCTCCTTGGGTTGATCCTGCCTTGGACTCTCTGTGGACTTGGGTGGCTATTTCCTTTCCCATGCTAGGGAAGTTTTCAACTATAATCTTTGCAAATATTTTCTCAGGTCCCTTCTCTCTCTCTTCTCCTTCTGGGACCTCTATAATGTGAATGTTGGTGCATTTAACGCTGTCCCAGAGGTCTCTTAAGCTGTCTTCATTTCTTTTAATTCTTTTTTCTGTTCCGTGGCAGTGAATTCCACCATTCTGTCTTCAGGTCACTTATCCATTCTTCTGCCTCAGTTATTCTGCTATTGATTCCTTCTAGTGTATTTTTCATTTCAGTTATTGTATGTTCATCTCTGTTTGTTTGTTCTTTAATTCTTCTAGGTCTTTGTTAAACATGTCTTGCACCTTCTCGATCGTTGCTTCCATTCTATTTCTGAGGTCCTGGATCACCTTCAGTGTCATTATTCTGAATTCTTTTTCTGGAACGTTGCCTATCTCCACTTCATTTAGTTGTTTTTCTGGGGTTTTATCTTGTTCCTTCATCTGGTACATCTGCCTTTTCTTTTTGTCTACCTTTCTGTGAATGCGGTTTTTGTTCCACAGGCTGCAGGATTGTAGTTCTTCCTGCTTCTGCTGTCTGTCCTCTGGTGGATGAGGCTATCTAAGAGGCTTGTGCAAGCTTCCTGATGGGAGGAACTGCTGGTGGGTAGAGCTGACCGTTGCTCTGGTGGGCAGAGCTCGGTAGAACTTTAACCCATTTGTCTGAAGATGGGTGGGGCTGAGTTCCCTCCCTGTTGGTTGTTTGGCCTGAGGCGACCAAGCATTAGAGCCTACAGGCTCTCTGGTGGGGCTAATGGCGACTCCAGGAGGGCCCACACCAAGGAGTACTTCCCAGAACTTCTGCTGCCAGTGTCCTTGTCCCCGTGGTGGGCCAAAGCCACCTCCCACCTCTGCAGGAGACCCTCCAAAACTATCAGGTAGCTCTGGTTCAGTCTCCTATGGGGTCACTGCTCCTTCCCCCTGGGTCCTGATGCACACACTACTTTGTGTGTGCCCTCCAAGAGTGGGGTCTCTGTTTTGCCCAGTCCTGTCAAAGTCCTGCATTCAAATCCCTCCAGTCTTCAAAGTCTGAATCTCTGGGAATTCCTCCTCCCATTGCCAGACCCCCAGTTTGGGAATCCTGGGCTGGGGCTCAGAACCCTTACTCCAGTGGGTGGACTTCTGTGGTATAATTGTTCTCCAGTTTCTGTGTCACCCACCTAGCAGTTATGGGATTTGATTTTATTGTGATTGCACCCCTCCTACAATCTCATTGTGGCTTCTCCTTTGTCTTTGGATGTGGGGTATGTTTTTTGGTGAGTTCCATTGTCTTCCTGTTGATGATTGTTATAAAGGGGCATTTTCAACAGTTGTTTGTTTCCCTCCTCTTACAGGAGTTTTATTCTTATAAATAACAAAGCTGATGTACATTTAAGCTTCATTGCCTAAATACATTCTCTAAATCTCCTTATAAGTAGTTAGAACAAATTGTAAAATTAATACATGTAAACAAAGGGAAACCCCATGCTGTTTCATAGCAAAGGCCCTTGATTTTAGCTTCTGGAACTGTAGGCCTTGTTAGTTCCTGGAACAGTTTGCCACAGAGACATTTTGACCCACGTGCTATCACTTTCAGCAGAACAAAGATGCTTATGTGCTATATAGTATTTTAGCATTTGACGCTGGGAGCAACGTTTAAGAGTTCTGAATATACATGAATATCCTAACTTCATTTAACAACATCTCCTTTGAAAAGGTGAACTTGATATGCTTTTAAATTTCATGCCCTTGGATCTAGTTAAGATGGCATCCCTGAATGGAACACATTTAAAATGTACTCCATGAAGGGCAAAAGTTGGGCTTGTATTCTTCTTCTCCCCTTTATTCCTCCTCCTCCCCCTTCTCTTCCTATTCCTCCTTCTTTTCCTCCCTCTTGACAGAAAAAAATTTTCTCAATGGAAAGCACTTTAAGGAAATTCTTGCTTAAAAAGAGATGATTTTTATAAAGAAAAATGAGTCAAGAAAAAATCAAAATTTTAAGAAAAAATAACCTCATTAGAAATCAAAGACTTCTAGACAAGGGCAACTACTTTTCCTAACAGTACTGAAATTATAAAAAAAAAGTTAACAGTCAGGACTGCCTTACTGTGATGAAACTTGTACACTGCTTATGTCATGGAAAGCCATGTAACTCCTTAGGTAAATAGCAGGGGAACTAATATTCTGAGCTAAGAAGCCATTCATAGTCTTTGACCCAATAATTATGAATCTAGGAATTGCTTCTATTTATTTTTTTGAAGAGTGCCAACTGTGTACCTAAAATTATGTCAGGTGCTTGACCTACAAAGATGAATAAGGCAACACCTGTTTCAAAATACTCATCAGAGAAAATGACTTTAAAATAAAGGCTGTTACAAGGAACAAAGGACACTACATAATGATCAAGGGATCAATCCAAGAAGAAGATATAACAAATGTAAGTATATATGCACTAAACATAGGAGCACCTCAATATATAAGGCACATGCTAACAGCTATAAAAGGAGAAACTGACAGTAACACAATAATAGAGGGGGACTTTAACAGCCCACTTACATCAATGGACAGATCATCCAGACAGAAAATTAATAAGGAAACACAGGCCTCAAATTGACACATTAGACCAAGAGGAATTGATATTTATAGAGCATTCTATCCAAAAGCAGCAGAATACACATTCTTCTCAAGTTCACATGGAGCATTCACTACGATAGATCACATGCTGGGCCACAAAGCAAGCCTTGGTAAATTTAAGAAAATTTAAATAATATCAAGCATCTTTTCCAACCACAATGCTATGAGATTGGAAATCAACAAAAAGAAAAAAACTCTAAAAAACACAAACACGTGGAGGCTAAACAATATGCTACTAAACAACCAATGGATCACTGAAGAAATCAAAGAGGAAATCCAAAAATACACAGAGACAAATGAAAGTGAAAGCACAATGATCCAAAACCTATGGGATGCAGCAAAAGCAGTTCTAAGAGGGAAGTTTATAGCAATACAATCTTACCTCAGGAAACAAGAAAAATCTCAAATAACCTAACCTTACACCTAAAGCAACTTAAGAAAAACAAATAAAATCCAAAGTTAGTGGAAAGAAATCGTAAAGATCAGAGCATTAATAAATGAAATAGAGATGAAGAAGACAATAGGAAAGATCAATGAAACTAAAACCTGGCTCTCTGAAAACAAACAAAATAGATAAACCTTTTGCCAGACTAATCAAGAATAAAAGGAAGAGGGCTCAAATCAATAAAATTAGAAATGAAAAAGGAGAAGTTACAACTGACACCACAGAAATACAAAGGATTAAAAAAGACTACTACAACCAACTATATGCCAATAAAATGGACAACCTAGAAGAAATGGATAAATTCTTAGAAAGGTACAACCTCCTAAGACCGAACCAGGAAGAAACAGAAAACACGAACAGGCCAATCATAAGTACTAAAACTGAAACTCTGATTTAAAAACTACCAACAAACAAAAGTCCAGGACCAGAGGGCTTCACAGGCAAATTCTACCAAACATTTAGAGAAGAGTTAACGCCTATCTTTCTGAAAGTATTCCAAAAAACTGCCAAGGAAGGAACACTCCCAAACTCATTCTATGAGTCCACCATCACCCTAATACCAAAACCAGACAAAGATACCACAAAAGAAGAAAATTACAGGCCAATATCACTGATGAACATAAGACTCAAAAATCCTCAACAAAATACTAGCAATCTACATCCAACAGTACAGTAAAAGGCGTATAAACCATGATAAAGTGGGATTTATCCCAGGGATGCAAGAATTCTTCAATGTACATAAATCAATCAATGTGATACACCACATTAACAAACTGAAAAATAAAAACCATATGATTATCTCAATAGATGCAGAAAAAGCTTTTGACAAAATTCAACACCATTTATGATTAAAAAAAACTCTCCAGAAAGTGGGCATAGAGGGAACCTACCTCAACATAATAAAAGCCATATACGACAAACCCACAGCAAACATCATTCTCAATGGTGAAAAACTGAAAGCATTTCCTCTAAGATCAGGAACTAGAGAAGGGTGTCCACTCTTGCCACTTTTATTCAACATAGTTTTGGAAGTCCTAGCCACAGCAATCAGAGAAGAAAAAGAAATAAAAAGAATCCAAACTGGAAAAGAAATAAACCTGCCATTGTTTGCAGATGACATGATACTATACATAAAAATCTTAAAGATGCTACTAGAAAACAACTAGAGCTCAATGAATTTGGAAAAGTTGCAGGATACAAAATTAATACAAAGAAATCTCTTGAATCCCTATACACTAACAACAAACCATCCAAAAAAGAAATTAAGAAAAAAATCCCATCTCTTGTTTGCATATTTTTTGTCCTACCTAAAAAATATTGCATGTTCTTCAGAAATTTAGTTTTCTAAAGATCACCTGTAAAAGCCAGTTTTGAAATATAAGCCAAAGATAGTTTAGAAGCATGCAGAGGAGATAGCTAGAATAGGAATAAAAAACCCTGGGCAAGTCGTTTTATTTCTCTAGGTTTCTGATCCAGAAAATGAGAGTGATTACGTCTGCCTGACATTAAATGTGTTCTTTGGATAGTAACCAACTTAAAAAAAAGAAATGACGACTAGTGTTTTGAAGTCATTGGGACACTAGAACAGGAAATCTAAAATCTTGCAAACATACTATAATCAGAGAAAATATTCTGTCCAACTGTCCCTTAGCTAAGGAGTCACAGATACGAGGAAATAGGACACGGAATGAATGTGATTTCAATGAAGACACTGAAAAAGATTTAGGTGTATGCTTGATAAGGTATGCAATAGCATGATAGAGATTTCCGGCAATATAAGATCTATGGATTCTCATAGAGTAAATGTCAAAGAAATTAAAAAAGTAAATTTACACTTCCCTGTATTATAGGTTTATTGAAAATTATAAACTCATTTTTCTTCTTCACCGTACAATGATGGCTTTAGGGACAAAATTATGCCTTTATTTATCAGTTAACCCGAATTGTGTAATGCAGCCTTTGCCCCATAGAAGCCTTCCATTAAATTTTTTTTTTTTTTTTTTTGCGGTACGCAGGCCTCTCACTGTTGTGGCCTCTCCCATTGCGGAGCACATGCTCCGGACATGCAGGCTCAGCGGCCACGGCTTATGGGCCTAGCCGGTCCGTGGCATGTGGGATCTTCTCGGAGCAGGGCACGAACCCATGTCCCTTGCATTGGCAGGCGGACTCTCAACCACTGCACCACCAGGGAAGCCCCATTAAATGTTTCTTAAAAGAAACAAAGAAGCAAAGATGGGAGGAAGGAGGGAAGGAAAGAATGAAGGGAGAAATGTGAGTGAAAAGAGAGGAGGGAGAGAACAAGAATGGAAGAATTAAGAAAGGCAATAGATAGCTAGTGGGAAGCAGCCACATAGCACAGGGAGATCAGCTAGGTGCTTTGTGACCACCTAGAGGGGTGGGACAGGGAGGGTGGGAGGGAGATGCAAGAGGGAGGAGATATGGGGATATATGTATATGTATAGCTGATTCACTTTGTTATAAAGCAGAAACTAACACACCATTGCAAAGCAATTATACTCCAATAAAGATGTTTAAAAAAAAAAGAAAGGCCGCCTAGAAGAGGTTCTTCTTCTGGATTTAATGTACATACGAGAAAGAAGAGCTGCCATCAGGTTGTGGTGCAGCAGGAGAAGGAAAGTGGAATAGTATTTCTGGGCACAGATACAGCAGATGACTGCAAGCAGGGTAGTCAATATTACATTATAGGGAAATTTCAAAGATCATTGACCTAAATCCTTATGGTTCCTGAATTTTAGAGCAGGGATGGTCATGAAACTGTTTTTTCAAACTGTAAGGAGATATAAAAGTAAGAGGGCTTATGACTGAAATAAATTCTCAGATCATAAAATGGTTCCATTTTCTTATAACCAGGAAACTAGTCTGAACCCCTCTTGTCTGCACCCAATGGAATGACTACAGGTTTCCTTTCCAAATCCCTTTCAATTTGCTTTCTAATGTAAATTACCCACTCAACTCAAACCCTTTGGTATGTGGCTCAAAACTGACTACTGTCATCTAGCAATGACCTTCTCCCACTCCTAAACAGTAAAAAACCCTCTTGACCCCTCCAACAGCCTGCAACCACTCCCTGAACTTCTCACGGTCTCAAAAAGACCATCGTCTGTTGTTCCTTGTAGAGGAACCCTCTGCCTGGGATGCCTGACCACTGACTCCCTTCTCCCTCAGATAAGCAGCGAACTGCTTCTCATTCATTCACCCTGTATTCAGCCTGTAATCCTTCTGAAAAGACTTCCTTAATTCTCCAGCAAAATACCCCCTTTCTCTTCTGAGTATCAATAGAGCTTTGGTCAATTGATGTGCTTTTGAACAAGTAAGTGGAATAACAAGTGGATGAAAAAATAAAACAAGGAAGGAAGCCCATCTTTTGTGAAATCAGAACTGTGGCCATTTTTTAATAGTGAAATGCAACTTTATTAGAAGTTTTAATAAGAATATAAACATAATAAAATATCTAGCAATAAACCTACCTAAGGAGACAAAAGACCTGTATGCAGAAAACTATAAGACACTGATGAAAGAAGTTAAAGATGATACAAACAGATGGAGAGACATACCATGTTCTTGGATTGGAAGAATCAACATTGTGAAAATGACTATACTACCCAAAGCAATCTACAGATTCAACGCAATCCCTATCAAACTATCGCTGGCATTTTTCACAGAACTAGAACAAAAAATTTCACAATTTGTATGGAAACGTAAAAGACCCCGAATAGCCAAAGCAGTCTTGAGAACGAAAAAAGGAGCTGGAGGAATCAGGCTCCCTGACTTCAGACTATACTACAAAGCTACAGTAATCAAGACAGTATGGTACTGGCACAAAAACAGAAAGGTAGATCAATGGAACAAGATAGAAAGCCCAGAGATAAACCCATGCACATATGGTAACCTTATCTTTGATAAAGGAGGCAGGAATGTACAGTGGAGAAAGGACAGCCTCTTCAACAAGTGGTGCTGGGAAAACTGGACAGGTACATGTAAAAGTATGAGATTAGATCACTCCCTAACACCATACACAAAAATAAGCTCAAAATGGATTAAAGACCTAAATGTAAGGCCAGAAACTATCAAACTCTTAGAGGAAAACATAGGCAGAACACTCTATGACATAAATCACAGCAAGATCCTTTTTGACCCACCTCCTAGAGAAATGGAAATAAAAACAAAAATAAACAAATGGGACCTAATGAAACTTCAAAGCTTTTACACAGCAAAGGAAACCATAAACAAGACCAAAAGACAACCCTCAGAATGGGAGAAAATATTTGCAAATGAAGCAACTGACAAAGGATTAATCTCCAAAATTTATAAGCAGCTCATACAGCTCAAAAACAAAAAAACAAACAACCCAGTCCAAAAATGGGCAGAAGACCTAAACAGACATTTCTCCAAAGAAGATATACAGATTGCCAACAAACACATGAAAGAATGCTCAATATCATTAATCATTAGAGAAATGCAAATCAAAACTACAATGAGATATCATCTCACACCAGTCAGAATGGCCATCATCAAAAAATCTAGAAACAATAAATGCTGGAGAGGATGTGGAGAAAAGGGAACCCTCTTGCACTGCTGGTGGGAATGTGAATTGGTACAGCCACTACGGAGAACAGTATGGAGGTTCCTTAAAAAACTACAAATAGAACTACCATATGACCCAGCAATCCCACTACTGGGCATATACCCTGAGAAAACCATAATTCAAAAAGAGTCATGTACCAAAATGTTCACTGCAGCTCTATTTACAATAGCCCCAAGATGGAAACAACCTAAGACTCCATCATCGGATGAATGGATAAAGAAGATGTGGCACATATATACAATGGAATATTACTCAGCCATAAAAAGAAACGAAATTGAGCTATTTGTAATGAGGTGGATGGACCTAGAGTCTGTCATACAGAATGAAGTCAGAAAGAGAAAGAAAAATACCGTATGCTAACACATATATATGGAATTTAAGAAAAAAAATGTCATGAAGAACCTAGGGGTAAGACAGGAATAAAGACACAGACCTACTAGAGAATGGACTTGAGGATATGGGGAGGGGGAAGGGTAAGCTGTGACAAGGCGAGAGAGTGGCATGGACATATATACACTACCAAACGTAAAATAGATAGCTAGTGTGAAGCAGCCACGTAGCACAGGGAGATCAGCTCGGTGCTTTGTGACCACCTAGAGGGGTGGGATAGGGAGGGGGGGTGGGATAGGGAGGGTGGGAGTGAGGGAGACACAAAAGGGAAGAAATATGGGAACATATGTATATGTATAACTGATTCACTTTGTTATAAAGCAGAAACCAACACACCATTGTAAAGCAATTATACTCCAATAAAGATGTAAAGAAAAAATATAAACATAACAAACCCAAGTTATGATATTATATATTTCTGTTCTGGGAAGTACATGAAACGTGAACAAACTTTAAATGTAATGCACTACTCAGTAATGCATGAGCCTGAAACACATCCACCTTGTAAATTCTGATCCCATGTAAACCTCTGGTTAAGTCTTAGCTTACCATTACTGCCAGTTCTCTTTGCACTTGCATCACCAAAACACAGTACTTTTTAAAACTTTGACAACTCATAATTTTGTTGAAGAAAGGACGGACATCTTCTTTGTTCCACGGTTGTACAACTTTCACATTTTTAGATTTATAAACACCAATTAGACCTGGACTTTGGATTTGAGGGGCCTGGATTTGTCATGGATTCACAATGTCGTTTGGGTGACCTCGGGCAAATTATCTCACCTCTCTACAACCTTAGGGTCCTCTCACTTAAAATGGGGAAAATAATAGTATCTGACAAATAGAGTTTATTTCTCTCCCTTCCTTTCTCTTTATCTTTTTAAGTTCAGAGATCTATATACCAGGTACTGTGTTCCGTGCCTTCCACGTAGAAACTCATTTATCCTGGCCAACAGCTCTATGTGTTGAGTCAGAAAATGCATGGGAAGTGCTTGTCATGATGCCTAACGCAAAGAATACTCCTTGTATGCTGGCCATTGTTCATTTTCATTGATTCTTTTAAATTTAGACTAGAGGACAGTGATGGTGAGACAAAGTTTCTTTAGTCACGTCCTCATTTCAGGGATGAAAGTGGGGCAGAAGGACAATGCTGCCCTAATGGTAGGTAACAGACTGAGATCCTCATCTTCTGACATTGGTCGAGTTCCCTTTCCAATAGGTACCTTTTCTGGTCTGAAGCTATAAGGATGCGGGACTGACTAGGAAAGTGTCTCCCCAGGAAATGTGTATGTGGCCAGTATAAAAGGCACTCAGAATGAGGGGACATTTTACTATGGCTTTTTGGAAGTATGAACTTGGGTAATTCACTTTAGGTTAATGCTCTCTCTTCTTTGGCCTACCATAATGTACATTCTAAAACACATTTTCTAAACTATTCAAAACTATTAATGTATGTAAATTCCAAAGCTCAAATTCAGTCTTTAAGAGGATGGAAATATCTCAACACAAAAAGCTTGTAATGGATCTTTAGGAGATACCTGTTTTGTCATTTGTAAACCTTAAATATTCTCATGTTACTTATTTTTTACTTCTTGTTTCCAATTCCACACAACTATTGGGAGGAGATGATAATTAAGTTTCCAATCTTGTGACTCTGTATTTATCAATTGCTTCTCATTTCTATTCCTATGTCATTTTTACATTGGGATAAATCTTATATTACAAATTGGTATTATGACAATCTCTTAATAAAACCAAGAGCCTGCTACAGCATGGATGAGTTTATCACTGACTACAACAGAACAACCTCAAGCCAGTGGGTGAATCTTGCCACTTGATATGTTCTGGGACAATGACTTTTACCAAGTAGAAATGTCACACCTGCTTGTATAACTTTGCACAGTCCCCGTAATCCATGAATCATGCTATTGCTGCATTACTTGTAGGGGAAATGACTTGGGAACGAGCATGTGTTTTGGAAACTGTTAAAACGGAAACTGTTGACATAAATCTGTATAGGAGAAGACCAGCATATGGAAATGTTCATGATGAGTTTTCCTCCAGAGTAAATGAAAAGGAATGTCAAACCACAGAGTCCCTTCCCAGAGCTTCTGAGAGAGCAGAAATCTTTAAAAGGTACTTAATGGAACCATACCTGGAAATAGTTGGATCATAAAAAGATGCGGAAACCAATTCTCATTTCGAAATGCTTTGGGAACTTCAGCTTTCTCTGAGAAACTAAATATGACTTTGGCTTCCTTCAAGGTGAGGCTATTTCTCATTTACTGACTGTTTAAAAATAAGCATATTTCTCTTTCCCTTCCCCACCTATCCAGACGCCCCTCACTCTTCAGGGCACAGGCACTGGCATTTCTTCCCTAAAGCTTGCTCTGTTGGTTCCTGCTTCATTTGACCTCACTCTTTTTTTAAAACCTAAAGTACTAGACGTTTGTAACACAAAAATTTACATTTACTTCAAACAAAGTCTTTCATTATGCTTGAATCATATTCTACCAGATCACTAGATCCCTAAAGGCAGAGATGAAATCCCACTTTCTAACTATTCAGCTCACTCTTGGGCTCTCTGTGGAGGCTTAAGAAATACAGATATCCCCTGCTTTTCAAAGCTCACTTTTTTTTTTTTTTTTTTCAGTATGCGGGCCTCTCACTGTTGTGGCCTTTCCCATTGCGGAGCACAGGCTCCGGACGCGCAGGCTCAGCGGCCATGGCTCACGGGCCCAGCCGCTCCGCGGCATGTGGGATCTTCCCGGACCGGGGCATGAACCCATGTCCCCTGCATTGGCAGGCGGACTCTCAACCAATGGGCCACCAGGGAAGCCCCAAAGTTCACTTTTACAAAGACCTACAGCAGTACCTATTTTGGCTAACCAAAACAAATTTAAAGAGGATTTTCCTTTTAAGAAAAAAGGTGAAAAGTAAAAATAGTGGTCAGCATTTGTTTTGCAGCAGCTGTTATAGAGGCATGTACCCCAATCAGGGAGAGTGGCACCACCAAGCTTTCCCAGGAATGACTCTTAGCATCAAGTCGCCATAACTTTTAACTGTGTCTGTGAGCATCTGTGCTTTAGTCTCAGTTTACTTCGTGCATCTGTTAGCAAGGTGTGTCCTAAGGTAACTGCTTCTTTGCTTTAAGCATTTCGGCTTCCAAAAGGTTTCACAGGAATGCATTGGCAATAACTGGCTTAATAACTTGGATGATTTCACCATTAACTTCTCTCAATTGGGGCAGAGACACCTTATTCAAAATGGAAACAACTTTCAGACATTATGCTGCTTTTTATTAATACTATGTATTCCTAGCAACAACATTTATATTTGTATCTCCATTTGGTAGTTAAAGAAATTGAGGCTCAAAGATGGTTAGTTGCTTGTCCAAGAGTAAGCTGCTACTATTGCCAAGGTTGATCTGACACTAGAATTACCAACACGTATATGGGGAAAATACACCCACTAAAAGCATTTTCTTTGTATCAGAGATAATGCCCCCATAGACCAATGGAGATGACTACTTGGGAAGTCCTTCCTGGTCCTTCACACAGAAGGACAAATCCTGCCCTTTTCTGGGTGATTAGAATTCCCCTGCTTGCCTCCTTGACTCCCTAGCGAGTGCAGATTACTCAAGGTGGAGAGGGATGGGTAGCAACAGTTCTCATTCTACTCAGCCTGGTGAGTCCTTATCTACACTGGTTCTCCCTTCCAGCTCCTAGGGGACTTGAATGTATGAAAACAAAAAGTGTTTCCTTTTAAATGGTAGATGGGAAGTTGGTTCGGAGAACAGACTTTGGAAATGTTAAAAGCACATGAGAGTTTGTGTCTTGAATCAATCTTTAGTCTTCTTCCTTGCCTTTCCCTTCATTGTTCCAAACAAAGTGTATTCAACTTAACATTCCTGATTTATCCAGTGCCTTCCTTCTGCCTGGCATGGTGTTAAGCACTTAAACAGATATAATCAGAGACATTCGTGAACTCAAGGAAAATATTAAAGGTGACTAGTGTTGGGAGCTCAAGTGGGAAAAACCAGTGAGTACTGTACAAGCTTAGATTCTCTTCACTGATGTAGTGTTAGTACTATGGGGAAACCAGAGAAGGACATCCAACTGATGGCTTAAAGGAGGTGAAATCTGAGCTAGATTTGGGAAAATGAGAAGAATTTCAGTAATTGAGAATAGGCTGAAGGATGTTCCAGGCAGAGAGAAAACCTGAACAAAGGTGAAGATGTAGAAAAGCAGTAGGTATTTTCAGGGAAATTCAAGCAATCAGGTGTGGCTAGAGCACAGCGCTTGGTAATTGGTTCGGGTGTATTTTGGGCTGGGGAAAGGGAAACAGATCATCTTAAAATGTTTAGACTACCTCATAGGCCACAAAAGTGATTTTTTTAAAGTAGAAACTTGATGTGATGGGGGCTGAGCCTTAGGGATGGCAGAAATACTGAACCCCTAGGTGGGATTTCTCAACAGTAGCATTGTTAACATTTGGGGCCAGATGATTATTTTTTGTGGTGGTTTCTCCTGTGCCTTTTAGGATATCTTACAGCATCCCTGGCTTTTATCTGCTAGATTCCAGCAGCATCTCCTTCCCCATTTGTGACAACCAAATGTATCTCTAGACATAATCAAATGTCTCCTAGGTGGCAAAATTACCCTTAGTTGGGAATCCTTTGAATTACCCCTAAGGGAGTCTTTTTTTTTTTTTTTTTTTTTTTTTTTTTTGCGGTAAGCGGGCCTCTCACTGTTGTGGCCTCTCCCGTTGCTGAGCACAGGCTCCGGACGTGCAGGCTCAGCGGCCATGGCTCACGGGCCCAGCCGCTCCGCGGCACGTGGGATCTTCCCAGACCGGGGCACGAACCCGTGTCCCCTGCGTCGGCAGGTGGACTCTCAACCACTGCGCCACCAGGGAAGCCCTGGGAGTCTATTTTTGCTCTTCATTTTCATATCTCACCTCAAGCCTGGCATTACTAAGCCATCTACTTGTCCAGCAAAATAGAGTTGGATGAGAAATTGCTACGTACCTGTCAGCTCCACCAAAGTTTTATTCCTCTGTCAGCGAGACAAAAGTGAACTGCTATAATATAAATATGAAGTCGAGACCTGCCTGGATCAAGTTCTGGTCCTGCTAGGCAGTGAGGTACAATGAACAGAGAAAGGGCTTTGGAGCCAGTCAACACTGCTCATCATAGGACTATCACTTACTGGCTGTCGTTATCCTGAGAAACGCTTTTTCAGCTGCAATATAAGCCATGAGTAATATCACCACCTCCTAGGAGTTTGGAGAGACTAAACAAAGATGAAGTATATGAAGTGCCGGCTCAGGCCCTGGCACGTAGGAGTGGGACCAAAAACACACATTCATTTCCTTCCAAAGTACCTGGAAGTTGACTGGATCCTGAAAGGTTAGGTCTTCATGGTAGCCCTGGGCAGTCTCTCCCTGTGAGGAAGAGACTTCTGCTGACTTTGCATGACCTACACTAGCAGCGGACAAACTGTGGCTTATGGGTGAAATTTGGCTTGCTGTGTGTTTGTCTATGGCTCACGTTGCGAATGTTTATTAAATTTGGAGTAGTTGAAAAAAATCAAGAGGAATGATATTTCATGACATGTGACAATTGTGTAGAATTCACATTATGGAATCCGTAAGATTTCACTGAAACACAGCCATGATCACTCACTCACTGTCTCTATGGGGGCTTCTGTGCTACTACACAGAGTTGAGTAGCTGCAACAGAGACCATGTGGTCTGTAGGGTGGAAAATATTTACTATCTGGCTCTTTACAGAATGTTTGCTGACTGCTGCCCTTTACCAATCCTTGAACCCTCGCTTCATCTGTTCTCAGAGCCCAGGGCCTTCACGCTACATTTTGGTTAGCTATACAACCCCACTTCTCTCAACCTCTATTATTACCCCAAGCACCAGAGTTAATGCTCCCCAAGGCCAAAGCATACCCAAGCTTTTTTTTCCCCCAGCTTCTTATGGTTCAATTGACAAATATTGCTCAGCCATAAAAAGAAACAAAATTGAGCTATTTGTAATGAGGTGGATAGACCTAGAGTCTGTCATACAGAGTGAAGTCAGAAAGAGAAAGACAAATACCGTATGCTAACACATATATATGGAATTTAAGGGAAAAAATGTCATGAAGAACCTAGGGGTAAGACAGGAATAAAGACACAGACCTACTAGAGAATGGACTTGAGGATATGGGGAGTGGGAAGGGTAAGCTGTGACAAAGCGAGAGAGTGGCATGGACACATATACACTACCAAACGTAAGGTAGATAGCTAGTGGGAAGCAGCCGCATAGCACAGGGAGATCAGCTCTGTGCTTTGTGACGGAGGGTGGGAGGGAGGGAGACGCAAGAGGGAAGAGATATGGGAACATATGTATAACTGATTCAGTTTGTTATAAAGCAGAAACTAACACACCATTGTAAAGCAGTTATACTCCAATAAAGATGTAAAAAAAAAATACTTAATTCAATCAAAAAAAAAACTTGTATATATTCCAGGTATACAATGTGATGTTTTCACATACCAATACATCATGAAATGATCACCACAATAAAGCTAATGAACAGATCCATCACCTCACATAGTTACCATTTTTTTAATGTGCGGTGAGAACACAAGCTTCACTTTTGTCAAATTTGAAGTATACAATACAGAATCATTAACTATAGTCACCATGCTGTACTTTAGATCTCCAGAACTTATTCATCCTGTGTAACTTAAACTTTGTACCCTATGACCAAAATCTCCCCACTTCCTCCATCCGCTAGCCTCTAGCAACTACCCTTTTACTCTCTGATGCTATGAGTATGGCTATTTTAGATTCCATATATAAATGAGATCAGCAAAATGTGTCTTTCTGTGTCTGGTTTATTTCACTCAGCATAATATCTACCAGGTTCAGCCATGTGGTTCTAAGTCACAGGATTTTCTATTTATTTTTTTAAGGCTGAGTAGTATTCCATTATATTAAAGAATATATATATATGTATACACACACATTCCAGGCAGGACATGGCGGCAGTCTTCGCTCCCGGCGGGAAGGGGAGGTTACCGGTTACAGGGAGAACTGACATCAGGGGGGCTCATCAGTTTCCAGGGAAACCAGCAGAGGGCCCCACCCCTCACCACCCCTTCGATAAGCTATCATGATGGAGATGTTTTGTGCTGAAGGTCAGAACAATCTCCAGCTGGGGTTGGGGCTAGTACGTAGGAAGGTCAGCCACGTGAGTAGGGTGCAGATGAAGCAGGCATTGGTCCAGCAGGGGATGGACAGAGAGCAAGGCGACAGCCATCTTGGGGGGCCTGACCAGACACTCCACTCCTACATACCCTGCACAACCCTTACAGTCTTGGTCCGCCCCTCTTCCATGATTTCCCTGGGGTCAGGTACACAGAGGGGCACTGCAACCAGATACCACAAATACAATACGGACACCAGCAGCTAAAGAGCATCGAGAGAAAGATACCTACGATACTAAGATCAGTCATTCACCAGGATGTAGGCAAACTTTGGAGCTCTCTGAGAATTCATATAAGCGTGTAATTTCTTTTAAGCCAATTAAACAGAGCTCATCCACAAACCAATCTTGGCAATGCCATACGGAGGCAGAGACACCTCGTGTTTATAAGGTGCACGTGGACATACATATATGTATATAGACACAGAGATCTCACAGTTGTCATTCCGGAGTTTAAAAGGCCTCTTTTTTTCCCCCCTTTATTCTCAGGGATTACATTAAAGTTCCTGAGAGCCCAGGTAGATCATTTATATCTCAAAGGCACAGGAAGAGAAATACCAATTCCTTCTAGAAAGCTAACTTCCTCTAAGGGTATACGCAAAAACCAGTTTTAGAATGTCAAACGATTCCCAGTTTGGGCCATTTTCAGGGATTTTTAAGTTTCTAAATAGCCAAGTGAGTGTAAACAAGTAACAGTAATAGACAATGATCCATATCATTCACTCACATACACATGCCTCGCTTTCAGAGGAACGTGAATCAGCATTCAATTTAACCTTCGCCTCAGCTGTTAGCTCGGCCTCTGTGGCCTTCCTTAATATAAAAAGCAAGGGCCAAGTCCATTCTCTAGTAGGTCTGGGATAGGGAGGGTGGGAGGGAGGGAGACCCAAGAGGGAGGAGATATGGGGATATATGTATATGTATAGCTGATTCACTTTGGTATAAAGCACAAACTAACACCACTGGAAAGCTATTATACTCCAATAAAGATGTTGGGAAAAAAAAAAAAAAAGCAACGGGCAGCCCACAGCTGTGGCCACTGCCCTGTTTTTCCCCACTGCAGTGGCGGTATCTCTGCACCAGCCTTAGGGGTGCCTAAGAGCTCTCCGTACGTCTCTTGGTGGCTCCCATTCGTCAAGGGCAGCCACCACAGGATTTCTCCCACGACTTTCAGGACCCACTCTCCATTGCTAGTCCCTATTTCCGAACATCTCGGGGCTCTCGGGAGTTTCCTTGGCCTCCTGGCTGCTCCGCCAATTGTTGGGCTGCACCCAGCAGGCCTATGTTCCCTGTACTTGCGCATCCTTGAGACCAAAGAAAGAGCCCAGAGTCAGCAACAGAGACATCAACGGTTTCGTGAATGGGGGCTCTTACACCTCTGAAGCAAGGTTCTGGCGCTGAGGCAGGAGGGAAAGGGGCGGGATACAAACGCTAGGTAAATGAAGAAGGGGCAGTGCGATAAGACCGGCTAGAACCAGATGAAACCAAGGTGGCTGAGAGGAGTCCGGGCATTGACCTCTGGCTCATTATACCTTCTCTGTAACACTAAACGTCACTCCCCCTTACGCCATGACAGTTCCGAGGGGGACCATAAAAAGCCAAAAAGTGGGCAGTGGCCAATTCTTCAGAAAGCCTCACCCTTCCCCAAAATAGCAAGCATATTCCTCCCACTCGTTAGCACAGGTAATTACTTAGCCCATAAAAACCTGCCCCAGGGCCGCTCTCAGTTTCAGACACAGTCCGCGTTCTGCCTATGGAGGGTGTATCCCTCTAAATAAACTTGCCTTCACTTTTCTTTGGCCGGCTCTTGGATTCTTTCCTGCGTCGCGAAGCCAAGAACCCTCACTTGGCAGTCAGTCTATCCTAAGGATTCCTGCGGGTCTCGGGACGCTGGCATCTCCCTCTCCCGCCACAGAGCAACACTCCACCGTGCGCAGCAAGCGGCGGCAAGGACACAGCGGCTCCCGGGTGGAGGGGGAGGGCTACCAGTTACTTATAGGGGGAATTGACATCTGGTTGGCTCATCGGTTACCAGGGAAACTAGCCCTTCCCAGGCTATCATGGTGGAGATGTTCTGACCTAAAGGTTGGAATGATCGCCAGCTGGGGTTGGGGCTATTATGCAGGAAGGTCGTAGGAAGGTCAGCCACGTGAGTAGAGTGCAGGTGAAGCAGGCACTGGTCCAGCAGGGGATGGATAGAGAGCAAGGCGACAGCCATCTTGGGGGGCCTGATCATACCACCAGTACATGGAACACCCTTAATCCATGTTTGATTTTATTGTTACAATTTTAGTTTTGTCAAAAATGTCTTTTTAGGCTGAGAGGAAGGGCAATATGGGATCACACCTGAAAAACAGTCCTCCTTGATGTCCTTGAAGTTACTCCAGGCAGAAAACCTATTCGTGAAATCAACTCTGACAACATTTAGGTGTGTTTAACGCGCACACATGCCGTCTCCTGTTACAGACGGTAGAAGGAATCCTCCAGTTCTGCTTTTTGGAATATCTGTGCTTCTCAGTGTAATAAGTCTCTTTTGAGGCTTTGAATTTATATACACATTACAGCCCCGGCGTGCAGTAGTATATTTTTAGATCACTCTCTAAAAATGGAGCGGGGCTAAAGCTGGAATCAACATGGGGGGTGGGGTTAGACAACCAACCCTGCCTTCTCCTTGTCTTCACAGACAGCCAAGTCTTACTCTCCCAGCCTGGATTTCAGCAGATTCTTTCATTTTCTATCCTAGAACGAGTGGTGTAGATCTCAACAACTGATACGTGTACAGATTGCTGTTTAATAAATTTCCAACTCCTCCTGGAAGTTTGGCTCGTGACAAATGTTCTTGAAAACTTTTAGGATGTGCATGCATATTTCAAGGGCCCCCTAAGGGAAATCAGTCTCATCACAGCAGATCCTCTTCAGGCTGTGGGCTCCCCAAGTACCCCTTCCAGTGAACACAGTGAACAGCTGTCCAGGGAGTCCTCAAAATATGGGGAGGACAAACCTTTGCTCCCCAACCCCATTCCCTTTTTCCCTCCAGTGCACCCAAACAGCCCAGGAGGAGGTTCTCAAGGCTGATTACTGTTGCCAGGGCAACTCTAGATTGATCCTTCACTCTAGTAATATCAGCAGATCCCCTTGAGGAGTGGAGAGTGTGATTTGGTGAAGCTCTCTGGGTGGGCGGGGAGAGTGTTTTTTGTTTTTATCATTAGGACTATCTGTTCCCAGCCCCAAAGAGTCAAAATTTAAGCTCTGGAGA
Source organism: Delphinapterus leucas (assembly GCF_059928025.1). Lineage (NCBI taxonomy): Eukaryota > Metazoa > Chordata > Mammalia > Artiodactyla > Monodontidae > Delphinapterus > Delphinapterus leucas. Next base: position 11,613,950 of record NC_143145.1, read on the forward strand.
AATTCTCAATTTAATAATGATTGTACTGATTGGACTGAGAAGAAGAGACCTCCGGGATTACTGGGGAAGACCTCACTGGAAGAAGCTTAACTTTCCAGGGTGGGGATAAGGGGAGGAGTCGGGAAGAAAAGAGAGAGATGGGAAACAAATGTTATTCAGCTGCTAAAAGGCCAAAAAAAAAAAAAAAAAAAAAGCCAATCTTTCAGTTTGCCACCTAGGAAGATTTAGAAATGTGGGAGAGGAGAGAAGGGGGCTGGTGAGAAGATCATTTGGAGTTCCCAACAATATTAAAGAGAAATGGTTCTTTTCACCCAGTGTCTTGGAAAATGCCTTAAGGCAGACAAGAACAAGGAAAGATATTAGTAACCCTATCCCAGCATTAATGGCCTTGACAGCGACACAAATCTGTTATGTTCCAGCTTAAACTCAAAGATGATCAAACCCTGTTGGAGATTTAGTTTGTGCTTTCAGAATGACAACAGTCGCTGTCACTTCTTTACTTTATATACTATTTTGCTTCTAAAGGCCTCAAAGTGCCTGTTTTTATTACTCCAGTCTGCCTTCAAGAAGAAAAAAAAAAATCGAGGGAACAGATTGTGAAACATTCCAGAGAGAAGAGATTTGGCAAGTCATCCTATTTCAAAAATGTGTTATCAAAAACACTCATTTGCCTTTCACCTTATTCATTGTTTTCTTTCTGTTTTTAAATTTTTATTAGAGTATAGTGGATTTACAGTGTTGTGTTAGTTTCAGGTGCATAGCAAAGGGAATCAGCTATACATATACATAGATCCACTCTTTTTTAGATTCTTTTCCCGTGTAGGACAGAGAAAGACAATATTCATTGTTTTCTGATGAGCTGGGGTGCAAGGAGAGCCAGGTTTGCTCTCAGATTTGCCAGGGATGGAAGCCCAGGCTCCAGTATTAACACTGCACCGTTTACTAAACCTCTCTGGACCTCAGTTTTGATACTTCTCACCCCTAAAATGGGAAGCATGTCACCATTAGAGGAGACTTATGGTGAGAATTAAATGTAAGTGCCCAGCCGGTTATAAGCACTTGGAAAACAGCCCCTATTATTTTCTGTTAAATCTAGTGACTCCCAAACATTAAACTATTATGTTAAGAGGACTTAACCAAAGGTTTATAAACTATTTGGAAGAACTAATTCCATGCAGGCTTGGGAATTGTTTTTAAATTCAGAGGAGAAAATGTTATTTTATCAGTATCGCTTAAATACCATCGCTGTTTCCTTTAAGAGATGAAGTTGGCCTGGGCCCACATTGCATGCATATTTCATCTACAGTCCTCACATATGTGTGTTTTGCTCAGCAAGCAGTGCAATATGGAACAACTCTTTATGGAAAATAAGAGTGATGTCATCTGCCCAGCAATGGCAGGATATGAACTCGCACTCCCACAGCGCTGCTGAAGCTATACAGCTACCAGTGTGCTCTGAGGAAAGGACACTATTTTGAATGTTTCCGAACTCGAAAGCTTTGATTTTCTTCTGAGAAATCACTGGGAGGGTGTAATATGATTTCCACGAAGAGCTATGGTTGTGCGGGGCCAGAAATAGTTTATTCTTTGAGATGCCTAAGGAACACATTGAAAGTGTTTCTCATATTTCAGAACAGAAGAGTGGAAAATAGAGCAAATGTATTCCATTCCCTTTTATGTTACAGAAAACGGTCCCTCTGTCCTTTCAAGAGCTCCAGTCCCAGGGAATCTGCTTAGACTTGGTATTCAGTCTGCATTCTTCTGTGGCATTGCTGAACAGATTAGCTCCAAAGAGGACTTTTAGTGCTTCTCTGGTGATTTAAGTTGTCTTAAACAAGGATTTCAGGAAGGCATGGATGAAAGGAAGTCAGATATTTGGGAGTGTTCTCTCCTTGAGTATCTGTTTGCTTTTCTCTTCTTAGAGCAAATCATGAGAAAAATTTAAACTTTATTCATAAAACTGTATTGAGATGGCTTAAATTCCATTCTTTGTACCTAGGTACAGTGTTCTTCATTAGCATTGATCTCCCTATAGAAGAACATGCCTGGTTGCTTGGAATTCAGGCTTCAGTCTATTAAGAACTAATCCTCATAAGCTTGTGGGAATTGCCAGCCTGGGCCACACTGAGAGGTCTGCTTGGTGTAGCTGGAGGGTCAACTGGTGGTCCTAGGATTGATTTCATCCAGAAGATGGATTTGGTTGGGTAGAGCTTTTAAAAAGCATCTGAACTGGAATGCCTTCAGCCGGGGGCTTGTACCTCCCTTTTCTCTTCGGACACTAGCTCTCCCTAATAAAATTACCACTGGCTTTGGAATTATGTGAAGTTACCTGCCCAGCTTCCAGAGGCATTTGAGTCTGAGGCTCTGAGACTGGATAGGACATCCAACAAGATGAAAGTAGGATATGAATTCTTGTTCAAAGTGCACTAGGTCCTGACTGGGATCATGGTGAACTTGGATAACACGTCATATACCCCAAACCCTCAGTTTCTGTTTCTCTACCATTGGTTGCCTACAACTCTGTTCCCTGTCTTCACTCTGGTATCCAGGCTCAACAACCCTCATCTGGGCATAGCCAGGTTCACTGCAGGGCAGAAAAAGAACAAGGCAGAATCACCAGCTTCTCTTAAAGCTGATAAATTAGGATTTGGGGGATTAAGAGATACACACTACTATATATATAAAATAGATAAACAATAAGGACTTACTATATATCACAGAGGACTATATTCAATATCTTGTAGTAATCTATAATGGAAAAGAATCTGAACACATACATCTTTATATATATATATATCTGAATCACTTTGCTGTACACCTGAAGTTAACACAATATTGTAAACCAACTATATATGCCACTTCCAGTTACATTTCATTAGCCAAAGCCCATGCATAAGCCTTACTTTCTAGGAGGGAACAAATATCATCCTTCCACAAGAACAGGCAGTGAATATTTTTAACAATATGTAATTAACTTAATTAATAAGTTAACAAAAAGTATCTGTGAGCTTAGCAAAAGCTAAGTGAAATGGTAAGGGAGGAATCCAACCTTCCTTCAATTAGAAAGTGAAAGTGATATAAGAAAATGGTAAAGAATAAAAATTCTGTTTTTGTATGCCCAATATCCATTCCACCTTCTACCTAATAACAGGATCTCATTTCCCCTTTGAAAACTATTATTTTTACTCTTGCAATTGTGGTGGAACTACTACTTCAGATATCCTTCCTCTGCCAGCTACATACCTCTGGGCATCTGAATCATGGTACCCAAACAAACTCAATCATCTTGGATATTTGTGGTAGGCACAGAGGTGCACCACTCAGATTTCCCTTCAAGGAAGGACTTGCTTCCCAGCTATGGGGAGTGATATCAGTGGACAACCTCAGTTATCAGAAACTACAAGGTCTACCTTGACTGTAGAGAGCCCCCATGCCCAAGGTTGTGCCTTTTCCCGGGCAGCTCTGTTATGGAGCAAGGTGGAATTACAAAGACCTGGCCATTTCTGCTCAACTCGGGAGACTGTGATGGGAAGTACTTACTTCAATTCTCCCCTTGGGTTGGCTAAGGCTTTGTTGGATCTGCATTGTGGACAAATTCTTCCTCTGTCCAGTCATACTTGCTCCCTCTTCCCTTAACAAGTATTGATCCCTAATAAATACCTGTGACTCAACTCTTTCTCAGTATTTGCTTCTGGAGTACCCAACCTATGACAGTTAATGTAGCAGGGAAATAGAGACAGTAGGAGAGTAATGCATCAGTGATTCTGTGCCTCCACTGGAAATGAAACATATTTGTAATACCAACAGACTGTTGGCCAGAGCTAGCCCAATGGCACCACCTAATAGAAAGAGGGGTAAGAAACATGATATTGAAGATGAGATGTTTGGAGAGCGCTACTCTGTCTGCCAACAGGTCCTTCCAGAGGTACGGCTTCTGTACTGTTAGCTATAACACATCTTCCCAATATATTTCTTTTCAATTAATTTAGCCAGCGTTAGGGTCTTTCACTTGCAGGAAAACAACTTTTTCTTATATAGGAAGACTTAGTATAAACTCCTTTTTTAATAAGGCTGGATGAGAAAGAAGGGTAAGAGATTAAACAGTAAATAGGGTTAGGAGAAATATTAGTTTTATTGGCTGAGATGGAAAAATCCACTAAAGGGGATGCTGTGGGTTGAAATGTCTACCCCAATTATTCTTATGCTGAAGTCCTAACCTCCCGGTATTTCATCATGTGATCTTATTTGGAAAGAAAATTGTTGTAGATGTAATTAGTTAAGATGAAGTCCTTAGCTAATTAATTAAGTGGGTCTCTAATTTGATACGCTGGTGTCCTTATAAAAAGAGGAAACTGGGCAAGAACATGGGGGAGAATATCATGAAGACGGAGTTTGGGGTAATGCAACAGAAGCCAAGGACCGTCAATGATTGCCAGCAAACCACCAGAAACTAGGAGAGAGGCACCGAAACAGATTCTCCCACACAGCCCTCAGTAGAAACCAACCCAGACAACATCTTCATCCTGGATTTCTAGCCTCCAGAACTGTGAGACAATAAACGTTTGTTGTTCTAGCCACCAGTTTGCGGTACCTTGTTATGGCAACACTTGAAAACGAAAAAAACAACCAAAAAAATGGCATTGGTTGAATATACAGGGGAGTGACACAGATGTTTAATGGAACAAGGCCTTGGAGCAAGTGGAAAAGGTTAGCAATTACATAATAAACAGCAAAAAAAGAAGAACATATTTTCTTCTGATAATCTGCTGAAGGAAGAAAGAACATAAAGACTGGTATGAATAATGGAGCTTTGAGGAGACTTTTTAAGAACATGAGTAAACCATTTTAGGTCAATGGTTTAAACTCTGATATATGTCTTTAAAACTTTGGTGAACCTCGAAAGCACCCCTGTTGCTAGAAATAACTTGACCGATATAAACACTTTTAAAAATATTACTCTCTGTCATGATACTCCTTTTAAATTGGACATGGTTTAGTGGTAGTGATTCAAAGTAAGGGTTCTGGACCCAGAATATCTGAGTAGAATCTGGCATCACAATTTTCTATTGTGACACTGGCTAAGTTACTTTTTTAAGTTATTTAAAGAATTTTAGTAAATTACCCATCTATAAAGTGGAAATGGTGGTAGTATCTAACCTCAGGATTATTATGAAGATGAAAGGAAATACTGAAGAGGATTAAAAGAGGAAAAAACTGTCTCTTTATAGAATAGTAGTGTCTAACTTATAAGATGGTTATAAGGATTAAATTACATGAGCTGAAACATATAAATTGCATATAAAGGGCAGGGACTGGTACTTAATAGTGCTCAACAAATGTAAGTTATTACTGTTCTTATTATATCCTCTAATGTGACATTTTCCAACTAATATAAACTTTTCTACAAAAATAAATACTTTTATTTATTACCAGTGTCTCCCTATCGAGGCAGATGGAAAGTAACACAAGAGAGATATATTTCAAGGAAGATATTCTTGTACTCTTAGAATTCTGATTTTAGGGTCTTCAGTCTTGATTTTTTTCAGGATTTGTCCTTTTATATTTAAAATAATCAAGAATCAATATACATAAAGAGGCTCACCACATCTAGATGGTAATTTTACTTTCTCTGCCCTGAAATTTTTCTAGCTTCTATTTTGCTGTTCGCTATCTGTTTGCCCGCTGTATATTTTATGTTACTACTCTGCTTCTACAAGTCAGTTATGAAACTTGCTAACATTCTGCATAATCAAGTTCCTAAATAATTGGCCTTTACAACAGTTTTCCATTGTATAGTTTTATGCCATCTTAACTTTTTAAGATGTCATTTTACATTTATTAAAAAGAGATGTTCCTCCTTGTGAGCAGCCTTAAAGACCTCTCTTTGGGGCGTGGGTTTTCTCTTGAAGGCTGCAGACATACCCAGGTGACTCACTGTCATAAGACAGTGACATTAATAAATTTTATTTCTTTGCACTAGGTCATCCCTTCAGCAAGATGTAACCTCTGCAAAAGTGACATTCATGAGACTATCAACCTCCTGCTGAAACTAGAATTTATTATTCTTATATTCAGTACAGATCCACAGCACTGATGTGGTGCATGGTGCATAATAGCTGTTTAATAAAAAAAAATTATTAGAAGAATCATGAGGAGACACAGATCCCATTACTATGACTCAACTGGCAGCTTTGCAGGACAAAGTTTATTTACCAAAATGGCCTGAAATTGCTTTCCCTTACTTATTTCAAAGCCATGTTATAAACTTTATAAATAAGGAAACTAATAGGATTTAAAATGTGTGTAAAATTGATTTGTAATTGTACTCTCTAAATTTGCTTTTAAAAATTAATAAAGTTGAGTTTTCTGCTTACGTAATCAATATATGGACTTCTATTTCCTGTTAAACTTTAAGATCTAATGGTAGACAATTTCTCTCATCATAACAACTAGGAAAATGGATAAATTATAAATATCATATTTTTTAATCACTGGAGAGCTGTGCACATGAAAAAGATCTACAAGAATAAATCTGAACAGGGAAAAATCCATCTCATTTGGTAGAATTTAATGACTGTTTTCCTCACTGGGCATATTTGTAGAATCTAAGCATAGACTGAAGACCAGACCCTTCATAGGTAGAGGAATACTGGTGAGGAAGTTAGTATTTGATAACCATACAGTCTCATGAAAAATTAGAATCTGGATGAGTTACCAATGATGAGTTTGTTTTCCCACGCAGGATTTTTGCAGAGAGCCAAGGAAGCATGGGACTTAACAGTACTCTGAACCAAAGTTCACTAGAAGTTTGGGTCTTTAATAAAATGCAGGAAAGTTCTTGCCTTTGAGAGATTTGTAACCAGAGGTAAACTGAATCTTATTAGGGCTACAAACCAATCTTGATGTAGCTTACTTGCTGAATAAATCAAGGTGTCTCAGTGATTCTGCCTGCCAGAGGAAAGGAATACCATCTGGGGGAAAGTAATATCGTCTTTAGTCCTTATGGTCCTTTTACACACAAGGTTATATAGCAATAAAAGATATTATGAAATATATAGGGAGAAAAATAAGACTCATAATCAAGAGAAAAAAATAGCCAATAAATGTAAGGCAATATATGACTCATTAGAAATGCTTTAAAATAAATACACATATATTAAAGAAAAGTGAGGAAAATATGAATCAATAGGTAATTCCAACAAAGAGACGGAATGTCTAAAATAAACCAAATGGATGTTTTAAAACAAAAACACAAAATTATAAATTAAAAACTCATTATTCTTAACGGCAGAAAAGATAATTAGTGAATACGTAGACAGATCAATAGGAATTATTTAAACCAAAGGAGAGAGAGAGACAAGAATGAAGAAATCTGAACAGATTATAGTAGAATCATGGGAGACTGTAAAACACTCTAACATACATATGTACATCTCAGAAGGAAAGGAGGAAGAGAAGAGAGAAGCAATATTGAAAAGATACTGATGAGTAAGTTTACAAAACTGATGAAAGATAAAATTTAGAGATTCAAAAAGATAATTGAACTCCAAGCAGGATATATATGTAAAGAAAAATCACACATTGACACATCATAATTGAATTTCTGAAGACTAAAGATAAAGATTCTTAAAAGCAACCATAGAAAAAGACATTGTCTTCAACTGTCAGAAAACTTTTCAGTAGAAACTATGAAAACTAGAAGATACTGGAATAGTACCTTTAAAGTGCTGAAAGGAAAAAAAACCCTAGAATTCCATACTCAACAAAAATATGATTAAAAAAGAAAGGTGAAGTGCAGCATTGGAGGTATAGTGGTGAGCATAGCTGCCTTCCAAAAATGAAGGTGAAATTAAAATGTTTTCAGACAAGTTTCAGAGAACTTATTGACAGCAGGCCCACACTATAAGAAATTCTAAAGCAAGTTTTTCACATTGAAGGAAAATGATCTCATATAAAAACATGGAATTTCAGAAAGAAATAAAAACATTAGAAGGGATGAATATATAGATAAGTATAAAACATTACAGAGTCCGTAAACCAACAATAAAAACAATGCACTGTGAGTGTTATAACTATGTAGAAATAAAATAAATGACAACAATAGAATGGAGTAAATGGATTAAACTGTTGTAAGGGTCTTGCACGGTTCAAGAATTGGTAGAGTGCTAACTTAAGATAGGCTGCAATAAGTTAAGAACCTGTATTATAATCAAAGTACCACTGTAAACAATATAAAACGTATAAGTAAAATTGAATGAAGGGAAAAAAAAGACTGCTAATGTTTCTTGATTAATCCCAAAAAAGTTAGAAAAGGAAGAACAAAGAAACAAGCAAGAGTTTGAACAGCTAGAAAGCAAATATTAAAATGGCAGACTCAAGTTGATCTATATCAGTAATTACATTAAATGTAAATTGTCTAATCACCCAATGGAAAGACAAAGTTGTCACATTAGGAAAAATAAATATACATACCCAAGACCTAAGTATGTGCTGTTCAGGAGAGGCATGCTTGACCTCTAAGAACATAGATTAAATGTAAAATAATAATAATGATAGTAATAATAATGTGTTATAGCATGTAAACCCTAACCAAGAAAAAGCTGATGTGACGATATTAGTATCAGAGAAAATAGGCATTGATGGAAGTATTAAAGAAAGAAATAGGAATCTTTTATAAAGATAAAAGGGAAGGGTCAAAAGGAAGTCATAACACGCCCAACTGTATATATACCTAAATGGTTTCAAGATATATATGTATATATATCTGACAGAACTTATTGGAAAACCAAAATATCAGTTGTTGTTATAGAGTCTAAAATGTATTTTTTAAAGAACAGACCAAAAGTCACATGGGATATAGAATATTTATTTAAAAACCCTATTAACTAATTTGAACTAATTGACATTTATGCCCCAAAACTACACCAAAAAACTACAGAATATGTAGTATTTTCAAGTGTATTTGGAATATTTACCAAAACAGGCATTATACTAAGCAGAAAAGCAAGTCTACATAAATTTCAAAGGATTGAATTCATATAGTGACCACAATAGGATTGCCTGACCACAATGGGATTAATCAAGAAATAAATAACAATAAGACTAGAAAATCCCCAAATCTCAGAAGAGCACTTTGTCCCAAAGAAATTGAAACTGCAATTTAAAAATTTCTGCCAAACAAGCACACCAACATACCAAAGTAGGAGAGGGCAACTTCTGGCCCAAATTATTTCATTAGTGTATTTCTTTTTTTTGTTTTTTTTGTGGTACGCGGGCCTCTCACTGCTGTGGCCTCTCCCGTCGTGGAGCACAGGCTCCGGACGCGCAGGTTCAGCGGCCATGGCTCATGGGCCCGCCGCCCAACGGCATGTGGGATCTTCCCGGACCGGGGCATGAACCCGTGTCCCCTGCATCGGCAGGCAGACTCTCAACCGCTGAGCCACCAGGGAAGCCCTCATTAGTGTGTTTCTTACAAGCATTTGCAAGAAAAATAATACATCTTACACAAACCTTTCAGATAGTGGAGAATAGGAACACTTTCTAACTTACATTACAAAGACAGTCTGACCCTAATACCAAAAGCAGAAAAGGATATATCAAAAAAATAAAATTAAAAGCCTATATTTCTCATAAACATATAAACAAAATCCTAAACTAAATATTAGCAGATCAAATTTAGAGATATAGTAAAAAGATATTATATTATGGCCAAGTGGGATTTACTCTGGGATCATAATCACGTTATCAGAGTAGGGGAGAAAAAATATATGACATGATTACATGCAAAAAAGTGATAAAATTTAAGACTCTTTCAAGATAAAATTCTCTGAAATGAGGAATATAAAAGAGTTTCTTCTCAAAGTCAGGGATTATTATAATGGTTAAGTGTGTTGGACCAAGCCAGGCTCTTGAGTTTGAATTATGGCTCATCCACTTACTAACTGTGCCTTGTGCAAATTACCTAATCTTTCTCTCAGTTCCCTCATCTGAACAATGACAATAATATTGTTTCTCATCAGAATTAAATTAATTAACTTAAGCAAAATACTTACAAGAACGCTTGGTCCATAATAAATACACTATAGACCATAACTATCATAATTAGGGATGCTATTTCTACACTGTCCGCACTTAGCATACTACCTAGAACATAGCAGGTGCTAAATGAGTGTTTTCTAAATGAATGAATGAATGAATGAGCCTACAGGGATACAGTGTCTGCTCAGTGCCCAGCACACTGGTAGGTACAGAGAACGATATAAGCATCCACTCTATCTCAACCCATTTTTATCACTCCTTATGACTGCTTTAGGCAATACAATCTGAGGGCATCTGAAGAAAAAAACCATCTCTGACCAGGGCGGATTTCAATCTGGAGGGCTGTGAGAAGACACAGAGAGATGCTTGCCACCTTCTAGCACAGGAGCTAGACGATCAGAAAGATGGAAGAAAGGCCTGAAGGGGGTGTGGGTGTGGGTGCACAGAAAGGGGAGAAAGAAAGAGAGGAAGAGAGATCAGACTAACAACCAGGAAACTGGGGTTAATTCTCTGTGTGGCGTTGTGCAGTCATTTAATACTATCATTTACTCCATCATATTGGAATTATTTATGCTCTATTTGTTCTCAGTAGATGGTGAACTCCTTAAGGAAGAATTCATGTCTCATCCATGTGTTCTGTGTTCCACATGGTAAGGCCACATAGCTGCTTTGGTAAGAGTTTTTCAAAGGAAACTAAACTTAGAGCCTCTATTCTTCATTTCTGAAGAATACCTTCCTACTCACCTTTAGGAATTATATTAAATGAGAGAGTAAGCATTGAAGACCTTTAAATATCCCAAGGGCTACAGAAATGTGTGCTGTTACTAGTGGGCTTATAAGAAATAGCAAGCAACCAATACATATGTAAAACACTTCAGAGTTTACAAAGCATTTTTTATATGCATTACCTAATCTAATCTTGGCTGACCCCTAGACTTTGAGGAAGGCATTATTATGCCAGTTTCTCAGAAGTTCCAGTTTGAATCAACGTTTTAGCAATAAAGATATGCTTTATATTCATTTAGGGACACGTTCTCAAATGAATTTTACTGTAATTCTTATGTAATAAAATGTTTTTCTGTCATAAGGTTTGAATGTTTGCATACTAAAAAGTTTCATTTACCTGGGTCTGAATGTAAAACATATATATATATGTATTTTACATATACATATATAAGTAAAAAATATATATATATGCCTCAGCTTCAGAGATACTTCAGATGTAGTACATTTCTGGTTTAATACTTTTGAAATAGATATATTTGTTTTTAAGAGATAAAATAAAATTTGAGAGTGAGTTGAATTTAGGAGTTTAGACAGACTTGCATCTCATTTCTCCTTTCTCTTATGATCCTGGGCAGATCAGAATCCTTACCTGTAAAATGGAGAGAAAAATTTCATATAGCTCCTAGAGTTATTTTGAGGATTAATTAAATAATGCTTGAAAGGTATTCAGCATTCGGCCTGGCAAATAAAAAGTGTCCAACAAGTAACAGCTTTATCTATTATGTATTATTAATAAATATATAAATTAATAATAGCTATTATTAAAATACCTTTGAGTTAATAACAGTAAATGTAGGGGGTACTTTTGTTGTTTGGGTCTTTTGTTAGGGAAGCCACTGACAAAGCTTTGGTATGATTTCTTGGCCAGTGAATAATTCATAAGTGAGTCCAGCCTAGAATCCAATAAATTATAGCATCTTGATCTAGTCTGTGGTCCCAGCTTGTATTTATTTCCCATGTCTGCTCTAACAATTCACAAAAATAATTTAGTGGCTTAAAACAACAACATGTTTTACTGTATAGCTCTGGAAGTCAGAAGTCTGAAATGGGTCTCCCTGGACTAAAATCAAGGTTTCCCAGGACTGTGTTCCTTCCTGGAGGCCCTGAGGGAAATTCATTTTCATGCCTTTCAGCTCCTAGATACTGCCCACATGCCTTGGCTTGTGGCCCCTTCCATCTTCAAAGACACCAATGTTACACTTCTGTGTGCCTTTCTTCCATAGTTACATCTCCTGCTGACTCTCTTTTCTGTCTCCCTCTTCCACTTTCACACACCCTTGTGATTATGTTGACCATGTCCAGATAACTTAGGATACCCTTCCTATTTTAGGGTCAGGTTATTAGCAACCTAATTCCACCTGCATTTAATGTCCCTTTGCTATATCATCTAACATAGTCACAGTTTCTAAGGTTTAGGCCATGGGCATCTTTGGCAGGGGAGAGGGCATCATCCTCTCTATGACGTAGCTCCAAATCATAGTAGGTTAGAGGACATTGATCTGCTCCAAATCCAAATTTAGAAAAGAGGCAGCTTTTGATTCCGATTTTGAGTTTGGGGCTGATACCTCCAATGGCTCCAGGTCCTGTTTTTATCTGGCCCTGTGTTCCTACCAGCGTGGAACTTCAGATACACCTAGCCCACAAAACTATCCTTGTTTCTGGGACTGTGAGATCAGGAAATCCAGCCCAGCTTGAGGTGACAGCAGGGATTAATGACAGTTTAAAGTCCATGCCTTTTAATTTTTTTTTTCTGGTTTCCTGTATTTTTCTTCTTCTCTGAAAACCACCTAAGAAGGTCCAGTGTTTATAGCATCCTTCAAAACCCCACATCCAATTTCCTGGAAAGTCAGGAAAGCTCAGTGGTGAAATAAAAATGTCAGAGGATTTAGCTGCTGTGAACTCACCCTGGAAGTGGGAGAAACTGTGGTTTGGGCTTCTGCAAGACACAGAGAGCCCTGGGTTATCCCACCTCGACATGATAATATGAATAAGCATATATCAGGGGTCTCCTCTTTGCCAGGTGCTTTATAGGTAGCATCTCTAAGTATCATCACCATCATTTTGAAGCAAAGAAAACTGAATTTTAAAGGGGGTAAATAATTTCTCAAAGAACATTCACCTTAAGGTAGCAGAGTCTGGAGTCAAATCACTGTCTCTGATTTGAAAGGCAGAGATTTCCCAGCTTTTCCGAGTCTCTCTCCTAAACATGCCTTATGCTTATCACAAAAGCCTGCCTTTCTGACTAGAATGGGAGCTCTTGGTGATCTGAATCACATCTTTTTCATATGTTTCCAGCACCCAGCCTTGTGCCTGATGTATAGTCAGTGTTCAGCAATGTTTACTTATTTTATGAAGGTATGATTTAGCTAGGTCACTGTATGGGTGTTTTAACTGCACCAGCCGACTGAAAACCCCATATCCAGATGAGGCCCTAGAAAGGCAACATCGACTTAGGAACTTGTGGAAAATTAGCCAGGGAAATGTTTTCTCCAGGAGCCATTTACATGGTATTTGACTTGGCTTTCTGAGACGTATTAATCAATCCCCCAAACTCCATTCAGGGTTCCACGCCACTCATTTGGAATCAACTAGTATTTATCTACTGAGACACTTGGGAGGGCAAAATGGAAAATGCAGCCTTTCAGTGGAGTGCTTTAATTTAGCCCCCCCCACTCAATTTCAACTAAAACTATCTCAAATTCAGGGATGCATTACCCTTCCTAAAAGAAATACACCTAAAGCTAACTAACTCAACACACATTTATGGAGCTACTTGTACCTACTAAGTGCCAAACCCTGTGCTTGTCCCTCTGAATGTTTGCATATTAACAACCTAACAAATGATCAATCCCACAAAATGCTACATTCACCTGATATTCATATATAGGACATGTATAGTGCTCTACACACACAGGCTAAAGCCTCTTCTAAGAATTGTTCAGTTTGCTAAGGACTTCCTTTTTGGATGACTTTTGAATATCCTGGAATATTTTTAATAAATGGCTAAAGTGTCCTTTGACAAATTATCCCCAACATAGCTAGACCAGGAAAATAAATGAATCATATAGACGCTTGAAAAAGTCAGGATCCATCGTCATGCATAAGACAAGTGACAAATATGCTAATTATTCAAAACAATTTTTTTCTTTATTTTTTTAAAAGTAGTTTTGGATTCACAGCAAAATTGAGAGAATGGTACAGAGATTTCCCATACGAGCCCTTCCACCATACATTTATAGTCTCTTTCATTGTCAGCATCCCCCATTAGGGTGGTACATTTGTTACAATTGATCAGCCTACATTGACACATCATTATCACCCATAGTCTGGAGTTCACATTAGTATTCACTCTTGGTGTTGTACATTCTATGGTTTAGACAAGTGTATAATGACAGGTATCCATCATTATATTATCATACAGAGTATTTTCGCTGCCCTAAAAATCCTCTCTTCTCCACCTGTTCATCCATCCCCTTGACAACCACTGATCTTTTTTAAGATCTCCACAGTTTCGCCTTTTCCAGAATGTCATATAGTGGGAATCATACAGTATGTTACCTTTTCAGATTGGCTTCTTTCACTTAATAATATGCATTTAAAGTTCCTCCGTGTTTTTCATGGCTTAACAGGTCATTTCTTTTTAGCACTGAATACTATTCCATTGGCTAGATTTACCACAATTTATTTATCCATTCATCAGTGACATCTTGGTTGCTTCCAAGATTTGCATAAAGCTGCTATAAACATGACGGTACAGATTTTCCTGTGGACATAAGTTTTCAACTCATTTAGTTAAATATCAAAAAGTGTTACTGCTGGATCGTATGGTAAGCGTATGTTTAGTTTTGTAAGAAACTTACAAACTTTGTTCCAAAGTGGCTGTGCCATTTTGCATCCCACCAGTAGTGAATGAGAGTTCCTGTTACTCCATATGCTTGTCAGCATTTGGTGTTGTCGGTGTTCTGGATTTTGGCCATTCTAATAGGTGTACAGTGGTATCTCATTGTTGTTTTAATTTGCATTTCACTGATGATATATGATGTGGAGACTTTCTTCATGTGCTTATTTCCCATCTATATTTTTTTCTTTGATGAGGTATGTATTAAGATCTTTGGCCCATTTATTAATCAGATATTTTTTTCATCACTGAGTTTTAAGAGATCTTTCCATATTTTGGATACCAGTCCTTATAAGATGTGCCTTTTGCAAGTATTGTCTCCTAGTCTGTGGCTTGTCCTCTCATTCTCTTGATATTATCCTTTGCAGAGCAGACATTTTTAAGAGTACAGCTTATCAATTATTTCTATCATGGATTGTGCCTCTGGTGTTTTACCTAAAAAGTCATCACCAAACCTGAGGACACCTAGATTTTTTCCTATGTTGTCTTCTGGGAGTTTTGCATTTTACATTTAGGTATATAATCCATTTTGAGTTAATTTTTGTGAAAGGTGTAAGATCTATGTCTAGACTCTTTTTTTTTTTGCATGTGAATGTGCAATTGTTCCAGTACCAATTTTTGAAAACACTGTCTTTCCTCCATTGTATTGTCTTAGCTCCTTTCTCAAAGACCAGTTGACTTATTCATGTATGTCTATTTCTGTGCTCTCTATTCTGTTCTATTTTTATGTTTTTGATCTATTTTTCTATTATTTTTCTAATACCACACTGTCTTGATTACTGTTGCTTTTTAATAGTTTTTGAAGTCAGGTAGTGTCAGTTCTCCAATTTTGTTCTTCAATATCACGTTGGCTAATTTTAGAATTAATTTGTTGATATCCACTAAATAACCTGCTAGGATTTTGGTCGGAATTGCACTGAATATATAGATTCAGCAGGTAAGAACTGACACCTTGACAATACTGAGTCTTCTTATTCATAAACATGGAATATCTCTCCATTTATTTACATCTTCTTTGATTTCATTCATCAGAGTTTTGTAGTTTTCCTCATATAGAGCTTATACATATTTTGTTAGATTTATACATAAGTATTTCATTTTGGGGGTGCTAATGTAAGTGGTATTGTGTTTTTAATTTCAAATTCCAATTGTTTATTGCTGGTATATAAGAAAGTGATCGACTTTAGTATACTAACCTTGTATTCTGCAATCTTGCTGTAATTGTTAATTCTAGGAGGTTTTTTGGTGAATTCTTTCAGATTTTCTACATAGCTGATTATGTCATCTGCAAACAAAGGCAGTTTTATTTCTTCCTTCCCAATCTGTATACCTTTTTAAAATTTTTCTTGTCTTATTGAATTATCTCAGACTTCCAGTACAACGTTGAAAAGCAGTGGTGAGAGAGACATCCTTGCCTTGGTCTTGATCTTAATAGGAAAAGTTCTAGTTTCTCATCATTAAGTATGATGTTTGTTATAGGTTTTTTGTATATATTTATTATCAAATTGAGGACGTCTCCCTTTATTCTCAGTTAACTGAAAGTTTTTATCATGAATAATGGGTAATGGATTTTGTCATATGGTTTTTCTGCATCTATTGATATAATGATGTAATTTTTCTTTTTTAAGCTGTTGATGTGACGATTTACTTTAACTGATTTTTGAATGTTGAACTAGCATTCTTGGAATAAAACTCTTTTGGTTGTGGTGCATAATTCTTTTTATACATTGTTGGATTCATGAGAATATTTTGTTGAAGATTTTTGCATATATGTTCATGAGAAATATTGGTCTGTAGTTTTGGTTTGTAGTTTCCTTTTCTGCATTATCTTTCCCTGGTTTTTGTATTAGGGTAATTCTGGCCTTATAGATGAGTTAGAAAGTATTCCTACTGTTTCTATACTCTGAATGAGAATGTAGAGAATTGAGATAAGTTCTTTCTTAAATGCTTTGCAGAATTCATCAGTGAACCTGTCTGGGCCTGATGCATTCTCTCTGGGAAGATTATTTATTATTGTTTTATTTTCTCTAATAGATATTTGGGCCTGAATAGGCTTATTCAGATTGTCTCTATCTACTTGTTTGAGATTGTGTCTTTCAAAGAACTGGTCCATTTTACCCAGGTAATCAAATTTGTGGATATAAAGTTGTTCATAGTATGCCTTGATTATCCTTTTAGTGCCCATGTGATCTATAATAATGTTTCCTCTTTCATTTTTAAAATTAGCAATTTATATTCTCCTTTTTTTCTTACTAAGCCTTATTAGAGGCTTACTGATCAAAGATATGGCCTTTGGATTTGTGATTTTCTCTATTGATTTCGTGTTTACTATTTCATTGATTTCTGCTCTAAATCTTCTTATTTTTCTTCTGCTTACTTTGGGTTTAATTTGTTCTTTTTTTCTAGTTTCCTGAGTTGGAAACTTAGATTATTGATTTAGATCTTTCTTCTTTTCTAATATATACATGTAATGCTATAAATTTCCCTTTAATCACTGTTTTTGCTGCAGCCCACAAATTTTGATAAGTTGTGTTTTCATTTTCATTTAATTCAAAAATATTTTTAAATTTCTCTTGAGATTTCTTCTTTGATTCATATATTAGTCAGAAGTGTGTTGTTTAATCTCCATGTATTTGGAGATTTTACATTTATCTTCCTGTTATTTATTTGTAGTTTAATTCCATTATGGTCTAACAGCAGACATGGTATTATATATATTATTTTAAATTTGTTAAGAACTGTTTTATGGCTCAGAATGTGGCTTGTCTTGGTAAATGTTTCATATGAACTGAGAACAATGTGCTATTTTATGCAATAGTTTATAGGTGTCAATTATATCCAGTTGATTGATGGTGTTGTTGAGGTCAACTATGCCTTTACTGATTTTCTGCCTGCTGGATATGTCCATTTATGATCGAAGGATGCTGAAGTCTCCAGCTATGATAGTGGAGAATTTCATCTATTTTTCCTTGCAGTTTTATCAGCTTTTGCCTCACATAGTTTGACTGCCTCTTGTCAAACTATGTACTCTCTCACCACTGCTTTTCAACATTGACTCTCACATGTTAAGAATTCTTACATTTTCTAGAATTGACACTCAAAATTCATGGACCAGAACACTAGTAAAAATAATAACTATCTGAATTGGAAAAAAATGTACAGCTAAATTTCTCTGCATTCTATAAATTTTGATAAGTTGTGTTTTCATTTTCATTTAGCTCAAAATATATTTGCATCCTGCGTCATAGTCAATCTTTGTAGCCTTAAACATGGGGCTTAAGCCTTCTATTTAGAGATGTAGGTCCCTGAAGATCATTTGCTTCTAACATAGAACATAATGATTAAAAGTCTGATCCAGGATGTAACTTTCTTTCTTTATGTGTTGTTTCAATTTAGGAGGAAATGTCTTTGCAATTCTTCATTTGCACACTTTCTCACCTGTTAGGTTAACACTATGGAAAGTTTGCAGTTCTGGAAGCCATTAAATTAGCCATCTCTTGCACTAAAGAAAGTCCCTTCAATAGATTTTCAATTTTTAGTTCAGATCTTACCCTTTAATTGTGAGATAAGTTGTCCTTAATTGCTTCAAGACATCCACATACTGAAAAAATTGTCTACCGACGAACACAACTTTCACACTTTATTGATATTATTCCCCTATTTGCCAATGGGCTGTCAGATAATTCCTGCTAAAGGAATATTTGTTATAGCTAAACAAAGTGTGGTAAACCTCCAAGACTTCCTCTCTAAGGATGCTATTTGCCACCTTCTCCTAAGTCTCAGTCACCAGAACATGCCACAGCAAAAAATTAACCTTTCTGTTCCTGACAGGCAATTAAGAAATCCATCAATGCCTCGACATAGAATCTGAGACAAGGAATTTTAAGGCAAAGTCAGGAGATAGTGCCCAAGATCCAGCAAGGATTCATGAGCTCTTTTATTCACTTATTCATGTATTCAGTGAACATGTTTTGAGCATAAGCACTTTATCAGGTGTTCAACAAAAGAGAGAGATTCACACAGTGTCTTCAGTGCTACCACTTACATTGTCTCCCTCAATTTTCACAGCAACCCAGTGAGGCAGATATTCTTCTTCATTCTATTTTGCAGGTGAGGAAGCTGAGCTCCCCTGTAACTGAGACTGCAAGTATGATGCACCCAGAGTAGAGAATTCATTTCTGATTTTACTCAGAATCATACCAACAAAACTCTTGGGTTCAGGACATTGTCCCAGGCTGTATCCTGCTCTTGTTTTAGCCAAGATCCCCTTCTCTCCAACCTATGTCCTTTGAATTTTGATTGGCTTTTCTAGTCTTCCTAAGTTTTGTTTGAGCTTTTCCCTAACATGCTGCTTCTATGGTGGTTCTCTCAATTTGAAATAATATGTCCAATATGAAAATGACACTCAATCCCCTGGTCATGTTCGGGGTCATAGAAATTGCATCTGGTCTAGACTTAGTAACCTGAGCTCCCAGTTTTCTAAAAGGTGATATTGGGCATAAACACAAAATCACATAATAGGGAATCTACGTATGTTAGTTTTCTTTCTTACTTGCTCAAAATTATGCAACAATATGGCAGAGCAATTTTTGGGACCTGCTCCGTGTGAATCTAGATTATATGCTTATTTAGCAATACCATGCTTCCCTTCTTACGTAACAAGGAATAAAAAGATGTGCAAGATATAGCTCCCATCCTTAAAGCATGACAACTGATTTGGTGAGGGAGGTGGGGAGAAAGCCATATCCACGCCAAAAATCAATGCATGATATAATTCAGTATACACTGAATGCTCAATTAGAATGCAGGTTCTTAGAATAATTGCAGTCAGAAAAACCAGATGTCACAGAAAGTTGACTAGATCAGAAAAAATCTTCCTGGAGGGGCTCAGAGGTTTGAACTGGGCTCTGAAGAATGATGTCCTAGGTTGCAAATGGGAAATTAGATAATTTAGTCAATTCTTTTCTCTTCTCTCTACTTCCACCTCCACAGTTTTACATTATTTTTAAGTCCTTTTGTCCACACTTACAGTTTGTCCTGAGACGTAATCTCACAAACCCCACCTAGATATATTGCTTCCAGCAATCATTTCATTTCTAAATAATATGGAAACGGTCATTCTTCCTGGACCATAGAAGGGGATTATAACCAAGAGAAACTTGCTGTTCTTGGCTTTTTCCCCACTTCTGAATACATCATATATGACTGTGTTCTTCAAGCTTCTACCGCACTCAATCATCCATAGCCTTGAATCGCTGCAAACACATCTTCGTCAGAGTCAGCCCAGTGGTCTTGGAGTCGATGTTACCACAAAACTAATCCCTGTGGGTGCTTTCCGACGTCCCTTTTGGGTTGTACAAGTAATGAATCATCTTTGAAACTTCTGGGATCTGCTTTCTTCTCCTCCAAGGCTTCTTGCGGACTTTTTTTTCCATTTGCCAAGAACTCCGATAACTTAGGAAATTCAACAATGCGCCCATTCACTCCAAGGAAAAGGTTTTCCTAACTATTTCCCTATGAAGTAGTACTTTTCTTCCTTCTCCCTTCTCTTGGCATGTATTTCTGCAATCCAGAAAACACCTATACAGAGGGATTATTGGAAGCAATGAAGTGCCTCGGGTGAGTTACGACACATTTTCAGTCCTCCATTTGTTCTGCAAAGTTACACAGAGTTGGACTAGATAAGTGGTATAGCACAATAGTTAAAAGCCCAACCAGAGTTAGCCTTGATTTAAATCCCTGTCTGATATCTGATCTTGACATAAAGATCCTGACCTGTCTAAATCTACATCTCTTGATTGTAAAATGGAAAAAATAACAGTTGCAAGGATTAAATAAGAAACTGCATGCCAAATGCTCAGCACAGTGCCTTGCCCATTGAACATACTCTCTAAGTGTTAACTATTATTATTCTGATTCATGGGTTCATCAAGTATTTATTAAGGACTCTTCCCTTGCCTCTATGCCAGCCACTAAATATAAAGGGGTGAGTAAGACTATCATAGTCCCTACTTGCTGGATAATTACAGTTCCTTTAGCTGGTTAATGACACGGACAAGCCAAAATGTTCCTCTACGTCTGATCAGTTCTACCTCCCACACATCTCTCGTGTCCCTCTCTCCCTCTCCGTGTCCCGCTGTTGCTGCCCATTTGGGGAAGGCAAGAGGAAGGGGAGGTAATTGGTATATTTATTAGGCACTTATTATGGCCCAGGGCTCATGGGAAATCTTTTCAGAAAAATAAATGCAGCGTGCTGTGACTGAGGGTAGGAATGCAACCAGAGGCATGCTTGCCCACTCGTGTCAGTGTATAAATGAACCTCTCCAGAGGGTGAGCAGCAGGCCAGTGTTTCCACAGTAAACTTATCCTGTGGCAGCGCTGCATTGCTCAACTGCATAAACTATGACATGTGTGACAGCAGCGTTCTAGTTCCCTGAGAACAGGAAAATAAGAAGGGAATATTTTTACAGTACTGCAGAACTCCAGTCTTGATTCAGCAGGAGATCTATAGACATAGGAATACCAAGAGTAATACTACTTATATTTCTAAAATAATAGTGAAGTAGTCTTACCTTTGTGAAACATAGTTGATGTTACCAACAATCCCATGTGATGGACAGATCATGTATGATTATCTCCATCTTACAGATGAAAAACTAGCCCTGAGAAGCATAAGAAATTTTGCAGAGACACACTTGTAGAATGTAAGAGTGAGAAACTTTCTCCACCAGATTATACCCTCACTGACAGCAGGGTCTATGATCTTTCAGAGCAATACTTTGAAGAGTTTAGCATTAAAATCTGGGGTTTAGCACATCCCAGTTGAAAGTTTCAAATCCCGACCCTGCCGCTCACTTGCTGGGTGACTGGAGAAATCACATGAGCTCCCAGAGACGGATTCCTCGTCTACTGAATAGGGATTAAAATTACTACCTGGCAGCACTCTTGTGAGGATTAAATGGGATCATATACATAAAAAGCTTCGTCCAGCGTGTGTAGAAAGTGCTCATTAAACAGTTGTCATAATTGGTTTCTTTTCCTCACCTCCCTCCTCCTCTTCTTTCTTGTTTTCCTTCCCTCTTCTCTTCCTTCTCACTATTGTTACTGTTGTTTTTGTCATTATATTACTACTGTGAATGCCATATAGCAGTCTTGTTGAATAGTTACGGGGTTTGAAATTCTAGTTGCAGCTCTACCACTTCTTAGCCTTCTTGATTTTGCTGAACTAGGAGTCAGAGGATATATATTTCTGGGCTGAGTCTAATCACAATATCATCTTGCAACGGCAGGGATGCTATACTAGACTGAGACAAATAGCCCATTCTTTTTCTCATTCATTAATTACTTTTGAATGCAACCAGCCAGCCTCTAATTCATATATCTCTAAATCTGTATTAGATGAATAGGACTCCCTTTTAGTCATGATTAACGTGAGGAGCTTGCTGTCCAGTTGGTTGATTTAGTTGGGAATCTTGCCTATAAGTCACATCCTCCCTCTTATTCAAACAAGAAATCATGGTCATTTGTTTATCCAAACCACTGTTTCATTTCCAGTATTATAGGCCAAAACAAACAGCCTCTCCAACATCAAATAGTCTCATGAACTCAACTGGTGTTCCTCCCTTGGAGGCATAGAGCAGCAACACCTCAGGACCATGTAATTGGATCATGGGGTAACCGTGGCAGCCAGGAAATGTCTGTGATGCGTGGGTGTTTTCCCAAGCAGCCCATTATCATCTTCTACCAGCTGCCATATTATAGCAGAAAGGATGAGAACTTGGGATGTTGTTGGATCTGTATTAGAATCTTATCTGTTTGATGGACAAAGAGTTTTCCTTACGTTTTGGTTTCTTCACCTTTAAAACAGGTTGTCAATACCTGAGTTGTTAGTTCTGAGCGTTAGAAATGCTTTATACACAGTGCCTGATGTGATATTTGCCACATGGCACTTGCTCAAAGAAAATCATACTTTCTATTATCGTTAGCTAAATAATTTGTTTTTCACGGGGGTACGAAGGTGACACTTTTCATCCAACCAGGTATGGATAGTTCCAGCACCAGAATGTGAGTTGTGGGCTCCACCCTCTGCCAGACTCTAAGGCTCAGCATCAACTTCACTTCTCAGATCTTGATGCAGCGTCTCTGCTTTGTCCTGCCCTGGAGAGCCCACTCTGTTGTTGATCGCATCAGAGGGTCTGCAGGGGTTCCCATCCGAGCAGATTGTCTGGCGTTGGCCTCTTTACCTCTCATTACCCAATTAACCACCTTACAAAGTGTGAAGGGACACATTCCCACTCTCTGTTCATAGTATATGTGTTACCCAAGTATTATTGCATTTAGCAGCATACCTTGTGTATTGGGGTTCTCCAGAGAAACAGAACCAAGAGATTAAATAAATACATAAATAAATTTATTTATTTGTTCATTTACTTATTTATGATGAAAAATTGGCTCACAAGAATATGGAGACTGAGAATTTCAAAAATGTGTCATCGGCAAGTGGGAGGCCCAGAAACACCAGTGGTGTAATTCAGCCCAGGTTCAAAGGGGTGAGAACAAAGGAAGCCAATGGTGTAAATCCCAGTCTGAGGGCAGGAGAAAATGAGATGAGATATTTCAGCTCAAGTGTGTTACAGAAAAGGTGGCAAATTTCTCCTTCTTCAGTCTTCTGTTTTATTTAGACCTTCGATAGATTGGATGATGCCGGCTCTCAGCAGGGAGGGCCATTTACTGAGTCCACTGATTCCAGTGCTAATCTCACCTGGAAACACCCCCAGAAATAATATTTAATCCGGGTACATGACCCAGTCAAATCGACACATCAAATGAACTATCACACCCTGCTCTTTAACCAGTATTTACAAACACCACTAGAGTAGCTGGGGCGATCCATATTCAAGGGCGAGCTCTCACGCTCTTCCCTATATCACACCTCCCCTTTGCTCCTCCACAATCCTCAGGCCTTGTTGATTTATCAGTAAAGATCTATCAGTCTCCTTTTCTTTTCTGATCTGCCTTCCTCGCCCTTTTAGTCATGATGTTGAGGTAGGCAGACACATTGGTAATGGTTGGAACCCCCAAAGATAAAAGTAGCTCAAGTCGTTATTCCTCATTCCCTACCTCTCAAGGCTCTTCAGATCACATGCAAATCAGTGGATGCTGGTGGACACATCAAGGGAGCAGAATGTGTCACCCAGACTCACGGTCAGCTCAGAATTTGGGTTCTGACCCAGTCAGGACCACTGCTATATGAACTTTTAAGGTCACAAAGTTTTTGAGTGCAGAAGAGGACTTCCAGGACTCCTGTCTTCTGACCCCTTGACCAATGACACGTCACAGTCTTAATTAGAGGCTGAATTGCAGTAGCAATAAGTACTGAGTTATAAAGCTTTTACTACATGCTAGATGCTGTGGCCAGTACTTCAGAAGCTTTAGCTCATGAAGTAAGCTCTATGAAGTATGCGTAATTAAAATCCCCTCTTAGATGATAAAATGTCCAAGGAGGTTAAGAAACACGCCTCAAATTACCCACCTAAGATGAAGGAAAATTATGGGTTGGTCTCTTGCCAAACTCAGAGAAATCTCTATACTGACTCTGAATATAAGGAATTTAGTATAGTGTTTGACACACAATAAGCTTTTGATAAATGATTACTAGCTCATGTAAGGCTAGTCATACCTAAGAACCCCTTGAGGAAAAGTGGCCTGTCTTTTTCTGCTTTTCTCCCTCATCATTGTCTCATATATGTCACAAGGTCCACTGCAAACACCTGCCCAGCTGATTTGATTTTGATGCTCTCCAGCTCTGAGATGGACACAAAGTACAAATTTAGTGTTACCTTTGGGTATTAAGCAGTCAATTCTGGAGTGGAGGGCAGCCATGATGTATTTTTAATATGTTAATGAATAAAAAACAGAGAAAAGCTTTGCTCAGATTTTCTAGATCCAACCCCATTAGGCTTCATGGCATTCAGAGTTCAGGAGCAATAAATGAGGAAATAAAATTAAAACTAAAATAAAAATAAATAAAACAATAATTAGTGATCGAATATTTCCATAGCCTGAGACAGTTAATTTAGTGAACTTCACCAGCCATGACATAAGCCTTGCTCATGAAGATTGAATAAATATGTTAGTACATTGTATTCCACATCGCTTTGCTGAGTTTGCACACAAGGTCATAAAAGAAAATAAGATTAAAAGTGACAACTAGGCAATCTAAGTAAAGTTCAATGCGTTTGTTTGCCCTGTCAGCGAACCTTCTTTCATAGGAGATATCGAGTCTTTCCCTAGCTCTGAATGCTACAAGTCTTATTCTTGGCCTTTGCTATATATGCCAAATTTAATTAACATGAGTAAGTGAATCAGCTTAGAGAGAGGGTCAACTTGGCAGGTATTAGATTAGCTGGACCCTACATCTTCCATCTTCCATGAATTATTTATACTGTTTGATCCCAGTTCCGAAAGAGAAAAATCTGAACATCTTTTTTTTAAAACTTTTATTAGGATAATCCAATAACTTAATTCTCAACAAAGCAACTATTTCTGGGTGTTTTCAAATGGCACTTCTCTTTTGTGTTGGAAAGAAACTTCTGTGTTGGATGATCAAATGAAGCAAATATGTACTCAGATTTAGACCAGAGTAATCAGAACCATCCCTAGTGTAACACAGTCATCACCATCGGGGAACAGCAAAATGAGCATAAGCTATGGAATCATCATAGACCTAGGATTTAATCCTGGCCTTGCCCCTAACTCACTGTGTGATCTTGAGACTCTCGCATCAGAGTCTTAGTTTCTGTTTAGGTCAAATAGGATAAATGGTAATCACCTTGCAACTGCTGTGAGAATTAGATGAGATAATGCCCACATTGTAGGTGCTCAATAAATGTTACTAGTCATTATGACTAGTTTTGCTATGACTTTTCACTGCCCCGCAGACCCTCATGTCTACAAAGGGTGATGCTGTGTTCTGTACTGCATGCTGGGAAAAATTAATGGAGCCGCGTCAGAGCCAGACCCTCAGGAACATATGCATTAAATATAGTCATCTTGGCATACAGATCCCTGTTTGATCTGCTTCTCTTTCCACTCTCTTTTCTCTCCACATCACATACTTCCTTGGAAGTAGTCCATTCCAACAAACTTAGAGATCTCAGGATTCCCCAAGTTTTCTCTGCCTGTCATACCCTTCACTGTGCCTAGAACCCGCTCTGTTCCTCAATTTCCTGAACAACTTTCCTTTGCCTTTCAAGACTCCTTTAAAGAATCATCTGTTCCCGAATATTTCTGACATTTCACTTCTTTTTCTGGAATGAATTGGGAGCCACTCCTCCACACTTTTCCTCTGCCCTCCCATACTGCAGCATATGCCTCTACAGTATCTTCACCAATGGCTGCCATCATTATTGACTTACTTATCTACGGCAAGGGCAAACTGTCAGCTCCCAAGGACAGAAAGCATGTCTTTTTATTTTGGTGTTCTTAGCACTCAATATCAGGCCTGACACCATTAGGAACAAAATAAATGTTGAATGACTGACAGAATAGATGAATCTTCCTGAAATAACACTTTTTATTATCCCCCATATACGAATGTGACCTCTAAGGATAGATACATAGAATAAAAATTATTTTAAAACGTACAGCTCTCTAAAAATTTCATGACTGGGTCTATTTATTTATCTACAGTGATTTTACTCACCTATTCATGGTATAAACAAAAAGAATTAATTTATTTTTAAAATTAAAACAAATGAAAGCAATGAATTTTCTGTGAGACAATTTTCTATTGCTTAAAAGAAAAAGTGTCTAAGCATACATATTAATTTATACAATTTTTCATTCACTCAGTCAACAGAATTATGGGTAACTAGTACTGTACCTGGAATTGGGCTAGGTGATGAAGCATAGTGCTATTCAAGAGAAAGAAATACAATCCTTATGTTCCCCAGTCCTATAATCTCAGGGGGTCAGATAAGAAAAATTAACTACCAAATATAGCTATATCTAAATTGGTGCAGCCACTGTGGAAAACAGTATGGAGGTTCCTTAAAAAACTAAAAATAGATTTACCATATGGTCCAGCAATCCCACTCCTAGGCATATATCCACAGAGGACGAAAACTCTAATTTGAAAAGATACATGCACCCTGACGTTCATAGCAGCACTATTTACAATAGTCAAGACATGGAAGCAACCTAACTGCCCATCAACAGATTATTGGTTTAGAAAGATGTGATATATATATATATACACATATATATATGCATATATATACACATATATATGCATATATGTGCATATATATGTGTGTGTATATATATATATATATATACACACACACGCGCGCGCACAGTGGAATATTACTCAGCCATAAAAAAGAACGGAGTATTGCCATTTACAGCAACATGGATGAATCTAGGGGTTATCATACTAAGTGAAGTAAGTCAAAGGCAAATATTATATGATATCACTTATACAAGGAATCTAAAATATAATACAAATGTACTTATTTACAAAACAGAAACAGACTCACAGACATAGAAAACAAACTTACTGTTACCAAAGGGGAAATAGGGGGAAAGGATAAATTAGGAGTTTGGGATTAACAGATACATACTACTATATATAAAATAGATAAACAACAAGGACCTACTGTATAGCATAAGAAACTATATTTGGTATCTTGTAACAACCTATAATGGAAAAGAATCTGAAAAATGATATATATGTATATGTGTATAACTGAATCACCTTGTACATCTGACACTAACACAACATTGTAAATTAACTGTACTTCAATTGGAAAAAAAAAACAAATACAACTATTGTGTAAAAATCAAACTGAGGTAAATACATTGAGGGAAAATAGGAGATTCTGAACTGAAGTTCTGTGCTGCTCAAAGAGGGTCATGAGACTTCTGTGGAGTATTAACAGTTCATAGAAGTGTTGAATATTGAGAGGGATCCAGGCAGGTGAATGAGGGAGGGGTGGCAATGAGAGGCGGCAACAGTTACTGCTGTACAGCGGGAAGCAGCCTTAGAGAGATCAAGGTGGCTTTCCAAACACTACCTCTACTGAAATCCAAATCCAAAGGAAACAAAACCAATTTGTTTCTTTCAAAATGGCTTCCTGATTTCCATTAGTTTCCTTGCCTGCTTTTCATTAGATGAATTACCTATATTCTATCAGATGTAATCAAATTTATTTGAAGACCTGGGCACCTATAGAAAACTCTGCATTTAGTAGGGTCTGATCAAATAAAGAAAGTGTCTTTCTGCTACACTACACTATACTTTGTCCTGTTTATGCTAAACAGGACAAGAGGAATTCCTATAATGTAACCAAGAGATCTGGTGTGTTGTCTTCTCTTTGGTTAATCTGTGAAGGCAGTCACATGTGTATGTTGGGCAGTATTCAGAGAAAGCAGTAACCAGGGAGCTGGCTGTACATTCAGCAGAGAGGAGGTTTCTGAAAGAGCCAAGTAATGAAAAGAGCATTGGATTTCTAGTTACACCAAAATTCTAGCCTCTGTTTCAACAGTGGTCAGGAAACAGCTTCTCCTCCTTGATCCTCTATGCTCTCCAAAAAGATGGAGTTTGATGACATGTTTTCTCTGATTCCCTTCTCATTCTAAATAACTCAGGCTATCCCTCAACACTGGCAGGAAGTAGGGCTGGCTCTTCACAGGGAGAACTGCATTCAGTCATCTTAGGCCCTTATAGACCAATTGCAGCCTCTGAAAAAATACAGCAAATTAAAATTCCTCAGCATTGAATTTACACTTACAGTAGGTTCTTTAGGGCTGCTCTTCCTAATGGGGAACAAATCACATTCCAGGTACTTGTTTGGAAATTATGCTTTAAAGAGATGAATTGCTGTGACATTTGATAGGATGGTATTGTTTAAAACATTCTAGGGCTAATCTGTGGCTAATGAACAGGACTCCTGCAAGTGTGATATAAACAGTACGGAATAAATCAGTGTTCTCTCTGCGTTAACTGAGTGTCAAGTTTGCATTAGTTTTATGGTAGCAACACTACTCTATTGGAGCATATGGAACTTGGACTCCTCCAAAACCCTCAATGGGGAGATCTCACTGTAGGACTTGACAGATGACCCTACTCCATGCTTCCTTGTTATATCTGGCCCATGTGTTTGAGGGTGTTGAAATCTTAGTGTTTCTAATTATTTCATCCAATGTCTAATGACATCTAGCATTCTGCCATATACACATTAAGCATGTCCAGTTGTTTTGTTTTGTTTTGTTCTGTTTTGTTTTTGCGGTACGTGGGCCTCTCACTGTTGTGGCCTCTCCCGTTGCGGAGCACAGGCTCCGGACGCGCAGGCTCAGCGGCCATGGCTCACGGGCCCAGCCGCTCGGCGGCATGAAGGATCCTCCCAGACTGGGGCACAAACCTGTGTCCCCTGCATTGGCAGGCGGACTCTCAACCACTGCGCCACCAGGGAAGCCCAGCATGTCCAGTTTTGTTCATGTTTCCAAACCAGCAATGCACATCCTTTACCTATGGCCTGCATATGAGTTAACCTCTGATAGGTAGCCCCCTCTAAATTTACCTAAGTTAGCTAAGGCCAGTTTCTGCTGGCTGCCACCCAAAGAAACCAGTCTTATAGCTCTACTGCATTGATTCTCCCTAGCTCTTCCCAGTTGGACATCTTCCTTCCCTGCCTCTGGAATTCACCAACATAGTGTTTGTCCCTTAATACAGAATTGAATTAAGTTGGGTTTTGACCAGGGTGGGCTGGCTTCCAGCTAATACACAGTAGCCGTGAAACGTTGCTAACTCAGATCATCAAAACATTTGGGGGCCTGGAGAAGATCTCTTTTAGGATTTGTGAACAAAAGGATGATTGCAAGAGGAAAATTCTGCAATAGAAAAACTTGTTTTCAAATATCCTCTGTGTGTCCACTAGCAAGTTACTCAAGCTCAATAAGCCTCAGTTTCTTCAGTTAAAAAGAAATTCGTAATATTGATTCGAAGCATTGATGAAGGATTAGAGTAAATGCTTCTCTTTTCAACCATTTCTCCTTTCTTCTGTTCTCTTCTCCCATCTCTTTTCCATATTCCTTTTCGCTTATTCAGGCTTCTCTTTTTATGCTTGTCTTGTCCTTTTGTTTTTGTGTTATGGTTTTCATTCTCTCTCTTCATTATTTTCACTAAGAACAATATCTTCCACCCCTTTAATGGTTATGATGGGTTGTCTCTTCCTGCCCAGCATGATTGCCCCCAACCATTTTTTTTTTCTTGTTAAAAACACTATGTATAGATTGGAGGATTACCTTATGCCATATTATTATGGAAAGACTTTCAATTCAATTGCCCTGACTTCTTCCAGAAAAATGGTGAGTTCGGGGCCCAAGTAGGCCGGTTAAATACTTTCTTCCTTTTTTAATTTTTAACATCTTTATTGGAGTATAATTGCTTTACAATGGCGTGTTAGTTTCTGCTGTATAACAAAGTGAATCAGCTATACATATACATATATCTCCATATCTCCTCCCTCTTGCTTCTCCCTCCCACCCTCCCTATCCCACCCCTCTAGGTGGTCACAAAGCACCGAGCTGATCTCCCTGTGCTATGCGGCTGCTTCCCACTATCTTAAGTGGAATGGCATAAGCACGGATCCCCCACTGTAGATTCATCTCATCAATGCATCCTGAAGAGACCATCCATTAGATCCTTCCCACTAGATTCCTAGACTGATCCTGGTGCTTTCCCCTTTTGATTCTGCTATTTGATTTTCTTTTTTTTAATTTTAGCAAGCTACCCCATCTCCTCAACAAATCTCCTTTTTTGCTTAAGTTAACTAGAGTATGCTTATGTAGCTCACATCTGAAAAGTCCTTAATGATTCACCCCTTTCTTTTTCCCTAGAAGAGTCTCTCCTACCTCAACTGCAGCTGCTCAACCCAAATGTGTAATAGAAAATATACATGCAGAGGCATGCTTCACGGAACAAAAGTGGATGTCACGCTGTGTTTGAAAACCCTCAGTTAGGGATCCAATACAGCCTGCATGCCTCTCTTCCAGTCCACGAAAGTGGGCTCTAGTTGCTAGAGTAATAGAGACAGAATATTTCAGTATCATCCAAAGACCTAGGAAGAATCTGGCCAATGTTAAGTGCTCTTCTCAGATGTTAGACAACAGAGGTGGGGTGTGGAAGTCCCCTGGCTCACAGGATGTGGAAGTCTCTTCCTTGACTTTCCTATTATCCAAATTCATTTATCACAGAGGTACATTTGATCATGTTTAGGGTCCCTTGAGCTGCCTTCTCCCAGAGGTATTACTTACCACTTTCACCTTCTACTGAAGCTCGATTCTGTGAACACTGTTCTTTCACTTCGTATGTACACACACACACACACACACACACACACACACTTACACCCCTAAAATTAATTTTTCTTCTAACTCAAGAAAAATCCCAAGGATTCTGGCATAATGGAAATCCTCACTGAAATTTGAACCCATGTAGATCCCCCCACATCTCCCTTTGGGCATAAGCATGGACTCCATTGAACTTTGGCTTCTGCTTGCAAGCATGGCTATCTCAGCGCAAGGTGGCACATATTTCAGTTACCCTTATTTTTAATTTCATTGAGTTATATTATATACCTATATACTTGTAGTGATCTGTAGAGGAGAATTTAAAAGGATTGTAAACCTAAAGAACAGATTGGGTTGGGAAACTTTCCTCTACAAAATCAAGAGCTCTTTTAGTCTCTGTTGGTTTATTCCCCCACCAATTTAAGAGGAATAACATTTTCCAGTGCAAAAGACTGAAACAGTACATTTTTTTTTGGTGACAAGCACGTAAAGAACTTATGCTAGCCTATTGCACATAAGCAATAATGTAACTGCTCTCTAGCCTCATTTCCCGAAATGGTCTAGAAAAATTGAAAGATACATATATCGTGGTGATGGCATTATCATCACATCAGGATCTTATTTATCTGAGTGGACTGTTAATAGCTTCATGCTTAGTACTCAAGTCAAGGGAATTTGCCTAGAAAAGACCCAGGGCTTTAAATATTCCCTCTGAAACGTGGGCTGCTGAAGCAGATTGCAATAGTCATTTGTCTACTTATTAGTTTAGAGCATTTGTTGCACTGTAATTGCAGGGAGAAAAAGCTTGCAACCCACGTGTCTCATTCCAACAGTCATTGGAGGGTATATTTCTCTCCAGGGAACAAATCACTGTGTTTTTTTTCCTCCTGGAGAAGTTTACAGTGCGATGGGCTATAACACCTAATAGATACGATACATCTTCTCTGAAGAACTTACAAAAGAAATCAATGGTTTGTTTTATACCCATTGTCTCCCCAAATTCCCTCATATATTTGCTTCCCCTGGCTTGGGTAACTTAAGAGCAATCACACTTCATAATAAAATGTTGGCTCATAAACATGGACTTGGGCTACAAACTTTGGTGGGGCTCATTTATTTATAGCATTAATTGTGATCTTAGCACAAAATAGGCTGCAAGAACATCTAAAAAAAAGAAGTAAAGAGAAACAATAAAATTGATAAAGCACACATCCACACAGCATTGCTCTGTAAAAGATATAATGGAATCACTGAATCTGATCCCAAGGAGTGTAGTGTAGACAAATGAGATTTAGTCTCGGTATAATGAACTTTGTAACAATCAAAAGTACCCAGTGGGGGGGGGAAAAAAAGTACCCAGTGATGGAAAGGGATGCTTTACAGTATTCTGAGTAAGTTCTTTCTCAAAAGAAAAAGCATAGCAGAAGACAAATACTCCTGAACTTGAAGTCAGAAGGAACCAATCTATTACATTTAGTAGCCAGGTGGATTTGAACAAATTTCTTAGCCTCTTTGTCCCTGTTTTCTGTTCTACAAAATGAAGATAATACCTAACAACAGGATTTTAAAGATTGAATAAACTTGTGTGTGTTAAATGGCTAATATAATGCCTCAAACATGTTTGATATTCAGAAGGTTAATTTCATGTTTTTCATCAAGACCGAATGCTTAATTATTGCTCAGGATGTGGCCAACTGATGCTTCATATCCATTTCCACCATCTCCTGGTGTATCACCTGTACTGCTGAGCACAAAAGGCTAGAAACCACCTTTTCCAGAAGCTCTTGGAGCTCAGGATCAGGATGTAAGTTACGTCCCACTTATTCAGTGCATGCATGCAACTTTTGGAAGGCAAAATTGCAGCCAAGGGCATCTTCCTGCTGCTTTGGAAAATTTCCCTCTGACAAGCAAAGTTGTGAAGGAATCAGGGTCCCTTTTCTAGCTTCACAGTATTGGGAAGCATCTGTGGTGGGGAAGGGTTCTGAGCTCCAGTGTCCACATGCTGGTAGCTGCTTCCTGATTCTGGCTTCCTGGTCATTGAATCAGAGCATGGCAATTTGTCCTTGAACTCAGCTGCATTGGGCTCCTATTGCCCCTTCTTCCTCACTTTAGAGGAGTATCTATCCTAGCAGGTTGGTTCTTCACTGTTCAGCATGTTCCTCAGATCCCTCCAAAAAATTTACAAGCAATTATATTTTTTCAAATCTCTTTCTTCTTTTGTTTTTTGTTTTCACACACACACACTGTATTTTATTTTTACAAGAGATAAATAAACTGACACCAAGCATTGTAAATGGATGACCACAACAAAAGCAACAATGATTGCAATTACCGAACATGAAACACACTCACACTATGTCATAATATTGACATTCAATCCAGGAATCCTCCACTGTAACAGCTCCTTTACTCTGCAGTGAAAACTGCAAATCTCTTTCTTCTTGAAAATACTTATGGTGGTTTATATTCGTTGCCCCAAACTCTGATAAAGGTATATAACATGTGCCCTAATAGTGCACAGTTCCAAGAAGAATAACATCATCTACAATTAAAAATTAAGGAGAATTTTCCAATAAAATTAACAAAAATTAAAAAATAAAATTTGGATTAGAAATTCAAAAAAAGGGAGAATTTAAGAATAGGACATAGCCTTGTAAAGACTTGCAAATTTCATATCTTATCGTGAAGAGAATATTTTGAATTAATTGCAAGCTTGTAATTATTTGACTTTATAGAGAAGCTTAGTCTTACCAAGGTAAACTTACAAAGCATGTTTTAAGATGGTTATTTACTTTACAAAAATAATTTCTTTTAAAAAATATTCACATGATAAATAAGATCTGAGGAGTAGTCAAAGAAAATAGAGAAGTTTATCTTGGAGCAAAGAATTAAAGAGAGACATAATAGTGTCCATTGTATGGAGAAAAAAGTTGTGTAACTTCTGAATAGAGAACCACAACTACTGGGTGGGGATCACAAAGAGATTGATTTGTTTCAATGTGAGAAATTTTTTTCTAATATTCTACAATGAAAAGGCTGCCTTCAAAGGGGATAAACATATTTAGGTAAAGATAAGGAAAAAAGAGCTGTTTCCCAAGGATAAATTACAAAAGTTCCTTAAGAAAGGAGCTAACAGCGCTTTGTGACCACCTAGAGGGGTGGGATAGGGAGGGTGGGAGAGAGAGGCAAGAGGGAGGAGATGTGGGGATATATGTATATGTATAGCTGATTCACTTTGTTATACAGCAGAAATTAACACACCATTGTAAAGCAATTATACTCCAATAAAGATGTTAAAAAAGTAAATTAAAAATTTAAATAAATTAAAAAGAAAGGAGCTAAATTAGGGGAAACTTGTGGTCTCTTCTAAATTTTGATATCCTGTGATTCTATGATCATTTATATTGTGACTTCACAGTTTTACAATTAAAAGCGATGTGTGAAAATGATTTAAGCTCAACTTTTCAGAAATATAACAATTACATAAATTGAGGCATAGATTAGATTGACAGTGCAATTAACACACATTGTTTTCGTAATATATCTTTAAGTGTATGTATGTATGTGTGTGTGTGTGTGTGTATATATATATACACACACACACACACACACACATACATAAATATAGACAGGTATACACCCACAATGAACACAAATGTGATATGCCAGTTTATTAGTCATTTACCTGATCAGTAATTTATCTATTTATTTCTCTTTTCATCATTTCAGATGAGTGTCTGGAAGACCTGATATACATATAGTTTTTTTTGTTCATTAGCTACTGAAATAAAGGAACAGAGCAAATTGGGCAAATGGGTCACACCAGTGATATATTCCGCCTAGATGTAAGTTAGAAGGCCTGTCAAAAGGTGATTCTAAAGGTTCAGTTTCTTCTTCTGAACTCCAGAGCTTTTTCTTAATCCTATTACTCTCTAACTTAATGCTTATATACTTCACTGGTGTGTTAGAAACAAAACAAGAAAATCGCAATGTATTTTGACCATAGGAAGAAAGTGTATGGCCTCTAACATTTTTTCAATTACTCTTTTTCTTAGCGAGGTAACCCTGGAATTAATACTCTCTTAGCAGTTCACTTTATATATAAAGAAAGTATGTAAAAATATAATTTTCAATTGGATAAATTCTAACTTTCTGACTTGCAGGTAGATCATTCAAGAAACAGTTATTTTGTCTGGATGTGCTATCTCTATCCAGTACAGGGAGTGGTAAGTACCAATCACTTTTTGGTGGCATAAATCATGTTTAGAAACTTCCTTGAGTTCTGAGAGTCTCTGAGAAACTTCGGATCTTTTATTCCCTGTAACTACATTTCATCATATTTGCTTTGGGGTTTATCTGTTAATAAAGTCTCTTGATCTGCTTAACTGCCTCTTCAAGGAAAGCATATCGATAATACTGTGTAATGATATAGTTTTAAAATTTAGAACGATGTAAAAGGAAATTTTAATCTTCTTCTAAGTTTGGCCTCAAAATGTTCTGGTCATAATAGTCATGTTTTCAAATTTATCATTCCTATGAAGGCTTCACATTTCACAACGCTTAACTTTGCAGCCAAGGAGTATTAATCAACCTTGTTAATAACTAGAAGATACATTCCAATCTTAACATTCTGTTCGTAACTCTTGCCCATGACTGCATAGGTTAACATTTCCAAACTGAGCGTGCCAAATGATTATGTGACTTTCCTAAAATCATATACCAAGCCTTTGTTTAAAAATACCTTATGTTTCACATGCATAATATAGGTTGAAGATCTCTTGGTCTATGAGAAGTTGATTGTATGAGTCAGTTTTGCTGCTTAACAACAAATCTCAGCTTAAAACAAAAGCAGTTTGTTTGTTTTTAAAATCAGATTACTTGTCAGTAACTGTTCCAACTCTGCTTGCCTATGCTGCAAGAGTCTTCCCCCTTTGGGGTTGAGATTGAGGGACCAGCCCACATCTGGTACATGCCATGCTAGCAGCAGAAGGCATAAGGTTAAACAAAGCTGCACAGTCATAGTTAAAACTTGAATGTGGCAGGTACAGAATCCACTAATATTCTAACTGCCAAAGAAATCAGATAAGCTCCATATAATTGGGCAAGAAGTGTCTTCCTTCCACAAGGGAAGGGGAGCAAATATTTATAAATGTTAATCCAGCATGTAGGCCAAATGATAATTCTGCTTACCTGCATGTGTAAATGCCCCATATAATCGTATAAATCTTCTGAGATCTATTATCTAGCTCCACTAGTTGTATCTGATCAAAAATCTCCCTTCTGCCAGGCATGTATCTGATCAGGTAGTCTGATAAGATGGTAGCATAGAATATGGAAAGAAGATAAGTTTTCAAAAGTCTGACCAGAGATGTGAGGTGAAGCCCCAGCTTGACACGAATCTAACTGTTTGCGTTTAAGTTGATTCGCTTCCTTAGACTTTGGCTTCCTAGTGTGTAAAATTGTGCTAATACTAATAAATGCCTATCACAAAAGTTGCAGTGCAGTTTCCTGGGGTGCAGCATAGGAGAATAAGCACATGTGTAACCTGCAAAGCACTCTACAGGTGCAGCTACTGATAAGAGAGTTCTGATAAGGGGTAAGAATAAGGAAATAAGAGGGCTTCCCTGGTGGCGCAGTGGTTGAGAGTCCGCCTGCCGATGCAGGGGTCACGGATTCGTGCCCCGGTCTGGGAAGATCCCACGTGGCGCGGAGCGGCTGGGCCCGTGAGCCATGGCCGCTGAGCCTGCGCGTCCGCAGCGGGAGGGGCCCCAACAGTGAGAGGCCCGCGTACCGCAAAAAAAAAAAAAAGAATAAGGAAATAAGAGAGTCATGACTAGACCTTGGTGATATGAATGGAGTTCGGAAAAGCATGTGGACGAGGAAGGAAAACACAATGCAGGACAGGAGAATGGAAGTTACAAGTACATGCTGATATGAATCACATCCACTTCTTTGACTCTATGCACAGTAGAAATAGAAAATGAATGCTATCACACTTCAGTTATTAAAAGCTCACAAGAGATTCCTTGGCTTTCTCTTCCTTTTCTCCTGGAAAATACAAATGACATGGAAGACAGGAGATAATCATGTGTATATTGTGGGTCCATCACATAATAGCTGCAAGCTTCACTTTTCTTACCTGCTAAATGGGGATAATCAAATGTGTCTAATGGATTTTTCTGAGATAATTTTCATGAAAGTGCTTTAAAGACCATGAATATTACATACAGGAAATGATTCAGTTATCTGTAAAGCAAGAGACTTGGGGGGGTCATTAAGAACCTTTCCACTCAGAAGTTTTATAATTCTGGTATTATTATTGGCTTAGACCTGGAAAAGATGTTAGAGACCAACTAGTTCACATCCTTTATTTCACAGGAGAGCAAAATATTCTTAGTTCCATGATCTCAGTCCTCTTCTCTTATTGAGGTATAATTGACATAATATTATATTAGTTTTATATATACAACATAATGATTTGATATTTGTATATGTTGTAAAATGATTGCCACAATAAATTTAGTTTACATCCTCCATCACCATACATAGTTACAAAAAAAAGTGGGGTTTTTTGGCGGTTGCCAGAGATAAGGGTTAACGGGTGGGCAAAACAGGTGAAGGAGGTCAAAAGGTACAATCTTCTGGTTATAAAATAAGTGAGTCATAGGAATTTAATGTACAGCATGATGGCTGTAGTTAATAACTCTGTATTGTGTACTTGGAAGGTGCTGCAAGAATGGACGATCTCCGTTTTTCAAATGTAGAGCAAGTATATTTATAATTCTTGCACCAAGTTTTTCGTTTTAGTTTCAGTGTCAGTATATATGAAAAATATTTTTGTTGTAATGTTGAGATTGCTTGCTTTATTCTGAGTTACTACTGTAACTACTAGAGTTCCGTTTAGTTTTCAATTCACATCAGTGAATGTACATGAACTCCTGCTATGTACTGTCCTACAGACCAATACTTCTCAAGACAACTGCATATTGGAGTCACCTAAGGAACTCCAAAATACTGATTCCTGGGCTTTCCCCTAGATATTCTGATTTACTGGGTCTCAGGCATAGTTTTTGTTTATCTGTATGTTGTTTTATGCTCTTCTGGTGATTTTATTGTAAAGCCAGGCATGTAAACAATTTCTCTAGAGCCATCAAATTGAATAAGGCAAGATTCCTATGTTTAAGAAACTCAAAAAAAAATGTTTTGTCAGACAGATGTGGAAAAATGACTTGCTGATGCTCTATCATAGAATTATGTTCAAGACGGACCTGATCTGGGAGCTCAGAGAACCTCCTAAAGAAAGTAGAGCTTGAACTCATCTCCAACAAGAGTA
Source organism: Delphinapterus leucas (assembly GCF_059928025.1). Classification (NCBI taxonomy): domain Eukaryota; kingdom Metazoa; phylum Chordata; class Mammalia; order Artiodactyla; family Monodontidae; genus Delphinapterus; species Delphinapterus leucas. Next base: position 11,652,358 of record NC_143145.1, read on the forward strand.
AGGATTTCCTACCTGCTCAATCAAAAGAAGAGCCTTTGGGAAAGGGAAAAAATGGTCAAAGACACAACAGTTGAAGTCATCAAATGTATTTGAAGAATATCAGTAATAAGATGTTCACATGTAGAGTCTGAGGTGGGGAGTACGGCGGAGAGGAAGTTGAAGGAAGAGTCAAGAATCAAATCAGGAAGGGGTTAACTCCAGTTTGGATTTTATCCACTGAAAATAAACTGAAAGACTTCCTAGGCAACTGAATCATTTCTTCTTAGATGAATTTCTTCTTCTTCTTCTCCCCCAACAAAGCCCACCCATCTCTCCTTGAAACTTCATGTTACTTTCTCTTGATCTGCTTTGGATTTCCCTAATCTGGTTTTTTATATTCATGCTCATCATACAAAAATCCTGGAGGAACTCTGAAAGAATACCTCATTTGAAAAATGCACTATCCCCCAAATATTCTGTTTATGCAAATGTACTGGTCTTGAATCTCATGGACCTCACCCTATTTCCATGATTCTAAGATGTAGCTAATTATAAGAAACCACTTTGATTTAATAAAAACTATTTGTTGACAAAAAAAGAAGGAAATGACCACTGTTGCCACATTAAACATATTCCTCATTTGTAAGAGGCAGCCTAATTGTCAGATACATAAAAATTGGGGGAAATTGTGCATGTTTGAATCAGATAAAGAGAACAGATGTTGTTTCTTAAAGGCTCATAATGTGCTCTAATAATAAAAGCAAAGAAAATTCTGATCATTTACTGTAGCAACTCATGGGTTTTTTTTCTTTTTCTTTTTTTTCTGAGTTTGTGTTTATGTTTCCTCCAAAAAAGACCTGAAAGTCACAAATGGTGTCCAGAGGAAAGGGATAAAAGTGACACATTCTTTTGGATAAAATGTTCTTATCTAAATGATCAATGAGTCAACTAAAAAACCTAATGTTTATTGACTGCTTCCAGCATGTAAGGCAGTGTGCAAATTATTAAGAGATGAGGAAAAGTCATTCTTACATTGACTCATTCATTCATACCACTTACTTTGAGTACTTACTACGCACCTGGCATCATGCTAGGGTCTGGGAGTACAAAGATAAACAGAACGTTATCCTTATCTTGAAGTGCTGATAGCAACCTGGTTAAATAGAAAGACACTGCAAGTCATATATGTTATTCTAAATTTTCTAAATCTTTTTAGAAAGTAAAAGAAATAGGCAAAATTAATTTTTATAATGTATTATATTTAACTTAATGTCCAAAAGTATGATCATTTTCACATGCCATCAATATAAAAATATTAATGAGGTAGTTTGCATTTTTTTCCTTATTCAGTCTGTGAAATCCAGTTATATTTCATATTTAGAGTACAAATTCAGAAGTTAAATTATTGATAAAATGAATGTTTTCTTACCAACATAGTAAAGTTGTATTTAATGGAAACATTTTTATAGTGCTTTAATTTTTAAACGTAAGTCAATCAAGAAATTCTAATAAAATTAAAATTCAGTTCTTCAGACATACAAGCCATATTGCATGCAGCTAGTGGCCACTCTTGTTCAGAACCTGCTAGAGACTAACTAAAAGAGGAAGAGCAATTGCAGTAGTGTGATAAGACAGAAGGCATGTAAGGAGCACAGATGAAGGTGAACTTAATGTTCCTTGGTGAGCTTGAAGAATCGCTTCAAGCTGTAGGAAAAGCAAGCATACAAGAATGGAGAAAGGGATTCATGGAGAAGACACAAATGTAAGAAAGAAAAATGGTAGATGGAGAGTTTCCACTCTCTAGATTTACCATCTAAGTGGCAAGACTAAGAGACAATGAGTTAAATGTTGAACAGTTAAATGCTGAACCTTGTATACTTACATATACAATGCAAGTATGAGCTTGAGAGAGCATCAAAGGTATTGCAGAACACCTACATGCATACTGCAGTTCTGCAACTTACTCTCTGCCTACAGCTGACAGCATCTAGGCATTTTCTCATCCATAAAAATGGGAATCATAGTATCTACCATAAAGGACTATTGTGAGCAATAAATAACATGCATTAAAATGGCCAAGGCATGTTTGTGAAATCAGAACGCAAATGGGAAAGACCATGAATAACTAAGTACCATACTCAATGTACAGGCAATCTTTTCCCTTGAGACTTAGAGGTGCGGTAAGACTTCAGGCTGCAGTGGTAAAGGGAACTCCTTGGCAGAGTCAGCGGCATCTGAGCGTCATGTTACAGGTGGGATCCACAAACTGGGGGAAAAGACTGCATGCCAGGTGTTGCTCTCGTAGTAACTGAGTAGTACCGTGGGGGGAGCATGGAGAGCAAACGAGATTAGCGCAAATCCCTGCCAAAGAAGGAGACATGGACGAGAAAGGGAAAGAAAGTAAAGGATAAGTAAGAGCCAGGGACAGAAGTTTAACTTTGAGAAAGACCAAAAAATATGAGGAAAGAGAAAGAAAAAAAAATGAGAGGGGGGCTTCCCTGGTGGCGCAGTGGTTGAGAATCCGCCTGCCGATTCAGGGGACGAGGGTTCGTGCCCCGGTCCGGGAGGATCCCACGTGCCGCGGAGCGCCTGGGCCCGTGAGCCATGGCCGCTGAGCCTGCGCGTCCGGAGCCTGTGCTCCGCAACGGGAGAGGCCACAGCAGTGAGAGGCCCGCGTACCAAAAAAAAAAGAGAGGGAATGCCCTACTACAATTTTTACTGTGGCCTCTAGACCCCAAGTAAATTGCCCTGTTCTGCCTTTCTGGTTTCTATTGATGCCAAGTCCTCCTAACTCACATGTTGCTGGTTATCCTTGGATGATGTGTGTGTTCACTTCTGCCTCAAAGACATACACTTGCCCTTCCCTTCGACTGCAGTGCTTTTCCCTTGCTTTTCCTGCCTGTAGTTCCTTCTCATCTTGGAGGTCTGATCTGCCCGTCTAGACCACTCCCAACCACACACCGAATTACTCCTACCACCTTAACTTCTGCTGCCTGCAGAGACCTGATCCCCACATGGATACATTCCCTTATTGTCACTCATCTGTCACTGTGCCCCTTCTAGAATGTAAGCTCCATGAAGGCAGTGATTTCATGTCTTTGCTTATGACCATATCCCTAGGACCTAGCAGGTGCTCAAGGAATATTTGCTGAATGAATGACTACATAAATAATACACTATCCATAACATATAACTTTTCACCAACGTGGACACGTTCATAACTCAAGCAGCTAGAGGCCAGTAAAATGAATGTCAAAAATGCTATGCCTGTTATAGTGATTACTGGGACCCTCTATTTACTCCTTTCGAAATTCCTTCTCTCCTCTCATGATCAGCTTTTTATGCCCCTCCCTTCCTTTGGGATTAAAGCCTAATGTTATTTTTTGGTGTCATACTCACCCTGTGGCTCCAGGCTATTTTGGATACAGAGCCTCAAATATTCTAGTTCTGGAATCTGGAGAACTAACTTGTGACTCATAGAGAGGGAGAGAGAGAGAGAGAGAGGGAGAGAGAGAGAGGCAAAATGAAAATGGGAGGGAGAAAATAGCAACCTAGAATATACAAGAAAATGTAATGAATAACTGTAACATCTGCAAGGAAATAAAGCCTTATGAAAACATAGGTTCAGGTGTTTAAGGGAATAAATCCTAAATAAAGCAAAGAATGCAGATGTTGCTTGAAAATCTTGGCAGAGGAGCTATGTAGGTCGGGGAAAAAACTTGCAAGAAATTTGTAAACACTTCTTAAAAGTGAAGTAGATGTTTCAAAAGGACATGGAACCTCTTTATCTCTGCTCTCATTCTGACAAAGTTTCTCCTTTTTGATCAATCATGGTTTTTCCTAGGTTTTCATTTCAATACACATAAAACAGGCCATGTATCTGGGTCAGCAAAATGGGTAACCATCCCCGATGATTTCCTCAGTCCTCACGCTTGGCAAAATCTCTGTAATGGTATCAGCTACATCAAGAATAGGGCTACTTCTCAACTTAAGGAGAGAGGGAAGAAATGATTGAATCTGGAGGATTCATTTTATAGATAAGATGTCTGAGGTTCAGAGAAATGGACACATAATCAGTCTTATAATTCCTAATTGCCTTAACCTCTGAGATGATGGTCTTTTCAAATTAATTTCAAGATGATTCCTTGCTCCCCAAAAAGTGTTTTTCGTAATCTACTACCACGTACCTGAAATTATATCAGTCGTTCAGTGTAATTGAATTTGATGTTACATGCCCACCTGTTAGCATGAGGAAATGTTTCCAGGCAGAGGAATACATCCATGTTCACTCTTCTGGTGCAGAGATTGGGGGATCCTGAGAGAACAGGGCAACAGACTAATAAATGCTGATGGGTCAAGGAAACATCTAGGTTAATTGGCACTCACCAGTGTTAATCATAGCTCACATTTACCGAGCACTTTGAATGTGTCAGGAACAGTCCTAAGTGCTCATTTAACCCTTCCAAAAACCCAGTCTGGTAGGTAGGTATTATTATGACAATGATTATTATTGTCTGCAATTACAGTTGAGAATACCGAGGTGCAGAAAGGTTAAATAACTGGCTTAAGGGACACTTTTAGACAGAAACAACAAGGATTCAAACTAAAGCAGTCCTCAAATGGAGAGAATCCATCCACTATACTCACCTTCTTCTCCAGAAGGACACACATATTGAACCATTGTACCAGGAGGAAACATGGAGTTTTGGGAGAATGGAATCCTAGAATCTGATTCAAAGTCTCTCATAATCAAATGCTCCTAGGATCAGGGTCTCCTGATTAGAGGATACACTGACCTGAAAGTTGCCATTCGTTGCCAGCATTTGCAACAATATTTGTACTAAATGGCTGTCCAATCTCACTACCTCTTAAAGATATCCAGTGTTAAGGAACTCACTATTTAATTTTTCATCTTTGTGCCCTTTGACCAAATATAACAGATTTTTGTATAATGAACTAAAATGTCCCTAAATCTTCTATCCATTGGTCCCAATTTTGTTTCTTAGGGACAGAGACTAAGGTTAATGCAACTTGTGGTTGGACCCTTCATCTGAAAATTAGCGACCTTCCTATCCAAGATTAACATTCTTATATCCTTAAGTATTTCTTTTATAAAATGAATCTCTCCCCAGTGCCAAGAGGTTTGGTAGGTGAAAACATTCTGAGAAAAAAATGTTGGGACTCAAAAATATACAAAAAAAAAAAAAAAAAGAATATGCTCTCTAAATCTGATTGCCCAGTTTGACTCAAAGATAGAAACTATGTCTTATTTGTATTTGCATTAGGCAGTGTATTAATTAAGGTAAAATTTTTCTTGTTCACGTAACAGTCCAAGTAGACTGTTCCTGGTTGGCATGAATTTTTCCTCCATGCAGTGATTTGGGGACCTGGGCTCCTTCTGTCTTGTGATCTACTATCCCATAGCACTGATTTTGATTGGCATTCAGACTATGATAAAAAGTCTTGGAGGAAGCATACCTCTTCTTTAAAGCCTGATGCTAGGTACACATCATTTCCATTTACAATCTACCAGAGAGAAGATACATATGGCTAGACTCAGTTGAAAACAATGCTTACAAGTGTGTGGGAAAGGATTTTGGTGAACAGTTAGCAATCTGCCACAGCAGTACATGCAACGTTAAGAAATCAGACCTTGGGGAGGGGGAAGGGTAAGCTGTGACAAAGCGAGAGAGAGGCATGGACATATATACACTACCAAATGTAAGGTAGAGAGCTAGTGAGAAGCAGCCACATAGCACAGGGAGATCAGCTCAGTGCTTTGTGACCGCCTGGAGGGGTGGGATAGGGAGGGTGGGAGGGAGGGAGACACAAGAGGGAAGACATATGGGAACATATGTATATGTATAACTGATTCACTTTGTTATAAAGCAGAAACTAACACACCATTGTAAAGCAATTATACTCCAATAAAGATGTAAAAAAAAAAAAAGAAATCAGACCTAGATTCGCATCTTAGTCTCCCACTTTTTTAGGCATATGCAAATGGGCCAGCGCTTAACAGGTCTAATCCTTTGTCTCCTTTGTTACTGATAGTATGTATCTTCAGGGCTGTTGTAAGGATTAAATGTGACAGCACTTTTAGCGTTCTTAGCCTCGTCTAGCAAGTAGAAAGTGCTAAGTAAATATCGACCATTATTTTCATCTATTCTCATACTACTACTGCCACATCCCAGCTTGAATCCCAACAGATAATGGATCTTAATAAATGTGTATGAGCTGAACTGAGCTGAACTTCACAGTCATTCCCAAGATCAGCCATACCCTTATGAGGAAGTACAAGGGGAGCAAGTCTGGTCCTTTTTCGCTCTGATGCTAACATGCTTACAGTCTGCTCTCTTTGTGTTCCCACACCTCTATGCTGCGTTCATCTGTGAGGCTGACTTTTACCTTCTCCAGGGACACACTTTCACTAATTGAAGACTGCAAACAAAAATCAAAAGTTGAATTGAAGAAGTCAGCCAGTTTAATAGGTACCACTGGTCTCATTTCTCCAGCCCCCAGTGACTGGTAGTAGCTGCAACCCTGGCACAAGCATAAGCCTGGCTGTTCTGCTGAGCAGGGTGGCTCACAGGGAAACCTATAGCGTTTTTCAGTGGCTCTTCTGTTTTATACACAGAAGTCCTATGAGAATCCACCAGTCATCTGACCCAGAGGTCGCATAAGCTACCCTGCTTCAAAAGGCAGTGCTGAATCCAATCAGCCCAGTTCAAAATGCTATGTGGACTATTTGCTTTTCTCAAACAGGACCATCAAATAATCATTCTTTCCAGCATAAGCAAGAGGTCAGCGTGCACAGTGCTCCCTGGGGTAGTGATGACACAGGCTGGATTATTCCTTACAATCTCTTCCTCCAACTAACACCTTCTCTGTGGGTTCCATCTCAATTGCTATTCTTGCTAATTGTTCAAACAGTGAATTGGTGGCTAAGTTTTCCGGTGAAATGTGGATGGGTTAGATAAAGTATGTGTTTCTTCATATTCAGAGACTCCGGGGCATTTGGACATGCTAGAGCCGGGTGGCAGAGTGGTCATATCATGTCTCTGAATGCCAGAATGGATAATGCCGTTGAGGCTTCTCTAGTTTCAGTTCCTTAGAAAACCCTCTTTTCAATGTCTGCTCAGAGTTTTCTCTGTGGCTCAATCCCTCTTTCCTTTAGTGCTGAAAAATTAATTTCCCTTGGAAAACTCATTAGAACTAATTATTTAGTGCTGGAAGACACAGCTGAGTTATCTCACAGCTGAACTGTCTTTCTCCCCAAAGGTTACCAGGGTAAGGGCATCCGAATTGCCCTTGGTATTCTTCTAGCACATAACAGTCCTTTAAGCTGAGCACTTCCTCTTCCATATGGTTTCTCTTCCACCTCTACTTTCCTTTCCTTTTATCCTCTTCTTAGTGAGAACGGGAAAGATATGGATAGCAGCAGCCTGTTACTATCTTCCTTGTGTTACTTCCCATCCAGTCTGTTTATATGAGTTTTCTCATTTTTCCACTTGTAAGAAAGGAAGAGATAAGAGTTGGAATGAAACCCAGGACCAACAATTTGGAACAACTCTCAAAACCAAGAGACCAGCTGGAGATGTAAAGGCTGCAACTGCCCATTAGAACATCTATCTTAGGGCTTCCCTGGTGGTGCAGCGGTTGAGAGTCCGCCTGCCGATGCAGGGGACGCGGGTTCGTGCCCCGGTCCGGGAAGATCCCACATGCCGTGGAGCGGCTGGGCCCGTGAGCCATGGCCGCTGAGCCTGCGCGTCCGGAGCCTGTGCTCCGCAACGGGAGAGGCCACACCAGTGAGAGGCCCACATACCGCAAAAAACAAACAAACAAAAAAACCCATCTATCTTAGCTTCAGCTTTTCTGTGCCTTGAAACCTATATTCCTATTAGAGAGAGGTGGATGAAGGGCTCAGTGCTGGAAACTCACCTGGGGCCAGATCTTCCATTTAAATGAGTCTGTGATGTATGTTGTAGGTCACTTGCAAGGGAGCCATGTTCAGAGGGCCATTGTGTGTTCAAAAGAGCAAAATCCTCTCAAGTTTAAGTCCTGACTGTCCATTTGTGAACTGTTGCTCTTGGGACAAATCAACCTCCTAATGTTCCATGTTTAGCTATAAAATGTGGCTCATAATAATCATTACTTCCCAGGCTGCTTGTGCAGTGGGATGCGTTAGTATATGGAAAGGGCCTTGTATACCGTAAAAGAGGGCTATAAGTAGCACATGTACGTTCAAGGAACACAGTAGGAAAAGCAGCCTCAGATCAGAAACACCAAGTATGAAGGGAGGACAGAGGGGCTGAGGGAGTGGACAACTTTGGTCCAAAGAAGCCACCCTCGCCTTCTCAAGCTACAGGCTCCAGGTCTTTGACTTTGGGTCCCCCAGACCAAACCATCTCTCTGGCTGTTACAGAGGTGAGTGTACACTGGGTGGAGTGAGCTCACTAACAAGACTAAAGAGAAATGAGAGAATAAAGGAGGGGGTGAATTTTTTCACCATCTTTTAAAAATATTTATTTTATACATAGTGCCTGGAGTCGAAAGCTACCTTGATCAGAGCTCTGCTACAGTGCATCAAAGGGAGGGAGCCATTACCACATTTGTAAGGAGCATAGTACTCCCCTAAAAACACATACAGTAGGATGGTCATAAAAGTTTCAATGAATAAAGAAGACACATCAGTATATGCAAAAGTGAGATGCCAGGGGCAAGAAACACGTTTCCCGTCCATTGATGTGAGGAATGCAGGCTGTGATTGATAACTGATTTTGCCTATTTGGGCTCTTCCATTTTGTTTGCCTATATTTTTATTTTTTAATTACTAATTTATTGGTTTTATCTTTCAGTCTTATGCGTTGCTATTAGAACACGACCTCCTTGACATTCAGTTTCCTGAATTTCATAAAACAGGCATCACTCCTACTTCACAGTAGGAGAAAAAGAACAAATGTGAATCACCTGGCTCAGTCCAAAGGACGGTCCTGATAAATGGCCTATCTCCCAATTCTCCTGCAAATAGTCTTGGATGTAAAGGATTTTGTAAGCCAGAACCTACACAGTCATACAACTATGGCATCTAAGGATGATCTAAACATTTCAACCTGTGGGATGGGGAAGCTAAAATAAATCTAATATCATGAGAACTTTACCTAAAGCCGAGAAATAGCAATTTTAAAAGTAACTTGGCAGACTCTAACTCAGGGATCAAACTGGAAAAAAAATATGAACAGCATACTGGCTGCAGGATCTAATGTGATCCCTTTGAAATAGCTAGAAATATTTTGATGCTTGGGGGAGAAAGAAGAATCAGCACAGATCGAACGTTTGCTGGGTACCAAGGACTCTGCTACATGCTTTCTACATATATGTCATTTAAGCCTCATGATAACCTCATGAGGTAGTCAAGGATATGCCCATTTTGCTGATGATCAATTCAAGACTCAGAAAGGTAATCAATTTTTGCAAAACCACACAGCTGGCAAATTATAGGACTAAGATATAAGCCCATATATATTGCCAATTTTTTAAATGAATGTATATTAGGGGCTTTATGTGACGAAGATTGGGTGGTAAGTATTTAGCAGTTAATAAAATAAACATAAGCCTGTCATCTGGACCCTCAGATACAGCAAAAAATGATATGAAAATATACAATATATGCACCTACTAAAGGCCGTGGAATTGTGCACTTCAAAATATACCAAATTGATAATAGTATTTATCTCAGTGGTGTTCCAAAGCAGGATATTTGGAAGAGGAGAGCATTAATAACTTTATTTATATATTTGTTTTACTTTATTTTAAATTTCCAACTTTTAATTTTAAAATAATTTCAGATTTAGAGAAACGTTGCAAAGTTCCCATATACTTTTCACTCAGGTTCCCTAAATGTAAATTTATATATATAACCATGGTAAAAGTATCAAAACTAGGAAGTTAATGCTGATACAATGGCATTATCTCATCTACAGACTTTATGCAGATTTTATCGATTGTCTCATTAAAGTCCTGCTCCTTGTCTAGGAGCTGGTGCAGATTCCATATGGCACTTGGATGTCATGTTTTCTCATCATCCTTCATTGTGGCATGTCTCTCCATCATTCTCATGACTTGACACTTTTGAAGAATCTTGGCTAGTTATTTTGTAGACTATCCCTCAATTTAAGTTTGTATTTTTTTTCTCCCTATGATGAAACTCAGGTATGCATTTTTGGTAAAAAAAATACCACCACCAAAGCAATATCATGCCCTTCTCAGAGCACCTTATCAGGAGGTACACAATGTTGCTGTCTGATTACTACAGGTGATTTAATAATCCTTGCATAAAGTTATATCTGCCAGATTTCTCTCCTATAAAGTTACAATTTCCCCCTTTGTACTCAATGACGAATTTGTTGGGAGATATTATGAGATGATGTAAATAACCTGTTCCTCATAATACTTTCACCCATTAATTTTATTATCTATCAACAGTTCTTCCCTGCAACAGTTATCACTATGGTGTTCCCCAAAGGGTGATTTTCTATTTCTATTTTTCCTTCTACATTTATTAATTAAAGCTCTACTGTAAGGTAGAGTTTTTCCTTCTCTCCCATTTATTTCTTCATTCTTTTAAAATTTTTATACCAGTCTAACTTATGGATATTTATTTTAGCTTTTGAGAATTATAATCCATTACTATCATTATTTATTTTCTTGCACATATTGAACCAGATTGAGCTATTAGGAGCTCCTTCAAATTGGCTCCTAGATTCTTTAGGAATAACACCATGATTTTTTTTTTTTTTTTGCGGTACGTGGGCCTCTCACTGTTGTGGCCTCTCCCGTTGCGGAGCACAGGCTCTGGACACACAGGCTCAGCGGCCATGGCTCACGGGCCCAGCCGCTCCGCGGCATGTGGGATCTTCCTGGACCGGGGCACGAACCCGTGTCCCCTGCATTGGCAGGCAGACTCTCAACCGCTGCACCACCAGGGAAGCCCAACACCATGATTTTTTAGGCATGTTCTTATGCTGGTATCATAAGACAATGATATACTGGTAAGCTGGTTCTCAAAAAAAAAAAAAAAAAAGGAAAAACTAGGAAAGCAAAAATGAAAGCCATATTTATTTTTGTTGTTGTTGTTTTTTGTTTCCTGATTTCCATGATGTGCAAATTCTCACCATGTCCAATTTTAAGCTACCCATAATTTGTTTAGAAACCAATACCTGGGTGCTAGGTGTGCTAATTGTTGCTGAGGTGTCATTTACATCTAGGCTTATTCAGAGATGAGAATTAGAAAGCGTTTATGTATTTATCCCCATCTGTATACACATTTATAGATGAGAATTAGAAAGCGTTTATGTATTTATCTGTATACACATTTATATCTATCTATCTATCCATCTACATTAAAAATTATGAGATCATATTGATGCTTTTGAATCCAGTTCATCAGCACTTGACATATTCTTGCCGTCTCCATATGTGTAAATCCTTTCTCTGACGGTGAGGAACCTGAATCTTATTATCCACAATATATCTGCTTAATCTTAGTATTCAATAACGTTTCAGTATTATGAATCTATAGCTCTGTGAAAATAAATTTACTGTTATTAATATATATGCTAATATCCTAATAAACCCTATTATATAATAACAGTAATAGTACTATTATAACACAAGTTAGCAATAGTTTGTGGGGTTCTTTTTGTCTTTAGCCTTACAGTGTACAGACAAAATACTATTTCTTAAGATTACTTAGGTTAGTTTTTCTCTTTCCCACCTTCATCAGTGTGGTTATGCTGTTCCTTTATAATACAGTTAGGTTTATTGGTTATTATTTACATTCCACTGGATTTTCCTCACATCTTGATTTTAATTATTTACACATATTTTTGAGTATGTGAAACATTATTATTGTTCTAAGAGTTAAAACCATATAAAAAAGTATTTTCAGGGAATATGCCTCTCATCCTTTCTCCCTTGTTTCTGTCCATCCTCTCTTTCTACCCTATTTCCACTGACCCATGTGGGTAACCAATCTTATTGGTTTCTGGTTTATCCTTCCTGTACTTCTTTTGCACAAATGAACAGATACATCATGTTCATTTTCTTATATCACCTTCTTTCTTACAAAAAAAGGGTAGCATAGTATAGATAATATTTTGCACTTTGCTTTTTTCACTTAACAATGTATCCTAGAAATCACTCTATATGTGTATATAGAGATCTTGCTCATTCTTTTTACAATTGTATAGAACTCCATTGTGTGGATGTACCAAAGTTTATTCAATCACTCTCCTAGATATTGGGCATTTATATTGTTCCTAATATTTTGCAGTTATAACAATGTTCCAATCAAAGCTCTTTGCATATGCATTTTTCTCCAGGAAGTTCATTTTTATGGTAAGTTCCTAACTGCAGGTTTGATGGGTCAAAAAGTAAGTATATATATAATTGTGTTAGTGTTTGCCAAATTTCTTTCCAAAATATTTGAATCAGTTTGCATTTGCACCTGCAATGTATGAGAGTATCTATTTCCCAGAAGCCTTGAAAATGAAATATGGTGTTATGTTTTTTAACTTTTGCCGGTCTGATAGGTGAAAATTGTATCTTAGTATTTGCTTTGAGTCAAATTGAACATTTTTTCATGTACTGAAGGAATATTTTTATATATTGTCTATGATTTGTCTGTTCATGCTTCTTCCCTCATTTTTCTATCAAGTTTTTGGTTCTTTGCCCCTCAATGTTTTAGTCTTTTATAAACTAAGCATATCAGCTTCCTGCTTGTGGTGTATGAGCAGAAAGGTTTTCCATGCTCCAAAGTTAAGGAGGAATTTATGAATGACTTACACGTTATCTCTTAGTGTTTTTAAAATCCCGTGTGTTTTACAATAAGCCATGATCAAATCTCTGGAAAAGTACAGCAGGTGATTGTGTCATACCCAAGGATAAGCTCTGCAGACTCACCTTGGAGGGTGAGAACCCAGGCACACCATCTATGAGGTCGTCACCTCCACAATGCAGTCTTTTATAGAAGGACTGCTAACCCCACCACCTTGCATTTACCCTGGCCTCACTTCAATCTCTTTTCAATGGAACAGTGAGTGCAACAACTAAGTCAGGTCATGCCACCTCTTCCTCAAATTGCTGCAGCCACAGTGGTCTTGCTTTCCTTGACTTCACCAAGTTGCTTCTGCCTCAGGATCCTCTCATTGCATTCCCTCTGCATGGCAAGCTCTTTCCCCCAGATGTCATTTTAGCTTACTCTCTCCCTTGCCTCTACTGTCTCTTATATAATGCCTGGTCTTCCGTGACCGTGACCACTCTGTTAAATCAACCCCTTCTTACCTCCTGTTAAAAACAAATAAAAAAATAAGAGGAAACCTCCACTACATACAATCAGAGACCAGAAGGGGGAGCTCTCATACCCAGCGACGATAGCAGAGCCCGACAGGAAGAAGAAAGACTCCTCTTCTTTCCTGGCAAGGACTCAGCCAATCAACAGCCATGGAGTCTGCGTTTATGATAGCCCTCCCAACTTCCTTTTACTGTCTGTAAGAGAGGTCTCCTTCCCTTGCCGTCAGGGGACTTGCATGTTGTTCACCATAGTTGCAGATCCTGAATTGCAATTCTCTGTTGATCCCGAATAAACCCGACAGTCTTATTTGTTTCAGGTCAACATTCCATGCTGTCCACTCTGTTACCCTGTTTTATTTCACTTTTCATTATCTGACACAGTTTTTATTTTACTTGTTCCCTTGCCTATTGTCCATCTTCTTCTAGCACAGCTGAGGCTTCATGAGGACAGGATTTATTTAATTTTTTTCACTGTGTCAGCCCCTGAGCCTACCTATGTCAACGCATTGAGCATAGCAGTCATTCAAGAAGCACTTGCTGAAAAAAATGAATGAATGAATGAGTATATTGGTTTTGTCTGGCTGCATTCTCAATACTGTAAGAATTTTCTAGAGCAAAACAACGTATTTTTGAAGACTTGGTGATAACGTCTATTGTGATTCAGAATCAAAGAAGGTGTGGCTGAAAGAAGCCTTGGGGATCAGATTGGTTGTTGTCACCTGATTCAAAAGGAGGAACTGGAGCCCACAGAGGGGAAAAGACTTGCCCACCAGGCCACAGCCAACCCAGATTCCGGGCATTGGGTCCAGTGCCTCTCATTCACAAAGCTGGGACTCCCCATTTACGTCTCTGTCTGCATAGGGACTTAGGAGGTAGAGGGTGCTGATGGTGTGGAGAAGAATTTTCAATTAATTTCATTGAAGTAGAAAACTGGCTTGGTCAGAAGATGTACCTAAAGCATATTTTTAAACTCATTTTCACAATGCTGGTTTTGATCAAACCAGGATGAAGAATTATCCCTTTTTACTTCACTTAGGAGGCTTATTCATTATTTCCTGTCTGACAGGGATGTTCAGACACTATTGTTTTTCAAATACCCCCAAAAAACCCATAGAGATTACTTTACTGTAATGCAGAGAAAGAGGAAATTCCACACATTTTTTTGCCACCATTCATGGCAGGAGAGGGGTTGTATCTTAGATTTTCCGATTTTTTTTACCAATTTTCAACATTATCTGTCTAAAAAAAAAACAGATCATTGCTTTAATTTCCAAAATTCTATTCCAAATCAAGGATTTACCGGAATTAATTAATTTTAGTTAATTAATTCAGATAAATCAAGTCTTTATCTGAAGAATTGGCTCTACAACAGGTTGAACTATCAGGGTTATGGAATTTATACATCAATTCAACAAATGTTTTGTTTTCACTTCCTAGCTTTGGACAAGTAACTTAATTGGTCGAAGTCTGAGTTGTCACATTTGTAAAATACATAATTTGTAAAATAATAATACATCACAGGAGTTGTCAGGAGAATTAAGTGTTGTCAAATTCTTAGCATAGTGCCTGGCATGTAATAGGGACCCCCTACATGGAAGCTATTATTATAATCCTTATGCTTCTTCTTCTTATTATTTTGCTATTATTCTTAGTAGAAGCCGTATTAAAGGACAGGCGCTGGCCTTCCAGACTTATTTAAAGTTGGATCAGTCCTTTATACTCCCAATGATCAGTCACTGAATCTGGGTTGTCTTGAGAAGGGGCATGACTTTGGGTGAGGTAGCTTTCTAGAACTCAGACAATCCCTGGAAGGACTTACAGCTGGGGTTGCAAGTTCTCATTAAAGGGAGATGTGCGTGGTCCATCACCGTGTGTCCTACAGGAGGCACGTATCACATTACTCCCCACCCTATGCTTATGCATATGCATAATACCTCCTTAGAAAACTCATAGCAGTATTGCACATCTCTTTCTATATATGCATTCTTCATCAGATTGAGTCTATAGCTTTCTCCTTATAATTCCCCAGCA
The DNA here is from genome assembly GCF_059928025.1 of Delphinapterus leucas. NCBI lineage: Eukaryota > Metazoa > Chordata > Mammalia > Artiodactyla > Monodontidae > Delphinapterus > Delphinapterus leucas. Next base: position 11,667,721 of record NC_143145.1, read on the forward strand.
TTCATCATCACACATGCTTAATTCCTTATTCACATTTCATCTCATCAGTGATTTGAAGGCAGTTGCTATGCTGCCTTCAAATATCCAAACCTTTTCTTTTCCTGGTGCACTAACCTTGGCTCCATGAAAGTTTCTTGAGATGACAATAATTTCTGAGTCATCCTTTATCTTTCTCGCTCTCCTCTAGTTATATTTTGATTTACAGAAGTCCTTCATACAAATAATACCTAGAACTACACTACCTGTGAAAATATAGTCACAAGGTCACTTGGAACACATTTTAGGAGCTAAACAAATATCTTGCCATTCATTTGAGCTATGTATACGGAGAAGAGTAACAAAGGAAAAGAAAGAAGGGGAATACATATGAATATATCAAATGAAAATATCCAAAATGCATAATTTTAAGATTAAAGAAGATCTGGTTTGGCAGAATAAAAGGCAAAGCAAGAAGGAGGTCTTTGTTGACTGTCTACTCTCCTATCCAAAAGAGTTCTTTAAAGCTAAACAATCTGATTTTTATTACTCAGTTTGTTCCACAAGAAGTGAGCCTCCACTATTCTCACCTTCTTCCATATCCTCTGAACAGCTTGCTCTGCCTATATTGCCTTCCACCTCACATCAACCCACTCACTTTGAAGCTTTGAACTCTGTCTGCTTATGATCTCACCTCACCCTTTGGACAAGCGAATTGGCACCAATTTACTTTCTTCACTGGTAATTTAAATCTTTCCTCTGGCTACACTTAAAAGACAATAAGTTCCAGGAAGGCAGGGACTACACTGTTTTGCTCACCACTTTATTCCTGGTACCTAGAATGGTTCTTGGCATCGAGGAGATGCTAAATGAGTTTTGGCCAATCGGGTGGTGCCTCACGTAGCTGCTGACAAACATCTGCCTCTTCTGGCCTGTACCTGGGACACTGTCTCAGAGGATCCTATGAACATGTCACTTACCAAGCCCATATCATATGAGATTCAGGCCAAAACAGTGAGACACTTACTGTCTCTTCAGAGGAATCCCCATCTTCCAGAATTCTCAGTCCTGGAGAACAAGTGGTTAACCCTGGGGAACGCAGAAAGGAGAAGACAATAGAGGAATGGTCTACATCCAGTGGCATCTGCTTCTCAAAATGAAACATTTGGAAGTTTTCTGAGTGCTTGTGAGGGGGCTTTAAAATGCAACATGTGAAGTGAGGTTATTTAAATTCGGATCTAACTGTGTGGCCTATCTTCATGCCTGCATTAAAATTATTCAGACTTTGTCCATCCACCCCCGTCAGTCTGTTTGGATTAGCAGAGGGCTCCACTTGTGTGGTACGTTTTAATTTTGTCTGACACAGTGTTCCCATCCCATCCTCCCTCAAGTAGGTCTGGGGGAAAAAATGTACTTAACTGAGAAGTCACAATCTCTGCTTTTTTGTGCTTCCAAGGAAACTTAACAGGAAATGGATTTGCTTTGCCATATTTAGGATAGCTTGGGGTACAGATTCACACAGAATTTTCCTCAAGTTGCATTTTACACAGAAAACTCAATGACAGATGCAAAGAAAGATGTGATCTCACAATCCAATCCCAGGATGCTTAGAGAGTATGATTAAAGCTTTCTATTTGATAGCTGAAGGAATTGATTCCTCGTGAGGGAAGAGTTTATTCAAAACCACACGATGATGGTTTAAGAACCAGGACTGGAATCCAGGTCTCTTGCCACTATTAAGCATGAGATAGAAGTTAAACTAAAACATACCTGATGGAGCCCTATAGTTGCATGCTTTCATTTTTTAACTCCACTGTCCCAATTCCCAATGCAGTGACCAAAAACCTGGATCCTAGGGTGTATTGGGGGTGGTTTCAGATAACAATGTCAAGAATGTGGGCTAGAAGAGTCATCACTGAGGAAGTTCTAGAGGTTCTATAAAACTAAGACTAGTAAAGGTAAGATCAATTAGTCTAGATTTGTAAGACCCTCGTAGGATGCTATTCTCTATAGCCTAGAGATTTTCTTCTTTTCTCCCTCTTTAACAAAAGTGGGGATACCTGGCACAACAGAGAAATAGTGAACACCAACTTGTGCCTTACATTGCTTCCACTCTAGAGAAACAATCTCTGCAGCCAAGTGGTGAGTGACAGAAGCTTCTACATGAACGGAGCTGTATCCAGGACCTTTGTCCAGGATAAGACATGTGCCTCAGTCATGCTGTGGGGAAACAGCTTTAAGGTAGATCAGAAGACAGGCAGGGACGTACATTAGCTTCCTACAACTTTCTGAGGCAGTAGGATGAAAGGAAGAAAGGCAAAGAAAAAGGACAGGTGAGAATATTAGTTTGAAAGAGTGTTCTCGAATATTTCAGGGTCTGCCTTGACTTTCTACCAATGGTCCACTGATAGACCACACATGAAGGCTTTGGTCCATCTCAGTCCCAGAGGCAATTCTATGATGAAGGGAACATCAATCCCACTGCAATGGGAGGAGTGGAAATGTTGAAAATTAAATGGGGCTTCTAAGCAGAAGGAAAATCCAAATACCAAGGATGACTCAGCACAGGTCAGTATAGCTTCTGTGCTATACAATTGGACCTTGGTAGTCCCCCCCCATCCTCCAAGTTATGCTGAATTATTCTGATTAAATAACAATATCTGTATTAACCACCACTTCAGTGTATTTGAGTACCCTTTGACACACTAGGAAATGTGAACGTATTAGGCTTTTTACGTGCATTATATTTGATCCCAACCACAATCTTGAAATGCAAATATTATGAATGGATATTCTATAGAAAAGGACAATGGGGGTTCGAAAAGGTAAAGTAATTAGCCCTGGGTCACATGGCTGAGTAGCTGTAAGAGAATGGTGGTTAAGAGCATGGACCGCTATATTTAAAATAAAATGCCTTTCCGGGCTTCCCTGGTGGCGCAGTGGTTGAGAGTCCGCCTGCCGATGCAGGGGACACGGGTTCGTGCCCCGGTCCGGGAAGATCCCACATGCCGCAGAGTGGCTGGGCCCGTGAGCCATGGCCGCTGAGCCTGCGCGTCCGGAGCCTGTGCTCCGCAACGGGAGAGGCCACAACAGTGAGAGGCCCGCATACAGCAAAAACAAAACAAAAAATAAAATGCCTTTCCATGAAAAATATTTTTTTTTAATTTTTAAAATTTTAAAAGTAAATAAAAGTAAAAAAAAAAGAAAAAGATCATGGACTGTAGAGAAAGAATACCTGAGTTCAAGTTTTACCTTTGCTCCTTGTTAGCTGGCGAGGTGGGGCAGGCATCCTCTAAGATGTTCCCAATTGATCCCACTCCCTGGTAGTCATAGATTTGTGTAATCCCCTTCCCTTAACTTGCTTCTAAGCAGTAGAATATGGCAACACTGTACAGTTATCATTTTGGTTATTAGGTTACAAAATATTGTGATATCCATCTTCTTAGCAAACTTTCTCTGTTGCTGGCTTTGATGAAGCAAGTTGCTGTGTGGGAGAAATAAGGCTGACCTCTAGCCAACAGCTTGTGTTGTACAGTGGGGAACTGAATTCTGCCAATAGTTATGTGAATATCCCAGTCAATATCCCAGTCAAGTCTTCAGATGAGATCCCATTCATAGAGGACACCTTGATTGCTGCCTTATGGGAAACTGTGAAGCAGAAAACCTAGATATGTCATATCCTGATTCCTGACCCAAGAAAATATGAGATAATAAATATGTATCATTTTCAGTCTCTAAATCTGGAGATAAATCCTTATACAACGATAGATACAGAGAGCATGGACAAGTTATGTAATCTCCCTTTGCCTCAGTTTCTTATCTTTAAATAGAGATAAATAATCATGACTCTTTCAGTGGATTCCTGGGAGGATTCTGTGAGGTTATATACATAAAGCCTGACATTTGGGAAATGGCTAAGTGTTAAAATCACAAAGCTGAAAGCCAACCCTGAGTCTGGCTGCCACTCCAGATCTTCTTCTACAGCAGCTCTCTTGCACCTTGCCAATCCATTTTGAGAATCTTATCTTTAATATCTACTTCACAACTCATTTGTGGTTTTATGTATTTTCTCTTACCACATCCCTGAATTTGCCTTTTTCCTGACTCAGTGTTATCTAATTTCCTAAATCCACTCTTAACTTTGAACCATATAAGGTACTGGCTTCTTTACTTTATGGCTCAGCATCCTTTCTTGGGCCCCTGTTTTCCTAGACTTCCGGCTTCCTGTGCCCAGGTTAATTCATGCTCAGTTCCACTGGGCCACATTCCTGACTTGGAACTATATGAGATGTATATGTGGATCCCGGAAAGCCAGAAAGAACAATGACTAAAGAAGGTAAGATGTGTCCTCTTGTTCCATTTCTTCTTTAAGTAAGTTAACTCACTATTTTCTGCACCTTAGTTTATCATATATGACATGGAAATTATAATATCTGTTTTACAGAGAGCATAGCATTAAATGAAAAAAGGAAAATAGAGTGACTGGTGTGATGAATGCTAATCTTTTCCGTCCTTTCCTCGATTCTGACATTCCATGGTTCTGGCTGTAAATGCTTCAAGCAGAGGCCATGAAAGCACCAGAATATCCCTCTCTTTTGGTCATGAACTCTTTCTCTATTCTGCTCTGATTCTTTCCCCCTGGAAGTGCTATTTCTATTTGGGGAAAAAAATGAGCCAGTTTCAGAGAGATCAGACCTGCCAGTTTCCTGGATATAGATGGTGCTTCTGGGGTAAAAAGACAACCTGTCTTAGATTTTGCTCTGCCCTTCTTCATGTCCCACCTCCATCCCTCAATCACAGGAACCCTGCCCTTCCCTCCTAGCTTTACTCCTGATACCTGTTTGTTAAGACTTCAAGGCTACAGACATATATACCTACCAAGTGTCCCAGATTTTCCAGTTTGATCAACCCTGTTATCATACAATTTTTTTTCACTTGCTCCCCCTAGGCAATTCAAGCCTTTGTTGCTTCATGCACAAAATGAGGTTAGAATCCCTATTTTGGGGCATAATGATAATGTACATAAAATGCCTAGTACATGGGCCCTTAATGTAGGGATTATTTTATTATTACCTTAAATAAAGGTCATGGAAAACCAAATTGTTTATTTTTGTAAAGATTTTAAAGCTTTTACTATGCACATATTGATGAATTAAAAGAAATCTTTTGTCATATTATTTATTCCTATGAAACCAGATATTCTTTGGGATATCAATAATACTGTGAGAATAACTGTGGTCAAGGTAGTGTGGACTGAAAGAAAGGATATGCGCTTGGGACCGATCTGGGCTTTAATCTCAGCTCATCCATGGAATAGTACCTTGCTACAAGGTCAGCTGTGTGACCTTGGCAAGCTTCTTGCACACTTAGTTTCCTCATCTGTACAGCTGTGATAACAGAACCTATCTTGCCGGCATTTTGTACACATGAGCCATCTGTCATTTACTAGGCACTCAATGTGTTAGCTCCCTTTCCTTCACAACTGGTCTTTCCAAGGTAATCCATTTTTCCTAATTGAAGACAGTCCTTGCCTTATTTCACCTGATGAGGGATTTTGCAATGTTAAATGTCCCTCCCTGAAAGCTGCTTCAGATTAGGCATGGCTTAAAATATGGGTGACCCATCCTCCTTACCACCCCACTTCCTCCATAACTCCACACTCCCTTCTCATCTAGAAAAATCTTTCTTCAAAATTCAAAAGGCCAAGGAGTCTTCCGAGGGAAGTTAAATCCCTTTATACTTTGTCAGAGAACTTTCCCACAAAGAGGAAATTCTACAAATACTCAGATGACATCACCAAGAAAAGGCCCTTGTTTCCCCAGGGCCCAGCCTCCCTGGAAGATGACAAGGGTTAGGGACAGAGAAAACCCGGGCCACTTGTCGGATTTGGCAAGCGGCAGCCAACAGCTGGTCAGGCCAGTTAATTAGCCCTGCACTCTGCTCCTGTCCAGCCTTTATTGGCAAAGGCAGAGGCAAGTGGCTCTGGCCTGCTTTTCTCTTTCTATTAACAAAGCCCGGTGCCATAGGGTTACCTTGGCCCGGGGCCAGGCCTGCTCGCCTTTTGCTGCCTCTGTGTTACCATGGCGATGGCGATGTGCCTTTTGCCAAGGCAGCAGCTGGTGGATGGGTAGCGATTACCTGCCAAGCAGATTTACTAGCTCCAAAGTACAGACCTTTCTCTGATAGGTAAAAGAAGAGGAAAGTTCGAGACTCAGACAAGGAGAGAGGGATCTCTGTATCTTTTGACCCGTTCCCCGTATTTTAATTGTCCAACAAAAGATGATTATTCTCCTTCATTTGTCCAGACGCCCATCCGCTAAGCACATAGGCCCATCTTGTCTCATCTTTTTCTTGCATCATCTTGTTCTGAGGAGAGGCAATAAACAATTTAGTCTTTGTCTTTGCTGCAAGAAACATGCTACCCGCCCCCACCATTCTGCAGCAGGAGCAGTGCTTTCCACACCACAGTGCAGGGCTTTGGGGAGGGAAGGAGTTCCGGCAGTGGGAAGAATTTCCGGAAAGGAAAAAAGGCAGTGTGCTCACTTGGAGAGAATCATGAAAACTTAGTGGAAAAACCTACGATGATTATGGTTTTCACCTAGGAGGAGATTCCTAGGGAATTCTGGATCCCTGAATTTTAGGATAAATTTTTTTATTTTCTTAAATTTCATTTAGAAAGCATTTATTAAACACCAACTGTATGTAAACTTTTTTTAAAATTTCAATTGTCCTATTTTATTTATTTATGTAATTTTTAACATCTTTATTGGAGTATAATTGCTTTACAGTGGTGTGTTAGTTTCCGCTGTATAACAAAGTGAATCAGTTATACATATACATATATCCCTATATCTCCTCCGTCTTGTGTCTCCCTCCTTCCCACCCTCCCTATCCCACCCCTCTCGGTGGTCACAAAGCACCGAGCTGATCTCCCTGTGCTATGCAGCTGCCTCCCACTAGCTATCGGTTTTACATTTGGTAGTGTATATATGTCCATACCACTCTCTCACTTTGTCCCAGCTTACCCTTCCCCCTCCCTGTGTCCTCAAGTCCATTCTCTAGTAGGTCTGCGTCTTTATTCCTGTCCTGCCCCTAGGTTCTTCATGACCTTTTTTTTTTTTTTTAGATTCCATATGTATGTGTTAGCATATGGTATTTGTTTTTCTCTTTCTGACTTACTTCACTCTGTATGACAGACTCTAGGTCCATCCACATCACTACAAACAACTCAATTTCGTTTCTTTTTATAGCTGAGTAATATTCCATTGTATATATGTGCCACATCTTCTTTATGCATTCATCTGTCGATGGACACTTTGGTTGCTTCCATGTCCTGGCTATTGTAAATAGAGCTGCAATGAACGTTGTGGTACATGACTCTTTTTGAATTATTAGTTTTTGGTTTTTTTAGGTAGGGAGTTTGGTATTGACATGTACACACTGCTATACTTAAAATGGATAACCAACAAGGACCTACTGTATAGCACCTGGAACTCTGCTCAGTATTCTGTAACAGACTAAATGGGAAAAGAACTTGAAAAAGAATAGATACATGTATATGCATAACTGGATCACTTTGCTGTATGCCTGAAACTATCACAACATTGTCAATCGACCATACTCCAATATAAAAAAAAAGTTTAAAAAAAACTTAAAGTTTTTACTGAATTTCAAGCATTGATCTCCTACTACTTCCATATATAACCAATACTGCGACCATTCAGAATGGGTAAGATTTCAAAAGGCAGACAGAGGGAGGTGAGCAGGGCACTCCAGGTGGAGAAGGAGGGTTTACTCAAGGACAGTGTCAGGATTGAGGTGGGGAGTACTTTGCATAGCTTGAGTGGGAGCTGTATATGGGAGAAAGGAGAGCAGAAGCAAAACGTCAGGGGAAGCAAGCTGGGGTTTTCTATGTATTAGAGAAATAGGCACTGAGGAATTTTCAAGCTGTTGTAAGTGGTAGAGATATATTAAATGTTCTTAAGCCAGAGTAAAACAACTAGTTATGCTTTAGGAATGAAACTCATTGCCCTGCGGAATGGATTGGTGTGGAGAAAGAGACCGATGGGGTAAATTCAAGACCTGTATCAGCAATGATTCGATATTACCATCGTAACAGCTAATAAAGAGGGAGGGCCTCACAGGGTCCAGGTTCTGCCGTAATTGCTCCATGCATATCCTGTGTAGTGCACGCATCTGCCTCAGCCACCATCACAGCATCTCCACCGTCAAGTCCCACTTTACGGACGAAAAAGACTCAACTCTGGGATGTTTCTGTGTTTGCACAGCTGGAGGAATTGGCAAAGCATTGTTTTGTAGTTTTAATTCAAAGCAGTCTGATTCCAGTCTTTGGGTCCTAACCATTTTACCACACTGCCTCCCAAATTCCGTTCAAAGGGAGGCGAGATACATTTCTGGGCCACCGAATGCTTATAATCTTAGACGGGGGTTGGTGAGCAAACTCTTTCTGTAAAGGGCCAGATGGTAAATATTTTAAGCTCTGTGGGCCATGCAGTCTGTGTCACAGAGACTCAGCCATGGCAATGCGTCAACCAATGAGGGTAGCTATGTTCCAATAAAACTTTATTTACAAAAAAATAGAAGGCCAGATTTGGCCTATGAGCTATAGTCTGCCCACCCCTAATCGAAGGTAAAAAAGTACAGGAATGTCTTCTTTGGGTATAAAAATGGAAGAGCTAAGGTGATAAATTACTGAATTTGATTTGGAAGGAAACTCTAGCTTGTGAGACAGAAATTTAGACCAGGAAGAACCTTAGAATTCCCTGAGTTTAAGGACTCAGATCTTGAAGAGATGACCTGAGGACCAGCAATATTCAGGAAGGACTGAGGGTGATGGGACTGCAAGGCTAATGTCGACATCTCTCAGAGAAAGCGTGTGAACTTCGAAAAGGTCTGCTTTCCCAGCAAAGTCAACAGAGTTAAAGCTTAATAAGTGTTCTTGGTCAGAGTTATGTAAAAGTTGGGATAAAAACACTTCGTGACAAACTTCCACAGGTATATGAATGACCTTCAGAAAAACTGTAAATCTCCTGGGATTATTTGCAGAATCATTTGTAAATGCATGTGTACGTGATTGCTCCCTCATCTCAGCCCCACCTGGAGAGAAACAGCATAACAAACTCAGTAGGGAAAGACACCATTGTTGGACTCAGATAGGCCTGGGAGCAAATAGGGTTCCTCCAGTTACTAGCTCTGTTACACACAGCATGCTGCTTACCGTCTCTTAGTTTGCCTATCTATAAAATGGGACAAAAATAATACCACCATATGGCGGGCCGTTATTCTGAGAACTGAATGAGCTGGTAAATGTAAATCATTGTGCTCAGAGCTCCCTATGTGTGATAAGAGTGAAGGCCAAGTCTAGCCCTCTCCTGGAGTATAGTTGAGGTATTGAGCTCATGGCCTCTGGAGACAGGCACTTATATCTCATTTTCTTCATTTGCAAATGTAAATGACAAAGTGCACCTCGTTGAGCTATTGTGAGGATAAAATGACATGATGTTGATGAAGAGTTTAAAGGCTGCTGGACACATAGTAGGTATTCTTTAAGTTTTAGATTTCTATAGATGGGTAAACTGAGGCCCAAAAGATTAAGTGACTTGTCCGAAGTCACAGTGCTTCTGGGAGATCTTCCAGTCTTGGAAGTGAGAGGATGGTAGAAAGTTTAATTCTAAAATCTTGCCCTTGTCTCCACATCAAATTAAAAAAGGAAATGTCTTATTAACGATAGACATTTCTGTAATGCTGACCAGACAGCAACAATATTCTACGTGTTTTCCATTGACATTCCATTCATCCTCTCAACAACCCTGTAAGGTAAGTACGCATTATGATCCCCATTTTCATCTGAGGAAATAAGGCACAAAGGGGTTAAATGACTCTCTTAGGGTGACATGGTAGTCAATGGCAGAGTTGGGATTTGAATGTAAGTATTTTGCTGCACTGCCTCTCAAATAACCTTATTAAGTTCAGACAGAGGAACAGTAGAGGATAGTGAGGAACAGGTAATGTGAATGAGGACAGCACCCCAAATTCCTAATCAAAAGGCCTTGGAGGATGTCATGTTTTTGATTCAGTAAGGTTGTCAAATCACCCAGCATTTGTTGTATGTATGTATAACTGAGTCACTTTGCTGTACACCTGAAACTAACACAGCTTTGTAAATCAACTATACTTCAATAAAAATTAAAAAAAAAACTAAAAAAGAAGTAAAAGCAAAAATAAGCAATAAAACATCCTTCAGTGATTGTTTAATATCTATCTCCTCTGTGAAGGCTTAACTACACCCGTCTTCATGCCCAGTGAATTGCTCTCTCCCTGTTTTGGTCCCCATCACTCCCTTGTCCAGACATCTGCTGCAGCGTCCACAGCACATTGTTAAGTGTGTTGGATTCCCTTCTGTCTATCTTATTTCTAAGTCCTTAATAGTGGGGTCTCTGTCTTATCTGTCTTTGTATTTTCTGGACCCAGCACAGTCCCTGGCACAGTAAAAGCACCATTTTTACTGATTGGATAAACAAATCCACTAAGAAATGAATGAGAGCCCTTTAGGGAGAGGAAGCAGATGGGTTCACGGGCCATGATAAGACTCCAGGAAAATCCGAGATTGTGTTGTAATGAACTCAGAAGCCTAATGAAGCTACTGCGTGGCTCTCGCCTCAGCTGGATGTCGAAATGAAAGGCAACATGAGCCCGTGTTCTGCTAAGAATAACACCTACGAGATAGCAGTGTTTGAAATAAGCCTGTCTCTGGAAAGGTTCCTGAGCCTTGTAATTTTACTTTTATAGTCATGGCCCCAGCATGTTTGACTTTTCAAATCCCCTCACTAAGATCCAAGGGTCTGTTTATAAAAGCTGTATCTGAAGCTCTTTCCTCTGTGAGGTACAAGTGGGATTTGTACTCCTCTGTACAAATTGGTCCCCTGGAGTGACATTACATTCTGCTCCTCATAGGGCTTCTCTGTTTGGGGAACTGAGAAGAGAAAGCGAACAGCTTAATACAAAGTTGGTCATAAATGTCTCCTGGGGGTCTTCCCTGGTGGCGCAGTGGTTGAGAGTCCACCTGCCGATGCAGGGGACAAGGGTTTGTGCCCCAGTCCCGGAAGATCCCACATGCTGCGGAGTGGCTGGGCCCGTGAGCCATGGCCGCTGAGCCTGCGCGTCCGGAGCCTGTGCTCCGCAACGGGAGAGGCCACAACAGTGAGAGGCCCGCGTACCGCAAAAAAAAAAAAAAAAAAAGTCTCCTGGGAACTAAAGCCCTCTAACAATAAAAATAACAATAATAACAGCCTAAAGCAGCTGTGATCCAAGAGGGGAGAGCAAATAGAGACTTAGGAGAAGAAACCAGGTTAGTACCAGAGGAGCAATTGGACCTTTTAAATGCCATGTCCTAGGCAGTAGACAGGAGACAGGGACATTGGACACAGGATTGGAGAGCAAAGCAATAGGTTGTAACACAAAGTAAAAGGACTCAGGACCTGTTTTAGGATGCAAGAAAGGCTACCAGGAGGTCAAGTTTATTGGATTCCAACGTGGTCTGGTTAAGCTATTTAGGACCACACTGGAGCCCTGTCACTACAAAGAAACATTATGGTGGCTTTATAATGTGCTAACTTGGGGAGGCTAAACTAAGTTTCCCAGAATTTTTTCCAGAGTGTTTCAAGTTAGTGTGGACCCAACAGAGATTCTCATGCAAGATTTGAAGGGTGACAGCACCATATGGTAGGTTGCACAGGATAGCCCTTATCTGCTGGCTCACTTTGTCATCATGAAGCAATAGTTAGGCTAACAACGGCTCCAGCCTCCCCCAATTCCTTCCTAAGCTTATCCACCTTCTGGGCCAGGTGTGTGTATTTTGCTCTGTGAGGCAAGGTGCGAGCCACTTTCTGCGAGACACCTACACCATCAAGGTCAGAGGCAATGAGAATTGACATGGATTTCAGCACATCTTTCTTGGGTTCCAACTTGTGTTTGGGGTTCTGGTTTGCCCTTGCCCTTAATTTTTCCTCACCAATGCCTGCCTTGTGGCCTTTGAGGTCTGGCATTAAATGCAAAGACAATCAATAGCCTTACAGAAATTATTTCACCAGTGGCATGATGGGGCAAGGTCAAATCCCTGTAACAAATTCCTTATTATATACATATTTACAATACATAGTGGTTCTGCTTCTCTGTTTGAACACTGACTAGTACACACATTGGCAGCAGAATGGAAAGAGCATGAGCTTTGAACCAGAGAGATAGACCTGAGTTCAAATCCCACTCTTGCTACTTGTTTTTAACCTTCCATGTAGATTCTTATTTTGATGAGCCTCAGGTTTCTTATCTGGTACCTGAGGATAATGCTTACCTCATAGGGTTATCGCGAGAATTAAGAGAAATAAATATGGATAGCACTGGCTCATAGTAGGTGGTCAATTATGATGGGGAAGAAATGCTTTGTTCTTTCTTGACTTCAGGTAACTTTACTTCTCGTATGTCCACCCACAGCAGCTTCATTAGAGCAATGGTACTTGATATGTGCTCCATGGTCAATTGGTCATATGTGGTCCCAGCTACCCACTTCCAGAAAGTGATGGAGTTGGGGTCGGTTTGACTCAGGCCCTGCTTGCTTCCTCCCAAGTGAGTCACTGCAGGCGATTTCCTCCTCACTGCAGGGGGATAAAAGCCCCACCCAGAATGAGCTGAGCACATGTGGCACTGTTCCTAATCCTCAAACATTTCCATATGGCCCACTGGCTGCTGATTCCCCAGCTCTGACTGTTCCGCCTCTTCTGGCCTCTCTTGGTTGTGGCAGTGATGATGGCCAGAGTTACCGAAAAAGAGAATGAAGTCTTTGCCAGCCAGAGTTATGAGTCTCTGATGAACCCCTGGTTGAGCTCATCAATGGCCTCTCAGCATTCGGACGGCCATGGGGATCAGCCCCCTAACACCAGGATGTATTTTGGGACAGAGACAACTTCCTTTAGCTTCATGATAGGTGTTGTCAGAGCTAGATTCCTGATGACAAGTCCATTGGTCAAAAATCTCCTGGGTATTTATTTATTAAGACAGAGGGTATAGAGAACGAATTTGGAGAATTGCAAGTATCCCGCAAGTTTAGTGGGTTATTTCATAGCTGGCACAATTGAAAATAATAGAAAGAGCATTGGGTTGAAAATGAGACGGTAGAGATTTCAGTCCTCATCTGTTACGCATTGGGGAGGGAGTGTGGAAAGCCATTCACTACCTCTAGGCCTCAGTTTTCTTCTCTGTAGCTCCACCTCTAAGGTCTATCCTGAACTCTGAGTGTGAACATTTCAGCATGAATTAGTAGAAAAAGAAGTAGACTATTCAACAATAAATACTTCTGAATATTTATTGTGTGCCAGGCAACTTGCAAGATGCTATAGAATAAATGAAAAAGACATAATCTCTATCTTCACAGGGTAGATAAGAATTAAACACTTAAAGAATTACTATGCAACATCAAGGCAATAGAAAAGGTATCAAAAGCAGAACATGATTAGTTGCCATGCGATTCATACGGAAAATATGGGCTGAAGAAGATCAAAGAAACTGAAAGAAAAAGAAGGGAAGTGGATCAGGTTTATGGGTTTTAAAAGTTTGTTTGTCCTGATGAATGTAAGATTTAGACAGGTAAAGAAAAACAAAGGACCAGGAAGGAAACTAGATTCTCTTCCTCAAACTAGACAATTGGTCATGGACAAGGCCCTAGACATCCCAGAGCCTCAGTTTTCCCATCTGCCATATGGGGATGGGAATTTGAGTTGAAATGATCTGATTCTTTATTAGTTTAGTAATTCAAGCCAGATTACCTATCCTCATTTGGTTTTAGTTTATGATATGCACAATGTATCTATACAACAGTCTTTCGGGTACTACGGCTGAAATAGTTCCTTGACTACAAATCACATCTTCCCAACATAACTGTTAACCTTTCTTAGGGAAGATCCTATGGCTGATGCTTATCTTGGTTCTTCTTATTCTGTTTGCAAAGTGTCTATGTATCCATGGCCAGTGTTTAACAAAGTCAGTTGGCTGATAGGTTTGTACCATGTTGTTCAAAGCAATAGGGAGCATCACCCAATTAGACACTTGGATGAATTCCCACATCCCCTGAAAGAGTGCAACACTGAAAATTTACGCAAGGAGAGACAAACATGGGAAAATTTTCATCAAACTCTCTTTTCACACAAAGCCAAGCACTTGGTGTCCTTTTTTTTCACAAGTTTGCAAAATGACAAAAAGATTTCTCAGGCTGTTGGGAACAGATTGTCCCTTTGGCCCAAGTAGAAGGGGGCGGTGAGACGCTGACTGCTGGGTAAGAAACATGTCTGAAGTACACAGACATGATATTTTCATTTCAACTTCAGTGGTCTGACTAGGATGACTGAGGCTTTTTATAGAATTATTGTTTTGGCCTTGTAAATTGGCAAATCTGTTTTCAATCAAGTGGGATCATTGTCTCTGGCAGTGCGATATTTCAAAAGGAAAAATTGGTACAGTCGACCTAGATGTGGGCATCTTAGCATCCTTCTCTCCATGGAGACTTAGTAAGTTGCTTTCTTGGGCAAGGGGTGTGACTCATCCAAAGGTAACAGACATATATCTTGTAATCTGTCAAGGAAACTGACTTTTGATATTTTAGAATACAGAAAAGAGCAGCAGATTTTGTTCATGTCCTGGCTACTTGACGTAAGCAACATTATGTAATATTAAATAAGTAGCATAATCTAACATCAGTAACATTATCAGGATTACCAAAGCTGTCCTTTACTTTGGAAAACAGTTGTGGTCTAAAAAGAACTTCCAGATTTGTTATCCTAATGACTGTGTGTTTTGTTTGTTTATTTGTTTGTTTCTGTTTCTTACTTCACCTAATGCTGCCTGGTAGCATTTTTCAGGTCTGGCTTCCCAACTGGATGCCCGCTGAGGGTCGGGGTAGGTCTTGTACATGTTGATTTCTCACCCTGTCTCTGCTGCTTATTTTGCAAACAATAACTATGTTTTAAGAAGTTTTTTCCAGTGATTTTGACTCTCCCAAAAACCTTGTGTGTTAGGTAAGGCAAGAAATATTGTCACTTAGTTAGCTGAGGCCAAAAGGGGTAACAGGCTTTGTCTGAGGGCCAGCCGTACCCCACCACTGTCTCCTCCATTCCAGGTTGACAAGTCTTGAATGCATTTATTCCACCTAAAGTCCCCCTCTTCACCTGGGTATTTCCAGATCATCCTGACATTCTATTCAAGGAACTTCTGCTCTAAAATAACATATGAGGTCTTGACATATTTTCCTCTGTCTTCTCCTGAAATCATTCTGATACATAATGAGACAAAAACTCAAAGGCTCCCAACACTGAAAATCATGACTCTCAAACTCTTGCAAGAATTTGAAAATAAATTTCACTTGCTATAGTACTTCAGCAACTAAGAATCCCAACTTGTGGCTGTCACAGTAATTGCTACATGAAGTGGAATAGATCCACTAGTTAAAAGAAGATAGGAAAATCTTAGCTGCCACCCTCTTATACATATAGCTATTTCTTTGGCAAGGACCCTGGGTTCTGGCTGACCAGAAAATCATGTCATTATTTCTCTGATGCACAGGATCATCTTATCAAAAAGGCAAGATATTGTGTCTTATTTAAGAATTATTTCCCCAAAATAAAATACACACACACACAAACACACATGTTTTCTATGCATATTTTTTTTCAAATTGCTTTGAAGTGTTTTCTCTAGCGTTTGGGTCTTCAATGTCCAGATCGCCTGGAATATACTGTTAATATGGCATGAGTCTGAGATTTATTTTGTCAGATGAATGCTCAGTGTTCACACTGTTTTTGAAAAGCCCATTTTTCCCATTAGTTTGTATGTTCAACAATTTCCTTATGCGCCAGGGTCTGTCTCTGCCTGCTTAGTTCTGTTGATCAGTCCTACACTGTGTTAATTAGCGTGGCTTAAAAAGAAGTCCTTATGTCTGCTAGGGTAAGTATAACATCTTTGCTCTTTGGCAGAATTTTCTTAGCTCTACTTGAACAACTATTCTTCCTTATGAATTTTAAGTAACATTTTGTCAAGATCTGTGAAAGAAAAAAAAAACTCTACTGAAAAATTGATTGGAATGTCATTGAATATGTAGACTTATTTAAGACAAGCCCACACATCGTTACCTGGTCCTCAACCCAATAAAAGTGTACTTTCCCTAATCTGACCCATCTCACACTGTCCCTGATTCCCCAAACCTTTCCATAACTTACTCAAGAACCCAAGGTCTGTCATTAGCAATTCCTCTATAACCTAAGCCTGAGGCTATTGCTTCCCATGAAGCTTTATCAATCAGAGTCAGTCTTGCCTCCCACGTAATTTGTGGGTCTGTAGGGGGGGATGGATGTCCTCCTTGCTCTTTATTGGCACTTCCCAACTATTTATCCTGTTTTCTGTCTAAAGCTTCTCATCCTTTGAAAAAGACACAATTGGGCTACATCATCTGTTACTTTATACCTTGAACACAGAACTCCTGGGCACTTCCCTCTTACTCACGAAATATTTTAGCAAATGCCTCATGAATTTTCTTTCCATGACTACTGTTGTCATCCTTGTTTGGTGATTTTTGTATTCATGTACGTGGATCTATCCAATAGCCCATCTTCTTTTCAAGATCTCATGCTCCTCACACCTCAACTTATCCAACTACATGGTCATAGCTTAGACCTGACCATTACTAATAATTGCCTTCTCCCTCCACCCCAAAATATCAGCTTCAAACCTCTCCTTTTCTGACCAACACCTCCTATCTTTTCAGCTCTTCATCTCTTTCTGGTGCCCCCTTTCTCAAAATGCTTTCACCTCACTGAGAACTCTAATGCAGAATGATTCTACGTTAGGAAGGATCTACCTACCCTTCTTTTTCTGTCATCAATCCCCTCCTGGTCTCATGTCCCTCCATATACCATTTATATTTCATGCTCTATTATTATAACCACATGCTTGCCTCTCTCTCTTTCCAGGTACTTAGATTATTTTCCTATCACTATCGTAACAAATTACCACAAATTTAGTGCCTTAAAAGAATACAAATTCCTTATCTTCCAATTCTGTCCATTGGACATAAAATGGAAATGGGTCTCACAGGCTAAAACCAAGGTGTCATCAGGGCTGTGTTTCTTTCTGGAGGTTCTATGGGAGAATTGGCTTCTTACTTTTTCCAGCTTCTAGAGTCCACCTGCGTTCCTGTACTTAGGGCACCTTTCCATCCTGAGTCAGCGATGGTTGAGCAAGTCTCATATGACATCACTCTTTACGTTTACACTCTCTGTATCTCCCATCATAAGGACCTTTGTGATGATATTTGTCCACTCCAATAATCCAGGGTTGTCTCCATCTCAAGGTCTGTTGACTGACAAAATTAATTCTATCTGCAGCCTTAGTTTCCCTTATCCATGTAATCTAACATAATCACAGTCCCCAGGACTCGGATGAGGACAACTTTGTGGGGGCATTATTCTGCCTACCACAGTACTTAAATGGAAAAACTCTACCTCGGTGGAATTAGACTCTCTGCCCATACTCTGGACCATCCTCAGAGAATGGAACATGACAGACCGTGACATTGACCTCATGACAAGAAACCTTAGGTGTCTTTGTCTGCTAAGGCTGCTACAACAAAATAATAGATAGGGTTACTTAAAAAACAAGCATTTTATTCTCACAGTACTGGGGGCTGGGAGGTCCAAGATCAAGGTGCTCGCAGATTTGATTCCTGTTGACTGCGCTCCTCCAGGCTTGCAGACAGCTGCCCTCTTGCTGTGTCCTCACATGGTGGAGAGAGAGAGAGAGAGAGAGAGAGAGAGAGAAAACACTCTGATCTCTTCCTCTTCTTATAAGGACACTAATCCCATCATGGGAACTCTAATCGCTTGGCCTCATCTTAACTAATCACCTCCCTAAAGGCCTCACCTTCAAATACTGTCACGTTGTGGGTTAGGGTTTTAATCTCTGAGTGCTGAAGGACCCAAGGGCTCAGTTTTCAGACTTCTTCCTGATTGAGAGTCATGATTTCTAAACGTTATCTGAAAATTGATAATTCTCAAATTTATTTTTCCAGCCCTGATGTCTCCCTGTATTCACACTCAAATGTCCAACTTCCAACTTGGCATATTCACTTAGATGCCTATCAAGGATTAAATACTAATTTTTCCAAAACCAAGCTCTTCATTCACATCCCCACACTGAAAAGTGTCCTGTCCTACATTATTTTCAAACTCATCATGAAATAGCTAAACCTGGTAGTTCCACATTTTCACTATACTGACCTTCACAAGACTGACCTTTTCTCATCATCTCCGGTGCTACCTCCCAGTCTACTCCACAACCAGTTATCCTTTGCCTGGTCCAAACCAATAGTTTTTTTTTGTTGTTTTTTTTTAACTGGCCTCTTTTTTTCCACTCTCACCTGATAAAGTCTACTCTGTTCCCTACACAACAAACCAAGTAGCCCAATTAAAAATTTAATCTGTTTATGTCATTTCCCTGCTCAAAATCTTCTATCACCTTCCCAACATGCTTAGAACAAAATCCATATCTTACCATGATCTATGAGGTCCTTCACAATATGGTCAACCTCATCTCCTACTTGTAATTGCTTAGTCCATACAGTCACACTGGTTTCCTTGCTCTTCCTTGAACATGCTAACCTTAGGTCCTTTGCCCTTAGATTTCCTATTCCACATGGTCTCAGAAACCTCTCCTTCACCACACTTAAGTCTTCACCCAAATATCATCTCTGTGGAGGCCATTTCTAATATTCCTGTCTGAAATACATCCCTAGTCACTATCTTTTCCCTTACTCCTGCTTTATCTTCCTTCAAGGTCCTTTTCATTATTTAACATATTACAATCTGCCAATTTGTTTATTTTCTGAATCTCTCTCTAAAATGTAAGATATCTGAAAGGAAGGAATTTGGCTTTTTTGTTTACTGCTATATCTTCAGAGCCTAGAGTAGAACCACGGAGGTTCTCTTTAGCTATTTGCTGACTGAATTAACTAAACAAATGAATGTCATTGAATGTTTTCATCTATATGTGGTATAACTCCATTTCTTTCATTTTACAAATTCAATAATGTTTTTTTAATTTTAATATTTATTTTTATTTATTTATATATGTTTTATTGAAGTCTAGTTGATTTGCAATGCTGTGCCCATCTCTGCTGTACAGCAAAGTGACTCAGTTATACACATGTAGACATTCTTTTTTTTATATTCTTTTCCATTATGGTTTATCACAGGATATTGAACATAGTTCCCTGTTCTAGACATTAGGACCTTGTTGTTTATCCATTCTAAATGTAATAGTTTGCATCTACAAACCCCAAACTATGTTCATAGCAGCACTATTCACAATAGGCAAAAGATGAAAGCAACATAAATGTCCATTGACAGAGGAATGGATAAAGAAGATGTAGTACATGTATACAATGGAATATTACTCAGCCACAAAAAGAATGAAATAACGCCATTTGCAGCAACATGGATGGACCTAGAGATTATCATACTAAGGGAAGTAAGTCAGATGGGGGAAGACAAATATCATATGATATCACTTATATACGGAACCTAAAAAAAATGACACAAGTGAACTTATCTACGAAACAGAAACAGATTCATAGAGAACAGACTTGTGATTGTCAAGGGGGAGGGGAGGAAGGACGGGGATGGACTGGGACTTTGGGACTCAATAATGTTTTGAGCTCTAGATTAAATTAACCAATTAAATTAACCAAAATACCTTGTGACAGAAAGAGAGAGAGAGATTCCTATTCTCACAGGTCAGGTACCTAGTACTCTCACATTTTGGAAAACATGAATTTATTTCCTGGGATAGCCATGCTTCACTCCAGGCCAATTAAATAAAAAATCCTGGGGATGGGTAAGGACATAAGTTAGATTTTAAAGGTCCTCAGGTGTTTCCAATATTCAGCCAAGGTTAGAAACTACTCTTCCAAATGCTGAGAACCAAGGGTGAGGTTATAAAAACCACATTCATGACTGGTTTCCTCTCAGGCAGTCACCTCCCCTACGACCACCATCCTTTTTTTATTTTTTATTTTTGGCCATGCTGCAAGGCATGCAGGATCTTAGTTGAACCTGTGCCCCCTGAGTAGAAGCACGGATTCTTAACCACTGGACCGCCAGGTAGGTCCCTGACCACCATTCTTTTTTTTGTGGTACGCGGGCCTCTCACTGTTGTGGCCTCTCCCGTTGCGGAGCGCAGGCTCCGGACGCGCAGGCTCAGCGGCCATGGCTCACGGGCCCAGCCGCTCCGCGGCATGTGGGATCTTCCCGGACCGGGGCACGAACCCGCGTCCCCTGCATCGGCAGGCGGACTCTCAACCACTGCACCACCAGGGAAGCCCTGACCACCATTCCTTTATCCAGTGTTGCTTGCAGTTCTCTCACTGCACCATGTTCTCATTATACTCTGAACCTTTACTTGTCACTTCCTTTGAGATCATGTCTTCCCTTCGTTAGCCGACTCCCATTCATCCTTCGACTCTGCTCAGACTCCTCCAAACTTCCCAGTGTTCTGCTCACAGCTTTTAAAAGACCTTCTCCTCTGGGCCCCTCAGAGTTCCACCCTTACTTCCACCATCACATTGGTCAATAATAATATCAACAATGGTGGTAAGAGCAGTAGTCTATGGAGTAGCTTCCTTTTTGAACTCATTTTTCTACGCTATGGACAGCTTTCTGCTTTCTTGAAGAATGAATGGAAAGAATCGTAGAACCCGGGCAGGCTTTTTATATTACTGAAAGAAATGTTTAGGCAGAAGGATGAGAATTCTACATGAAGAACATGGGATTGGCAGGGTGCAAAGAGCAGAGGTGACAGACAGCATTGGACTCAGGCAGAATAGTAAGGTAGTGGTTCTCAACTGGGGGCAAGTTTGCTGCTAAGGGACATTTGACAGACTCTAGAGCATTTTTGGTGTCACAATTTAGGGAAGGAGGTGCTACTGGCAGCCAGTGGATAGAAGTCAGGGATGCTGTTAGATATCCTGTGGGCAGCCCTAACGGCAAAGAATATTTCGAATCAAAATGCCAATAGTGTTGAGGCTGAGACACTCCTCTGATAAAGCAAACTCAGGTGAAAGTCTGGCTCCAACATGTAAGAGCCAGGTAACAATTTGGACTTTTTCCCCTGCCTTTCTGTGCTTCAGTTTCCTCAAGTGCAAAATGAAGATAATAATAATATTTACCTCATGGAATTTTCAGCAGGATTAATAAAATAATTTGTGAAAAGCTTTTGCCATGTTGTCTCACACATAGTAAATACGTAAAGAAATTGGGGTATGGCCACTAGAATTTTAAATCTGGATTTAGAGATAATCTAATCCCATCCTCCACCCCATGAAGAAAGTTTCTTCACCTACAGCAATCCTGACATATAGTTATTCCCTTTGTTCTCTGATTCCCATGAAAGCCAAACACCATTGTTAGACAGTTTTAATTGTTAGATATTGCTCTTCTACATTGTGTCTAAGCAACCTACCCCAAATTTGAATTCACTTATTTTAGGAGTTTTGTCAGGAACAAAACACCACAAGCCTCATTCCTGTTTCATATGGCAGTACTTCAAATGCCAGCAAGCTATATGACCTGAACAAAGAGAGTAAAGTTACTGGACAGCATCTCGAATATAAGGATATAAATACCCACCTTATAGGTTTAGGATGGTAATATCATGAGATAATGGAGATTGCAGGATACAGTATAATTCTTTACAATTTGAAGGCTTAAAAGTGTTTCTTGGGCTTCTCTGGTGGCGCAGTGGTTGAGAGTCCGCCTGCCGATGCAGGGGACACGGGTTCGTGCCCTGGCCCGGGAGGATCCCACATGCCACGGAGCGGCTGGGCTCGTGAGCCATGGCCACTGAGCCTGCGCGTCCGGAGGCTGTGCTCCGCAACGGGAGAGGCCACAACAGTGAGAGGCCCGCGTACCGCAAAAAAAAAAAAAAAAAAAAAGTGTCTTTTACATTCCCCCCTTTTCAAATCCAAATTTAATGTTCACTATTAGATAGGGAAAGGTAGGTTTCTAAGAATGATTGAAGTATTCATCCCATGCAGGCTATTTCTCTATTTTTAAAAGAGGTGCCACTAAATAAAAACATGTTCATAAAATCTGGTTAATTCAACTCTCCACCATTTGCAATTCCAAAACAACCTCCCCCTATTCCTTTTCTTTCCTGTCTCAGAGAATAACTTTCCATTCATCTCATCTATCCCATCCATCTTGTGCCCAAACCAAACGTCCCATTTCCAGTCTTGACTCCTCTCTTTTCTTCATCTTTCACAGATGGGTCCCCTTCATTCCAGCTCCTCACTGTATCTTGAATCCAGCTATTCATTTTCATCCAGAATGCCACTTCCTCCATGCAGGCTGCCATCATCTACCTCCTGGTTTATCACAGAAGTAACCAATCAGTTTCCTTACTTGTGTCCTTTACAATCCTTCTTTGATAAGGACTTGTAATCATTTATTAGTTATGTCTATACGTAATGCAAAGGCTTTACATCACTTCTTTATTATTAAGAAAATGTTTGCCTTGCAGCCCTGGCAGTGAATTCTAACCAGTCAAGGACCCTCTGCTACTTGGATTCATAGAAAAGTAGCTAAACATCGGCATCCACAAAGATGAATTTTAAGTGTCGGGGCCCTCGGAATAATTTCTTTCACTGTTCATGACCAAATTTCTTCCTGATCCAATATAGTTTTGGGGGACTCATCTCATCAGGGATATCGTCTGTGTGTGTGTTCCTATAATTTGTTTTTATCTCCCGTGTAGTGAGGGATATTCATCTTTTTCAATTTTACTTCCTTAAGTACAAACATTCAGACCCAATACGTCCTGCCCACACCATCCGTGATGAAATAAGGCCTTGATGGTCTTGGCTAGTGCTGAGAAAAGGAGAATGGAAGTGTCATTAGTCATTTTGTTGCATTTTGTTTTAACCCGTCCACCAGATTTGATTTCCTTTTTTAACTCCGTGAATGCTTTTCCACCAACTACAAGAATCCAAATCACAAGATCAAAGAATTTTAGACCCCAAAGACCATAAGACTTAAATGTGTTTCAGGAGAATGTCTAAATGGTGACATAATCACGTTCTAGCCAGAGATACCATTTCTTAATCATTTTGAACAACTGTGCCAACCTATTTGCTAAGAGTAAATAAAAACAAAATGTGCCATCTGCATCTTGGCTTTAAATTATACAGTTACAAGACAGACAGAGTTGGTCTGTTCTTTTCAGAAAAATTCCCCTCTTTTGCATCATCATATTACTTGGTTCATATACAGTCTGCTTTCAATTTGTTGAAGTTTTAGGCTCTTAATAGGCATGGACCTAATTTCTATAGTATGGTTTGTTCATATTCAGTAAATTTCTTTACATATTGGCTTGCTTTCCCTGATGTAAGAACTGAGGCACCAAAAAGTGTGTCTCTAAAATCACAAAGTAAATAGTATATATTCCATAGTGCACATTTGAGAAAGCTTTCAGTTTAGACTTCTACTGATCACGGCATATCTATGCCAAGAGTCTTGACAAAACTGAATGGAAGGCATGTCTCCTAATTTTGTTTTTCTGAGAGACCTCCATTAGAAATGCATTATAATATTTAATATTCTTTTTAAAAATCATCCTTGGCTATAACTAAAATGCTACAAGAATATATGCATAGAACCTCTTTTTAGAGACTTCTCTACAAGTCAACAAAAACTAGCTATAAATGTCAGGAAATCACATATCTTTCTGCTAGTTAGGTATCCGTAGCCCTTTATAACACATATTCTCAGTGTGTCCTCTTTTTTCTTTAAATATTTCTTGGGTTAATTTTTCATTTTTGAATATTCCACCATCTGCCTGTTGCCTGAGTTTCCTTTCCACTCTCTGAAGTCTTGCACCCTAAAAAAATAAGCATGCCTTAAAAAAAACAGTCTGTATGGCTAACCACTGTAGAAAAACAGCCAGAGGTATAGAAATTTGCAGTCATTGAATATTCACCAAGTTTTGACAGTGTCAGTGGTACAATATGATTAACCAGTTACATTGGCATAAAACAAGGCAGGATTTAAAATCATATCTCAGTTTATTTATTTTAGAGATGTCACTTTTCTGAAACCCAATTGTTCTAAAAAGAAAAGGTAGTACTCTCCAACTTGTAAGATTGTTATAAAGACTGGAGGTAATTCATACACTCAACAAATGTTTATTGAACATATTTTAAGCGTCTTGCTTGTGCTAGGCTCTGAGTATACAATAGAGGACAGGTCTATTGTATAGGTCAGATAGGGCTCTGGACTAAAGTTCACATTTGATTGGGGGATGGGCACAGAAATAAATAAGCATACAGCAAATACAATAATAGCAGATAATTATGAATGGCCTAAATTAAAAATATCATGTTACATGAACTAAGACACGGGGCCCTTTGAAAATTTTTTCTTATAGCTTTTGAAATTATTTGTTGAAAAATATTTTAGAGGTATAAATGCCTTGACCTTATTTATATATCTAGTAAATTACCTTAATCCATTGGGGATTTCTTCTGAATGACATAACAATCACACAGTGTATAAAATAAGGCAATCCCTGGATCTGGGAGAGAGAATGTCCTCTTCTGCTCTTGGGTTCTAAAAAAAGAAGTCAAGCGAATGGCTAGTTTTAGTTACAGCTAGTGGTTGACTTGTCTAAGTGGCTAGCCTGAGGGCAGGGCTCCACGGAAATATGTTTGAAGAAACTAAACACCGTGAGCATGTATTGTACATATATAATCCTTTGCTCTTACAGAAAGGGGACTGAAGCAAACATTGGTGGCAGGAAATGTCCATATATTTTATAAGTCACCAGTATGAGGACTCATTGCTGTTCATAGAAATAAAATTTCATAGAATTATTATTTTATTTTGTGTTGTAAATTTCTTGTTGGATATTTGGAAGATTAACCTTCTCAAGTACTCACCGGCTTCCTCAACCTACAATGGTTAATTCAGTATAATGTTCCAGAGGCTTTGGGAGGCTGGAGATATGGTTAAGGAAAGTTCATTCCCGCCCTCAGGGTCTCAGAACATAGGGAGAAGGAAGATGCTGAATGAAGCACTGCAATGTCATACAGTCAGTTCTCTAGTGGCAACCAAATACTAGAGTCCCGAAAATTCAGTACATCAAATCTCCAGGCTATGGTGCACTGACATTTGTTTTCTTTTCCGGGATAGAAAAAAAGAGAAAGAAAGAAAAAAGTAAGTCATCATATCCAGACTGCACATAGCTGAACTTCTGATATCATTGTTATGTTTTGACTAACCCATAAGCTCAATGTAATTTCTCTAATCCTTGCAGTGGTTGCATCTTCTCTCTGTCTGCCTATGTCTATAGCTAAGTCTACTCTTATTTTTCAAATCTGATATTGTGCCTGAAGGAATTCTCAGTAAAGACTTTTTACTTGCAACCTTTCTGCCAAAGCTGGGGAGCAATCATCAGACCGGGTCACTCTAAGGTATAATGAGTATTCTTGGCAAGTATGGTGTGGTTGTCTAACTACCGTGTACCATTTTTTTGAAGGGGCCTTTACAGTAAGGAGCCCAGGGTTTAAACAGCAGCTCTGGGTTCCTTACTATCAAAGTCTCCTAAATGTCCATTTCCTACCCTCATCTCTTTCCAGAATTCTAGCCTCATGTATCCAGCAGCCCATTCCACATCTCTACCTGTTTATTTAATACACATATCAATGATAACATGGTCAAAACAAAACTCTTGATTCTCTACCCTGCAGAACTATTCTTCCCTCAGACTTTCACCACTCAGAGAACGGTACCGTCATCCATTCAGTATTTGAACCCAAGGTCTAAAATAATGCCGTGTTCTTCTCTTTCCTTCTCCTCTACATATTGTCCATCAGCAAGTGCCCAGATGGACTCTCTCCTTCCACATTTGCCCACTATAGTTCTCCACAAAGATGCTTCAACCATCTTTTTAAAACATAACTAAGATTAATGCTCCTCCTTACATTGCAATCCAATTCTTCCAAACTTCCCCTAAACTGGGACACATCTAATTATCTATTGGTTGACTAAAAGCCCGAGATGTAGTGAAGAGGATATGCTTTGCAATCAGAGATCACTTCTAATTTGATCTTAGGCTTTTCTACACAACAGCTGTGTGAATTTGGACAAACTGCCTAAATTTTAAAGCCTAATGCCTCAATCTGCAAAATAAAATTAAAAATAGTACCTTTCTTCATTCATTCTAAAAACATCTATTGAATTACTAAGAGTGTCAGGTACTGTAATGAGCATTGGTATAAAAACTAAATAAAATAGATATAAGGCTGTCCTTACATTGCTTAAAGTTTACAACTGAACGTAGTAAGTCAAATGCGTAACAAGTACTTAACAAACAATCGGTGCTGCTATGGTCTGAGTGTTTGTGTCCTCCCAGATTCATATGTTGAAATCCTAATGCTTGGTGTAATAGTATCAGGGGTGGGGCCTTTGAGAGGTGCTTAGGTCAAGAGAGTGGAGTCCCCATGATGGGATTGGTATTCTTATAAAAGAGACCAAAGAGAATTCCCTTAGCCCTCCTTCAATGTGAGGATACAACTTAGAAGTCTGCAACCCCAAAGAGGGCCCTCACTGGACCATACTGGCATCCTGATCTCAGAGTTTCAGCCTCCAGAATTGCAAGAAATAAATTTCTGTTTATAATCCACCGAGTCTATGGTATTTTGTTATAGCAACATGAACAGACTAAGACAGGTGCTTTGTTCTTTTGCCTTCTGATACTAGGGATCACCTATCTTCTATTTCAACTTCCCTCAGATTGTCTCCTGATTCTTAACCCTGAGCTATTTTTCCTTTACCATGGTGCCTTACACTGTCATCTACTGGAGCAATATGCAGTTTTAAAACTGAAAACAAAAAGCTGAAATGACTTGTCCTCAAAGGATCACTTGGGTAGTCCTCTTACTGCAATTTAGAGAAAGGATGTAGTTATAGCCTCCCATGTGAATAAGTCCTCAGCCTTGTACAGCACCGACTAGCTATGGTAAGATGCATGAGGAGATGAACATGTTCCTTGAAGGTTATAAATAGGTGTGTGTGATGTTTGTAGTAAAATACAAGAATTGGGTTTTAATTACAGCAACATTCCATAAGCAGCCAGATGACACATATAACCACAAAAGAAGAATGCATTTCAATGACTGGAGTAGATTGAGACCCTAAAAACCACAGCTGCAACTAGTGCTGGAAACCAGCTCAGACTGATTCCGTCTTTGCTCATGAGCACCCGGAGACACCACCCTTTGGTGAGCAAGGTGTCACTGCCACAACTTGGGAAGCCAAAGGCTGGTTGAAATCCCTTGAGGCACAGAACAAATTTCTTTTCATATTTAACCCCAGGAACTCATGCCCTTATTCCTCCAAAAGAGCCACAATTCAGTTCACAGCAGAGAAAAGTCAAAAGGACAGGTTTCCCATCATAAACTGAGCCAATCAGAAGGGAAACTGCCTCTTCTCGGAGCCTATGAATCTAGTTCTGAAACGATTTGATTTTTACTTGCGCTGAACAACAAGCACAACCATGATGAAAATGCAGGTGATCTGGGAACAATTCTGACCCCATGCCTATGCACCAATGGGTAAGAGTCATTTCCTTTCTTCCGGCTTTCATTTCCTCACCCATTAAATAGAAGTTGAGCAGGAAGCTAAATAGAAGGCCCTTTCTGGTGTTCAAAAGAGGATGGAGCTCTCAGATGGCCCAGGCCCAAGCCTCTTTCCTATCTGTGATTCAGATCACTGACATCAGCCTTTTGGGCCATTTTATCATACTCTGAGCTTCCTTTCAGGAAGTTGCTTTGCATTAAGTAGGCTCTTGCTGTTTTTTTGTCCCACTCTACTAGTCAGATTTCACCTTATTAACTACCTGCATTTTCTCCTCTTTGAGCCTTGGGGCTCTTCCTTGTACAGTAGCTTAATTTGCTGCCTTAGCAACTTGTGTTTGTATTTCCAGTGGATCTCTCTACGCAGCCTCTGCTTCAGGACAAGAGAAGTACCTTCTTGGGAGAAAGGCAGATTGTATCTTTATAAGAAGCTCATTATACATTTCTTTTTCTTAATTTAAGCATCTACAAACTCAAGATAAATGGAAGTTAATGGATATTAAAGATTAATGGACCCATCCAGTCATTTGTTCCATACACAATTATTAAGTATATTCCATGTACCAAGCACTGTGCTAAGGGTATTACATATACCTTATATAATCAATCAAATTAAAAATATTAATTGAATACCTACTCAGAATCTGGAAACTTACATCCTGCATTTCTGTTAAATTTTCCTGAATTTTTCCTTTCATATCTTTCCTATTTAAAAAAAATAAAATAAATGTTATCAAGATATAATATACATTTTGGGGCTACAATTCAGTGAGCTTTGACCAATATAATCACCCATATAATCACTCCAGTCAAAATATAGAACCTATACATCATCCCTAGACAGACCCGCATGCTCCTTTGCAATCAACTGCCTTCTATTCCTGGCCCTAGGCAAGTCCTGATCTGTCATCATAGATTAGTTTTGCCTGTTTTAGAATGTCATATAAATGGAATCATGCAGCATGTTCTCTTGTGTGTCTGGTTTCTTTCATTCAGCATAATGCTCTTGAGATTTATCCATGTAGTTTGCATGTATTATTCATTGTCCCCTTTTATTGTTAAACAGTATTCATTGTAAGGATATACCACAGTTAGTTTATTCATTCCTATGTTGATGAACACTTGAGTCGTTTCTAGTTTGGGCTATAATGGATAAAGCTGCCATAAACATTCATGGACAAGCCTTTGTAGGAATATGTTTGATACTTGAACAACACAGGTTTAAATTCCATGGGTCCATTTATACATGGATTTTTTTCAATTAATACTACAGTACTGCATGAATCGTATTGCTTGAATCGATGGATGCAGAACCACAGACATGGAATGTCAGGGATAGGACTTGAGCATCAGTGGACTTTGGTAACTGTGGCAGGTCCTAGAACCAATACCCCGCAGATACCAAGGGACTATGGTACATGCTTTCATTTCTTTTGAATAAATACCTAGAAATGGAATATCTAGGTCATATTTAAGTGCATGTTTTACTTTATAAAAAGCTGTCAAACTGAAAGAGTGGTACCATTTTACACTTCCAGAGTTCTAGCTGCTTCACATCTTATCAGTCTTTTAATTCCAGCCTTTTTAAGTGGATGTTTAGTGGTATCTCATTGTGATTTGAACTAGCATTTCCCTGATGACTAGCAATGTGAGTATTCTTGGATATTCTTATTGATGTTTTCTATATCTTCATATATTAATTGTTTGTTGAAATACCTTGGGTTGTTAGATTTTTATTATTGAGTTGTAAGAGTTATTAAATATTCTTGATACAAGTCTTTCATCAGATATAGGCACTGGGGAAATCTTCTCACAGGCAGCGATTTATTTTTTCAATTCCTTAATGGTTTCTTTCAAATAGTAGATTTTGGGGCTTCCCTGGTGGCACAGTGGTTGAGAGTCTGCCTGCCGATGCAGGGGACATGGGTTCGTGCCCCGGTCCGGGAAGATCCCACATGCCGCGGAGCGGCTGGGCCCGTGAGCCATGGCCGCTGAGCCTGTGCGTCCAGAGCCTGTGCTCCGCAACGGGAGAGGCCACAACAGTGAGAGGCCCACGTACTGCAAAAACAAAAAACAAAAACAAATAGTAGATTTTGTAATTTTAATTAAGTCTTATTTATTACTCATTTTTCATTTGTGGTTAGTTTCGGGTCAGGCCTAAGAAAGTTTTGCCTATTCCAAGGTTGTGAATATTTTCTCCTATCTTTTATTCTATACAATTTTATAATTTTTGTTTTTACTTGTAAGCCTGTAACCCAATGTGAGTTAAATTCTATGTATAATATGAGGTACAAGTCAAATATTACTTTTTTCTCTATAGATATCCAGTGTTTCTACTACAACTTGTTGAAAAGATATGTATTTCCCATATTGAATTACCTGGGTGCAGTTGTGTAAAACTAATTGACCATATGTGCAAGGGTCTATTTCTGTATTCTCTATTTTGTTCTATTGATTTATATATCTCTCCTTATACTAATACCATACTGTTTTTGATTACTGTATCTTTAGAGTGAGTAAAACAGGTAAGTCTTCTGACATTGCTCCTTTTCAAAATTGCTTGAGATATTTTAGGTCTTCTGATTTTCAGTATTAATTTTAAAATAAACTTGTCAAGTCTTATTTAAAAATACCCTGCCGAGATTTTGACTGGAGTTACCTTGACTTTCTATGTCAACCTGAAAAGAAATGTGATCTTGACAATATTAAGTATTCCAATTCATGAGCATGGTATAGCTCTCCATTTATTTATGTCTTCTTTTTTTTGTTCTCCCAACACTGTTTTGTAGTTTTTAGTGTATAGGTATTGCATATATTTTGTAAAACTTATCCCTAAATCTCTCATGTTTTTGGTGGTATTATAAATATATATTTTAAAAAATTTCCCAATTATTTGTTACTAGTATATAAGTACACAATTGATTTTTTTGTGTATTGACCTTTTGTTCTTATAAACTTAGTAAACTCAGTTATCAGTTCATAAAGCTTTTTGTAGAGTCCTTAGAAATTTTTATGTACATGTAATATTGTCTGTGAAGAAGAATAGTTTTTTTTTTTCTTTTCAATCTATATGCATTTTGTTTCTTTGACATGCATTACTACAATAACTAGGATCTTCTGTTTGTTGCAGAATAGATGTGATGGAAGTGGACATCCTTCTTTTATTCCTATTCTTCCAGAGAATGCATTCAGTCATAAAGCATAAGATATGATGTTAGACATAGCATTTTTTGTAGATGTAGTTTGCTTAGCATTTGTTCATGAATGCTTGTTTTTTATTTCTTGAGATAATCATGTGGTTTTTCTTATTTATTCTGTTAATATGCTGAATTATATTGACTGATTTTTAAATGTCCTATTAACTTTGCATTTTTGTTTGTTCACGTATAAGAGTGAAGTATCAGATATTAAAAGCCACCTGAAACCTACCATGCATGGGTAAGCCTTGTCAACTGATGGACTTCTTTATAGAGAGGTCTGGATTGTTCATTGTGTTTAGGGATTCCCACATGTCAGTATTTATATATCTTTTCTCTTTGGCTGGTCGGATACCCCATAAAAAATTCACCAACTCTTCCTTGAAGGTTAAGGCCTATTTACCACTGAAGGAAGAGAATATCATTACAGGATTTCCGTGTAATCTCTGTTTTCTGTTTGGTTCTCTAACACCAACTTTGTCTTCTGTCCTTCTGGTTCAACCTCTCCAGAGACTAAACCTCCATTCTTCTGTGAGGTAGGAGGGGGATGAGGCCTATTGTTTCAGAGAGAAGGTATCTAAAGGTATGGCTTCTTCTTATACAGTCTTTAGGCAATCATTCTGAGACCGCTTTCAGAAGTATTTGATCTTTTGAACTTCTGAAACTTTCTGGAGTTTCATGGTGCAAAATAGCTTGCTTTCAAGATTCCTGTATTTCTAACTTGGGTTTCAGAATTGCAAAATATTGTTGCTAATTTTCTTGTTTCTCTTCTTTTTGTTTTTGTGAATTTATGCCTTTTAAAAATTCTTTACTGTCTTTTAAAATGCAGTTTGGAGATGCAGCAGAGATGTCCAATCATTTAGAAAGTCCTGGCATTGTTTATTTAAAAATATTTGATGAGGAAACTGAGACATATTAAGACTAGAGAAATAAGCAGACATTACCACAGGGCCTTGTAGGCCATATAAACGTGTTCACCTTCTTCCTGAAGGCAGTGGAGAGCAATGAGGGATTTTAAGTAGGATACCAATGTAATGAGAATTAGATTTTTAAATGAATCTTATGTCTAGAATATAAAAAGTTGTTGAGAAGAGTCAAGAACAAAGTCAGAGAGACTGGTTCAGAGGTTCTGGCAGCAACTTTAAAAAGAGTTATGGCAGTTTGATCTAGGGCAGAGGCAGTGGATCATGGACTAGCATCTTGACCTCTACCTTCAGACCTCTACCTTTCTCTCAATCTGTCTCCTTTCCTTCCTTCAACAAGGCTTAATCCTGCAAAATGTAACTTCAAAAAATCTCTGTTGTATATTCTCTTCCCTTCTAGACTAGAATATCATCTAGCTCCCAAGGGGCCTCAAGACACACCATGAATCCTGTACTTGGCTGCCAGAATTATTTTTAGAGAGCAAAAGTTTGATTATGTGTCCCTTCTAAAGAAAACTTTTCAACGACTCCCCAAAACTCAGAAGACATAATTTGAGATCCTTAGTCTGACATTCATTTTTATTAGATTTTACAAAAGTACCTATCTATAATGTATTGAACACTTTTAAAAAGAAAAAAATCTGATACTTCACCATAGACAATTTGAAAAACACTGCTTTAGATAATTTTCCCCATGATTTTAAAACTCATGAAGAACCAGGTTCTTAACCAATTGCTCTGGCCCCATAAGTGTCATAAATGCCTGGGAAATAGCAAATTAAGAGTAAGAGAGGAGGGAAAAGAAGGGAACACTAATATCTGTCAAATACTTACTCTCTCTCTGTCTCTTTTCTGGGAGTTTTTCATATGTAGCAAAGTAAAGAAACTATTTTAACTACTGAAGTTAAAGTTTCCCTTGGGAATGAAACTCTTCATCTGGGAAAATATCTTGATAGGCTATTTTGGATGGGCAAGTTAAGGCCTCAAAACTCTGCAAGGTAAATGAACAGGAAATTGGTGTTGATAGCAGAAATGGAAATAGAGGTCCTAAATAATCTTATAAGAATTTGGAGCCCACACAGAACAGTGGCCAAAAAGAAATTCAAAATGGCAGAGCAACATGAAGATGTTTTAAAAATAAATTAAATGTCTGATTGCTAAAGTTATATTGTTTAAATTGTTGTGCGAGAAACTTTTACCTCCCAAAAATATTTAGAAAAGAGGCACACTAATGCCTAGTATGAATGACTTTGAGAGTATACCAAGGAAAGGGGGTGTGTTTCATATTAAGTTGAAATAAATAGATGATAATAAATAGAAAAAAATGAGATGAAAATAAGTAGAGTTTTATGGAAGCCAAAACTCATAACTAAAGATAAGTAGGAGAATGTAAATATACCACCAAGAAGTTACAGAAACCTTGGGTAGGACACAGGATTTCCCAATGGACATAGGATATGTATTTTGTAACAAGTTTTTAAAATCTCTCATTGGACAGTTGCTGCATAACAAATTACCACAAATTTAGGGGCTTAACACAACCCATATTTATTATTTCATTATTTATGTGAGTTAGAAATAACAGGCATAACTTAGCTATGTCCTCTGCTTCAAGGCCTCTCATATTTAGAGAGAGATGGGGAAGAAAGTAAGAGAGAGAGGGAGTTTTATTTTAAGGAATTGTCTCATGCAATTGGCAAGTTTAAAATCTGGCAGGCTGCAATTCATGCAAGAGTTGCAATCTCGAACCAAATTCTGCAGGACGACAGGCTACAAACTCAAGCAAAGTTTCTATGTCACAGTCTTCAGGAGAATTCTGTCTTCTTTGAAGAACTTCAGTCTTTGCTCAGTTAAGGACTTCAACGGATTGAATAAGGCTCACCCACATTATGTAAGAAATGCTTTATTCACTCTATTTAAATATTAATCATTACTCAAACTCTTCTGATTTAAATGTTAATCACATCTAAAAAATACCTTCCCATCAATATCTAGACTGGTGTGACCAAACAACCTGCCATTATAGCTTAGCCAACTGGACATACAACGTGAGCTATCACAGGCTGTAGTCAAGGTGTTGGGTAGGGCTGGATCTTATCTGAAGGCTTGACCAGGGAAGCCTGGATCTTCTTCCACACTCATCAGTTCTTGGCATAATTCAGTTCTTTGCATGCTATTGGATTGGTGGCCTAAGTTCCTTGCTGGCTCTTGGCAAGAGGTTGCTCTTGCTTTTTTGCCACACGGGCCTCTCCATTATGGTAGCTTGCTTCATCAAGGTCATCAAGGAAGAGTCTGTTAGTAAGATGGAAATTATAATCTTATGTAACCTTATCAAGGAAGTGATATTCTACCACTTTACTACATTCTACTTTTTGGAAACAAGTTGCTAAACCAGCCCACAACCAAGGGAGAGAATTACACAAGGGCATGAACACCAGCAGGTGGGCATCACGTTAGAGTCTGCCTATCACAGGTAGCTTATCTCAGTTAACATTTGGATGTCAAGTTAACTATTTCATTAGAATTGTCTTAACCAGTTTACAAGGTAGGCAGTTTTATTCCCATTTCACACATTAAGAAATTAAGTAACTATAACATACCAAGTAAGAGGCAAAGCTGGTAATCAAGCCTGCGTCTATTTGCTACCAAATGTTGCATTTTTCTTACTAGGCTGTAAGGAGTAAAACACATTGGAATTAAGCAACTCTGCGAACAAGATTCTTTCTGTTTCCATATTTTGCTTGACCTTCTACCCTGCAACCTGTTCTAGTTTTCTTTTTTGTTTCACTAGAGATTTCCTTTAGACTGACATCCATTGCCCTTTCTCAAATGTATGTACTCTGTAGACGCTTAACTTCTCCAGGTATAGCTCTGAGACCAGGAGTTATATTTTCCTTGTGGAGTGCAAGGAAACTTTTCTCGGAATTTCTTCCCATTCTTTATAGTCTTGCTTTCAATTTCCCTGGCTCGTTATTTTATGATAATCCTTAGTGCCTCTTTGTGTTCCATGGCTTAGCCTAATTTTCTGCTACCCTGCTCATGTGCCCTTACAACTGGAGCTATTCTGTTTTGCCAGCAGATTTAATGTTACTTCATTCTTCATAGCCAGTCTGTTCCCTTGAGAAGAGAAATAATCCCAATGGCCTGATCATCCATTATCAGGACAGGGAAACCTTGGATTGTATTCTAAATTGTGCCCTGGGTTCTAAACTCTGGCTTCAAGATCTGCATTTTATAATTGATTCTCATATCTAAGTACCTTCCTGGCATCCAAGTTTTCTAGGATTGGGGTCCCTACCTTGGGGCTCCTAGGGCCTGGAAGTATGATTCTGAACCCATTCATCGTAGCTAAGTCCTCTTCCCTACCTCTGCCACACTGCCAGATCACCGGTCCTCTTCTTATTTCGGCCCGTAGTTAATATCTAAGTATGATTCATCCCAGATAGCAGAGAAGATGAGGAGCTTTATGACATTTCTTCTGGGTTTGTAATGGGTGGGAAATTACAAGAATGAAACTTCTAGTTTAAAGATTTTTTTGATGTGGACGATTTTTAAAGTCTTTATTGAATTTGTTACAATAGTTTCTGTTTTATGTTTTGGTTTTTTGGCCATGCAGCATGTGGGATCTTAGTTTCCCCACCAGGGATCGAACCCACGCCCCCTGTATTAGAAGGTGAAGTCTTACTGGACTGCCAGGGAAGTCCTGAAACTTCTAGTGTATATCCTTAGGTTACTTGTTATAAACTTTAAATGCAAAGAAAGAAAATTCCACACCTTCTAGCTAAAGGTGAGGAAGGAATAGGAATTTGGAGGCAGAGGCCTTTCTTTAACCTTATGCCACTTACTCAAAGTAAGCTGTGACTATTGTTGAGGCAGTGCTCCGCCCCAGACATCTGTGTAACAGACCACCTCTCTCCCTTCCTCAAATTTGTCCTGTTGACCTCCATTGCTTACAGTTCAGAATCCAAACTTCCTAGGCTTGTACTCAAGGGTCACCATGGGCTGGTTACAAGCAATTTTTCCAGTCATAGTTCCATGTCCTGTGCATGATAATCCCTTCCCTTTCCTTATGTACGATAGTCTTCCCTTAATTCTTCACTTATTAATCTTGATCCAAGATCTTTTCATTCCGGTCCATTAACACCACATTCTTAGATAGCATTTCCTGTTCCTTGCAAGAATCTCAATGAAATGCTCTTTTTATCTGAGATCCTCATTACTTTGTTTATAACTACCCAAATGCATATTTCATTCTATCACATGATTTGGCTCATTGTTTACATGCCTTTCTTTCCTTACTCGTCCAGAACAGTTTTAAAGATGTTAAAGCCTGCTTTCTATTCTTTGCTGTATTCCTACTCTCAGATTCTATCATAATGCACTGAGTGAGGCATGGAGATAAAATGAGGTTGAGGACAGGACATAGATTTTGGAATCAGACACACTTAAATTTGGAAATAGGTCCTGCCATTTACTAACTGTGTGATTGGGAAAGTTACCGAGCCCCCAAATCTTGCTTCCCTCATCTATCATATGAGAAGAGCACTGCCTGCATCAAAGGTTTGCTGTAAGAACTCACTAATATTAAATATATAGAAAGATTGGCACAATGTAGGGTAAAAAAATTAATGTTTCTTCCCCAGACCTCCCATTCCCACAACCCAGAATCCAGACTTCATTCCAACCTCCTCTCCCACCCATGCTTCCTCGTTCTACCCCACCATTAATAAACATTAAATTGGATTGAATCCTGTCACTAGCCCCCTCGAATCAGGAAGCAAATGACTCACAGTGTTTAAATGATCTATTGACTTCTTTCTCTGCAGCCTTTCTGTTTTTTTGGTACCACGCATGCTCCTCGATTTTCTCCTCTCCCAGCCTGGCCTGGTATGAATCCTTCTTTTGTGTGCTCTTTCTGTTGTAAAATTTCATTTTCACCTTCACGTTCTTTGTTTACATGGTGTCCCTCTTCTGTTGAAAGAGAATGGCCTTGTAGAGCTGGCATTTGTTTAATTTTCTGGCTTCTCAAGACTCGTCTTTACGAGTTTCCTAATGTTCCCAAGTGCTGGGGACTTCAACACACAAGCCAGAGCTTTCTGACTAAGTGCTCCAACCTGAAAGGAGAGCTGTTCCAAGGTTATGTCATCTCCTGCAATGGCGCTTCCTCATCCACAGCCAAAGTTTCCATGGAGATGAAACAGAAATGAGTCTGTCTGATCAATTCTGATTTTTATAAATAGGAATCCATTTTAAGTCTATATTTGAGGCTTGAGCTTCTTGTCATAGTTAAGAAGAGGGTGGGAAGTTATCAGGTAAATTTCTAGCACTGAATATCTGCTCAGTTTAGTATAAGAGAGAGACTAGACCCTTGCCCTAAGGTGGCTTAAAATTTAGTTGGTGAATGAAAATTTATTTGGGAAATGAAAAGTAATCCAAAGGATAGAGAGGGTAATTAGTGGATAAGAGTAGGAAGAAGTAGTTTAATTACCATTTATTGACTTATGGCATGAATAAATAAATACATGATTGTTTGTGACCTCCTGCCCTACAAATTCATATGCTGAAAGCCCAATCCCCAATGTGATGGTATGTGGAAGTAGGGCCTTTGGGAAGTTATTAGATCATGAGTAGAGCCATCATGATGGAATTAATGTCCTTATAAGAAGAGACAGGAGACAGCTTGCTTCCTCTCTCTCCTTCTCCCCTTCTCTTTTTCTCTCTCCCCCTCTCTCCTCACCATGTGAAGACATGGCAAGAAGGAGGCAAATCAGGAAGAAGGTCCACACTGGAACATGACCATGCTGGTATTCTGATCTTGGACCTTTTAGCCTCCAGAACGGTGAGAAATAAATTTCTGTTGTTCAAGCCACCCAGCCTATGGTATTTGTTATAGCAACTCAAACTGACTAAGACAATGATTGAATGAATGAATAAAATTGGTTAAATGAATGAATAAATAAGTCTTGTACTTTACAATTTTGACAAAGTAACTAATTCAAAGCAATTTAAATCACCTTTAAATTATTTGCATTGGAACTCCACATTAATCTCATTAACTCAGCAATTTAAGCAATTTCAACAAAGACCCCTTAAGTAACCACACTGACCAGATAGTACACTGAGTACAAAAGAAAAACAAAATGAATAAGGTATTGTCTTTTTCTAGTACACAAACAAAAATTTCCCCTCACCCTTCTATGAATTGTTGCCAAGATATCCTAAGTATGGTCCATAACATAGCATTGAATAGGAACCAGTTTTATATCATCAGTTTTAAGTACAATAATGGATTGAATGCAAATTGTGTTGGGATTCAGGGTGACTTGCTGATTGATCTATAAGCATTACTCAGTGTGTCTATTTCATCAGTTGGAGAGCTTTATCTTTCTCTTCTGGAAGTAGTTTGACATTTTTTGCTCTCTGTTCTTGGTATGTGAAATATTTGTTATGTTCTCAACTTGAACATAAATTTCTTGAGAGCAAGATCTATTTTTAATTTATCTTCTGCAGAGCCTAGCATAGTGTCTGGCATATGGCAGATACTCAATTATATTGGATGAATGAATGAAGGAACAAGTGTAATATAAAATAATGATGTGTATTTGCTCAGTAAGGATTTGGGAACTATTACTATGTGTCACACACAAATCTAAGCAATGGAGACATAAAGATAGATAAAACTAGTTCCTGATGCTTCAGGAACTCTCAGCCTGGTTGGAAACTCCAAATGCAAACCAATAATGATGATTCAGTGTGCTAAGTATCATGGTAATGATAAACATTAGAAGCTTTATGAGCAATTGGCAGGGCTCAAGAATTCTGAAAAGACTTAGGAAGAAAGGTGAACTTGAAGTAGGACACAAAGAATAAGTTTGCTACATGAAAAAGGAAGATAATTCAACAGAAGGATAAGAATGCAAGCTAGTGGTGAGATAGACCTCATTACAGACAGAAGGAACAGCACATACAAAGGCAGAGAGAAATGAGAATGTCCGACATTTAAAACAATTTGAAGTGGCCAGAGTAGGGGTGTGTTATGGAGACATAGGATAAGGGAGTAGCAAGATAGACTAAGATCAGATTATAAAGTTCCGGTCATGCCATTGAACTTCGTAACTTGAGCAATAATAAGCCATTGATTTTCTTTAAGGAGAGTAGTGAGATAATCAAATTTTTGTCTTAGAAAGACAAGTCTGACTAAGATGGGGAAAGTGAGTGATCCTAAGTATCAAGGAAGGAAGGGAACATTTATTGAGTGATGACTATATGCCAGGAAATTTATTGGGGGTTTTCACAGATATACTGAGGTTTGCTTCATTTAATCCTTATGAACCAAAAGCAATAAGCATTAGTATGTTCATTAACAGAGGAAAGGTCTAATATTTGAAACTGGGAATGAAAGAATAATTAGAAGTCGAGAAACTACTTAAAATTCTAGGGGAGACCAAAAGTAGGTCAATGCCAGAATAATGGTGTTAGAGAGGGTAGGGTAGGGAGGGCAAAAGGTTAAGTATACAACATACTGGAGAAGTTCAGAAAGCATAATTAATAAAATTGTCATTAACTCGATGTAATCATAAGGAAGAGGAATAGTCAACGGTGAATTCAAAGTCTCTAGAGAGTTTTTTGTTGTTTTCTTGTTTGTTTATTTTAAGAAGTAAATTTTATCTTTGCCTTCATTTATTACATTTACAATGTTCTTAATTTCTTTGTGTAGATTCAGATTTCAGTTTGGTATTTTACATCTTCTTCCAGAAGAACTTCCTTTACCATTTCTTGTAGTGACGATCTAATGGCAATGAATCAGCTGAGCTTTTGTTTCTATGAGAAGTTCATCATTTCCTCCTTCCTCTTTGAAAACTCTTTTCTCTGGGTTTTAGAGTTCTGAATTGACAGGGTTTTTTTTTTTTCTTTCAGCACTTTAAAGATATTACTGCATTGTCTTTTGGCTTACATGGTTTCTTTTCATTTCTTCTTTTTTTATTTTTTGCTTACCCTTCCCCCTCCCCATATCCTCAAGTCCATTCTCTAGTAGGTCTGTGTCTTTATTCCTATTTTACCCCTAGGTTCTTCATGACATTTTTTTTTTCTTAAATTCCATATATATGTGTTAGCATACGGTATTTGTCTCTCTCTTTCTCACTTACTTCACTCTGTATGACAGACTTTAGGTCTATCCACCTCATTACAAATAGCTCAATTTCGTTTCTTTTTATGGCTGAGTAATATTCCATTGTATATATGTGCCACATCTTCTTTATCTATTCATCCAATGATGGACACTTAGGTTGTTTCCATCTCCAGGCTATTGTAAATAAAGCTGCAATGAACATTTTGGTACATGACTCTTTTTGAATTATGGTTTTCTCAGGGTATATGCCCAGTAGTGGGATTGCTGGGTCATATGGTAGTTCTATTTGTAGTTTTTTAAGGAACCTCCATACTGTTCTCCATAGTGGCTGTATCAATTTACATTCCCACCAACAGTGCAAGAGGGTTCCCTTTTCTCCACACCCTCTCCAGCATTTATTGTTTGTAGATTTTTTGATGATGGCCATTCTGACTGGTGTGAGATGATATCTCATTGTAGTTTTGATTTGCATTTCTCTAATGATTAGTGATGTTGAGCATGCTTTCATGTGTTTGTTGGCGGTCTGTATATCTTCTTTGGAGAAATGTCTATTTAGGTCTTCTGCCCATTTTTGGATTGGGTTGTTTGTTTTTTTGTTATTAAGCTGCCTGAGCTGCTTATAAATTTTGGAGATTAATCCTTTGTCAGTTGCTTCATTTGCAAATATTCTCTCCCACTCTGAGGGTTGTCTTTTGGTCTTGTTTATGGTTTCCTTTGCTGTGCAAAAGCTTTTAAGTTTCATTAGGTCCCATTTGTTTATTTTTGTTTTTATTTCCATTTCTCTAGGAGGTGGGTCAAAAAGGATCTTGCTGTGATTTATGTCATAGAGTGTTCTGCCTATGTTTTCCTCTAAGAGTTTGATAGTTTCTGGCCTTACATTTAGGTCTCTAATCCATTTTGAGCTTATTTTTGTGTATGGTGTTAGGGAGTGATCTAATTTCATTCCTTCACATGTAGCTGTCCAGTTTTCCCAGCACCACTTATTGAAGAGGCTGTCCTTTCTCCACTGTACATTCCTGCCTCCTTTATCAAAGATAAGGTGACCATATGTGCATGGGTTTATCTCTGGGCTTTCTATCCTGTTCCATTGATCTATATTTCTGTTTTTGTGCCAGAACCATACTGTCTTGATTGCTGTAGCTTTGTAGTATATTCTGAAGTCAGGGAGCCTGATTCCTCCAGCTCCATTTTTCATTCTCAAGATTGCTTTGGCTATTCGAGGTGTTTTGTGTTTCCATACAAATTGTGAAATTTTTTGTTCTAGTTCTGTGAAAAATGCCAGTGGTAATTTGATAGGGGTTGCATTGAATCTGTAGATTGCTTTGGGTAGTAGAGTCATTTTCACAATGTTGATTCTTCCAATCCAAGAACATGGTATATCTCTCCATCTATTTGTATCATCTTTAATTTCTTTCATCAGTGTCTTATAATTTTCTGCATACAGGTCTTTTGTCTCCTTAGGTAGGTTTATTCCTAGATATTTTATTTTTTTTGTTGCAATGGTAAATGGGAGTGTTTTCTTGATTTCAATTTCAGATTTTTCATCATTAGTGTATAGCAATGCCAGAGATTTCTGTGCATTAATTTTGTATACTGCTACTTTACCAAATTCATTGATTAGCTCTAGTAGCTTTCTGGTAGCATCTCTAGGATTCTCTATGTATAGTATCATGTCATCTGCAAATAGTGACAGGTTTACTTCTTCTTTTCCGATTTGGATTCCTTTTATTTCCTTTTCTTCTCTGATTGCTGTGGCTAAAGCTTCCAAAACTATGTTGAATAAGAGTGGTGAGAGTGGGCAACCATGTCTTGTTCCTGATCTTAGTGGAAATGCTTTCAGTTTTTCACCATTGAGGATGACGTTGGCTGTGGGCTTGTCATATATGGCCTTTATTATGTTGAGGAAAGTTCCCTCTATGCCTACTTTCTGCAGGGTGTTTTATCATAAATGGGTGTTGAATTTTGTCAAAAGCTTTCTCTGCATCTATTGAGATGATCATATGGTTTTTCTCCTTCAATTTGTTAATATGGTTTATCACATTGATAGATTTGCGTATATTGAAGAATCCTTGCATTCCTGGAATAAACCCCACTTGATCATGGTGTATGATCCTTTTAATGTGCTGTTGGATTCTGTTTGCTAGTATTTTGTTGAGGATTTTTGCATCTATGTTCATCAGTGATATTGGCCTGTAGTTTTCTTTCTTTGTGACATCCTTGTCTGGTTTTGGTATCAAGGTGATGGTGGACTTGTAGAAGGAATTTTGGAGTGTTCCTCCCTCTGCTATATTTTGGAAGAGTTTGAGAAGGACAGGTGTTATTTCTTCTCTAAATGTTTGATAGAATTCGCCTGTGAAGCCATCTGGTCCTGGGCTTTTGTTTGTTGGAAGAATTTTAATCACAGTTTCAATTTCAGTGCTTGTGATTGGTCTGTTCATATTTTCTATTTCTTCCTGATTCAGTCTCAGCAGGTTGTGTATTTCTAAGAATTTGTCCATTTCTTCCAGATTGTCCATTTTATTGGCATAGAGTTGCTTGTAGTAATCTCTCATGATCTTTTTTATTTCTGCAGTGTCAGTTGTTACTTCTCCTTTTTCATTTCTAATTCTATTGATTTGAGTCTTCTCCCTTTTTTTCTTGATGAGTCTGGCTAGTGGTTTATCTATTTTGTTTATCTTCTCAAAGAACCAACTTTTAGTTTTATTGATCTTTGCTATTGTTTCCTTCCTTTCATTTTCATTTATTTCTGATCTGATTTTTATGATTTCTTTCCTCCTGCTAGCTTTGGGGTTTTTTTGTTCTTCTTTCCCTAATTGCTTGAGGTGCAAGGTTAGGTTGTTTATTCGAGATGTTTCCTGCTTCTTAAGGTGGGCTTGTATTGCTGTAAACTTCCCCTTAGAACTGCTTCTGCTGCATCCCATAGGTTTTGGGTTGTTGTGTCTCCATTGTCATTTGTTTCTAGGTATTTTTTTATTTCCTCTTTGATTTCTTCAGTGATCACTTCGTTATTAAGTAGTGTATTGTTTAGCCTCCATGTGTTTGTATTTTTTACAGACCTTTTCCTGTAATTGATATCTAGTCTCATAGCGTTGTGGTCAGAAAAGATACTTGATACAATTTCAATTTTCTTAAATTTACCAAGGCTTGATTTGTGACACAAGATATGATCTATCCTGGAGAATGTTCCATGAGCACTAGAGAAAAATGTGTATTCTGTTGTTTTTGGATGGAATGTCCTATAAATATCAATTAAGTACATCTTGTTTAATGTATCATTTAAAGCTTGTGTTTCCTTATTTATTTTCATTTTGGATGATCTGTCCATTAGTGAAAGTGGGGTGTTAAAGTCCCCTACTATGAATGTGTTACTGTCAATTTCCCCTTTTATGGCTGTTAGTATTTGCCTTATGTATTGAGGTGCTCCTATGTTGGGTGCATAAATATTTACATTTGTTATATCTTCTTCTTGGATCGATCCCTTGATCATTATGTAGTGTCCTTCTTTGTCTCCTCTAATAGTCTTTATTTAAAGTCTATTTTGTCTGATATGAGAATTGCTACTCCAGCTTTCTTT
The DNA here is from genome assembly GCF_059928025.1 of Delphinapterus leucas. Lineage (NCBI taxonomy): Eukaryota > Metazoa > Chordata > Mammalia > Artiodactyla > Monodontidae > Delphinapterus > Delphinapterus leucas. Next base: position 11,711,264 of record NC_143145.1, read on the forward strand.
TGGTTTCCATTTGCATAAAATATCTTTTTCCACCCCATTACTTTCAGTCTGTATGTGTCTCTAGGTCTGAAGTGGGTCTCTTGTAGACAGCAAATATATGGGTCTTGTTTTTGTATCCATTCAGCCAATCTGTGTCTTTTGGTGGGAGCATTTAGTCCATTTACATTTAAGGTAATTATCGATATGTATGTTCCTATTCCCATTTTCTTAATTGTTTTGGGTTCGTTATTGTAGGTCTTTTCCTTTTCTTGTGTTTCTTGCCTAGAGAAGTTCCTTTAGCAGTTGTTGTAGGGCTGGTTTGGTGTTGCTGAACTCTCTCAGGTTTTGCTTGTCTGTAAAGGTTTTAATTTCTCCATCTAATCTGAATGAGATCCTTGCAGGGTAGAGTAAACTTGGTTGCAGGTTTTTCTCCTTCATCACTTTAAATATGTCCTGCCAGTCCCTTCTGGCTTGCAGAGTTTCTGCTGAAAGATCAGCTGTTAACCTTATGGGGATTCCCTTGTGCGTTATTTGTTGTTTTTCCCTTGCTGCTTTTAATATGCTTTCTTTGTATTTAATTTTTGACAGTTTGATTAATATGTGTCTTGGCGTATTTCTCCTTGGATTTATCTTGTATGGGACTCTCTGTGCTTCCTGGACTTGATTAACTATTTCCTTTCCCATATTAGGGAAGTTTTCAACTATAATCTCTTCAAATATTTTCTCAGCCCCTTTCTTTTTCTCTTCTTCTTCTGGAACCCCTATAATTCTAATGTTGTTGCGTTTAATGTTGTCCCAGAGGTCTCTGAGACTGTCTTCAGTTCTCTTCATTCTTTATTCTGCTCTGCAGTAGTTATTTCCACTATTTTATCTTCCAGGTCACTTATCCGTTCTTCTGCCTCAGTTATTCTGCTATTGATCCCATCTAGAGTATTTTTCATTTCATTTATTGTGTTGTTCGTCATTGTTTGTTTCATCTTTAGTTCTTCTAGGTCCTTGTTAAATGTTTCTTGCATTTTGTCTATTCTATTTCCAAGATTTTGGATCATCTTTACTATCATTATTCTGAATTCTTTTTTAGGTAGACTGCCTATTTCCTCTTCATTTGTTAGGTCTGGTGCATTTTTATCTTGCTCCTTCATCTGCTGTGTGTTTTTCTGTCTTCTCATTTTGCTTATCTTACTGTGTTTGGGGTCTCCTTTTTGCAGGCTGCAGGTTTGTAGTTCCCGTTGTTTTTGGTGTCTGTCCCCAGTGGCTAAGGTTGGTTCAGTGGCTTGTGTAGGCTTCCTGGTGGAGGGGACTAGTGTCTGTGTTCTGGTGGATGAGGCTGGATCTTGTCTTTCTGGTGGGCAGGTCCACGTCTGGTGGTGTGTTTTGGGGTGCTTTGGACTTATTATGATTTGGGGCAGTCTCTCTGCTAATGAGTGGGGTTGTGTTCCTGTCTTGCTAGTTGTTTGGCATAAGATGTCCAGCACTGTAGCTTGCTGGTCATTGAGTGAAGCTGGGTGCTGGTGTTGACATGGAGATATCTGGGAGATTTTTGCCATTTGATATTATGTCGAGCTGGGAGGTCTCTTGTGGACCAGTGTCCTGAAGTTGGCTCTCCCACCTCAGAGGCACAGCACTAACTCCTGGCTGCAGCACCAAGAGCCTTTCATCCACACGGCTCAGAAGAAAAGGGAGAAAAAGTAGAAAGAAAGAATTAGTAGAAGTAAAAGGAAAGAAAGAAAGAAAGAAAGGAGGGAGGGAGGGAGGAAGGAAGGAAGGAAGGAAGGAGGGAAGGAAGGAAAAAAAGAGATAAAGTAAAATAAAGTAAGATAAAATATAATAAAGTTATTATAATAAAAAAATAATTATTAAGAGAAAAAAACAAGAAAACGGACAGATAGAACCCTGGGACAAATGGTGAAAGCAAAGCTATACAGACAAAATCTCACACAGAAGCATACACATACTCACAAAAAGAGGAAAAGGGGGAAAAAATCATAAACCTTGCTCTTAAAGTCCACCTCCTCAATTTGGGATGATTGGTTGTCTATTCATGTATTCCACAGATGCAGGTACATCAGGTTGATTGTGGAGCTTCAATCCGCTGCTTCTGAGGCTGCTGGGAGAGATTTCCCTTTCTCTTCTTTGTTCTCACAGCTCCCAAGGGCTCAGCTTTGGATTTGGCCCCGCCTCTGCATGTAGGTCGCCGGAGGGCGTCTGTTCTTCGCTCAGACAGTACGGGGTTAAAGGAGCCGCTGATTCGAGGGCTCTGGCTCACTCAGGCCGGGGGGGGGGGGGGGGGGGGGAGGGAGGGGCACGGAGTGCGGGGCGGGCCTGCGGCGGCAGAGCCCGGCATGACGTTGCACCAGCGTGAGGCGCCGACCGGCGTGACGTTGCACCAGCCTGAGGCGAGCCGTGCGTTCTCCCGGGGGAGCTGTCCCTGTATCCCGGGACCCCCGCAGTGTCGGGCTGCACAGGCTCCCCGGAAGGGACGTGTGGAGAGTGACCTGTGCTCGCACACAGGCTTCTTGGTGGCGGCAGCAGCAGCCTTAGCGTCTCATGCCCGCCTCTGGGGTCAGCGCTTTTAGCCGCGGCTCGCGCCCGTCTCTGGAGCTCCTTTAAGCAGCGCTCCTAATCTCCTCTCCTCGCGCACCAGGAAACAAAGAGGTAAGAAAAAGTCTCTTGCCTCTTCGGCAGGTCCAGACATTTCCCCGGCCTCCCTCCCGGCTAGCCGTGGCGCACTAAACCCCTGCAGGCTGTGTTCACGCCGCCAACCCCAGTCCTCTCCCTTTGCTCCGACCGAAGCCCGAGCCTCAGGTCACAGCCCTGCCCGCCCCGGCGTGTGAGCAGACAAGCCTCTCCGGCTGGTGAGTGCCGGTCGGCACCGATCCTCTGTGCGGGAATTTCTCCGCTTTGCCCTCCGCACCCCTGTTGCTGTGCCCTCCTCCACCACCCGCAGTCTCCGCCCGCGAAGGGGCTTCCTACTGTGTGGAAACATTTCCTCCTTCACAGCTCCCTCCCACTGGTGCAGGTCCCGTCCCTATTCTTTTGTCTCTGTTTTTTTCTTTTTCCTTTTGCCCTACCCAGGTACGTGGGGGGTTTCTTGCCTTTTGGGAGGTCTGAGGTCTTCTGCCAGCGTTCAGTGGGTGTTCTGTAGGAGTTGTTCCACGTGTAGTTGTATTTCTGATGTATCGGTGGGGAGGAAGGTGACCTCCGCGTCTTACTCTTCTGCCATCTTCCCGGAAGTCTGGTCTCTAGAGAGTTGAAAAGCCTGGGTCTTATATGACTATCTTCTTTGAATGGTTTTAATATTGTTCACATTTCTCTTTATACCATTACCTTGAAATCTGTAGAGGTAGCTAGAAATTTCCTTCAAGATGCAAACCAGAGTTTTAGAGATTTGTGCCTTTAGTGTATCCCTCTGGGAGTCAGCTACAGTGCCAGGAAATATCCTAGGTACCCAGGATTCAAGACGATTTCGTATCTTTCAACTCTACTGTATTGAGAGGATTTCTGTTGTTAAAGTATTAAGAGGAATTTGGAAGCAAACAAACATATAAGTGCAAAGAATTGTATCTAAGGGGAGACGCCACCCAGACGCTTGGCAAGCCTAAATTCACTTGGAAGCAATTAGTGTCCCAAGAAACTGATATCATAGAGGATCAAAGTGTTCACTGGGAAGTGATTTGGGGGATAAAGAGGCCACCAGTGACTTCACAGCAAACCATGCAGTGATTTTGAAACAGTGTGTTTTGCAATGCTATGCACAGCAGAGGAACCACTCCAATTCCAGAGAAATCCTGCTGACATCCAAAAGACCTCTTTCTTATGCTTCCAAGAACTCCTAGTATCACATATTCTCTTTCCTATCTCAAGCTTAATTCTGGTGGTCTACTCCCTATTTTGAGAGTTTCCTTAACAACTATCATGACTGGAAAATTTAGTCATGCACATACCAAACCTTTTGTTTTACAAAGGGATAGAGAGTACAAGAGATGGATTTGAATTGAGGAGATAAAGAAAAAAATTAATACCCTTTCTAGACCCTTCTGCAGTGGTTCTGATCACTTCCTCTGACCAAAGTGATGAAAGAGGAAATAAGAACAGAGGATGTGAGAGACACAGGAAATTAGAAGGGGAGGAGAGGGGCAAAGAGACTTCAAAGAGACCTGTCCTGTCTTGCATATCTACAAACTCCCCATTAATGTGTCTTGTAGCAGCCTACTTTTTTGTTTTATAGTTCTTATCAAAGTTTGCAGATATATTTTTATAACTATGGTCACCATTCATGGTCCCTGAAATGCCCAATAATAGCTAAAAATAATGGTGTCCAGCAGAGTGCAGTGAGGGATTTGTATGTGTCGCACACGTGTTTGTGTGTGTGTGAGAACAACAGTGCTTGCCAAGATGAGAAGATGCCTCAGAATTCTCAAAGGGAGGCCCAGAACTTCATCCAAGTAGGAGGAGGAGATTTACAGGTTTCAATTATGATACTCAGGAAATTAACCAGACCAATGAGCTAATGAAATGGTAGCTTCTATACATGAGATCTGACTTTCAGAATCACATTCTCTGAGGATTAAAAATTCAGACACCTTGGATTCAGAACACATTATCAAAATCCTTTGCAACAGGTCCCAATCTTCTTTTCCTTTACCATCTCGCACTTCTCTTTCCTCCATCCTCAGAAACACACACACACACACACACACACACACACCACCCTACATTTCAGCCATTCTCTTATTCCCACTCTATTAGTTTCCTATTGCTGCTGTAACAAATCACCACGAGCCTAGTGGCTTAATAAAGCACAAATTGATTATCTTATAGTGATGGAGGTCAGAAGTCCCACACCAGTCTTGTACTACAATCAATAAGTACAGGACTGTGTCCCCTCTTGAGGCTCTAGAGGAAAATGTATACACTTGATTTTTCCAGCCTCTAGAGACTGCCTGCCGTTCCTTGGCTTATGACTCAGTTTTTCCTTCTTGAAAGCCAAAAACATAGGATTTTCATGTCTCTCTCTGACTCTGACCTTCTTTTGCTTCCTTCCTTCATTAATAAGGACCCTTACAATTACATTGGGCCCATCTAGATGGTATATGATAATCTCCCCATTTTAAGAATTTTATCATAAACACATCTGTAAAGTTCCTTTTGCCACATAAGGTGACATATTCACAGACATTGGACAGGAGGCCATGGCCATCTTTGGAGGATGGTCTTTATTTTACCTCGCATGCTTGCAAAATGCCAAGCACATTCTCACTTCCATATATTTGCTTAGGCTAATTTCTTTGCCTGGATTCCCTTTTCTCCCTTTTCTCCCTAGAGATCACCTACCTTGACTACGACCTCTTCTCTGAATCTTTCACTAATTACCTATCTTTCCCTTGGAAGAATTACTGTTTTATCCTCACGGCAATGCGTTAAATATTGAGTCGATTACAGCAGCCATCACATGGAGTTGTTTTTCTGTCACTTGTCTGCCTCCTGCAGGAGGCTGGGAATTTTTCAAGGTCAGGATATATACCTTACTCATTTCTTGTTTAATTACTAGGGAAATGCCATTAGTGAACACTTTATCTTATATATGATTGAATTCACTGATTTAGGTTGAATATTTTGGTCATTAACAACAAAGACTTTGTTGTGTCCCTTCTAACTCCAATTCAAGAACTGCTTTCAACCGTGTCCTGAAAAAGCTATGGCTTAGCTGGTACCATCATAACTGAGTTCAGACATTGGAAGAAATCTCTAGGAACGAAGATTGATTTGTGTGATGTCAATAAAACCAATACCCCAACATTACTGACCCATTTTGATTTATCATGAGCATGAGTTTTCTGGTTAAAAGAGCTGTAAATCAAGAATCAACTCTTTGAATCATCTTCCAAAGAGAACAATGTGCTTTTAGCATAAGAATATACCAGTTTAAACCATAACATATGTTTGTAAAGTAATTTACAGCTTGTAAAGCGCTTTCCTATGCATTATCTCATCTGAAACACCACATTAATTATATTAAGTAGGTAGAATTTATTATCCCAGTTTACAAAAGAGGAAATTGAGGCTCTGAGAAGTTGTGACTCAGTGATTGACAGATGTGGAAATAAAATCTAGTCCTCACTCAAATGTTAGTTCTTAATATACTTCACTGTAATGAGGTTTAGATTCCTTCACCATTAGATCTGAGGCAGAAATAGCCAGAAGAACATTTTCTCCTTAAACTCCTTTGCATAATCCTATAGAGGAATTGTTGAAGGATCACTTACGACTCTTACTATAGTCAATGTATCTAATATTCCTCAGTACTATAGTTAACCTGCAATATATATATATATATATACATATATATATATATATATACATACATACATACATACTATAGCTAACCTGGTTCCTTGTGAACATGTTCTAGATCAGACTTTGAGAACAAAATACATTGCCAAAAGTCCATAAAAAAAAAAAAAAAAAAAGAACTGGCTCTCTAAGAATAGGGGTCATGTCATATTTTTTAAACATCTTTATTGGAATATAATTTCTTTACAATGGTGTGTTAGGTTCTGCTTTATAACAAGTGAATCAGCTATACATATACATATATCCCCATATCTCCTCCCTCTTGCATCTCGCTACCACCCTCTCTATCCCACCCCTCTAGGTGGGCACAAAACACCGAGCTGACTGGATATAATTAATGTAGAACAGAAGTCCATCCACCTGGAAGTCTGGAAGAAGAGTTTCCCTGCTGAATGTGGCTGGACCATTCCAGAACAACTTCTTTTTAAAACTAAAAGCAAATTCAAAAATATAAAACATTTATAAGCCACATTTTTAAAATGCTTCAATATTAAAATAGTATATCTAAATGACATTATGGAAATCAGTTGAGTAAGGTGCTCAAAGAATCAGTCCCTCCACTAAATCAACCATAAACTTGGGAAAATGGACAGAATCAACTTTCTTGGAACCCTGGATTCTAACTGAAGACTTGCGGTAACTGGGGGAGTGTTTGATGAAGAAAAAGTTACCAAAGTTTGTTAATATTGTGGCACTTTTGTTTGTTGCCTATCATTCCACAACATAGCAGTAGTGGTCAGGTGGTCAGGTGATGGTGGCTCACATTCCTGGTGGGGCTCGCTGGAGCTAGTGGAATGAAACTTATTCTTAAAATACTGTGATTGTAAATTTGTGTCTGTTACTGCAGTTCACACAGGGGTTAGGGGGTAGTGCAGAGGTTGACTTTTGTTTTGCCCCCTTCCCTCAGCTGGAAAAGCTTTCTTGGTGGCAGCTGAGGGGTCTGTCAAAAGATTTAAAGACATACACCATCTGTGCCTGCCAGTGGCAAGAGATGGAAGATGAGGCAATCATCAGACAGATCCAGAAGCCTGGGAAGGAGAGGGCTGAGGAGGAAATTTCTTGGTGGAATAAGGGCTTAGAAGGGCCTCTGTATATACCAAAGAAGATGGAGAACAGTGTGCATGCCCAGGAAAAGACACATGCCCAGGAAAGACTTGAGGGTACTCTAGGTTTATATCTCTGGCAAATCTGTGGGTGCTGCACAAGAAGGAGGTGAAGGCTAAGGCACGGTTATAGGCAGCCTAACTTATCACTGAGGGAGTGCTTCAGCTCAGAGTCAAGTTACAAAAACTGGACAGTAGTATTTTTTTTCCTTCATTTTTGATTCCAGGGTTTAAGCGAATCCATGTCAAGTCACTGGGCGACCACTAAGATAAATGAACAGAGACTTCAGTGATCACATGCAACAAAGAATACAGTCTTTGCAAAATAGTTTGGATAAGTCACTAAATAAACAGATAACTATAGCCCATAGCAATCAATAACAGCAAACCCTAAGGAAGAAGAATCTGATTCCAAGATTCACTGTATTATTATATTCAAAATGCCCAGTTTTTAACAAAATATTGGAGCATGCAAGAATCAGGAAAACATGGCCTACTCATAAGCAAAAAGTAACAGAGACTGTCCCTGAGAAAGCCTAGCAGTTGGATTTACTGGACAAGAAATTAAATCAAATGTCATAAATATGCTCAATGAGCAAAAGGAAACCAACACTGTAGCTTTGTAGTAACTTTGGAATCAAGAAGTATGCATCCTACAATTTTGTTCTTCTTGTTCAAAATTATTTTGGCTATTTTGGACCCCTCCTGACTTGATTGAATAGGAATTTGAGGATCCAATTTTGAAATTAAAACGTATGTATCTTGAATTGTAATACATAAAATATGAGGTTGGAAACCATTGGGTCAGCTGTGTTTCCTACCATGTGGACCAGAGAATCAGAGGAGGGGAGTTTGCAGAAAAAAAGAAAAGTGAGGCAGAAGAGCAAAGACAAGCAATGAGGAAAAAGAGGGAATCTTTATAACATTCACATTCCTCATTCCAGATGTATCTCTGAGCTTGAATTCCATAATCCCTCTGTATCCTTTTAATACATTGTCTCTTTAACTTAAATTGGTAGGTTTTCTGTCCCTTGAAATGAAATGAATCATAACTATTACACAGTGAGGAAATGAATACTGCTTTACAGACACAAAAATCTTAATACTTTTGCATATTTTAAAGGCAACAAATAAAGAGACAATTTTCTTTTTCTCTTTCAAGCCATCTATAGGATTTTAGAGTTTCTGAAGTATATTTGAATGCAGTATCTAATTGCATCCTAATACTCCCCTGGAAGTAAATGTTATTATCACCCCTATTTTAAGGATTGGAAGACTGACACCTAGCAAGGTAAAATGGCTTGCCCCAGTTAGCAGCAGAACAGGAGCTAAAATTAATGTATTCCATGAAAAGCAATCTTTACTGAGCAGCCATTCTGTGAGTGACTTGCCCTGGGAGACAGAGATAGAAAGAAAGAGAGGATAATCTCCATGCCTCCATCTCTACATGTGGACTTCCTCTCCCATAGCACACAGTCTCCTCTCTACTTGGCAGGGACAAGTAGAGTGAGCTGTGCCTCACGGGCCAGTGCTAGTACCTCAGCTTCCTAGAAAGCCTTTCTCAGGGCACTCTGGTTGCTATGAACTATTATCAGCTCAGCTGGCTTGGGTACCCACTGGAATCCAAAGGACCAGACCCTTTCCATTATTCTTTAGCCTTTTCCCTGTGTCCATTCCCTCCTGACACCAGAGATGTGCACTGATTAAGCAATTTTAAGAAGGCAAATTTCTATGGCTGAGGTAGCTGTGCAGAAACTTTTTGTGCTCTCTAACCAAAATGCTTTGTGTATGTAAAATGCTACATTTAGAATTGGATTATAAGACTTACTTCACAGTTACCTGGGATCAATGGTGTCAAACCAGAATAAGGCTTCCAGCATATTCTAGTCATGAGCAATAGATTAGGACAAGAGATTTCCTATTCAGCAACAACAGTCATAATGGGTAAAAAAAAATAGTGCATGGGAAGAATCTATATGCTGCTTTCTTTCTTTAGCAGTCTCACAGCAATTCAGGTTGGTATGGGCTCTTCAGTGTCTGGGACCCAGGATCTATTTATCCTGTAGCTTCAACATCCTTAGCACATGGTTTCCAACTCCTGGTTCAAGATGGCTGCTCAAATACAATTACCATGTTTGTGTTCCAGTCAGCAGGAAGGGAGAAGAGGATCCCCCTTTAAGGACATTTCCTAAAAGTTGCATACTCATTTCCTTTTACCAAATATGCAACAAAGCTTAGATATGTAGTTATAACTCATTGCAAAGAGACTGAGAAAGGCAATCTTTATTCTGAGTAGACATGTGCCTATCTTAAATTTAAAACTTGTATTAATAAATGACAACAGAGTATTAGAGGGCACATAGCAAACTCTAAGACAGTGTGAAAGCTGCAGGTGAAGTCATTATAAGGCTGTGCCTGTGTGTGTGGCCTTTATGAAAATGCCAAGATGGAAAGTGCTGTTTCCTTAGATCAAACATATCGTTTCTCTTCTACAGAAGCATCCTGGTATACCAGCACCCTGGGGAAGATAGAGCAAGTGATGTCTGCAGAGCAATAGAATGTTCAAATGCAGCAATTACAAGTAAGAGCAATACTGTTATAATAATCATGATAATAATGTCTCACATTTCTGAAGCAGAATGCTTCAGATTTCCAATATTTAACTTATCCTAATTGAACCCCAAACTATGTAACAAAGATTTTAGTAATAACTCAATTTTATAGAGGAGAAAATTGAGAATCAGAGAGGTTAACTGCTTGTGTAAAGTTTATTACACAGCAAGTAAATCCTAGTCCAAGGCCTGAGCACTGTGTTCAACCCTGATTCTAATGTTCTTTGAGGAATGCAATGCCAACGTATAAGTGTAATTCTAATTTCTATGTATTCCTTCATTCATTCATCAACTCATGTTTACTGAGCAGCCCAAAGAATAGAAATGGAACAGAACTCCTGAGTTCAAAGGCTTTGAGAAGCTAGTAGTGAAAGGTGGCATGTGTACATATATATATATATATATATATATAATTTATATCTATATATTTATTTTATATTCATGTATGTCATGACATATACATATATAACACAATATATTTGTGCTTTTTAAAAGAATATGTAGAAAATTCAGTGCTGGGGTGGAGTATCATTTTCCTCTTCAAGCATTAATTGATGCCAATAGAATTAATAGGCTACCCTGTACCATAGAGACTTTGCCTCCTCCAGTGGGTCTTCCTTTCTCTCTTAAAGCTTCATCGTATCATTTCCTCCATCCCTTGCTGATACATTTCTCTGATGAAAGGTCTTACAACACTCCAGTGAAATAACCATCATTATTCCTATCTTATAGAAAGAAAGAATAAGACCAATATAGATAGATAAGCTTCTCAGGATGGAAGTAGAAACTCTATGTCAAACCAAAATTACCACTCTTTTAGTAAGTTTCTTACCAAAACTACAGGGTCCTAAAAATAAAGATTGTATTTATATATCCATTATTATAACTACCATTTGTGTGCCTCTAACACAATGCCATGAACATAGTAAATAGCCCCATTTGCCAGGTCCCAGGTTGAGGGCTCTCTATACATTAGATAATGATAATAATGATAGATAACATTTATTGGCATGCACCAAGCACTTTGTTAAATATCTGATGTCTGCCTCAGTTAATCTTTAGGACTATATCGTGAGGTTGATGATGTTATCCCCTCATAGCATATGAACTTGCTGAGAGCCAACAATGTGCCTGTGTTCACGGAATTCATATAAGTCCTCAGATTGTTGGGTCTTAAAATCTAAGTTATCAATCACTGCCTCCTACTATATGAATTTATATAGTACATTGACTTCAGTTATAAATTAAAACATGAGGGAGAGAAAAAACACGAAGATTGCAGAGCAAGAATAAGAATAATATTTCTTGAAATACCGAGAAGAAATACCTGTGTGAGATGAAAAAGTATACCTTAAAATACCATATAAGTATAATAAAATATAATGGATGTCTGTTTACACTTGAGATATACATGATTTTCATCACTGTCTTTCTTCTAGGTATTACAATCATTTCTGTGCATGTTTTTGATATTTTATTTGACTATAAGCTTTTTAAGGACAGGGACAAAAGTTTTTTTTCATTTTTTAACCCCTTTACATGAGTGAAAGTATATAGAAATTGAAGTAAGAGATGTGAGTTGAAATCTTTGCTCCACTCAATTCTTACGTGACTAGAAAATTTTTCTCATCCGTGAAATGGAGAGGATGAGCCTGAACAAAATCACACGGCTGTAATGAGAGTTAAACAAAACTATATGTTACACTATCAACTGAAGGGATATCCAGCTGTTCATGATTGACATCTTCATCATCGTCGTCATCACCATCACTTCATTGTAATCATCATTAGACCCAACACTTTGTCTCACAAAATGAGGCATTAATATTTGCTGAATGAAGGAATGATGAAACAAATGGGTGAGTAAATGAATGAGACAGGAAGGACGAGAAAAAAAGCAGGAACCTAGATTTTACATAGCCTTACAATCTCATTTATCATAAGTAGTTCAAGACAAAAGATGGCTTACCAGTGCTTAATTTTGAAGTCCTGCTTTGTGTGTAGTTTTCTGATGGTAAAATGTAAATTTGGCTTGAATGGACCGCAAGTAAAGGTCATGGGTAGGACTGGAAAAAACCTTCGTCTTCTAAAATGAAACTGTAAGTACTTTGGCACTGATGAGAGCCATCTTCTTCAATGGCCTTGAATGACCTTCCAACATATGAGAGGAGGGGATCCAATACCCTTGTTAATTAAGTCTATTGTGGATGGACCCCACAGCCGAAGAGTTACCCTAGTTCAGACTCCAGGCATCTGTATCCAAATCAGGTATGCATTTCCAAAAGTGAATTTTTACCGCTGAAGTTGAGGATGTTACTTCACAGAAGAAAGAATATCAGCTAATATTAGGAGTGTTTAAACCTCATGACATTTCCTGCCCCTTATGGGAAACTTGTGTATATTAAAATTTCTTAAAAATCAAGAATCACTTTTGTCCCAAAGTAACATTTCTTTGCTTTTTCTTTCATAACTTCTGATGTTACCGTCACTTATGCTTAAGGATAAAGACATCAGGCTGAAGAAGAAAAAAGCAGATGTGGAAAAAATGTGCAAGATTTAAAAGAGTGCCCTGTTTTACATTTCTGGCTCTGTTGTACAGGGTGGTCTCATGATGAGTGAAAGGAAAGAAAACCCACAAAACCAACCTATTGGATGGGTGGAGGAGAAGAAAGGAAGAATTAAAAAAACAAAACAAAAACAAAAACATCTTTTTGTTTAAAATGGAATCACTTGCTTAAGACAAAAAAAAAAAACCTAAATTACAAGTATTGTTAAGGACTTTTATGAATTAGTTTGCATAAATGCAATCACTTTTTGTATGCACCTACAAGTATTTGGATTTATATGTGTGTTTTTATTGGTTTTGTTGAAAAAAAAAAGTTTTCTAATCACAAGAATGAGCTATCACATACAATAAAGGTACTAAGGATCCCAAACATTAAGCCCGTTGGGTTGGAAATAGAGAAGAAAAAATGAAAAACTCTCCACAGTTTCTCCTCATTTGACCTTTAAACTTGGTTTTATCATTTTGCCTGAAGAACTGTGAATTCTCATAACTCATTTGAGCCCTTTATTCTGGGTAATGACTAAGTATGAAAATGTCTTCCCATGCTTGCTGTGGGCTGGGAAGATGTCTACACCTCCGGTCATCCACATTTGTGAGAACATGGAATGTAATAGAATGACTGGAAGCTGATAGCAGCATTTCAATACTAGTGATAAAAGTATTTAGTCTTATTTTAAAAAAAATTTATTGAGTATAGTTGATCTACAATGTTGTACTAGTTTCAAGTGTACAGCAAAGTGAATCAGTTATATGTATACATATATCCACTCATTTGTTTTTTTAGATTCTTTTCCCATACAGGCCATTACGGAGCACTGAGTAAAGTTCCCTGTACTAGCAGTAGGTTTTATTAGTTATCTATTTTATATATAGTAGCATTTAGTCTTAATACTGGAAAATATCAAAAGATGTCATCTAGTATGTTGGCTACCTGGGAAATTTTAGAGGCCAAGAAAAATCAGGTGAAGTGCTCTCCTATTTTTAAAGACATCTCTCTCTCTCTTTTTTTTTTTTTTTTGTGTGGAACGTGGGCCTCTCACTGTTGTGGCCTCTCCCGTTGCGGAGCACAGACTCCGGACGCGCAGGCTCAGCGGCCATGGCTCACGGGCCCAGCCGCTCCGCGGCATGTGGGATCTTCCCGGACTGGGGCACGAACCCGTGTCCCCTGCATCGGCAGGCAGACTCCCAACCACTGTGCCACCAGGGAAGCCCGACATCTCTCTTTTTAAGAAGGAGACCAGGTGATTCTGATGCAGGTGGTTGGTTAGGAGATGATACTTGGAGAAACATTCCCTTAACCAGGAAGAGAGCAAATATTTCATTAATGAACATTTACTACTTGCCAAACACTGATGGATGCTTTATACATACTGTCATCATTCCTCAAAACAACCTTATGAATAAGTATTATTATCCCATTTTACAGATAATAAATAGAGGCCAAGACTGTGGCCTAATAAGTGGTCTAAAAACTAATAAGTGGAGGATTAAGGACTCAAGTCCATGTTCTTCTAGCTGTTTCTTTCCCTGCACCAAAACTTCTTTCTTTTGCTCACATGTCTATCAATTCTGAGGATCAGAACATTATTCTTCTTTGGGTACAAAAGTGCAGTGTGCTATTATTTAGCTCATGAATCCATTTTTAGATTGAACAATGTCTGGGCATCAGCATGCAAATCAAGCCCCACTCAGTAGAAGTATCGAGAAAAATGTCTTGTGGGTCCAACTTGGCTCAGAAATGTCTCTCCCCAACAGCAGCGGGTCTGTCTAATTGTGTTTTTTAAGGATTACTCATCATCAATTATTTTGGCCTGAAAATTGGATATTTCTCACAAAAGAAAATTTGGGGAGGGATTATAATCAGGTTTGTGGATAAGATTTGTTCTTTTTATAACCCAATCCTGTTATTTCTTATGGCTCCATTATCTTTGGAAAGTCGGTATGTTTTGTTCTGCTTTTATATTGGTTTTCCATTCTTTCTTATACCCAGATGCTAAAATTAGATTTAGGGCATCATAATTATGCCATAATTACCATGGTCATATTTTCCTGCCATTGAAAATTAGTACCAATTTTGATTTTCCCCAAAACTTCAACAGATGCTCTCTTTCTATAGCATCATAAATCAGTGTCAGTGTGTATATAAATGTACAAGCCATTTTGCTGAACTCATAAGGGGTGTGCTGAACTCACTGTTTCACTGAAGTTAATTGTTTCCAAGAATTATCATTCTTCCTATTGATAATTTTATTCCAGAGAGCTTAATTTTTCTCTAATTACCCTGAAAAACTGTCTTGTTTCACTGTCCAGAGAGGAACTTATTATCTCTGCCTGAAAACTTCAGTTTACAAATGAGACATAGAGGACCAGAGAAGGGAAGTGACTTGTTCAAGGTCACTTAGCAAGTCAGGAAGAGAGTCAAGGTTAGATATTTTTATCCCCAAATGCGTTTTATTGTATCACACTGACTTAATCAGACTTAGGTCTTGGGACTTAAGACTGGAATCTTAATTCTGACTAGCCATTCTGCCCTTGTTATTTTTGAGGAATAGAAGATTAGAAAATACAGTGGAAGGAAACTAAAGGTCACCACTTCTGGAAAAGAAGAGTAAAAGGTTTAGTATCCCAGTAAAGTCTGAAAATAAGATGTTGTTTATCTGGGATTAGGAGTACTATTACTCTCTCGCTAGGTGGTAGCTAAGAGCTAAGAGGAATAAAGCTTTGGCAGTTCATTTACTCATTCAACAAATAATGACTATCAACATTCTGTGTGTAGTCTCTGGGGATACAAGATAGAAGACACTTTCCCACACACCATCCCAAGTAAAAGAGTTGTCGTTCCAGTGGTAGTTAGAGATATACAGACCAATAACTATAACATAAGAGTGGTACATTTATGGATCAAAGTTGATTGTGAGTTTTTTTGGTTTTTTTTTTTTGCGGTATGTGGGCCTCTCACTGCTGTGGCCTCTCCCGTTGCAAGCACAGGCTCCGGACGAGCAGGCTTAGCGGCCATGGCTCATGGGCCCAGCCGCTCCGCGGCACATGGGATCCTCCCGGACCGGGCACAAACCCGCGTCCCCTGCATTGGCAGGCGGACTCTCAACCACTGCGCCACCAGGGAAGCCCGAGATTTATTTATTTTTTTTTTAATTAATTAATTTATTTTTGGCTGCGTTGGGTCTTCGCCCCTGTGCGAGGGCTTTCTCTAGCTGCGGCAAGTGGGGGCCACTCCTCATCGCGGTGCGCAGGCCTCTCACCACCGCGGCCTCTCTTGCTGCGGAGCACAGGCTCCAGACGCGCAGGCTCAGCAGTTGTGGCTCACGGGCCCAGTCGCTGCGCGGCACGTGGGATCCTCCCGGACTAGGGCTCGAACCCGTGTCCGCTGCATCGGCAGGGAGACTCCCAACCACTGCGCCACCAGGGAAGCCCCTCTGAGATTTATTTTTAATACTGTACTATCTCTAATTTTATCCCAAGATAACTGTTTCTTTCTCCTGCACATATAGAACTATTAGTTTATTCAATATATTTTAGTTTATATTTTAATTATTTTTCATGCCCTGTCACCAATAAAGTACTGCATCAAGCAAGGCTCCTATCTTCAAAAACTTGCAATCTAGTAGAAGAGACAAAATAGTTGTTTAGTCATAATTCAAATTAAAGTGTGAATATTCATCTTTAAAACTAAGGTATTAAGTGGTTAGGATAGAGGTAGCATTGATTTTGATCCTTAAAGAATTCGGCAAGTAGAAAATGGGCCAGTTGTTCCAAATAACAGAGACTTTGTGCTTAGAGGTCTGAAGCTTACAGTTTTACAGGATAATTCAGTAAAAAAGGGCAGTGGAGAAAAGTTTAATTTGGAAAAATATGTTGGAGCTAGATTTGGAGAAAAGTTGGACATCTTGAAAGCAATCTGACCACTGATGAGTTGAAGCAAAGCCATTTATTGAAATGGCATGTTTAAGGTCAAAACATTTCTAAGGTGGTCAGAATAGTCTAACCATCAGTTGAAGAGTCTATTGAATTTGTTTCATTTTTCTGACAAGGTCAGCTACTGACCAATGATTACATAGTAACTTCTCACTATGGTCATGAACATGTGTGTGTGTGGGGGGGGTGGTGGTGGAAAGGACTCATTTAATATCAACCACTGTACACTTTTCCAGGTCATATATGAAAGAGACGCCTATTAATTAGATGTAAGAAAATAATCCGTAGAATTTCATGGCAGCAGACAGGAGGACATGTAGAGCCATTAGCTACCACTCCATATAGAGCTATGATGAGTTCAAGGAGACTTAATAAGGTGTCTGAAATTAGATTAAACTCACTTGTGTAATTAACTCATGGTGCATCAACAGTCATTTCCAAATTCTTGTGCAAACTGCTTATCAAAGATAGGGTTGCTGCATCATCTTTCTTTTCCAGTAAGACAATGAATGATACTTCTGGCTTATCTATGTTGCATGTCTTTAAAAATACTGAGTGAGGCATGAAGACAATAATGTTTGCTCAAAATAAATTCCAAATATTAAGCTAACAAAGTTTAGAGGAATCTTAGAGATTATCCAACTGTGTTTACCAACTTAATTAAATTTGTTTAAGCACATTAACTATAAATTGCCCTCTGTTATGTGTCAGGGACTTGTTAGGTGAATTCAGAAGACATTGGTTTGGAACCTAGTTCTGTCATTTATAAGTTGTGTGATCTTGGATTAGTCACATAACCTCTCTGAAGCGTTCACTATCTTTAAACAATGTGAATGAAAGTCTTCTAACCTCATGATGGCATTATGCAGGTGAACTAGGTAATGTATGTGTGAAAAGAACTTTGAGTAATGGAAGATGCCTTAGACATGTTAGCTGACATTATTATTAAAACATTATAGATGTCCTACCTTAAGAGGTCGAACTTGGGGAAAATGCATGGGATGGTTGAAATCACCCTTTTCTTTTCTTCTTTTTTGAGTTGGCTTTGGCTCATCAGTACTTTTATTTTATCAAGTAAGGACATTTTTATTTTTATTTTTTAAAATTTTTATTGGAATATAGTTGATTTACAATGTTGTGTTAGTTTCAGGGGTACAGCAAAGTGAATCAGTTATACATATACATATATCCATTCTTTTTTAGATTCTTTTCCCATACAGGTCATTACAGAGTATTGGGTAGAGTTCCCTGTGCTATACAGTAAGGACCCTTTTCTTTTTTATATATAAATTTATTTATTTTATTTTTGGCTGCATTGGGTCTTCGTTTCTGCTAGCGGGCTTTCTCTAGTTGCGGTACACGGGCTTCTTATTGCGGTGGCTTCTCTTGTTGCAGAGCACAGGCTCTAGGTGCGTGGGCTTCAGTAGTTGTGGCACAAGGGCTCAGTAGTTGTGGCTCGCAGGCTCTAGAGCACAGGCTCAGTAGTTGTGGCACACGGGCTTAGTTGCTCCATGGCATGTGGGATCTTCCCAGACCACGGATCAAACCTGTGTGCCCTGCATTGGCAGGTGGATTCTTAACTACTGTGCCACCAGGGAAGCCCAAGGACCCTTTTCTTTATTCATCTTTACCCACAAGCGAATAAGCACAAACAGGCTAGCAACTATACAACCATGTAGTTATGTAAGAGAAACAGTAGGACAGGGAGGGACCAACCTCTCCTTTGTATAATCAGTCCAGAGTTGTTCACTCATTTGAAATAGCATCAAAATGAGAATAATATAAATATTTTAGTAATTATTAGACAGTGGTTTTGAAGAAGGTGATTGATCTTAACAGGAATATTTTTCATTTTATTTTAAATGTGTGACTAGTACTCATCCTAACTCCTTCCCTGGTAGGGCTGGCAGGCTCTGCCGCTGCAGGGAGTGTTCCTTCTCCTCAACAGAAACTGATCATGGAAATTGTCCAATCTGCAAGGTAGAAGAAAATATCTGGAGATTGATACTTGATTATTTGAAGGGGAAGACCACTGATATCCTATAAGATGGGGAGAGGAATTAAGTGGAAAATGCAGCAGAGGTACGGGAGAATGGCAGGTTTAGAGAAAAGAGGATTTTTCACCTGGGCAGCTCAAAAACTGTAAGGACTCTCTAGGGATCAACAGATGCCTACATAACACTCTTCTGAAAGAGAGTCAAGAAGGTAGACCAAGGAAACTATGCTCTGTCCCCGTATTTCTCCTAATCTCCATCATCACATACAAACTTCTCACATATACATACGCACAAACACACACACACATACACGAATCGTGTATATTTTCTGTAACTTTAAAGCAACTGTTTAAGTTCTTTAGAAAAGAATTATTGAAACCATTTCCAAGTTTATGGGTACACTGTTTTTTTTGAGAAAGGGGAGAAGAAGAGTGGTATCCATAACAAAAAATGTGTATGCCCTCCTCCAAGACGATTGTTGGTTCCCTCATTGTGGATTCCCAGTGAACAAAGGTTTTCAACACCTAGACAAGAGTCCCACTGGGAGAAGATGGGGCCCTCTGACACTCTCTACTCAGAGAGAAGCAGGAGAGAGACCTTGAGGAAAAAATAAATAGGAAACTTATTACGGGTTAAGGATACATAGTTTCAAAATAAATCTGGATAAATCATTCATGGAAGACTCACAGTAGGAGAGCAATATTGTCAAACAGCTCTTACATTTCAGATGCTCTAAAATGTATTATCTCCACTTTTAGATGCAGAAATTGAGCCTCAGAAACGTCATATCATTCTTGCAGGTCAGATGATTCTGAATAGAAAATCTAAGATTCTAGCACATGTCCACACAACCTCAAAACTCTGAGATGACACCATGTTGAGAGATTGGTAACTAGTATCACTTATTGCATGCTTAGTATATTCCCAACTCTACATTACATAATTAATTCTCACAATAGATAAATTTAGTGGGACACTATTACGCCCATTTGACAGACAAGGAAAGAAAAGAGATCAAGGTGATAATGAAATTCACACAGCTAAGAAGTAGGCTTGGGATTAAAGCTCAAGTGTGCCTAAATCAAAGTTTGTGTCCATTCTACTAAACTGCAATAGCCCAGTATCCCTTTGAGATTCACCTATGAAGAGCAAGCTTACCTTCAAATCAATGTGGCCTTCTGGGGTCCCTACCAGAACAGAGTGACAAGATTCATTACTGCTTCTTCTGGTTACTCAGTGGTACCATAATTCTGTGTGCTTTTTGCTCCCATAGGTTTACACATTGCATTGCTACTGCCTATATCTCTATGTGTCAAACCAGAATATGTGCTGCAGCTTATCTTGCCATTGTCCATTTCCAGGGACTGGCACAAAGTAGGAACTCAGGAAATTTTATTGAATCCCTATTCTGATGAGAAAGTCTTAACGGGTGAATCCTGAAATGGAGGGCTGAGCTTGTGTCAAAGTTCCTCAGCTAGTTCTAAGGTTTGGGAACTGCTTGAAGGAATTATAAATGCACCAGGAGCCAGAGTATCCAACACTTACTGCAGCTCCCAAACCTCTGATGACTGTCTGTGTCGTCACAGCATTTCCTCATTTCCTGCAGAAGAGGTATTTAAAATGTGTTTCTGGACAGATCACGAAGAATGGTCACTCTGGTCTTTTTACAATAAAATTGCTCATCTGTGGCAATGGTTGACCTGGCCAGGACAGTCTGACCCAGAGGCCAAACCATCGATGGTGCTTCCTTTAATAGCCATCCTTTATCCTTCCTTTTCCAAAGGTGGCCAAGGACCACAATCACCAAATAATAATGACTGAGTTTGCTTGTTTATTTTTCCCGTGATCACAGACAAGATGGGGAAAAAATAAAGTAAATGGCTTCACATGTCTAGAACATTTGCTTAGTATCAGACACTATCTGACATATGCATAGGTTGATACATTTCATTCACCAAATACCCTATGTGGTAGTTTATAAACGCTGTACCTGGTATTTATACCTAGTGACTGCTTAACACGTGTTTGTTGGATAAATGAATGAGATGTATTCTAGCTTGACTTAGTTAGATTAAAAAAAAAAACAAAACCCAGAACTTGAAGCAAAAGCTTACTTGGGGGATGCAATCTCAAGGAAACAGGAGGGAAGCAAAAATGGGTAGGAAAAGAAGGAGAACAAATTCAAGGTGTGTGCCACCAAGCTAGTCAATGCTTTGCAAACAAGCAGTTGATTCCTTGATCTTACAAGATGTTTTCAAATAGGCTAAACAAAATACAGTGTTTCAAAACAGTCTTTCCATACAGTGGCGAAGAAAGAAGAATAAGTATATTCTGGTTCCTTCTGGTTCCTTCCTTCCTGTCCTTTATCTCCTGTTGGTCAAAGTCTACCATGTGGAGCATTAATTGCACTTCTCCGTGGAAACCAGAGACCCCCAGGATACTTTTGGCCAGTGTACAGACAGGGTGATCTCTTTATAAGTCAGAGCTGTGCATGGGGCAACTCAGTCTGTAGCAGCAGCAACAGCAACTTGGATCCATGAGTATTGAAAGGGACATACACCCTTGCTAGGTTCTCTCCAGTCTGAAAGCAAGACAAGTGTCTTCAGCTAGAGTCAGGGTACATGGGAGGCATCATTTAGGATAGTGTATAAACTGAGTCCAATATATAGTCCTAAATGGCCTCTTTCCTGCTCAGGTTCTGTACTCTTTCTCAGACTCAGACACAGGGTGTCTTATGTTAATCTTCCTTCTTTTCTTTATCATGGACTCCAGACACTTGGCCTGCTTTTCTCGCTTTTCAGCAACTGCTACCATATACTCTACCTTTTAGGAATGTTCTCTGCATGTCTATGCCTTGCAGAGCAATGGGGCCTTGTCTCTTCAGATTGCGCTCCCCCGCAAGCTCACCACTTACCCCAGCTCCTTATTGCCGCTCTCAAAGGCAAGCCTTTAGGTGAGGAACAGCCAGCAAGTATCTTCCCCTTCACTGGCTCAGACCATCAGAGACATCATGGAATTCTGAGAAGCACTGTGAGGCCAGGTCCAGTGAAAACTGTTGTGATTGATTTGGAGTTTCCGCCATTGGCTTGGAAGGAGAGTGGTGATAGTACCTAGAAAAGGCTTTTATCCAATCATTTAGTGTAGAATCATTATGTTTTGTGTTTTATCTCTGGTCACTTATAGAAAACCGGTTGAAGAAGACAACTTTTTACAAATTAAAAATATTGGGAAATGATAACATTGTAAAGTTCTTAAGGCCATGATTCCTGGTCTATCATCCTTAGTATCTTTAAGGTAATGAATGGGAGTTCCAGTAGGTTTATATTCCTGTGTTTTGGGGAGAACTTATGGACAGACTTTCCATACCATAATATCATCATTGTCTTCCTCTTAATGAAGTATTTATCAAAAATTCTTGCCACAATGAGAACCTACTATATAACACAGGGAACTCTACTCAGTGCTCTGTGGTGACCTAAATGGGAAGGAAGTCCAAAAAAGAGAGAATATATGTATATGTATAGCTGATGCACTTTGCTGTACAGCAGAAACTAACGCAACATTGTAAAGCAACTATACTCCAATAAAAATTAATTAAAAACAAAAACTCTTGCCACATTTTCCTCCAAGAAAACGTCCTTATCAGCCATGAATATAAAATCAAATAGAAGAGGTAGGAATCCTTAGACTCAAGTGAGCAATTTGTAACTTGAAGACTTCCATTCTGAGGTATCCCATTACCTTTAGATCCACAAGATTTGGAGCATGTCTTTGGCTGAAATAGATTGGGAACTTAAGGGCACAAATTAATGACAATGAGAAGTAAAAAGATTCTGGTTATATTTTGAAGGTAGAGCCCATAGAATTTACTGTTTGATCAAAGTTTACTGAGAGAGAAAAGTCAAGGCTTTGACCCAAGCAACTGAAATAATCCCATCACAGAACGCTTAAGATAAGGACATTGTATCCACTGCCCCCAAGGCCGTGCTGGATTCATGGCAAAGGAGAGCACTGTGAAGATGCAAAGCCTTGGATCCCTAAGTATTGGCTATACACTCAACAAACGGTCCCTCTCCAACATGAAGCCTCTAGTTGTCTTTAATTGGTTAAGAGCATATGAGGGAGAAAACATCTGGGGAAGCAGATATCTTAAGCCAAAATAACTCCATATCAAATAGTTGTGAAAGAATTACAGAGGCACAAGACCAAAGTTCTCTGTTTCCAAACGAATGTAGATGCTATTTTACACTCACTTCAGAACGGTAAAGTGAGAAGTGTAAGGCTCAAGGGAGAAATGAAAATTGAGTGTCTAAAACTGCTTTCTCTGAAAAAATAGTTTAATACAGAGAATACATGCAGAAAGTTTACCTGCAGACACACTTGTAGCAGAGTGTGGAAGGCAGAATTGAACAAAGGCAGGAATTGATCCATGATGTGGCTGCGTTTGAGACCTCAGCAGGTCCTACAGAGAGCTCTGGAGCTGGGATAACCTATCAGAGCTGTCCCAAATTGCAGCAGGAGACTTTGTATCCCTACCTGAGTCAGTCAGGGCTCCTTGAGAAGGTCGTGGCCTTGAGTAAAGTAAACTCTGTGGCCAAGGACTAGTGTTAGTGAAGGATTCAGCTGCTGGCCATGAAGGTGTGGGTGTGTTGGCGCTGCAGAAGGAATTCAAGATGAACACCAGAGTATCCGCTAGAAAGAAGTTATGTACTGGCAGATTTCCTTCTGAAATAGGTGGATGCATAGTGACAAAATGTAGGTAGGAGATTTCTCCCAAGTGGGTTTACAAGTCATGAATTCCAGCAACCTGTCATCAATTGATTGGCATTGTGGCGAGACCATACCAAGAAGATTTTCCCTTTCATTCACATATCACTAAGCTTCTGCTATGCTTTTTGGCAATGGTAAATATTGTGTTCCAGGAACATAATTTTCCCAGTGATAATTGCTTTAGGGGGCTAGAGATTATTTTGTTTTCCAGATTTGCCGTGTGTGGGCCAGGGAACATCTGTATGTGCTGACACAAAAGGTTTTCTACAATACTTTTATGAATGATAATCTTGTGTGTACTTTCACCTCTTTAGTCTCCTTAAAAGTCAAGCGGGGACTTTCATTTCCTGGAGATGGAATACATGTACTTTTCTGTTTTACTCCTCATAAATGCAATTAAACCCTGGATATTATACGTAAAACAAACATAAAGAAGACTCTGAATGTTGGAGAGAAAAAAGGCTGGGGACCACAGGACCCAAGGAATGAAAAGGTTGTGAGTGCCTTTAGGTGTTTTTGTTTGTTTTGTTTTGTTTTTCATCATATATCTCAGCCTTGAAGCCAAATAAGCCACTGAATTAGAAACCCCAATGGATACAGATGAAAAATAAGCCCCAACAGAAGCCTGCTCTCTCTAGTCAGAGGATGAAGAAACAGGCAGCTTAACAGGACAGAAAACTTTTAAACAATAGCCACTCTAGCCAAACAAAACAGAAAAATTGGCCAACTCATGCGAGCGAAGGCTAGACATCCACCCTCATGAGGCTGTAGCAAGATACCCCTAACACTGCTGCTGGCACAGTATCAGAGAAGGCTAATTAAGGAGGCTGGACTCTTATCCATGTTGGCCAATGAGAAGGTCCTTCTTTACCTGCACTGTCAGTAGAGACACGTAGAGATTCTGGACTTCTACCCCAGCCTAGCAATAGCAAGATGGCCCTTCCACTCCTCACTAGATTGGTGACAGAAGAGGCCTAGCGAAGACTCAGGACTTTGACCATCACCCATCAGTAGTAAGGCCATCCACACTCCAGTGTCAGTGGAAACCCTGAGGGGAACCCAGATTCCTACCACATCCCAACAGTAATGAGAAGCCTACCCTGGGGGTACCAACAGAGGCCAAGTGGGAAACCTGGACTCCTGCTTCTACCTGGCAGTAATGAAGCAGCATCCCTCCTTTGTGTGACACAGCAGTGCCATAAGATCTAAATAAACAGAGATATACTATGTTTCTGAATCAGAAGACTCAATATAGAAAAGATGCCAATCCTTCCCAAATTGATATGCATGTTTCATAAAATTCCAATAAAAATTCCAGCAAGAGTTTTTACAGATGCAGACAAGATTATTCTGTAATTTGTATGGAAAGGCAAAGGAAACAGAATAGCTAAAATAATCTTGAAATAACAATAATAAAGTAGAAAAAAATCAGTCAACCTCATCTTACGGTTTCTTATATAGTCACAATAATCAAGAATGTGTGTTATTGACAGAAGAGACACATAGACCAATGGAATAGGACAGAGAACTCAGAAATAGACCGACAAAAACATGGTCAACAAAGTTCTGACAAAAACACTAAATCAGGGCTTCCCTGGTGGCGCAGTGGTTGACAGTCCACCTGCTGATGCAGGGGACACGGGTTCGTGCCCCGGTCCGGGAAGATCCCACATGACGCGGAGTGGCTGGGCCCGTGAGCCACAGCCGCTGAGCCTGCGCGTCCGGAGCCTGTGCTCCGCAACGGGAGAGGCCACAACAGTGAGATGCCCGTGTACTGAAAAAAACAAACAAAACACTAAAACAATTCAATGGAGGAAAGATAGCCATCTCAATAAGCTGTGCAGGAGTAAATGGACAGCCATAATCAGAAAATGAACCTCTACCACATTTCATAGAAAACGTAACTCAGAATGATCACAGGCTTAAACATAAAGCATATGACTATATATCTTTTAGAAGAAAACATGAAAGAAAATGTCCAGATTATAATGTTAGGCAAGGAGTTCTTAGATTTGACATCAAAGCAATATCTATTTTTAAAAATGGATAAATTGAACTTTAGCAATATTTAAAACATCTCTTTTGCAAAAGACCCTGTTAAGAGAATGGAAAGAAAAGCTATAGAGTGGAAGGAAATATTTGCAGACCTTTTAACAAAGGACTAGAATCTGATATAAACTCAACAATAAAAATCCAAAAAATCCAATTAGAAAATGAACAAAATACATGGTGAGACTCTTCACTGGTGTGGACATACGGATGGCAAATAAAAAGATGTTCAACATAATTTGTCATTAGAAAAATGCAGAGTAAAATCACAATGAGATATCTCTATATACACATAGAAATGGCTGAAAAATGAGTAATAACCACACTAAATGCTCGCAAAGATGCAGAGAAACTGAATTACTCATACATTGCTAGTGGGAATGTAAAATGGTACAGACAATGGGAAAACCGTTTGACACTTTCTTAAGAAAATTAAACATTCAAATCCTATATGACCTAGAAACTGTATTCCTGAGCACTTGCCTCAGACGAATGAACACTTACGTCCGTAAAACAACCTGTACACAGTTGTTTATACCGGTTGTATCCATAATAATAAAAACCTGGAAACTTTATCTGTTTTAAACTTTTTTTTATAGGTGTTTGTTATGGGCTGAATTGTGTTCCCCCCAAATTCATGTTGAAGCCCTGACTCCCGAAGCCACTATATTGGGAGGTAAGGCCTTTAACACAATAATTAAGGTTAAATTAGATCATGAGGATGGGGCTCTAATATGACTGGTGTCCTCATGAAAAATGGAAGGGATGCTGGGGAGGCATGCACACAGAGAGAAGGTCACATGAGGACACAGAGAGAAGGCAGCCCTCTACAAGCCAAGGAGAGACATCTCAGGAGAAATCAAATATCTCGATCTGAGCTTTCTAGCCTCCAGAACTGTGAGAAATTAATTTCTGTTGCTTAAGCCACTCAATCTGTGGTATTTTGCTATGGCAGCCCAACACAGCATGTTAAGCTTATTTTACATACTGGGGGCCTAACTAACTCCCAACAAACAGCATCTCTCTCTATTATTGGAGTTTTGCATAAATTGAGATATATAACAAATGAGTGGCAGATGGAGTTTTTAAAAAACACGTTTATTACTGATCAAGGCCAATTTGGAGAATCCTGTCTTGAGAACAAAAGGCAAGTAGATTTGCTAATATAAATGGCATAATCAGGCAAACTCACTTACCAAGTCCAACCAGCATAGACTGGAGCAGTCTTGCCTGAATGGGAACCTGCTGGGCAGGAGAGAGGACTGGAATATACTTTCTATGGACAGAAAGAGGAAGCGAATGACCTCTCATTCCTGAGCCCACAATGTCTGCTTATTCTTTCTAAATTTTCCATTCATTACATCATTCCACATTAGGAGAGGAGGAAGAAAAGGATAGATTGAGAAAAGTCAAGAGCATGTGCAAGGAAAATGACTCTTGAAAAATCTGGAGAATGGAGAATCCCCTCTTCCTTTCCTCAGTTTTTTGTATTCTTTTTTTTTTTTTTTTTTTGTGGTATGCGGGCCTCTCACTGTTGTGGCCTCTCCCATTGCGGAGCACAGGCTCCGGACGCACAGGCTCAGCGGCCACGGCTCACGGGCCTAGCCGCTCTGCAGCATGTGGGATCTTCCCGGACCAGGGCATGAACCCGTGTCCCCTGCATCGGCAGGCGGACTCTCAACCACTTGCGCCACCAGGGAAGCCCAGTTTTTTGTATTCTTAACCCATTAGGACTAACGATGATTCCTTTATTGAAAAAAAGGTGTGGCTATCTTGTGAAGGTCATATGACCAACAGTCCATTGAGATATTCCTACTGGTCTCATAAGGTCAGTCTACCAATACCAATAACTACTTTACCGGGAATTCTCCAGGGACCAGTGTTGTGTATTAGTCAACCCACAGTGCATTATAAAAAAAATCAGGTTCCCTAAGCTCAGGGTTCCTCAGCTACTACACAAGTCCACTGCATGCATAGTATCTACTTGTTCCCCCACAGGTTACACCTATGGAAATTGAGAGATAAGGGGAAAGGGTGCAGATATGTTAACTTTCATGAGCCAGGTATAATAAAGTCCTTTGCTTCTGCCACAAGCACCTCATGTCTTTTGCCAGAATTCATGAAACTGTGGCAGACAAAATTGTTAGCTTATGAATAAGGTAAAACTCCAGACTTTTTAAAAGTTCTTGATCTAGACTTGTGCAAATTAATTATAGTACAGTTTATAATCATAAAAAGTAGAAATCAAGTTCAGTGTGTAACAATGGGGGAATGTATGGAAAGTTGTGTAGTACAGCATTTAACCTGAGCAAAGTTGATGTACTGTGTTTACTTGCATAAGACCACTATTTTTATAGGTCAAAATTAGTTGATTATTGGCAACTGTATGCAGTTTAACCTAATGTGCATCAATATAAATAGATATCCAAAACATAAATTTAATTTTAAACTTTGATTTGTTCCCTAAAAAACAAAGTATGTAGATGTTTAAAATGGAGCCTTACTCTTTTTAAATTTTCACTGATGGAGTAAAATTACTCCATCGTGGAAGGAGAGACACTGATTTCAAGATGATAAGTGCCCTTGGAGTGAGTGGCAAAATGATGAAAATAAGGTGAATACCAGTGAGATTTCAGCTATATCTATAAAATTCTGGCTCTAAAACCAATGAAGATCAGAAGTAAATCTTTTAATGTGCTAAATAGTTTTGTTTGTATGCGTGTATACTTGAGTGGCTGCCATAAACTTCCTAAAGTCCTCTGTATACAGGAAGTATCCATTTTTTCCCAATTAAACCACAATATTAAAGTAGAACGAATGTATACAGGCTCAAGATGGAGACCACGATTTGGAAAGCAGTCCTCCTGAACGGGCTTTCCAAATCTCCAGAAGCAGTACCAGACCTCTGTTCTCTCATTTTCTCAGAAGGCCTTTCTTGGTTTACAGGACAGTTTTTTTCTTCTAGAAAACACATTATGAGTCACTCAGAGGAATATGGGCTAAAATTTTTACCATGTGTCATTAAATGTCATATAGTTCATCTGCAGGAAATTTTTTTTCTCATAATGAGAAATGCAAAGTCTGGGCTGGTTTCAGGTTAATTTTTTTTTTTAATATAAAGTGTGTACTGTTACTGCCCTCATTTTGTATGTGAAGAAACAAAGTAGTGGAGTCAAGATTTTAATCCCTAGA
The DNA here is from genome assembly GCF_059928025.1 of Delphinapterus leucas. Classification (NCBI taxonomy): domain Eukaryota; kingdom Metazoa; phylum Chordata; class Mammalia; order Artiodactyla; family Monodontidae; genus Delphinapterus; species Delphinapterus leucas. The sequence goes on from NC_143145.1 coordinate 11,739,819, forward strand.
ACTCTTGGTCCACAGTTGGTCAGCCATTCAGCTGTCAGCCGTATTTATCAGAGTAGCGCCAGTAGTTTTCCCCTTGAGGAAACTGAAGCCCAGAGAGGCTAAGCAAAAGGTTCAAGTATTGTTTTGCACAGCTATGATGGAAACAAGGTCTGTTTAAGCCCTGCATTTTAACACGATGATTTTACTTAGCACACTTTATTTAGTTGTGTGTTTCTCTCTCTCCCGCCTTCCCTTCTCTACCTCTGACTTTCTCTTTTTTATATAATAGAAGATGCGGACAAATAATATTGCTTTCTACAACTTGAAGTCATATCTCCAGGCTTGTCATTTTACAATCCTGCGGAAAGATTAACCTCTCACTTTAGTTAGATTCGTGAGTCCCACTTCCAGGAGCAGCTCAGGATGGCTTGTGTATCTGGAACGGAGAGTGGGTTGGCCTGTCTCTAAAGAGAAAGAGAAAGAGCCATCACAGACGTGGGCTGAAGAACAGGCCATGCTGTGTCAAGCCGACTCTTCCTGCTGACTCTTTCAAAATGTCATCCATTGGTAACTGGCACAGAGTCTAACTCTGATGTTGAAGATTCCCATTAAAGTAGTGTGGGTTTGAGTTTTCCCCAGTTCAAAGTTCTGGTTCTGGCATTGCATTGTACCCACTAGCTGAGTGATTTTCATGAGTTATTAACCCTCCATTTCCTCATCTTTAAAATGGAGGTAGGGAGGATGGGTGATGCATATTTCACAGCTATCCTGTAAGGATCAAGGATGACTGTAAGTGCCTGGTATATACTAGGAATGTGTCTCAGTTAAGTGCCTAGTTTCAAGGAGATATTCAAGAAATGGTAGATGTTTTTATCAGCAGAATCAACATTGCTGACTTTCAAGGCTTAGAGCACAGCAGATTTAAAATGCGGTGTTTAAAGCATTCTACATGCACTTGAGCCATTGATATGCTGGGTGTTGATTCTCCACCAACTCAAGAAAATTTTAATCATAAAATATTTCCATTTGACAAATATTTTCTTTGAGTATCAGCTTTTAGAAAGACACTGCCAAGGATTCATAAAACAACAAATCGGTTAACTCACAAGGCTTATCTCAAAGTACAAACACAGGTGTCTCTACTTCTGGGTTCCAATTGGCTGAAGACACTACATTTTGATTTCTTCCCTGAAAGGGATTCATGTGTAAGAAGAAATCACAAGATCAAAGATTATACAATTTTATTTCTCCAGGGATTGTCCCTACTGCTTGTTGCCAGGTCTCCCTGAACTCCCTGAGTTCACAGACTTTCTGCCAAGGGCTCTGGCTGGGGAATAATTAGTATATTTAGATTTCTGATATTTCATAGTGATACCCCAACCCACTGGATTTTTCCATGCATGTCTGCTCTAAATGACCTACTCACATCTGATAAAATGTCTTCACTTTTCGGCTTACCCACAGTTGGGAATGCAGTTCTGCTTTACTAAGATGAATGAGCCTCTCCTACAGGAGCTTGGTGGTGCCTCTTTGTGTGAGAAGCAGGGGAGATGACAGAGACAGTATTTCATTTTCTTTAAGTTCAAGTAATATTTAGGTTTGGGAGAAGCTAACACAACTAATCATCTCTCTCTCTTTGGGTCACCAGTGAATTCTAAAAATTGGAAACTGGGGCTTCCCTGGTGGCACAGTTGTTGAGAGTCCGCCTGCCGATGCAGGGGACACGGGTTCGTGCCCTGGTCTGGGAAGATCCCACATGCCGCGGAGCGGCTGGGCCCGTGAGCCATGGCCGCTGAGCCTGCGCATCCGGAGCCCGTGCTCCGCAGCTGGAGAGGCCACAACAGTGAGAGGCCCGTGTACAGAAAAAAAAAAAAAAAAAAATTGGAAACTGACCAACTCAATATGAATTTAAGGGAGCATTAAACCCTGGGAAAGGAAAGATGTGATCTGTCAGTGAAACTTGTGGGATGGAACATGTGAAGCCTTTGTGGCTTCATGATTTGGTTAGTAAGGAGTGGTTTTAACATCAAAAGATGACTTTTAACTCATATTTGGCAAAATGCCTTTACCACAATTGCTAGTGACAAAAGAAGAGCTCAGAACCCATTGCACATTCTTCCATATATGATGATTCTAGGAAAAGAAAAGATACTTCATTACCTAGGATACTTAATTTAACTTATCTAACAAATATTTGACAACCCCTTACTTATGCTAAGTACTAGGGCTACAAATATGAATATTGCAGTGGAGTTCATTCCTCAAGCTATTTCTAAACTAGTGGGGATATGGATATGTAAACCAGTAACTGAAAAATAGAATTAAAAAGGACAATTCATGAAGTTACCAGAACTTCAATTCCTTGTAAGTTAGAATGATGACTAGTGGTAATAATTCTTGCCTCAAGTGGTTTTAGGTTAAGAAAACTATAAGTAAAGTGAGTGATACAGGTAAGAGCAGGCAATTAATACATGAAAATCATCAAGATGATTATTAACATCATTCTTCTTATAGATCCAATAACATATGTGCGTGTGTGTGTGTGTGTGTGTGTGTGTGTATGGAGAGGGGGGAAAATAACAAGGGGGACAGGGGATGGAGTATTTAACTCTACTTGGGATTATCTTTAAATAAGAGAGGACATAGTAGTGGACAGGAAGAGAAGTTGGCAAAGGGTAATTTCAGGCACATAGCAAATACCCAATAAATGTTATCTATTATTATTATTATTATTGTTGGAGGTTGACCTATGATAAGTTTTGAAGGGTGAAATGAGGCCAAGAAGGGAGAAGGAGGGAATTCCCAACAGGGGAATGAATTTGTGCAAAGGATAGAGGCATAACACTTCACTATACCATTATGGAATACGAAATATTTCAATATTGCTAGGGGATAAAATGTGACTGAGATAAGCCTGGAGAGGTAGACAGAACTACATCATAAAGGGTCTTGGATAGTAAGCTAAGGAGCTTATACCACACCTCCTGACTATGGGAAGTCGCAAATGGAGTTTAACTATTTTAGGGACATGATCGAATTTACGTTTTAGAATTATTACTTGGGTAGCAATAGAGGAAAATGTTAGAGGTAAGAGGCAGAGAAAGCTCAGGGATATATATTATAAAGTTAAAATAACCAAGAACCTAAAATAATCCTACACAGTACAGCATTTGTCCATTTATTGCAATATTGTTTATAATAGCAAAAAAGTATTAGACACAATCCAAATATGTATCAGTAGGAATAAATATATGAAAAATTAGTCTAGTATAGTCTAGTAAAATAATGACTAGGATATTGTGCACTAAAAGGAATCAGTTAAATCTAAGTGTAATAGCAAGAGTTAACCCCAAATACCTGTGAGTTAAAAACAGTAAGTTGAAGAATGTTAAGTACAACCTGATGCCATTTATGAACATTTAAGAAATTATATTGTTTATGGACACATATACACAAAGCAAATGTCCACAATAAGGACTGGAAGGGAAGTCACCAAATTCCTTATGGCTGTTATATCATGGGAGGGAGGAAGGGGCATGAGATGGGAGAGGAAAATAACGAAGACTTCAAATGTATCTTGACTATTCTCTTTATGATCGGTAACATTTAAAGCAAACACGACAATATACTGGCTTTTGTGATTTTCAGTGTGGGAATAAAGATTTTAATTTTTAATAGTTTAAGTGCTTGTAGAAAATATTTTTAAATGAAATATGTGTTTGATTTTGGTGTGTGTGTGTGTGTGTGCGCACATGTGCATGGGCAAGGTCCAAAGTCTCCAACTGTTAAGGAGAATTCCTGAATATATTGAGGCTCACTCTCTTTCAACTCCGAAAAGCAGTAAATGGCTGATAGACCAATAACTTGGACTTGGACCCAAGAGCAGTGTCAGGGGTTAGGGATGCATACTACTAACTGCCAAATCTTTCAAATAGCAATCAGGCTCCTTGTAGTTTTCAAATAAGGAAATCAATGAAGATCAAGTACGGTTATTAATTCAGGAGGAAGAGGAGACTTTTCAAGGGAGGCTAATGATTGGGAGGCTGGCGCGGGTGGGTACGATGGCCCAAAGATCTGGACAGGAGTGAGTCAGTCTTGTGGTTTCAGGGAAATGGGACATCGCCTTTACAACTGCAGGCAAATGATTGTGCCTCACCTCCTACCTTCTTTCACAAATGGCCTTGAAGCCCCGTTTTTTTTTTTAATTTCCATTGTTACTTTTTTTTTTTTTTTTTAATTTTTGGCTGTGTTGGGTCTTCGTTTCTGTGCGAGGACTTTCTCTAGTTGTGGCGAGGGGGGGCCACTCTTCATCGCGGTGCGCGGGCCTCTCACTATCGCAGCTTCTCTTGCTGCGGCGCACAGGCTCCAGACGCGCAGGCTCAGCAGTTGTGGCTCACGGGCCTGGTTGCTCCGCGGCACGTGGGATCTTCCCAGACCAGGGCCCGAACCCGTGTCCCCTGCATTAGCAGGCAGACTCCCAACCACTGCGCCACCAGGGAAGCCCCAAAGCCCCGTTTTTGAGGGAGGAATTGAAAATGCTATCTTCACAATCATAGTTTTTGCTGTATTAAAAATACAATCAAAGACCCTTATGGAGAGAGACATTATGATAACAAGCTTAGTTTCAAAAACATGAAAAAGAATACCCTCTTAAGTAACTTGAATTTTCAGTTCAATTCAAGTCAGCAGAGAGCAAACATTTTTTTTTCCCTTTGCCAGGTGTGTTTTGGATACTATTTAGGTACTACAGGAGGTGAAAAATAAAAGGAAACATACTTTTGAATTCAAGAGAACTTATGGTCTAACTATTGTGCAGGAAATGTATACTAAGGGCTATATGATTCATGCAAACCATGCTGTAAGATTCCAAAGTAAGAATATCACACAAGCACTACAAAACAAGTTTAAAAATATGCATGGGATTTGCATTTTTGCTGGGTCTTAAAAAGACAGCAGAATTTCAGCAAGAGGAGGTCAGAGGAAATAATTTTTAGATAGAGGGGATGGCATGGGAAAGCCCAAAGGGAACGGAAAGCCCTATTTGGAAGTACCCAAACAGTGCTCTTCAGCTACATAATAAGGTCTAAATTAGAAAGTGGGGGAGAGCAGTGATGGAAGACAATGAAAGTTAAGTAGAACCCGTGTTGTTTAGGCACTGAATGTCAAGGTGAGAAATATGGGTTTTATACAACACGCAATGGGAAGTAGTTCAGAAAAGAGTATTTGAATGTGATATAGTGGGAGCACTCTTTTATTACCCTGGATCCTCTAGAAGCACCATATGCAACTTGCCCTCTTACGCTCTTAGAATCTCTACCATGAGAATGAGACCAAGGTAGTCTGCTGAGTGATGAGGAACACAGACTCAGTCATCCCTATTATTTGCTCCAGGTGACAGGTTGCCAACTGCCAGACTTAGAAGTGAGGTCATCCTAGATCATCAAGACAAAAGGTGACCCATCAGCTGACAGTAAACAGTTGATAAAGCCCAGCAGATATTATCAAAGCCAATGCAGAGAGAAAGAACCACACCACTAACCTACAGAATCACAAGCTAAATAAATGGTGGTTGTTTTAAGCTACTAAGTTTTGGTGTGTTTAGTTTCATAGCAATATGAATCTTCCTGGGCACAGTAAATACTTATCCATTCAAGAACTAGTTAGAAAGACAACCTGTTTTAGCATTAAGAGTCATGGATGGTATTTAATAATTGCTGGAAGTCTTACAGATGATAAAATTACATAGATGATAGATTTCCTGGCTCTCTTTTACGTGTTATTTCTGTATTCTAATGCTGCTTCACTAAAGTTCTTGGGAGACAGAACTGTTTTATTCTCTTCCTTTTTAATAATCTAACTCTTACCTGTGGTCCATAGGGCAAGTCATGCTCTCTAGTCAATACCGATAGGTAAACACTAAATGAATATCAGTGATAAAAGGATAATGTGCAAAAAGGAGCTAGCATAGCAGAACTGGGACTGCTATCCTTAGAAAAACCTGCTTGCAAATTTGACCCTTGACCGGTATATTTGGGGACTTGGATTTGGGGAAGGTTTCCACCATTCCCTAATAAGGAGTTCACCATGTTTAAACTGTGCAAGCCATATGGCTTATTTTGAACACCTGCTCTTTTTAAAGGGGCCTGGAATTTCAGTACGTTCTAGGCAGAGGTTGCCTCTGTGACTAGACCCTAATAAAAACCCTGGGCACTGAGGCGCTAATGAGCTTCCTTGGTAGACAGCGTTTCACAAGTATTGTCACAACTCATTGCTTGAGGGTAAACATCCCCTGTGTGATTCGGTACATGCCTCGGTTCCTCAGGACTCACCCATGCACCTTTTCCCTTTGCCAGTTTTGCTCTGTGTCCTTTCAAGTAGTAAATCTTATTCATGGACATGACTATACATTGAGTCCCTTGAGTCATTGTGAATCAATTACTGAACCTGGGGTGGGCTTGTGGACCCCCCCCCCAAGATAGATATCTATGATAGAAATTATATAAGACAGAATGGCTTTTCAGCTGCACTCAAATTGCATCTGTTAGAGACTAAGTCATACATAGGTAAAGACTGGCACACCCCCAAAAGAACGTGGCCTGTTTAGACGTGACTGTATAAGAGTGCTGCTGCATAGTGGTCAGAAAAGCTGAAAAAAGCAAAAACTAAACCTTTTTAGAATAGTTTCTAATATCAACTTTATATATATAATTATAATATTAAGTTAAATAGAAGCCTCTCTTTTACTAGAAGTATAGGAGTATTACCTAGTTATTAAAAAGGATTGGGGATGGAGAAATGGACAGAAGTTAATCAATGAAGGGGAAAAATTATCCACTGTCCATATCCTCCTGCATATGCACTTTTGTAATTGTGGACTAATAACAGTTAATTTAATCCCATAACAGGATATATAATATTCAGGCAAAACTAAAACTTATTTCTAGTGAGAATGATCAGTATCTCCTGACTAAGGTATAAATGTGTCCATAGAACTAGCAAGTGCTTGCTGTATTAGGTTGAAGAATTTATTCTGAAGGATCATGCTATATCAGCTATACCTTACTGTAAAAACCACCTCAAAATGGTATCACTTAGAACAACATTCATTTGCTAATGATTCTGATGTCCAGCAAATTGGACTGATCTCAGCTGGGTGGTTCTTCTGCTGGTCTTGTCTGAGGTCACTCATGTTCTTGATGACTCAACAAAATCTGGGTGGTCCAAGATGGCAGATGGTGCTGGCTGCTGACTCATTGGTCCAGGAGCTGGAATAACTTGTCTCTGCTACACATAGCCTCTTCTCTTCCAAACTGCAAGACCAGGCTTCTTCACTAGGAATACTTCTTCCAGTGATGGTGGAGGTATTCCCAAAGGACAAGAACAAAAACTGCAAACCTCTTGAAACTGAAGTTTGCAAGTTGCACAATGTCACTATGCCACATTCAGTAGGCCAAAGCAATTATAGGGCCAGTCCATATTCCAGGGGACGAAAAACAGATACTACAAATTGATGGAAGAAATAGCAGTCACATTGCAATGGGCTTGTGTACCAGGATGTGAGAAATTGTTGAGGCCATCGCAAACTATATACCAAACTTTGACACTGTTTCTCTCCCTCTCTCTCTCCATCTCCCTCTCCTACTCCCTCCACCCCCCTTCCCCCTCTTCCTCTCTTTTTCCCTCTCCCTCTTTCTCTCCCTTTCTTTTACATTTTTTGTTCTTGGTTCGTTGTCCTTCGACAGACTTGACACTATGTCTCACAATGGTCCATTTAAGACCAGTCAATGCTGAATGTAAAAAATTCTTAAGTCTCGGTTTGCATTGCAAAAAATTCAGTCTTTAAAGTGTACAGATTTTCCACTTTGACAACATAAAGTTTCATCTGTTACTTGTTCTCTACTTTGACTATTTCTTTGTCCATTATTTCCCACATCTGTGCAATGTATGACTCTCTTCCAATGAAGAGGGTAAATTCTAAATTATCTCCCAAATTAATAATTGCCAAAAGCCTGTGCCTCCAAAGTGGGAGAGTTTGTTTTCATACTCGTGACTTTCTGTAAGAAAAAGTGAAACTTCTGGTTAAACATTGCATTATGACCTTAGTCAATATTACTGAATCCATAGAGCTGATGTGAGAATTAAAAATGGCAAGCGAGAGCCAAAACTGCAGAGCTACCTCCAAGAACTTTCAATGTAAAGAGAGAGACTGGCACACATATGGTGACAAGTATCACAAGAGAAATACCCAACTTGTCCTGTGAAATACCCAACTGCTCTGTGTATCATAAGCTCCATTACAGACTAGTCAGTGCTAATTCTAATGTCTTGGTGAGAAAGCTCTTAGTTCCAGCCTGGATAGCACCAAATTCAGTCTTCAAATGTAAAGATTTTCTACTGTGCCCAAATAGAGGCTTATTCATACACACACACACACACACACACACACACACACGCGTACCATAAGAGGGAAATGGACAAATTCCAATGGGAAACTAAAAGATGAACAAATTACTTTTAGTCGTAGGAAGCAAGAAAATTCTGAGATGCTACATAAATGTCTGTTATCTTTTTCCATCCTATGTCTCTGAATGTGAGTTTCTTTTCCTTATAATAAGAATTTTGGATTATATAATTTGGTGGGTCCCACTGAATTCCAGTATTTTATGCTTACAGCATAGGCACCGAATGTGGCATCAAAATTTCCAACACTAGTGAGTCAAAACTATTCCTCACACTCTTTCAGAAATAATCCACTGTGCCATCAAAATCGTTGCTGAATTATAATACATCTTATTTATTCCTTAGAAATGACACCACTCTCATCCTTGTGAAGTTTATAAAGAAGAGCTTTAAACTTACAGTTGAAGTCCGGGTGCACAAGATGAAAAACAAACTGAGTCAAAATGAAAAAGAATTCTGTATTTTCTGAAAATACTAGCAGAAAAAGTGACAGATCAATTTCATAGAAGCGCATTGCTCTGCTATTTGATGCACACGTGTGATTTATAGACCTCCACATAGGAAAATGAGCCCTCTGACCTGCTCTGTAAAATTTTGTGGAGTTCTTCTTTTGTAATGTTAAACAAATGCTCTACTTTTCCTTCCATCACCCAGAAAAGTGTACTTATCTGTCAAGTAACTAAGATTTTTCTGTGTTTATACTTCATTGTACTTTTTACATTTTAAATAACTTTCAAACACGCCCTCACATTTGATCATCAAACAAAACCGTGAAGGTTTTTATAAATACGACAACTGAGCCCAGAGAATCCAAGTGAAAAGCCCTAGTTTACATAGCATGTCAATGACAGATCTAGGGTGAAACCCAGACATCTCACCTTGAAACCATTTTTTTCCTACTACATAATACAGGGGGGAATTTTGAATAGTTGTGTAGGCCTACCCCTCTTTTAGAGACAGCATCACTCATCTGTTTCATGGCTCTGACATTCAAATAGCATAAAAAGGATTAGGTTTATTTGGTGCCAGCTAGGCCATTTTGCTGCTCATCTTTCCATCTGTTGGACAGCTGGACAAAGGAACAGCTGCCAATCAAGGCTGTTTTGCCTGGCACTATCAGATCTATTGGCACCCAATGCCACATGCCAGCTGGTGCCTACTCTTGTTGAATAGAGCTTGTTTGAGAAGTGTAAGGCTCCAGTTGTTATTAATGCAGTTGTGGACCTCAGTCCCCTTCTTAATGCAAAAAGCTAAGGTCAGAGAGAGAAGGGAAATCAGACTCACCATTGAGAAAGGTTTACGTCTGTTTTTGTGGAATCAGAACCTGAGTTAGTGTCACAGACCAGTGTATGAATTCCATAGTTGCCACTTCTCGACTGTGTCACCTCAGACAAATCACTGTGCCTCACCCAGCTTAAGATTCCTTACTCTGCAATGGAACTTGAGCCTACCTTGCAAACGTGCCCTGAAGTTGAAATGAGTGTATGTGAAAGAACCCTGCCCACAGTAGACCCTTAATCAGTATGAACTGATCCAGAAACCACCTCCATCTGCACCTTGATATAATCTCTAGAAGAGAAGACTCTGGGGTCGCTTGTTATCAATCTTTAGTTATCTGAAGGACTGGAAGGACGAAGGAGGATTAGAATTTTTTTTGTATATTTCTCTAGAAAGAAAAACTAAAAGACCCAAGGTTCAGACGTTTCAGGGAAATTTTAGTTCAAAATTAGAAGCAACTTTCTAGAATTCAGAGCACTTAAGAGATGGGAAAATTGGGAGGGACACGCCACATCGAACACTCCTGAGAAGAGGTTGAGTCACCACCTTTTAGGATGTTATAGGAGGGAGCCCCTTTCTCCTCTGCTCTCTTAGTTTGCCTTTTTCTCCCTTCCTTTATCTCTCTGGCTATTACCTATTTCAAGAGTATTGGGTAGGGATAAAAGTGATTAATACATGCCTGTATCCTTAAGGAGCAATATGCACATTACAAGTCAGTGCATTATAAAAGATTCAAAAAGTGTGCTGTGGAAGTTAGTGAGCGTGAGAGGGAATGAAAATCCCTGCATCCAGAAATAAATAAGTGCAAAGTCGCTGGGGAAACATATGTGAGCATCCCTCACAAAGCTTAACCCGCTCAAAGTGGGAGCAATAACTTGGTCACATTTATCGTACATGCAACACAGTTGACATGTTTGCTAGGGCTGCCGTAACCAAGTATCACAAACTGAGTGGCTTACGCAACAGAAATTTATTGTCTCAATACATGTCCATAGGCTGGACATTCAAGATCAAGGTGTCAGCACGGTTGGTTCCCTCTGAGGACTCTGAGGGAGAATCTGTTCCTTCTTCAGTAGCTTCTGGTGATTTTCTGGTAACTTGGGCTTTCCTTGGCTTGTAGGAGCGTCACCCTGATCTCTGCCTTCATGTTCACATGACATTGTTCCAGTATATGTGTCTCTAGGTCTAAATGTTCCCATTTTATAAGTATACTAGTGATATTTGGTTAGGGCCTACCCTAATGACCTCATCTTAACTAATTACATATGCAGTGACCTTATTTTCAAATAAGATAGATCATCGTCTGAGCTACAGGGATAGGACTTCAACATATGAATCTTGAAGGGACACAATTCAACCTCAATTAGGGCCTTAGATGTGGTAAACATTCAATACTATTTTCTTCAGGACTGCAGCTGAAAACAAGAGTATAATCAAACCACAGAGTTAGAAATAAATTGATGAAACAAGCTCTACTTCTCCTAGGCCTCCATCCTTTCTGTGATTCTGGCTTTCTTTGGAGTCTTCCCAGGGTGTCTATGAAAGGCAGAATTTTTTTCAGCTATTTATTTCTCCAAGGTTCTATGACTGTGAGTGGGTGAGGAAAGAAAGCTAAGGAAAGAGAGTCCTAAAATAATGTGACCGCTTAAAGCATTTGAATTCCTTTCCTTGCTAGCATAGTATTAACTAATGACTAGAGTTGAACTATCAAAAGCAAAATAATTAGAAAGGAAATCGTTATTATTTTCTGAGCACTTAATATGTGTCAGACACTGGACTAAGTGGTTGATGTGATTAGATGGAAAACAACTCACAACCATAGGGGTATTATCACTTACACAGTTGAAGAGAGGAGTCCTGAAGAGGCCAAGCAACTTGTCCAAGGTTACACTGCGTGCACGATGCCTCAAGATTCAAAACGGGTCCACCTGACTCAAAAGCCTCACTTTCATAAGTCCTGTTCTATACTGCCTTTTCTTGTCTCTTACCTTTCTTCAGAATTAAATTCAAACTGAAAAATCTGCTTACTGGCTCAGTGAGGATGGAGGGTGGTGAGGATATTTGTTTGTGCATCCGTGTATAAAACCAATACGTTTTAAAGAGGGAGGGAGGGAAAGGGAGAGAGAATTGGTAGAAGGGAGAATTCTTACCAGTTTATGTTTTAGGTAGGTAGGGAGATGGGTGGCTATTTATAACCTTTCTTCAAATTATTTTTGGCTATTTCCACTATTAACTAATACATGACAGTAGACCAATTCAGAAAATTCTATTTCCTAGAAAGGCACCTGGCCCTCCCACTCTGTGGTGGTGAAAGGAAGAACACCAGATGTGCTGAGGTTTGCCTGATCTAACATTCTTCTTTGGGTCCTCACCACAGTCCCTGAAAAAGGAAATGATTTTAAGTGAGTTAATTAAATGAAGGTGGTGTTGAAGATGTATCTTTGGCTCTCTAGATCAATGCTGTGACAGTGAACCGAAGTGCTGAGTACCTTGAATGGTTCCCTCACAGACGCAAGAGTCCATTCTATTTCTGGACCACGGAAGATAGTTTTGTGAGCCTGACTCAGTCAGTGAGGGTGAGAGGGCTCAGAAATCCAGCTGTGCTTCTCCCCAGAGTACATCACTAGGAAATGTGATACTCTTCAAGTAGGAACGTACTGAAATTAATCCATAAATACCCTCCATTTTTTTTCTAGTCTTGATGCTGAGGTCGTCAACTTTGTAACCATGGTTCGCCTTTCAGAAAATAAGTAGAGGATTCCAGAACCAAGTTAGCCCCCTGCCCACTTGCATACTTCCAATTCATTTGGCTGATATGCTCTGAATACTTGCTCCTGGAGAATTTAACATAGTAATAGACGTAAAATATATTCACTCATTTCAACGATACCACCAGTTAGGCATTATTCACCACAAATTAGTGAGGGACACAGAATAAAGTAACTGGGAAAAATGCTAAATTTCCTGTGAGCATCTTAAAACATTAAATGGAAGATGTGTGTCCAGCTCATTCATTCATTCATTCAACAGATAACTTTAGATTGGGCCAGTGATGAAGATAGAAAAATTGTAATATAGATAGCCTCCCCCGCTTTCATAGTTCTTACAGTCTACCAGAGAAACAGAATAAAACATAGTATCATACAAATTATCATATATTTATAGTTGCAATAAATATATTGTGAAATGAGAGAATATAAAAGAGGCGTAATCTGGTCTGAGTATTCAGATAAGCATCACTCTGGTAATAACATTTAGGCCAAGATATGACAGATAAGTAAGAGTTAGCTGGAAAGGAGGAATGGCAGATGGAATAGTAAATTGGGGATGAATTTTGGGCACTGTGGGTGAATGAGAAGCCAAATGATTGAGAGGACGTGACGGAGGAGGAAAGTGGCATAAGATGAGGCTGTGGAATTAGGGAGGGACAAGAAACGAGTCATATTAAAGCTGGTCTATATCCTAAGACTAATAGGAAGTCATCGAAAGGTTTTAATGAGTGCAGTTACAAGGTCAGGAGGACATTTCAAAGATCACTTTTGTCAGGACACGAGGAAAAAGAGGGATAAGAAGGAGAAGGGTGAAGTCCTGTTAGAAGATTCTGAAAAGCTTCCATGAGAAAGATGTGGTAGGTTGGATTAGAACTCGGGCAGTGAAACTGTAAATACATGTTTGAATTAAAAAAAATATTTAGAACGGGTTTTGTCTAGACCGGAATATTATTAAAGATATGTCCAAGATGACTAGGCAAGTGGAAGGCTGGAGATGCCACTTATTGAGGTAGGAAACACTATAGATGGAGAATATTTTCTGGGGAAAAATATTATGAGGTCAGTGTTGCATTTACCTGTGAAACATCCAGGCCGAAATGTCAAATCAGCGATTAGATATTCAGGCTGAGGTCTAGAGCCTGGAAAAAAAGATTTAAGTTGGAAATATCAGTGTGAAAGTCATAGCCTTTGAGGTGCTAATGAAACCATGGGCACAGAAAATGCGACTTAGGGGGAAGTTCTAGACCGGGACAGCAAAATAGCCATGAGGAGTCCTGAGTTTTTTTTTATATCTATTTAGTGGAGGAACAATAACCGTGAAAGGCTCTGAGAAGGAGTGGCCAAAAGGGCAGGTAGAAACAGAAGACTATTGCACCAGCCAGGTCAAAGGAGGACTGTCTGCAGAACATGGTGGTCAACGTTACCTAAAAGTCAAGAAAATGTGGTGAGTGCAGAGATTGCCTGAAACTGGAGATCTGGATACTGCTGGACCTTTTGGACAGTCATTGCCAAAAAGTGATGGAAGCAGAAGGCAAAATGCAGTGGGAGATAAGAAAATAGAGAAACATACACAGAAAGCTCTTTAAATGTGGTGAGAAAAGAAGAAGATTGGGACAGCAGCTGGATGGAAATGATCCAAATGGTATAGAAGACATTTTTTTCCACCATCAGTTAAACTAAGGGACCTCCAAGAACCCTTTCAACTCATAAACTCCACCATGGTATCCCCCAGTAGTCAAGGCAAGAGTTAATAGCTGTGTTTTTTACTGTGTTCATTCTCAACTCATGACACAAATCCTGTCAACTTGCAGACGCTACTAAGTTTTTTGAAAGATTAAAGTTGTTATTAGTGGACTACCTGCTAGCGTTCATGAAATACGTACAGGAAATGAAAGAACTGTTTGACTAGAGGTGTAATAAGAATAAAGGCCAAGATCTTTCAAAACTGAAAATGTGATATCCTTGTGAACAGAATGACTAAGTGAGCAAAAAGAGAGGCAGAGCTCTTGGTAAGGGAATATACACTTATTGGTCAGTGAAACCACCGATGCAGATATATACACATTGGAAATGATTAATTTAGAAAGTACAATTGGCCCAGCAGCCAGAAGCCCTGTATTTCTTTTTTAACAGTCAGTATTGGAATGATTGTCAGGTTGCAAGATCTATAAGGAAATGATTGAAAGCCAGAGAGAGTAAAGATGAAAGTGCCTTCTTTCTTGAGTTTCTCAAAAAAAATATTGGCTTGATTGCTTATCAATAACTGTCTGGTTACTGGTTTTAATGCCTGATGTGAGAAAAGCTTTAGAAATGTACCTAGGCTGATGCTTAATATTTGGGGTTATCTACAGTCCGCAAAAGGTCATTCAGCCTAGTGTGATACCAACCTGGAGACTAGAAGACCTAGACTCTAAAACTAGAATTAACAACAATAGCTAACATGCAATTGCATCCCACTGTGCCCCTAAATTTGCTGTTTGCAGTGCCTAGTATCTAATTTCCATAACAGTAAGAGTTAACATTTATTTAGTGCTTACTACATGCCAGACACTGAGCATGTATTATCACATGGAACCTTCAAAATACTTTTCATTTTACAGAGGGAAAAGCTAAGGACAGGACAAATAGCTTGATTAAGAAGTTTGCATAGTTATGAAGTGTTTCATCTGGTATTTAAATTCAGCTGGATGCTGACCAAGAATTATGAAACATACCAGAACATTCATTCTGCAGTGAATACATCCAGGCAAATAAGGACCAGCTGGGAAAGAGGCATCACCTCCATCGAAGCCAGCAAGGGCTAGAGAGTGGAACAAGTACCCACCCATGGTTTCAAAGCCTCCATCCTCCCTCAGAAAGGTAGAGAGAGTTTTCTGATTCATGTAGGTGTCATCTTGGGGAGAAGAAAGAGAAATGGGTGGAAATATTGATAATTTACTCCCAGAGGATTCTTTTAAACTGTTAGGAATCCCATTTGTATTGTAAAAAACTGAAGTGTCATTAGCTGGCAAGGGTTTTCTTTTTCTTCCTATCCAGAAGATTTGGGGTTCAGAACCAATCCTTGATGAGTTATACAAAAATAGGAAACATTCCATTTTTTTGGATACCTGTGAAATCGGTGATGCTGCTATGTTACAGGGAACAGGCTTTGTTTGTTTGTCCCCAAACAACCCTGACTGATACAGCTACTGATATTATATATCCAGTACAATTTCTTTGATAAAATACTGGAAATATTTACACTTCTTCACCTTTGCAGTTCTCTCCCACATTGATGCCTGATACAAGGGAGAGCTTCTCTAACAGCTTAAGGTCACAGTGGTCATCTCGTGTCAACATTTTTGTGTGGTCCCCTGTCCCTGAACCTTTCAGAACAGGAAATCCAGGTACACATTTCAAGGTAATAGCAGGGGGAGGGGCTTGTTGGACAGTGCAGAAGAAGGGATCAATGTCTTAAGTGTGGTCCGAGGTCGTTTGATGTTTCTCCATGGTCCTTGAAAGGCTGCACTAGGGAGAATCCGTGGAGTTTGCAGATAGCAGGATTTAGATGTAAAGATTTACAGTAATTACCTGAATAATTCATGACAAAAACTTAAAAAGGATTATTTTCTGAGTCAACTGAATCATAGCTTCATGGCATATCATTGTTGGGAGGAAATTTAGAGATTGTGTGGTTCATCTCTCTCAGACTGAGATTTTTTTTTAACATTTTTATTGGAGTATAATTGCTTTACAATGGTGTGTTAGTTTCTGCTGTATGATAAAGTGAATCAGCTATACATATACATATATCCCCATATCTCCTCCCTCTTGCATCTCCTTCCCACCTTCCCTATCCCACCCCTCTAGGTGGACACAAAACACCGAGCTGATCTCCCTGTGCTATGCGGCTGCTTCTCACTAGCTATCTGTTTTACATTTGGGAGTGTATATATGTCCATGCCACTCTCTCACTTCGTCCCAGCTTACCCTTCCCCCTCCCTGTGTCCTCAAGTCCATTAACTACATCTGCATCTTTATTCCTGTCCTGCCCCTAGGTTCTTCAGAACAATTTTTTTTTTAAGATTCCATATATATATATTAGCATACAGTATTTGTTTTTCTCTTTCTGACTTACTTCACTCGGTATGACAGACTCTAGGTTCATCAACCTCACTACAAATAACTTAATTTCATTTCTTTTTACGGCTGAGTAATATTCCATTGTATATATGTGCCACATCTTCTTTATCCATGCGTCTGTCAGTGGACACTTAGGTTGCCTCCACGTTCTGGCTATTGTAAATAGTGCTGCAATGAACATTGTGGTACATGACTCTTTTTGAATTATGGTTTTCTCAGGGTATATGCCTAGTAATGGGATTGCTGGGTCATATGGTACTTCTATTTTTAGTTTTTTAAGGAACCTCCATACTGTTCTCCATAGTGGCTGTATCAATTTACATTCCCACCAACAGTGCAAGAGTGTTCCCCAGACTGAGATTTATAGACAGGTACCCGAGATGACAAGTGGAGTTAATGCAGGAAAGGGACTTCTGGTCCAGGGTTCTTACGGCTCAATGACTTTAATCCTCCAACGGGTAGGTTTTACTCCTTTTTTTTTTGATAATGATTCATTCTTAGTGTATCAATTGGACAATCTGTATGGTGAACTTAGAAGCTCTCATTTGTTTATTCATTTATTGAAAAATTTCAGAGAATTTTCTGTTGCTAAGTACTGGACTAGGCACTGGTAAAAGAAGAAGGTTAAAATATAGACCCTTCCCTTATAGAATTTGAGTATAACAGGAGAGACAGATGTGAAAGTTCAGAGTAAGTCACACAACCTAAACAGCCTGAATCTCCTTTGCAATTACTGAGTCTAGGTGACTCTCACTGACAGTGCATGGGGGTGAGATGACTGAGCCTCCTCTCTTTCTGCATGATTTGCCTAGCACGTTAATAATGAAAATATTCCTGCAATAGGTATCCTTGATCATTTAAGAGAACACATTATTTTTCAGCAAATGCAACGCATTAATGCATATACAAACAATGCCCATGGTGACTGCTATCCACAGATTAGTTAGAGCAGAAAATGGCAACTTGGTAAATATTCCTATAGCTGTCAGGCTGTTCTGCAGTGTCCTTAGCTCTGAAGAGGGGCTTCTAGAGCTACTGCCAAGGGTCAAGTGAAAGTCCAGCAGCTCCTCTCTTCCACCAGGTCAGTTACACACCCATTACTTCAGTTTTTAGTCTTGCACCAGGGATTTCATTTCACCAAAGTGTTCACTGCTTTAAATAGCATGACAAATATTGATTTCAGGTAAGTCCTTGATTTTCAAAATGGGGAAATTGAAGACCAAGAAATTAAGTAATTTTGCTAAATTCCCAACGTTGGTTAGTAGCCAAACCGGAGTGAGGCTAGCATCCCATTTCCAGCCTGGTACTCCTTCCACCACTCTCCCCTGCTCCTTCCTTCCTTACTCATGAGAACCTGCTACCCCTGTGATGGGAAGTGCCAACCATTGGCTCTTATCCCTGAACTTGGAAGTCAAGGATCTATAATTTTTGCAAAATAGACTTGGCTTGTGAGTCATTTCACAGAGCTAGACTGACTTTCCACTGAAAGCTTACTGAAATAGGAAACTTGATCTATCCTTGAAAGAATCCTGTGACATTTGACAAAGCTGTTATCTTAATGAAGAGGACCACACAAGTATACGTCCATGATCCAAATAACATCTTAAAAGTGGCACCAAAATGAAATTGTTTTGTTGCACTTCTCTGAGTGCAACAAAGCCTGCATCATGAGAATAAAATGAAAATAAGAGTCACATATGAGATCACACTCATAAGGAAAACAGACCCTAACACATGTTTATGTACTTAAGAAATTATCTAAGAAAATGAACATGCAGCAGCGGGTACCACAAAATATAAATGAGCATCTGATTATTTAAAAACAAAATGATTTTGATAATTTAATCTTTCGTTTTATGCTGAGTAATTTTTTTCAACCTTGATCATCAATGTACACAATTTTTCAGGGAGATTAAAAATGGCCATATTCTACATTTATATTCATTCCTTGGTACAAATCTACACATATGTAGCTCTGACTCTGGCATATACACATACACACACATAAAGTACACTTTCTATTAACACACACTTACAAATATGCATAAATTAATTTTAGAGTTGAATAGACTTGCAGATTCAAGAAGTAAAAGACAAAAATTATAAAAAGATGAGAGTTTTGTAGATTTAATAATACCATTAAATTAACAATTGATCTTGAAAGCTGGACTCGAAAGTGGTAACTTCTCAATTTTGCATAATCCCCAGCAGTGAACTACAAACTTTTCTCTGTAAAGGACCAGATAGGAAATATATTACATTCTTTGGCCTGTATGTTTCCTACTGCAACTGCTCAACTCTTCTAGGGAAAGCAGCCACAGATGATAGGTAAACGAATGGGCATGGCTGCATTCACTTATGAAGACTGGCATTGCATTTCATAAAACTTTTATATGTCATGAAAGTGTCCTTCTTTTGATTTTTTTTGGTACAGTTTAAAAATATAGAAAGCATTCTTAGAGCAAGGATTATGTAAGACAGGCAGGGCTGGATTTGACCTATGGGCCACAGTGTGCCGACCACTGCATGCAGCATCTAATATATTCTTATCAATAATTGTAGATATTCTCTAAGGGTAGTACAGTTTTCTTTTTTGTCCAGAAACGGAATGGACTGTCTTGGGAAGTATTAAATACCCTACAGTGGAGTTGTTCAAGTAGAGCTCAATTATTTGTCTGTGGACTTTCAGGAAGTTTTTCAAACTCAATTGAGAAATGACAATATTTAGAATAAATATTCCCAAACTTGGAGATTTAATATTATACTTCACACATTCAGTATGATAACTAAAGACCATAAATTCAAATTTGTGACATATCTTTCATATACTTACATGGTCCTTGTCTTCACAAAACCCAGATATAAGTTTAAAGATTCAGAATACTTTAGGTATATTTCTATTTAAAAATTGTAAGCTAAATTTTCTCATAGGCTAGATTAATGCCTTTCAGTCAAAATTACTCAAAAAAAAAAATCTATTGAGCTCCTACTGGGTGCTGGGCACAGTTCAAAGTGTGGGATGGTACAGCAGTGAATGAGATTACATTCTTGCTGCCAAGAAGCTTGCATTCTATATTCTGTACATACACTGTTAAAAACAAGCAAACTGCTGACTAGTGCATTGCATATAATAGTAATTGGCATGAAGAAATTAAAAGCATACATTGACAGAGTGGCAGAGTGATGGTGGCCAGGTAACATTTGAGTTAGAACCTAGATGATATTAAGGAGTCAATCATGAAAAAAAAAAAACCTTGGAAAGTGTAATTCCAGACAGAAGGGACAGCCATGAGGTGGAAAAGAAATGGAAATGTTAGACATAGGGATGGAATGTTGCCATGGCCAGGGCAAAGTAGCAGAGGGAAAGGCACAAGATGTAGCAAGTAAAGTAGACAGAAGTCAGAGCATCCGGGGTCTTGTAGACCATGGTTAAGGGCTTTGGCATTATTCTACAAGTACTGAGAAGACATTGGAGAGTTTGGAACACAAGAGTGACAAGATAAGATTTACTTTAATATATATTATATAGAAATATAATATGGCTCCTATGTAGAAATGAAGCTGTAGAGGATAAGAGAAAAAGCAGGTAGCCCTGTTAGGGGACTGATGCAGAAATCCAAGGATACCTTGGCTGTGGAAATAGCCATGCAGGTCAAGAGAGCTGAATGGTTTCAGATATATTTGGGAGGTAGAGTTTCTGATGCATCAATTTTGAAGTATGAGGGAATTAGAGGAATCTGGGAGAAGTCTTAGCATTTTAACATAAAGAACTAGGTAGAGTATATATTTTACTAAGGAGGAGACATTCAGTAATGATCAATTATTGTTAAATTGATCTGGTTTTTTTTTTTTCATTTTTTTCTGTCCCCTTAACCACTCTAAGCCTCGGGTTCTTCAACTACCAAAGAACATAATATCTCATATTATTACATAAAATAAATGAAATAATGTATATAGCACATCATTAGGTCTTACTACAAGTAGCTCTATTTATCATTTCTCCTGAATATAATTGGACTTAATAGTAAGTACCGTTTGTCAAACACCTAGTTCCATTTATTTGTGTTTTCTTCAATTCCTTTCATCAATGTCTTATAATTTTCAGTGTACAGATCTTCTTGGTTAAATTGATTTCTTAGTAGTTTATTCTTTTCATTATATTTTAAATGGAATTGTTTTATTTATTTCTTTTTCAGATAGTTCATTGTTAGTGTATGATTTTATATCCTGCAACTTTACTGAACTTGTTTATTAGTTCTAACAGCTTTTTGGTGGAGTCTTCAGGGTTTTCTATTTATAAGATCATATCATAAAATAGATAACTAAGAAGAACCTACTGTATAGCACAGGGAGCTCTACTCAATACTCTGTAATGACCTATATGGGAAAAGAATCTAAAAAAGAGTGGATATATGAATATGCATAACTGATTCACTTTGCTGTACACCCGAAACTAATACAACATTGTAAATCAACTATACTCCAATAAAAATTTTTAAAAAAGACCATATCATCTGCAAAAATTTTCTTTCTTTCTTTTTGATTTGGATGTCTTTTATTTCTTTTTTCTTGCCTAATTACTCTAGTTAGGATTTTGATCTATCCTGGAGGGTATTTTGCATATGCTTGAAAAGAAAGCATATTCTACTGCCTTGTGCAGAATATTCTATATATGTCTGTTAGTGTGGAATTTTCTGTATGTGTATATATATGTTTGTTTATTTGATCTAAGGTACAGTTCAAGTTTAATGTTTTCTTATTCTCTGTCAGGATGACAACTGGGTTATTGAAGTCTCCTACTATTATTTATTGTTGTATTTTTGTATTGTTGTCTATTTCTCTCTTCAAATCTGTTAGTGTTTGCTTAATATATGTAGATGCTTTGATATTGGGTGTATATATATTTACAATTGCTATACCCTCTTAACGAATTGACCCCTTTTTCATTATATAATGAACTTCTTGGTCTCTTGATACAGTTTTGACTTAAGTCTATTTTGTCTGATATAAGTGCAGCCACCTTGCTCGCTTTAAGTTCCCATTTGAATGTAATACCCTTTTCCATCCCTTCACTTAGAGCCTATGTGTGTCCTTAAAGCAGAAATGAATCTCTTGTAGGCAACATATATGTGAGTCTTCTTTTTTAATCCATTCAGCCTCTCTAAGCCTTTTGATTGGAGAATTTAGTCCATTTCAACTTAATGTAATTATTGACAGGTAAGGACTTACTAATGCTAACTTATTAATTGTTTTCTGGCTATTTTGTAGTTTCTTTTTTCTCTTTTGCTGTCTTTGTGAATTTACTGTGGTGGTATGCTTTGAGTCCCTTCTCTTTATCTTTTGTGTATTTACTGGAGGTTTTAGCTTAGTTTTTTTTTTTTTTATCATGAGGCTTACATAAAACACCTTCTTGTACATATGGTCTATTTTAAGCTGATAACAACTTAACTTTGATCACATACAAAAACTCTACCTTTTTACTCCCCCCACATAATTTTTTTATGATGTCACAATCTACCTCTTTTTATATTGTGTACCTATTAACAAATTATTATGTCTATAGTTATTTTTAATACTTTTGTTGTTTAATCTTTATACTAGAGTTAAGTGATTAACAAAATACTATATTACAGTATAAGTATTCTGAATTTGACTATATACTTACCTTTACTAGTATGGTTTATCTTTCCTATGTTTTCATGTTAATAATTATATCATTTTGCTTCAGCTTGAAGAACTCCTTTCAGCATTTCTTGTAAGGCAGATTGAGTGGGGATGAACTTCTTTACTTTTTGTTTGTTTGGGAAAGTCTTTCTCTCTCCCTCATTTTTGAAAGAAAACTTTGACGACAAGCAAAGTATTCTTGGTTGACAATTTTTTTTTCTTTCAACACTATGAATACATCATCCTAATCTCTCCTGGCCTGCAATATTTCTGCTTAAAGATCCTCTGATAGCCTTATGGGGGTTCTCTTATATATGAGGATTTTTTTTTCTCTTGCTGCTTTTAAAACTTTGTCTTTAATTTTTAGACAGTTTTATTATAATGTGTCTTAGAGAAGATCATTTTGAATTGAAAATCTGGGTGACTTATTAGCTTCATGAACTTGGATGTCCAAATCTCTCCCAAGATTTGGGAGATTCTTAGCCATTATTTCTTAAATAAGATTTCTGCCCCTTTCTACCATGGGACTAGCTTGGCACTAGGATGAGTCCAAAACCTGAGGCTTTGGGAGTCACCCTGGAACCTGGGGTTTTGGGGGGCTGGTCTGGAGTTAGGATCTGTGGTGGCCAGTATGATGCTGGGGTGGGGTTGGAGCCTGAATCCCTAGGAGCTGGTCTTGAGGCTGGGGCCACAGGAGCTGGCCTGGTGCTGGAGTGGGTAGAAAGATTTGGTCTGCAGTAATTGGCCTGGCACTGAGCCCACCTGAGAGCCTGGTGCAAGTTCCCACCTGGAGCCTGGGTTCATGGGGGCTGATTGTGAGCCTGGAACTACCTGGGTCCTCACAAGCCGGCTGACACTTGGATAGGCTGGGGGCCTGGTTTCAGGGCAGCCCACCAGGAGCCACCTAGACCTTGGGAGTAGTCCTGATGCTGGTACAGAACAGTGCTGGGATCCACTATAAAGTCTGGCACTCACTTCACTCTCCTTTTCTCACAGGGAGGGTGTCTCTTTCCATGCTGAGTTGCCTGGATTTCAAAGAGAGGTGATGGGGGTAGTGTGAACTATCTTTCCTACCCTCCTCAATGTGTCTTTTCTTATGTCTGTGCTTCATCTAGGTGCTATCTTCCCTCACCTGGAACTCTTAGCTCTAGGGAGGTATTTTTGTGTACAGATAATTTTTCAATTTAATGTTTCTGGGAGGGTACAGGCACTAGAAATTCCCATACAGCAATTTTGCTGATATCACTCCCCTAGATATTTCTGATCCTACTTTACAGATGACAAAACTGGGTCCCTGAGTGGATGAATATTTTATGTGAGGTCAAATAACTCATTAGAGCGGGTCAGGGTAAGAACTCAAATGTGTCTGCCTCCAGTGTCCATGTACTTTCTCTTACAAAATCCCTTCTTTCCAGAAGTGAAATGCAGTGAAAATAAAGATAATTACTCCTTTTAATAAATAATTAACTATAACCACATTTGCCCTCTTTGGGGTAGAATAATACACATTGGTGGGAGGATACATCTTTATACTGCTCCCTTCTTTACAAATGCAAGTGAAGCCACATCCAGATGTTGAATCATATCAAAGGAAAGGTTGTAGTGCCAAAGATTCCACCAATGCTTTGGCTGTCAAAAGTTGAAAACCTCAGATAGATGGCCTTTTGTTGAGGAGAAAACCATAATAACTCATAGTTTTTA
Organism: Delphinapterus leucas; assembly: GCF_059928025.1. Taxonomy (NCBI): domain Eukaryota; kingdom Metazoa; phylum Chordata; class Mammalia; order Artiodactyla; family Monodontidae; genus Delphinapterus; species Delphinapterus leucas. The sequence continues at coordinate 11,763,794 of NC_143145.1, forward strand.
AAGACTGACAGAGCTGAGATTTTGGGTGAAAAATAAATTATACTGTGCATTAAAGTGGAAAAACTCTAAGAAGTTTTTTTCAGGTAGTCCAAACTAGAGGTAAAGAGGAGCCCAGGAGCTGGGGGGGAAAGAGTGAAGTATATAAAGGAAGTGAGTGCCTGGCTAATACGGCAGCCAGGAGATCCATAAGGAAGACGCCAGCCAGTGAGAAACCTCTGTGAGGAGTGAATCTATAGAACTCTGGGAAGTTGAGACCTTATTAATAATTTCTCTTGGTTTTCTGCATAGTGCCACCAAAAATACCCTTCCTTTTTCTTTCTCTGAATCTTTAATCAAAACAGGGAAAGAAGCCCAGATTCTGCATTTGGGTTGACTCAAGCTAGGAAGATAAGAGCCTCGAGTGGCAAGACACAAGTGAGACCAAGAACCCAGAAAAGAAACTTGGAAGACTAGGGGAAATTTGTGACCTTCCCCAGCAGAAATCCAAGCAGATTTAATAGGAGGATGTATTATGGCTGGGTTTTTCAGTATATGTAGATGGAAGCTTGAGCCTATTTATTTCAGTATTAAAGGAAAATGGTGACCAACAACCATCAACTGTAGGATTTACGAGACACTCAGATATCTGGTACTTGGGTCATAAAAAGGATACTGAAATCACCCAAACTGTCTAGCACGAGAGAAACAAAGTTCTTTGCACAAATCTCTTTCCACATTTTTACTTTCACTCCATCACGCACCCTAGAGTCCATCAACATCAAGTGATGTGCCTTCTGCAGATACACTGTGATTATTCAGACCACCATCTTTTTCTCCCTCTGAAGACCCTTCTCCATCTGCTACAATTCTACTTAGACATCAATATCATCTCCTGATTAAGACTTTTTTTTTACTCTCTTGGTTCTTTCCTCCTTAATAGCATCTTAGGTCTATTTCTGCTAAAATGTTGGCAACTCTGGATTATCACTACTTTTGATGTTACTCTCTGCCCATCTGAACTGTAAGCTCCTTGAGTGAAGGGAAAGACATTACTCAAATCTTTGTTCAAGGACCTAGCACAGTGCTGAAATATAGATGTTCAATAAATCTTGATTAGATACATGACCAAATGCTTGAATGGTGTCTCGTTAAACAACTTTGTTCAAAACTGTACGAGGAGAGCTCAAATGTGATGCTTGAGTTTTCTCTGGATTCTTACCCCACCTCAGTCACCATCTGTGATAGAGAAGCTATGATTATATATTCCTTGTGAGTATGATCACAACAATAAAATCACAGCCTCAGCCAACAGAGTTCGTGGAAACCAGGCTCCACTCCTTTGAGCTCCTGAGGAATGTAAGACTTTGATTTTACAGTTTACTTCCTTTTCTCTCCTGAAATATTGGTTTCTAGTTTGACTGTCTCATTTTTTAAAAACATTTGAAATAACTTCAAACTTACAAAAAATTTGTAAGAATTAAACAAAAACAAACCTTATATACCCTTCATCCAGATTCAACCAATTGTTAAAATTTGCCACATTTGTGTTATCATTCTCCCTCTAATATATGTGTATGTGTACATGTATATTTATATATACATGTATATATATATATATATATATATATATATATATATATATACTTTTTCCCTTAAATTAGTGATAGTAAGCTGCAGATATCTTGTCCCTTTACTGGTAAATACTTCAATCTGTAGTTCCTAAGAGTAAGGGTATTCACCTCCATAACCACAATACAATTATGAAGATCAGGAAATTTAACATTGGTACAATATTACTAATTAGTCTATGGATCATAGTCAAATTCCACTAACTGTCCCAAAAATATCATCTATATCAATTTTTCCTGGTCCAGTATCTAATTTAGGATCACATATTGCATCTAGATGCCGTGTCTCTTGGTCTCCTTTTTTGGGGATGTTTCCTCAGCCTTACAGTCTTGCATAAGACAGACACTTTTGAATAATACCAGCCACTAATTGTGTAGACAGCGCCTCAGCTTGGGTTTGGCTGATATTTCCTGATGATTTGATTCACATTATGCACTTCGGGCAGAAACACCACAAGTGATGTCAGTACATCTCATTAGGAGTCACATAGTGTCAGCCCATTTTTGGTGACATTTTCTCTACAAACTACTTAATAATTACAAACGTAATGATAGTGACTGTACAACAGAGAAACCTGGCAAACACATCTTAATCAAATGATCAAAGTTAACATTACCAGTAGCTGATTTTTTAAAAAGTTAAAAATCTACTTCAATAAAAGATTCAGCTATTTTAAGAACTTACATGTCACCCATGCAAATTACATGTTCTGGGGGAAAAAAAGCCATGAAAAAACCTGACTGTGGTGTTTACAGCAATATTTACTCAGCACCCAGTGCATAAAATCTAGAATGATTTTGATAATGTTCAACTAACCCCAAGTCCTTCATAACAAGTTAGTTACTGGTAACACTTCTACATATATTTTTTAATCTTCCCATGACCTTATATACAAATGAGGAAACAAAAGTACCTTGGCCAAGGTTGTAAATCTCAAGCATAATGCTGGAATGTAAGTGCTCTTTTGTCTCCCTGCAAGCCCAGTGTTCTTCACTCTGCACATATTTATTCAAAACCAGTGAAAATATGGGTCCTCGACATTAGAAAAGCGCTCAACTGGAGCTATGGGGAAGGCCAGGTACTACTTATTTTCATACTATTAGATAGCACTCTAACTCCCTCATTAAAAGAATAATTCAGAGAAAGAATGTGGAAGAAGACTGTGGATGTGGGAGCAGTGTGAGGGTTAAGCAGGGCAGGTGGTGGAAGGGAAAAAGATTCCAGTTTCCCCCACAGGAGACCAGTCCTGCCTGCAGCCTTCCAAAAGGCAAACCATGCTTATCTGGATACAGGTATTTCTGGGTGAGCTCAAGTACCCTTTACGGAGAAAGCAGGAAGCTGTATTTAACTGTAGATAAGAACTTAAAAGCAACAGCTATATATAGCACTCCTGTCCATAAGAAAACCCCAAAGCTTCCAAAGAGTTCCAAATTCTTCAAGCTACAGATAAACCTCATTTATGGGTGAGACACTCATTAAGCAAATATTTGGAAGAGATGTCATGAAAGGGAGGTCGTGATGATGTTGCCCATGCAATTTCCAGAAGGAAGATGTGGAACAGGACCTGACTGAGGACAGGGGGTGGCAAAGCGGCCTGCCTTCGCTCTTGAGCTGAGCAAAAGGGAGTCCCTTTCTTCCACTTTGAGTCTACAGTGTAAACTCACCTGTACCTGTGAAGCCAGTGAGTGAGAGAGGAAAGATGCTTTGCAATGTTGGACATTTGTAGCTACTGACTTTTGGAAAGAGTCACTTGAATTCTACAAAGGGTGGGTGGGCTACAAGATACCTCCAAAGGGGAAGTGGAACCACAAACACTGGAGAGGTAACCGAGTCCTTAAACAGTAGGTTGCAACCACTAGGAGGAATCTTTCCAAAGTGTACACTTTCTTCTCCCACTTTGCCCTTTCAGGAGGATGGGTGGACCAGTGAGTGCCTTGGGGATAAACTATCCGGATCACTTTCTTTTTATTAGCAGCTGTTGCATTCTCTGTCCAGCAGCAGGTAGATAATTCTCCTTGCCTCTCACTTGGTCACAGCTCTACTCTCCAGGGGTGCATTACTTTCTCCTTGCTGACCCCAGCAATTTAGACTGTTTTGCTCTCATCTTCACAGCTGTCACCCCCAATTTCTGCATTCGGGCATCCATTTGTTAGACTAAGTCCATCCTCTCCAGTTACCCCCTTTCCTGTTTCGCTTGAAGACCAGCACACAAGACCAAGGGTGTAAGACCGTAAAGCAACACAGGGGACAGGCAGAGCAGTTAAGAGTTCAGTTTCTGAAGTCAGACACACCTGAATTTGAACAGGGTCCCTCCTGTTACGAAATTGTGTGACCTTAGCCAAGCCTAGGTATCAATTTCTTCACCTGCAAAATCGACACAATAATAAATCTCATGTTTCGCACAGTGCATGCAAAGCTCTTGGCATATAGTAAGGACTTAATAAATCTTAGTTATTAGTATTGGTGTCGTCATCATTACAGTCACTGTTGCCATCAGTACCACCACCATCCCCTTCTTCTTTAACTGTTACAGAGAAATAGATGAGAAATAAAATTCATGGGCTTGAAAATTTCTAGCAATTTCAGAATCTCACTAAATTCTGTGGTTTTTCTTTAGGAATATGTCTTGATCCTTTTACTTGTGGCATTTTCTCTTACTAGGGATGTCTTTTTCTCAAGAGAGGAGGTAAATTTACATGGTAAGGAGAAGGAAAAGGTCTATGCCTACCTCCACCCACAACACCTGGCACAGCCGGTCCCAGGTGAGGATCTGAAGGAAGCAGAGCAGGGGCGCGGCCACCCAGAGTGTTTCGACAGTCTCTTTGTTCCCCTTTGCCCTGGGTCAAATGCAGAAGACCCAGCACTTGGGCTTCCCTGGCCTTGGCACTTACCACACTATGTCCATTGTACGCTCCAGGGCTGTGGTTGGTTTTCTTAGCTGCCTCCCTGACTAGATTACAAGTGCCTCTAGAATGGGAGTGTGTTTAATTCATCTCCGTGTTCATCAGCCCAAGCACAGCACAGAAGGAAGGAGTTCAAGCAGGGTTCCCTCTTTCTCATCACTTTTCTCAGTCTCACTTTCTGTTCCTCTTCTGTCAGTGAAGAATCACATCAGGACAGAATCATAGATGTAAATAACCCTAACCCTCCCCAAACACACACCCACTCCAGTGGACAAATGAGGAAATGGGCTCCAGAGGGAATACCCCGTGTCTGGGATCTCACAACAGGTGAGATGAGGATGGGCAAGTCAGAGTTTCTGGGCCTCATTCCCACACAGCCTCTGTATTCTAGGGCTTGTAGGCTCTGTTGAGTGCTCAGCATTTGGGGGAACCCCGGACAGGTGACTCACCACAGAGAACTACCTTGTTTCCACAGGAAGGATCACCTGCACTCCTTTCCTCATGCCCTTCTTGATCGAAAACTGCCCCTGACATCCAGTGACCACATCCTCTCTTGTCATTTACACCTTGCTAGGGTCTTCCCCTTCCTCCTCCCCCACCTCCACTTTCTTGCAAAACTGGCTCATTCTGGGCATCAGTCAAATTCCTTTGTACTAATGTAAGGGTGGGTGCTAAAATGGTCACATCTATATATATTTTTAGAAAGGCCTTTAGAGGTCAGTGTCTCTAATTAAAGGAGAGATTGCAGGTCCTGGGCTTAGGAGGGTATACATGGTTAGGTGGCACTTCCAGATTATGGGGCTGTGGAGGGATGGGGAGGCAGCTGGACATGATGTACCTCATGCATCCTGTGCCATTGGATGTGTTGCTAGGTCAGATAATTGGCGAGTGAAACATATATTACCTGACCCAGAGAATCCGGAATATTTCACACTAGTGCCCGAAGTCTTGATCACATTGCCTCCTCCTTCCATGTAAGTAGAAATAATAGTAATGGAAATAATTGTTATCAGAGCTATCACTTGTCTAATGATTTTTCACTGTGTGCAGGTAATATGATGTAAACCTCAGCCGCACTTCAAGGTAGGAGCTATTATACACAAAACCAGACTCAGAGAATGTTACACGGCTCAGAAGTGGCTTTCAATCCAGGGGTGCCTTACAGCAAAGCCCACTCCTTGCATCTCCCTCTGTGGTGGCCATGATCACATGGGTCTGTTTGGCAGAGATGCAGGAGGGCAGGGTTGAGTGATAGGAGCACAGAGATGGAGAGGAATACCTGGAAAGGGATCACTGATGGGAAGCCGAGGGGTCATTTGTTTGTTTGTTTGTTTCCTTTGGGTCCCAAGGCATTTGAAAGAGCATATAACTAAGCAGGGTCAGTGGTTGCCAATTCAAGCAACTTCCTCCCTTTGTGTTATACCTTTCCTGGCTCACAGATTTTTGCCACCTTTCAGTAACTAGAGGCATTTGAGGATTTAGATTCTGGACTAGAGCTCAGACAGACTGAAGTTTTGGATGACTGCATTCTGGGGAGATCGTCATTTTTTTCTTAGCATCAGCCCCCGAGGGATGCTAAGAAAACCAGGGCAGAAACCCCCTGTGCTGGCTTGTTCCGACATTCAGGAGCTCACAGTTGACAAGTCCTTTCCCAGTCCAACTATCCTCTCATTCTGATCTCTTAAAGATCTCCACAGCTTTGCTCTGAAGATGGCCTGAGAGGACTTCACAACTCTCACTTTCCTTCTCTGAAATATTTGGGAGCTATCACAATAAAGCCTGACCATTGGATGTTTTGAGCAAAATTCTTCTCTCTGGCAAGCTTGGTTCTTTTAAAACCATAGACCTGAAATAGACCAAGTCCAAGCACACTTCTCTTTCTGTTGAGATGCTCACCCACTCATTTCTTTGCAGGGTGAATTGTCCTTTCTACAAAGCCCAGTCACTCCCATCTTCCTGACACACTCAGGTTTAACTCAGAGCTCCCCAGCTTTCCTTCTATCTTGACTGGGCTATTGAACACTGCACTTATTTAGTCTCTGTACACAAGATCCTGAAGACAGGGATTCTGCCTTACCTCTCCATCTCAGCACTTTGACTGGCACATAGAAGGCAATTTATAAATGGTTGTGAAATAAATAATGTGATCCTCTATCAGGCCAACAAAATTGTTGAATACTTCACAAGCCATCAACAGATGGCTCCAAGTCATGTGAGAATTAAATAATACAACTCAGCTCTTCCTCTGGCGTGTAATGTTCTTTGCAGGAGGAAGAACAAGATGGACAAAACACAAAGCGGTAAAATAGCTCCGTGTCCAAGGGCAAAAAGTGAGACGTGAGGGCTTCCCTGGTGGCGCAGTGGTTGAGAGTCCGCCTGCCGATGCAGGGGACACGGGTTCGTGCCCCGGTCCGGGAAGATCCCACATGCCGCGGAGCGGCTGGGCCCGTGAGCCATGGCCGCTGAGCCTGCGCGTCCGGAGCCTGTGCTCCGCAATGGGAGAGGCCATAACAGTGAGAGGCCCGCGTACCGCAAAAAAAAAAAAAAAAAAAAAAAAGTGAGACGTGAGAGGAGCAGGGGAGGCTGAGGGTGTAGGGATAGGCGGGGACATATTATGCTGTGTATACGCACCCTCACTGGGAGTTTAGACTGTATTCTGTACAACAGAGGGAGCCAATGAATGTCTGAAATAAGGGAACGATCGCGATTCTTTTACTTGTTCTCCACTGCAAAGGACTGTGTGAGTCTCGGGGTTTATCAGTCTGAGTGTCAGTTCTCAAAGTTCTAGAAAGGATAGAAAACAAACTTATGGTTACCAAAGGGGAAAGGTGGGGGACAGGGATAAATTGGGAGTTTGGGATTGACATATACACACTACTATATTTAAACAGATAACCAACAAGGACCTACTGTATAGCACAGGGAACTCTGCTCAATATTCTGTAATAACCTAAATGGGAAAAGAATTTGAAAAAGAATAGATATATGTATACGTATAACTGAATCACTTTGCTGCACACCTGAAACTAACACAACATTGTTAATCAACTGTGCTCTAATATAAAATGAAAATTAAAAAAAAAGAAAGGATAGCATTTAGAAACTGTAAGAGATGGCAATGAATCTATACCCCTCCAGCATATAACCAAGATAATTTTAATTTTTCCACAAATGAAATTTCTGAACCAATAATAATTCATCATTACCATTTGTTGAACATTTGCTCTGTACCAATTAACATTCTAAGTACTTATATCTATCAGCTCTCTTAATATTCCCCTTGATCCTCTGAGACTGTTCACAGGTATGGTTCAATCCTGTGTCACAAATCACACGTCTCGTAAGTTCAGGAGCCCATTTCCACCCTGTTCTTTATGTCATCTTAAACACCATGTTCTTTTTGTTTCTTAATCCAAGGATGTCTCCTGATAATCTGCCTTGTTCCTTTGAAGATTGGTTGGAGGGTAGGGTACATTCCTAGAGAGTGCAGGTTTTGCTGTACTTGGTATGGAAAAGGTGTTCAAGTGATGGCTTCTCTATCCTAAGAGAAAAATGACCATGTACAGACACACAGAACTCATTCTTATTTCTACAAGGGGACATAAAAACCCTTTGCTACTTTTTTTTGTCATTTCTATATGGTGGCCCTAATCTAGGCAGCCTTTACCTACAGAATTTTCCAAAATAATTCCTCTTAAAAATCAATTCAGGAGCAAGTTTTTCCATCCTGTCCCTTTATTTGTCGAGGTGCAATTCGCATACAATGTTTGAAATCTTCCTTTCATTTAAGCAGTTCTGCTGGATATTTGAACCATAGAAAATAGATTGGATTTCCAGACATATCACATACTAGTCTTGTACAAGTAACTTAAACTCTAAAATGGGAAGGCCTCAGTGACCATATTACTTGTGATGATGTATTTAAAATAAAGCACAAAATATTTAATAGATATTAGTATCCTCCTTCCCTCTTTTCCAAGGTCATTTTTGGCTCAGATTACAATGATAATCTCTTATCAGATTATTTTTCTTTCTCTTTAAAAGTCCATTTTCAAATTCTATCATCAAAGATTACTGCAGACATTTGATCAGTCCTGCAGGTCAGTAAGAATGGCACTGACAATCTGGGTCAAATTAAGAGGAAATTGATCAAAATTAGGAACACACTCAGCACCATACCATAGCAGGAATTCTTTAAAGAACTGGGTTTGTTTATCCTGACGACAAAGATATTTGTGTCATCGTTTTTAAATATCTAGAAGATTTTTATGTGAAAAGGGAATTACACTTTTTAGTGAAGTCATAAGTGGTAGAAAGTGGAAATTGCAGGGCAACATATTTTGAAACAACTGGAGCCAGAATTTCATAATAGCCTACAGAAAAAAAAAAAAAAAAAAACTGGTTGACTTGGGTGGTCAGGAGGGTAGAGGTGCTCACCTGTAGGCAGGTTGGCCACATGGTGGAGATGTTGTAGAAGGTATTCAGGTACCTTCTGAATAGGGGGTTGGGCTCCATGATCTTGACAGTCCCTTTGAACTCTGAGACGTTGTAACCCTACAAATTCATACTTATTTGTATCTAAACTATCTTGTCTGTGAACTGGTGCAAGGTCGGGCTTTCAGAAAACCTCCTAAGAAATGATCACTGATTTCAAACAATACAATAATCAAATGTTACAGCTGAAATAAAAATACCTCATCTCTAAACCTCATTGTAAAAATGGGCAGGCTGAGAGAGTTAAAATGACCTTCCCAAGATCACATAGCAAAATGTCACTGAGTCAGGGCTCAAAATCTCGAATGAGAGATAAGATACATGTATACATCTCTAAGGAACACTTCAAGGAAAACCCCTTTTAAAAAAGAAAGCTGCATTTGGTAGTATATATGGGAGGGAGATGCAAGAGGGAGGAGATATGGGGATATATGTATATGTATAGCTGATTCGCTTTGTTATAAAGCAGAAACTAACACACCGTTGTAAAGCACTTAAACTCCAATAAAGATGTTTAAAAAATAAATAAATAAAAATTAAAAAAAGAAAGCTGAAATGAATAATCTCTTCTCTCACATTTTATTTACTTAGTAAATATAAAGCACCCTTGCCTTTTTTTATTAACCAAATGATTCATATTTAGTAAAAACTAAGGAGTAAGAAACACAGAGTCTTACTCTTAAATTTCAGAGATAAATGGGACTGAAACAGTAAATTAGCAAGATCTGAAGGAGGCTGCCTGAAGACAATTCTTAACTTGAACTACTGTCCTGGGAAACATTTGATAGCAGACTTGGTGCTTCTAAGGGAATTGAGGAAGCCTATTTCAGGTAAAAATTGTCCTCTCTGGGCAGAAAGCAAAGGAGAGTTACAAAATACCATTGCAGAGGAAAGATAGATGTCGTAGCAGGTGTTTCTCAGAGTGGAGAGTCAAGGAAAGTAGGCAAAATAGGAATCAAATCAACTATGACAATAATTAATGGAGACAACTTTAAAGACTGGAAGAAATTGAGCAAATCGAACATATAGAGGCATAAAAATCTCTGAATATTCACCACTGATATAAAAGGAAATGGCCAGTCTGAGTGGGTCCCATGGATCTGGTGAGCTCTTCATGTCTCTGAATGTTAAGTGCCAGAGCAATCTATGGTTGGGCCATTTCTTTACTTCTTAATGTCTTGCACAGTAACTCAGTCAGCAAAGGTACTCAATTAACAACTTGAGGAATAGAAAGCTGCAACACTGAGATGACCAAGACTGATGCCCCAGGGATCATAATACAGGTCAGAGCCAGTCGTAGGTAAAACCCAGACAACTCTCATTGCAGTTTCCAAATTAGAATGAAATAACAGATTTTCACATCCATCTTTAAGATGATACTGTGAACCCCTCAAAGGCAAGATCTCTGTAATCCATCTCTTTGCCCCTGTGCAAAGCTTAGAACTTACTAAGGGGTAGGTGTGCAATAAATTTTAGGTGAATTAAAGTAAAACTGCACTTCCCTGATATTCCCTAGTGATAAGAAATTATGAATTAATCCCAGGCCTTCTCCTACAAATATACCTGCACACTAGGGGTGTATGTGTTAATGTAGAGTGTATAGACCTAGGAAAAACTTTGTAAATTTGGCTTTTGAATCAGTAAGACGAGTGACTTAACTTCTCCAAGACTCAATTTCTCCAACTATAAAATGGAAGTTAATACACCTACCTCTAGATTTCTTGAACTGTGGTGAGGATAAAAAGAGATTATATACACAAAGTGCCTAGAGCAATGTTTGCCACATAGAAGTGTTTAATAAATGAGGTGGGTTGCCATTATCAACAAATTATTTATTTTTGTTCTCTTAAGACCTGAGTTAAGAAATCACTTTTGCTAACTTTCAGATGTGAGATCTGAGCCATTTAAACCCTCTGGGGATTCAGGCAGGTTCCTGGTACTCAGAGAGGACATATCTGTTAATAACTCCTCACTATAGACCCACACCTTAATAATATATATTCCTGTTTGGGTCTGCTCCCCTGTAAAGATCATGGAATATAATTATGTTGCTTAATTGAATATAACACCCATTAACTTGGTGGGTAAATTTCACAATGTGTGTGGTATTTTCTGTCACTCCCTCTTTTTTCATTTCAGTTTAATTTAGTCCACATCTTCATACTGCTCTAAATTCAGAGTGGGTTTTCCCCCAGTCTCTCTGTTTTGCTGAATTGCATCTTCGGGTCTGTTCAGAAAGAGAATGAGAGATGAGAATGCAGTGATCAAGATTCTTCTCATCTCTGTTGCCTGTAACATAGTTTTTTTTTTTTTAAACCTGAACACAGCAACGGTTGTATGACTAGTAAGGTCTCAAAGAGAAAATCAATATTCAGGAGAAAAAATGTAAAGGTCCCCTAAGTGAAGAGAGTTGTAGACCTTAAATAGCCAATTGCCCCCTCTCTGAGTCTCCAGATCTTTACCTGTTGAAGGAGGAGGTTGGCTATTAGGCCCTCCCATTGGGTCCTGAGGACATTATATATGTTTTATCTCTGCGCACAGTCTTTACCCCCTCCTACCACTTTCATGTAATTAGGGCTTTTGAATATTTAAAGTATTAATGGAGAAGAAAGAAAAACAATAAATAATAAAAAAAACAACAGTGAAACATAATTTGAATTTGGAAGACACCATATATGTATTCTTTTACTGCAGATGCCTTCATTGCACTGAATTTAAAGACACAATGAAAATTGCTTTATGTTTTCTGTATGCTGAATGGCCAGCAATGGGAAATTACCCAAGATACTAATGGAACAAAATTCTTAACCTTTTTCTGGGAAATTCCATCCTCTTCCTGGGGATGAGTAGTGTTGAAAATCTTAATTTCAAACTTAAATAAAAGTTTATGTACTATAATTAAATACTACTAAAAATAGTATGATTTATTTAAAATAGAAAATTAAAAAGCAAACAAAAACCTTATTAACAAAGAATATAGTTCATACATGGTTTCTGGTCAAATCAGTTCAAATTGAATGATACACCTCGGTCACTTTACAGTTTGCAAAAGAACTGCAAAATGATGCTCTGAGAATGGATAACAGAGCACTTGGGGATTTGGAAAAACAATGGTAATAAGCTGTGTGTATTACACATCATAGGTATTTTGGAATAGAGCTGGAATAAAATTCTGGGATCAGAGCTTTTAAACTTGGATTGTAAAGTTAAGTAAAGATTGTTGTAAAGCTTAGAAACGGGTGAAGGAAATCTAAAGTAATTGGTCCAGGTCCATTTTTTGTGCTATTGATTGACCGCTGTAGTCAGCAGTGTTTGGAGGAACAAGTGGTACCATGACACGCTTGTAAGGAAAGTGAAGGAAAAGACAGAAGCCTTAGTGAAGCTTGCAGTTGGGAATGTGATATAATACAATTCAGAGATGTGAAATAGTTTTTGGCCAGGAATTACAGAGAGTGCTATTTGATGAGTTACCTTAAGCATTGGGATTGCCTGAGGAAATGTCCACGTGAGCTTCTCCCTGAGCCAGGCTCAGGGTAAATGAGTAAAACAAAACTTCTCTGAGATAACGGGGTCCCCACCCATGAGGGATCCACCGTTAGGCACTATTGTCCATGATATGGAGAATATCTCCATGATATGAATTTGCAGTCAACCATACCTGAGAAATTTTCACCTTAAACTTTCCTTGCCTTTACAGAAAGCTTGAGTAGTACTTTGAAAACAAATGTGCTCTATAAAGGTAAAAGTCAACACTAGCATTGCCTTCTAAATGGAATACCTCACATTTATGGATAACTTCCCTCCAAAAACCTTAGGAGTTTGTTGCTTGGCAAATGGTACATATTGGATTCGGAATCTACACAGAGGGGAGAAAATAAGGAAAATCCTTGAAAGAATGTCAGAAATAGCTCTTCCTGTAATTTATTTCAGAGTTCATTGCTTTTATGGAAATTTTTTAATATTTTAGTTAAACTTCAAGAGAAGAAAGTGTTGCCAGTCTATTAACATGATGTTTCTTACTGTACATAAAACTTTCTCCAAACTTTTATGCCCTGACCAAATGGTTATTGACACTTCAACAGAAGAAAAAAAAGGAGAAATGAACTAATATGTATAGAATATGTATTATTTACAAGGCACTGTGATAAATATTTTACATCCATTATTTGATTAAACTACCCGTTATAAGCAAATGTATGACCCTCTAAGAGCTCATACATGACTCAGGGTCATATAGCTTGAAAAAGATAGAGATGTGGTTTGAGCAGTTTCTGCAAATGTTTCAGGATTTCCCCTGGACCTGACCTCTTACTCTACAAAGTAATGACCCTAAATGCTCAGTATGAAAGGGATAGAGTTTCTGAGAATTCAGTGGTTCCTGGCAAAATAACTGAGTAAAGGTTCTGAGCTCAGGAGAAGCTTACAACATAACAGGAACCAAAAGAAGGTCAGCAAAGCCAGAGGGGACAGATGAAGTTCAGACCACACAGGACACTATGGACCATGGTAAGGGTTTTAGTCTTTATACTCAGAGGAATGGCAGCCATGAATGTTTTTTTCTAAGATTATAAGATGAGCATATCAGTGATTTAAGAAGATAGCTCTGACTACCAAGTGGAAAATGGGTATAAAGAGGGAAAGCCATTCAGTTAAATGGCTATGACAGAAATCTAAATAAAAAATGGTGGTGGTTTGGACTTGACTATTGGCTGTGGAGAAAGTAAGAAGCAGGTAGATTCAAGATATAAGAAAAATCAGCGTGGCTTCGTGATTGGATGAGGTAAAAGAGAGGATTATATCAATCATGACATCAGAATTTTGACATAAATGTCTGGATAAATGGAAGAATTTATGACGTTCTTTTGATTTAAATTCTATTTTTAAGTTTCTGGGTCAATTAAAGAAAGATATCACACTAAAAGATTTTCTAATCCAGAAATTTTCAATAGTCAACCTAGACTGAAGAATTTCTTAAAATATCAATGACGTTTGCCAAGTTTCTGCAGGTGGCATGCGTGCTTATTCCTTTTAATGCAACATCTACCTTGGAAATCTTAGAATTTAAAAAAAATGACAAAAAAAGGTTCTTTTTTAAAAATAAATTTATTTGCTTATTTATTTATTTATTGGCTGTGCTGGGTCTTCACTGCTGCATGCAGGCTTTCTCTGGTTGCAGCTAACGGGGGCTACTCTCCGTTGCAGGGTGCGGGTTTCTCATTGCGGTGGCTTCTCTCATTGCAGAGCACAGGCTCTAGGCGCGTGGGCTTCAGTAGTTGCAGCACGTGGGCTCAGTAGTTGTGGCTCGTGGGCTCTAGAGCACAGGCTCAGTAGTTGTCGCACACGGGCTTAGCTGCTCTGCAGTATGTGGGATCTTCCTGGACCAGGGCTCGAATCCATGTCCCCTGCATCGGCAGGTGGATTCTTAACCACTGCACCACCAGGGAAATTGCCTAAAACCTGGTTCTCTTTTAACAACTTAGAAAGACTTATAGCTACACATAGCTGAATAAATGCATGTCATTATCTGCTCTTTTTTGAAACAAAGGTATGAAACCTAAAGGCAAAGAAAATGGAAGAGAAGAGAACTACAGAAAACAAAAGAACTGTCAATGAATTTGAGATAGATTGAAAATGGATGGAGAGAATAACGAAGCAGAGAAACTGAAGAGCAAGTAACTATAAAGAGAAAAGGCATTGAGGTGTATCAAGGTAAATTGTGGTACAGAATGCAGAGCATCTCAAAAATTAGCAGTACCATGTGCCAGTAAATGTGAGAGTAAATAAGAGGCCCAAATAGGGTTCACTGACTGTCTGAGCCAGGGCTATTAGACACCAATATAACAGTATCCTTACTTCCAACTTCAGGAAAAATTCCTACCCCAGTCTGGTAGGAGACTAATTCTGTTGATAAATTGAGCCAGAGAGGTCTCAGACTCAAGAATACCAGGCTCAGTAGAGGAAATCAGGAAGATCAAGTACAAAAGAAAGACTGAATGAAGAAACTTTCAGCACCCCTTCTTTGCTAGATTTTAGGAACATGGGTGGAATTAGGTACCACAACAGCCCCCCATTATCCACACTCTCAGCCATGTCTTTCTCAAATGGGAGCTTAGTAGAATGTTCTCTGGAGAAGCTAAATAGCCCCTGAAAATAGACTTGCAACTATAGCTATTTCGGTAGACATCAATGAAATAATTTGGTCCCCAATATGCCATTTCATTCAAAAGCTCACCAGTTGACAAATCCAACTCATGCACACAGAGTTTCTCATAAGCTTTACAGCACTTATTCTCAAATATCAATGGACAACCAAGGATTACCATTAAATTAAGAAAAGTGTTCAACTTGGAATACAAAGACCAAAAGAAATAGGAAATAAAGAAGCTTGGAGGAAAAAGAGACAATACAGATAACAGAAAAAATATTTTTAAAACACATTTGTATTTATCTAAAACATCTTGCACTTTTAATAAAATAAAATCATGGTGTAAGGCTATAATTTAAAATACCAATATAAAAAGTAATTTATGAAAAATATTGGGAAGATAAATGGAAACTCCTTTTCTAACTGAAATGAACTTAGCTTTAACCAACTGTGACTAGATTTCAAACATAATGAAACCTTTCCTCCATGTATTTTCAATTTTAGAATGACTTTTCTATTTATTCTTGCACTTAACTCATCAAATACAGAATGAACTGATATTATAGGTAAACACCCACAGGAGCTAATTTTCTGAAATAATCCCTAATTAAGTTGTTTTTCTCATGAAGTGACAAAAGCCACAGTGATTTTGTCTCAAATAAACCATTATCTAGATTTTCTTTGAGCAGTCTTTCTGTCATAAGCAAATGAAGAGCAAAGTCACCATGATAACAAAATGCTATACTTAACACTGGATCTGATGATGGTCATAATATCATAAATGAGAGGTTAAGAGTATGTGCTTAAGAAGTACTTCTTTATTAATCAAGCAAATATTTGTTTAGAAACTTGTTTGTCATAAAATAGGAGCTTGAGTTGGATGAAGATAATCATAATGATTACAGTGATGGTCAATAAATTCTAATTATTTCAGAAAACTCTTCATCCTACACACAGACAACCCTACTTAAAAATAAAATAACAACAACAAAGATAGTGCTAGATACATACTAACCTTTCAGAAATAGAGTTGATAGCCAAAGTGGATAAAGTGGTCTTTAGAGGCTGAAAAGCACTGAGAATTAATAACTTCAGATTAACTAATATTTATCGAACACTCACTATGTTACAGGAATTATATTTTATAATTTGCAATCATTATCGCACTAAATACCCAATTTACTGAGAAGAAATTTAACCATAGAAGTTAGATAACTTTCCCACAATCACAAAAATAAAATTTATAGAACCAGAATTCAAACGCAGCCCAATATAAATCCAAAACCTATTTTCCTTCTACTGTGTCAGAAAAAATTATTTTGCTGAAGACTTCTGCAGAATATTTTGGAGAACAAACATAAGATGTTGTGACTACATCTAAAGAAGTGAATGCACATGAACAGAGGCTTGTAAAAAATTATTTTGGTTGTGGCTTCACAAGCGACAACTGTTTTGTACATATTGAGGCAGACCCACCAGGGTCTCTGATTAGATATTTGATTAGCTTGTTACAAAATGAGTATTCAAATAAAATTAAAGATCAATACAGAGAACAAATATAAAATGCACAATAAAGAATAACCAAAACAAGGGAAACAGAACAGGAAAGAAGAAGGCAAGAAGAGAAGGGAAAAGGGAGGAGAAAAGAATGGAAGGAAAGTGAAGGAAAGAGAAGGAAATTAAGCAAGCAAGAAAAAACATTGATATCCTTTTTTGTAATAAAAATAGATAGTGTGAACCCACTTCCGGGAAGATGGAGTACATGTACCTCTTTCCTATTCCTCCTGCTAAGTACAACAACAACAAAACCTTGCATATTATATACAAAATAAACATAAGACTACTTGGAAAGATGAAGAGAAGACAGAAGAGCTAGGGACCTAAATTATCTTTGACGGTGGAAGCAAAAATTGTAGTACTGTTGATGTGGTTCTAAATGTATGTAGAGGAAATATTAAGACAATTATAAACAGGGGAAGATAAGGGTTATAAAAGGAGGTAAGATATCTTCACTTCACTTTAACTGATAACACCAGGAACTTTGTTAAGTAATGTTATGTGTATGTGTTAAGTTATGTAATAATACAGCAACCACTCAAAGTAGCTATCCAAAGAGATACACTCAAACCACTATAAACAAATCATAATGAAATTCTAAAATATGCTAAAGCAACCCACAGAAAGGCAAGAAAAAGAAAATAGATAAATGAAAAAGAACAAAAAGAAAAGAAAAAATTAAATGAAAGACTTGACCTCTAACAAATCAATAACTACATTAAATGTAAATGGTCAAAATGCACCAATTAAAAAATAGAGATGATAAGGTGATTAAAAACATGATCTAACTGTATACTGCCTATATGATCCAACTGTATACTGTCTATAATAAAGTTGTTCCCAACATAATACTTTTGGGAGGTTGAAAGTAAATAAATGAAAATAGACATATCATGCAAAATTTAATTAAAGGAAAACAGGAGTGACTAAATTAATATTAGATAAAGAATAATCAGAACAAAGAAAATTATCAGAGATAGAGACATTACATCATGATAAAAGGGTTACTCCACCAAGAAGATAGAGCATTCCTAAATGTACATGAATAAAAAAACAGAGTGCAAAATATATGAAGCAAAAACTGGTAGAACTCAAAAGAGAAATAGACAAATCCATGGTTATATTTGGGAACTTCAACACCCTCACCTTCAACAATTGATAAAACAACTGCGCCAATAATCAACAAGATTATAGATGAACTCAAAGCACCACCAACCACCAGGATTTGGTTTACATTTAGAGAACACTCCACCCAACAAGTGTAAAATATACATTATTTTCAAATGTCCATGGAAAATACACCTTGATAGATCATATTCTGGGACATTAAAAAAAAACCAAAACACAAATCTCAACAAACTTAACAAACTGAAAATAATTGTTCTCAGACCACAGTGAGATGAAACCAAAAATCCATAACAGAGTGATATCAGAAAAGTCTCCAGATACTTGTAAACTAAACTACATACTTTTAAATAATCTATGAATCAAATAGGAAGTCTCTGGGGAAATTTTTTAAATACATTGACTTTAATGAAATAAAAATACTACTGTGTTAGGGTTCCCAACACCACCCTCATGCTTGATGATCACTGGACTCACAGAACCCAGAAAAGCTGTTGTACTCACTATTACAGTGTATTACAGCAAAAGGATGTAGATGAAAATCAGCAAAGAAAAAATGCACTTGGACAAATTCCAGGGGAAATCAGACACAAGTTTGCAAGTATCTCCTGCTAGAGACATTGCAGGGGGATGTACTTAATTCTCCCAGTAATGATGTGTGACAACATGTGTGAAGTATTTTCAAGCAAGAAAATTCACCTGAGTCTTGTTGTCCCAAAATTATAGAAATGGGAAACAGATTAGTGGTTGCCACAAGTTAAGGATGGGGTGAAAGTTGGAAGGAAGTAGGTGTGGCTATAAAAAGGAATCATGAAGAATCCTTGTGATGATGGAAATGTTTTCTATTTGACTGTATCAATGTCAATATCTTATTTTTGGTATTGTTCTATAGCTTTGCAAGTGATTACAATTGAGGTAACTGGGTGACTGTTAATGAGATCCCTTTGATTTCTTTTTATTTTTATTGAAGTAGAGTTGATATATTAGTGTCAGATTTACAGCACAGTGATTCAGTATTTTTACAGATTCTACTCAATTAAAAGTTATTACAAGATAATGGCTATAATTCCCTTGCAATACAACGCATCCTTGTTGCTTACCTCTTTTATACATAGTAGTTTGTATTTCTTAATCCCATACCCCTGATTTGCCCCTCGTCCCATCTCTCTCCCCTTTGATAACCAGTTTTTTTTCTATATTTATGAGTCTTTTTCTTCCAACTGCATAAAAGTCTACAAATATCTCAAAATTAAAGCTGAATTAACAAAATTTAATTGTGTACTCACAACATGAGTATCCTATTGGTAAAAGTACTTATTTGCTACTTCGTTTGTAAAAGCCTGTGTTTCCCTATTCTGTGTAACACGACTACTTACAAATATTAAATGTTTTGACTCTACACTTGATGGAATTTTAAGTTAAACATAGATTTTAAATAAGCAAGTTTCAGAAAATTGGAAATATTTCCACTATAGTCACAACCTCACTTTACTAAGTCCAGCCCAGCATGACTATTTGAATAGAACATTTTAAGCACTTGGATCCTGTACTCAGTTATATGTATATTTTTTAAAGTTCTTCACAGATTTAGTGACCCCTGTCAATTCTGTTGTCAGAATAGGTGATGCTATGGTTATTCTAATTTCTAATTAATGCTTTCTTAGTGAAAGGTTCTTCTTAAGGACACTACTACAGCAGGATGCATCTTTTGTCACTCTCCCTTACAGCCCACTAGACAGAGCTAGTCTCCTGGTCCCAACCTAACTGCTGGAAATCTTTCTCAAGTTTCCAGCAATTATGAGAAAATTTACACACTCAGCTCTAGTTATCTCTACCTCATCACATTTTATAAATTAGAGCTCTTTTTTTGAACGGCAAGAAAGTTAGAGCCAGACCTGGCTCTGATTCTCCAGAATGCTCCACTTAAATCCATCCTCAATCATCTTTCAACAGATTATTCCTCCCCTCTTATTGTCAGCACAGGTAGAAATCACTGTATCCTTGGGAAAGATGAGATTCACTTATATAGTGGCAGAGGGCAGTGGAAAGAACATGGGCCTTGGGTCAGAGAACTTGATGCAGATGCTAGCTCCTTTAATTACATATTTTATGAGCCTGAGCAATTCATTTGAATTGTCTTAGCTTCAGTTTTAACATCTGCTTAATGCTGTAGTTTGGAGAATACATTAAAAAATACCTTTATAAAATGTTTTATAAACAGTAAAATCCCCAGAGTTCAAGGATAGTATCTCTTTCATTTATTGCTCTATCCCCTGTAGAGTTCCTGACATACAAACAGATCATCAGAATTTTTGTTTATTGAATAAGTGAATGGCCTATTGCCATTTTAATCTAAAGGCACAGGGAAAGTTCTAGACCCAGGAAGGCAGAATTATAAGCAATCATAGTATGATGTATTGCTGAAAACAAAAAGCGTGGGTTATTTTACTCCTTTGGCCAAGGGAAGTGTTCTCCAGCCCACTTCTCCATAAAGAGAACACAGACTCCTTTTGACTCTTATGGTTTATGTCACTTTCCCAGGAAATTCTCAGCTAGAGTATCCTTCACTTTTCCCAGGCTTCAACCTTTGGTCACCTTGCATCTGACCAAACCTCCACCTGGGACTTGAATGAGCTACAGGGAATTCTCTCTGTATCTGTCTCAGATTCATCATTTGAATTGTTGGTGATGATTCTGCAGCACTCAAATGGTAGGTAAAGTGGATTTAGCTTAATTTACATTGATTCTCAAGTGAAATTTGTGTGTATGTGTCTATATAGATCTGTGTCTATATATCTGTTATATCTATATCTCTGTGTCTATTTCTATTGACTTTTTAAAAATCTGGCCTCTTTTTCGTGCAAGTGAAACAAAGAAAAGAACTATGTATAGTGGAGGGGTCTAGTTAGTGGGGTTTAAAATCCAAGTTAAATGATTCAACCAACAGCATGCCGTCATATTTATTAAATATTGTCTATGGCTTAGGCACTATACTCTAAATAATGGAAATGCAACTGTGAGTAAGACAGATAATTTCCTGGTCTTCTGGGATGCCAGCCAGGCTAAGCTTACAGCAATGTATCATGAATGTTATTACAGGGGAGATAAAAGGTGCCATGGATGTGTGTAATACAATAGACTAACCTTCTTGTGGGGTTCAGAGGGTGGGAAAATGGTAGAGAAAATGGACAAAATGTTGATGGTAAGAGTGAAAGAACATGGCTCCTTGGAGGGCCTGAAATAAGAGCCCTGAAGATACAGCACGGAGGCAAGAACCATAAGTTATGTCAATCAGTCAAGATCACATCCTAAGGAAATTTTTTAAACCCTGTAGGGTTTTAGTCAATGGATTTTGAATAATATTATTATTACTAAAAAGAGGAGATTGTAGGGACATGAGATGGGAAGTTTGGTGACCTAATTAAGATACTGTCTCTCTTGTCCAAGTAAGAAAAAAATGTAACAATCTTGGAAATGATAGTGGCCTTACACACCAAAAGAAGTGGGTGAATTCCTGAGGGTTTTAAGGGGTATAAATGACATAATTAATTATGTATTTGAAGATTAGTAAAGGAGAAGTGTATTAGTTTGTTAGGACTACCATAACAAAATACCACAGACTGGGTGGCTTAAAGAACATACATTTATTTCCTTACAGTTCTGGAGGCTGGAAGTTGGCGATCAAGGTGAGGTAACTAGCAGCTCTTGCTGGTATGATGTTTTTTGTTTTTTGTTTTTTTGCGGTATGTGGGCCTCTCACTGTTGTGGCCTCTCCCATTGCGGAGCACAGGCTCCGGACGCGCAGGCTCAACGGCCATGGCTCACGGGCCCAGCCGCTCCACGGCATGTGGGATCTTCCCAGACCGGGGCACGAACCCTTGTCCCCTGCATCGGCAGGCAGACTCTCAACCACTGCGCCACCAGGAAAGCCCTGATGTATTTTGATATACCAGTACTGTGGAAATACTCTTACTAACAATTTCCCTTACTCCTAACACCATCTTTCCTGGAACAATCTCAAGATTGCATAAGATACAAGCATAATCCAAAAGAATTTGGAAATATAGTCCATTATTCTGACTGAGGTTTAATGGAGACTTCAAAGGTAATGGACATTATGAATATTATTTAAAGTCCCTGGACTTCCCTGGCGGTCCAGTTGTTAAACTCTGTGCTTCCACTGCAGGGGGCGCAGGTTCAATCCCTGATGGGGGAACTAAGATCCCACGTGCTGTGTGGTGCAGCCAGAAAAAAAAAAAAGTCCTTTTGTTTCTCAGGAAAATAAATATTGTTGCTTCTAATCCTGGGCATGTGATGTGAAGATCTCTTAAAGTTCTCTCCGGTGAGAACCAGTGCCAGTGTGTAAGAAGGGTACCATTATGGCAAATTGCCAAAGGATGCTGGAAGGTCATCTTCAAAGGTTTTGGTTCTGCAGATTCTCAAAATAGAGCTGGTGTTCTGTAGCACCATCTAGCTTTCTATTGTAAATATTTCTTCAAAAGGATCAGGAAGTTAAACACAGAAGGTGGGTTATTAATGACTTTCTGAGGACGTTGACCCCTTTGCGGGTCATTCCGTGAATGCTATACCAGCAGAATGCTTTTTATTAAGGAGAAACACTCAGCCTGCTCTCTGGTCAGAACATTTTGGTCTCACTGCATTGCTAGCTCCCTCTTTCATCAGCGGCTGTTTCCTTTTGGCTCAGTTCCAGCGCCAAAAGAACCATTGATCCCCCATGAGAGGAGGCCTTTGATAGGTGGCCAAGGCCAAGCAGAGGTTTGCCACGGACGATTTGGTTTTGAAGTACAGTTTATGAATGAAGTAAAAAAAAAATGCTTCCACCTGATCTGGAAGGTTTTCGGTCTGTGAGTGGGAAGTTGAGCGAGAAGGAAAAGAGCAATTATAAATTTAATGAAAAATACATATTTAGAAAGAATGTAATGTTTCTAACAGAATTGCTTATTGTACATACTGGCTCCTCCCTTTCACTCTCTAGCCTTATTTATACTTAGCTCAATTGGGAAACTTCATATCCAACAATATAAAATTATTTGTGGTTTCCTGGGTAAGCTGTGCCATTTAATACCTCCATGCCTTTACACAAACCTTTTTTCCTGAATGAATTACCTTTCCTTCTCTCCACGCTAGTCTGATCTCAGTGATGAAGATTTCCTTATTATCCTTTGCAAAAAGAATAACTTCTTCTTCGTGTACTTTATAATCCTTCACTACTGGAATAATCCTTGCTTCTGGAACGGGGACCTATGTACCCCTATAGGTATGTGAAGGTCCCAGGAATCCATGTAGGACACCTGGCACACTTTTTTGTTTACTAATTATACATAAAGATTTTAAGAGGAAAAAAAAATACTATAAATTGGAACAAACAGATATACTGTTGTGTAGAATTTTAAATTAAAAAATATATATATACCAAAAGAGAGTCCTTAGAAAATGTTTACTCTTACGACTGCCTATTTTGTATTCTGGCTTCAGACTCTTTGATGTAGGCAATCCATCTCTTCAATTTTGGTGGAAAAGCTTGAAAAGCAGTGGTGGAAACTTCTGAGATTGTACACCTCACCCTATATTTTATTCATTTGTTTCCACATCTGTGTTACTGTAATTGCTGGGGAACACATTAGTAAAGGCACCAGTGTTATTCATCAGTGTGTCCCTGGGAGTCTGCATACTGAACAGAACCTAGTGTCTCTCAAATTAAACCAAAATGAAGCAGATAGGATTTCATCATGCATAGTAGAAAGTACTGACATTAGGTAACTTAGTTAACAAACCTGTTCTGTGAAGTGCTAAATGTGGATGCAGCCTAAGAACAAGAACAGACAAAACTAGTTTATACAACAGTCCTTCACACTGAAATCTCTATTAATCAATACTTCATTGACACTGATCTTCATA
Source organism: Delphinapterus leucas (assembly GCF_059928025.1). Classification (NCBI taxonomy): domain Eukaryota; kingdom Metazoa; phylum Chordata; class Mammalia; order Artiodactyla; family Monodontidae; genus Delphinapterus; species Delphinapterus leucas. Next base: position 11,787,545 of record NC_143145.1, read on the forward strand.
ATGTAGACCTCAGAATAATTTGTGAAGCATTAAATAGAGGACAGATTTGATTAAATCTTATTCATAAACTTTCAGCACTAGATGTGGACTTAGAAATTGTCTAGTTCAGGGAGAGTAAATGCGCATATGTGTGTGACCACTCTCATTTTCTAAGATCCTGGCAGACATCATTAATCAATCATGAGACTACTGTTCACTGAACCTGGCTACAGATGCAAAACTCCCCTTAACCTATTATACCAGGCAGGTACAACCAGTCAATGTGATCTTGCAAATAAGATGAAATCTGTCTTTGATTAAACCCAATCCAAAGAATGAGTGAGTGGTACAGGGGTATGGGAAGAGGGCGGGATCAATGTTACTGGTAGGCAACACACTGTTTTCCTTGTTTCCAAAGGCTAAAACAGACTTCTTTCTCTGGTCTTTTTACTAGGCTGTATTATCTTCCCTGAGGTATCTCAATCTTTCCTATAAGATGTCTCACAACAGTTCTGCTCCCTCAATGAGCCAGACATGGTGAGATGTGAAATAGTAAATGTTTGCAGTTGGAATCTTTGACCAGCGAGAAGATACCACCTCTATTTGGGGAAGAGGAAAGGGAGAAATAGAAAAGATGGCAATGAAAAAGTGATGCTTCTGTTAGATCTTGAAGGATAAGTAAAATCTCATGAAGACAGTGAGAAATGAAAGCCATTCCAGCCAGAGGAATTCAAGGAGGCACAGAAGTGAGAACCACCATCATGCTAGGAAGCAATCAGTATTGTCATGATAAAACATACCAGGGGAGATGTGACAGGAAAGGGTTTTTAATACTCATGATTGAAAGAAAAATAAAAGGAGGACAGGAAGGGAAGGGAGAGAAAGAGTGGAGTGTGAGAGGAAGGGAAAAAAATCATCAGAAGCAGTATTACAAAGTGCATCTGTGAGTATGGCAATCATGTGTCTCTGGACCCAGATTCAGAGAGAAAAATGTTTGCCCAAGGTTGAACAGTTGGAAAGTGGTGGAGTTGAGGTTCCACATGGGTCCTTTGATTTCAAAGTCCATGCCCATTCTCTGTTGCCACTCAACACCACTGGGATAAGTGAGCATATTTCCAAGAAAACTACTTTGGCGAGGACTTGGCTCCTATTAATCTTGGTAACTTCTGATATGTTTGCTTAAAAATTAACCCTGTTTTTTCGTGCTTAAATTTCAGCTGTTTGGATGAGATAGTCACCTTCACTTTGAATTTCTTTCTCCTGTTCCTAAAGTACTTGAAAGGGCTTATGCAAGAAGAGGCAACTCAAAGGATATTTACTGAAGCCCAGCTCTGTTTCTAATTAGACCTATGATCTTGGCAAGGCACATACAGTTTGTTTTTCATTTATCAAAATATATTTAAGGACAGTCAGTGTTGAATATTTTAGTAAGGAGTATGGGCTGCGATATTAGAAAGATCTGGGTTTGAAACCTCACTCTGCCACTTTCCACTTGCATAATCTTTACTATAGTAATTAACTACCCCACACTCAAGTTTCTCATTTATAAAATGAGGACAAGCATATGTTCACACGACTTTGTTATTAAAATTAAATATGACCACATGTGGATTGTTCCAACCTCGGTATCTACCATGGGATCTTTATAGGTAGAAGGCAACTTGACTTTTCTTCTTCATTGAACTGCCTATGAAGGAAAAATGGTTCCCACGTTTACAGACCTCATTCATGAAGCAGATATAAAGACTGGGCATCTTTGGAGAATTTCCCAGGATTGTTGGGGTAGAAGTGGGAAACCCCCTCTACTGCATATTTAGCTACAAGACCTTAATTCAGAGAAGTTCTGCAGGGCTTTTGACTAATACATTATTTACATTGTTTCCCCTGCACTCATCTTAAATTGCTCTACCCAGCCTACCAACTATGTCAGAGGCCTCTGCCAGTCCACACTTGGGTTTTTGGAGGGAAAGGAAGCAGAATCTTTTATCAAATAACAAATCTTTGCTCCACCTTCACAGCCAGGCTGAGCTAGGCTAATTCACAAAGGCTATTCCCAGGTTGAAGACCCGTCAAGATCAGGGGTGAGAGTCCAGTGACACAGCATGGGCACTGATTAATCAGAATTGGTGCCAGCTGAAAATGACAAATATGGTCCTGCCACTTTGAACAGGTTACCTATCAGTCATGGCTAGAATAGAGATGTAGATTTTGGAACTTTGCCTTTGCTTTGGTTTAATACTGAGCTGGAAGACAAGCAGTGAAAAGGATATACAGGAAATGAAGGCACCAGAAGGTAGACACACAGCTTTCAATGCCACCCTGGTTCCTCAGAGATGTGCTCTGAGTTCATGATTGAGCAGTCCACACTGGGTGATGGGTCAATCATCAGTAAACCTCAGAACCTTCCACTCCTCACCTTTTGGTGGAAGTAGGCTCAAATCTCCAAGATCCAAGTTGTTGGCACAATAAAGAAATTTGAACATGGAAGCAACCTAAATGTCCATTGACAGATGTGGTATATATATACAATGGAATATTACTCAGCCATAAAAAAGAATGAAATAATGCCACTTGCAGCAACACGGATGGATCTAGAGATTATCATACTAAGCGAAGTAAGTCAGAGAGAGAAAGACAAATGTCATGTGATGTCACTCATATGTGGCATCTAATTTTTTTAAAAAATGATACAAATGAATGTATTCACAAAAAAGAAACAGACTTACAGATATTGAAAATAAACTTACTCTTACCAAAGGGGAAACGTAGAGGGGAGGAATAAATCAAGAGCTTGGGATGAACATACACACACTACTATATATAAACTAGATAACGAAAAATGACCTACTGTATAGCACAGGGAACTCTACTCAATATTCTGTGATTATTTATATGAGAAAAGAATCTAAAAAAGAATGAATATATGTATATGTATAACTGAATCACTATGATGTACACCTGAAACTAACACAACATTGTAAATCAACTATACTCCAATTTTAAAAAGTAAAATTAAACTTAAGGAAAAGAAATTTGACCTGCTTTATGGTTATATACTTTTGAATATATTTCTTGCATCTCTAGGAATACTCAACTTCCTGGTAGGTCAGGCCTGACCAAGACCTTCCATAAGTACCAGCGTGGCTGACTTGGTTTGTCCCAACTGCACTTTGTTTTATCAGGTGGCTTCCACAGTCAGACTGCTTGAGTTCAAGATCCCAACTCAACTGCTTGCTGCTGAAATTAGGCAAGTAATTTAATTTATAGAGGTGACCTCTATAGAAAAAAGAATGTTCTTCCTAAAATTAACCTTGTCTCTCCCCTTCAGAAGTCCTCAAGAGTTTCCCACTGTTTTAGGGGATGGGAGAATAAAAAATCTTAACTTGACACAACCTAGGCCTTCCTGGCCCCTCTAGCCTGATTTCTGCTTTGCTCTGTTCTCCTGCCCAACAAGCCACCTCTTGGTATCTTAAATACTCCTTTGCATACACATGTCACCTCTATGCAGAATGCTCCTTTTCCTTCCTTCTTTCCTTATTAACTCCAATTCATTTTCAGATATTAGGATTAGAGTTCTCCTAGGAAGCTTTCCTTGTACCCCTCTGTTTAGACTATGCTTTTATATGTTTTCTTTTGCTTTTACTTTCAATGTCTGTTGTATCACTGAAAAACATAATAGACATTATACTATACTTCTGTTTCACAAGAAGTCATCAAGGGAAAATGTGGCTTCTAATGTATCATTAACATAATTTTCCCCAAGAATAGGACAAAATTTAAAGATAAAAAGTCAATGAGTTAGCGTGGATTTTCCTTTTAAATATCATCTCTTTACATTTCCTGATTTATCAAAGGAAAAAAGGTCTAGAGAAACTACCTGAAGACCTGATTGTAAAGTCTAGTACTTTTTCACTCTTTTGGTTGTCTGAAGTATTTACAGTCTCTATGAGTCATTTGGCATTGGTAAATTGGTCAGGTATTTTTTCCTGTATATATTCCTTTTTTTTTTTTTTTTTTTTTTTTTTGCAGTACGCGGGCCTCTCACTGTTGCAGCCTGTCCCGTTGCGGAGTACTGGCTCCAGACGCGCAGGCTCAGTGGCCATGGCTCACGGACCCAGCCGCTCTGCGGCATGTGGGATCCTCCTGGACTGGGGCACGAACCCGTGTCCCCTGCATCGGCAGGCGGACTCCCAACCACTGCGCCACCAGGGAAGCCCTATATTTCTTTTTTTGACAACTTTACTGAGATGTAATTTACATACTATAAGATTCACTCATTTAAAGTGTACAAGTTAATGGTTTTTAGCATATTTACGAGTTGTGTAACCATCACCATAATCTAATATGTAATGTTTTCACCAGTCCAAAAAGAACCCTTATGGGCTATATTTTTTAAGTATATTTTCTTGCATAATCATGTATGTTTCTTACAGAGCACTGATCTCATTTGTAAATACTTATTTATTAATGTTATTGTTCAATTAGCATCTGTACATTAGAGCATAAGCAGCAGAACAGAGATTGTTTCTGGGTCAACTTTGTGTCACTAATACCTAGCAGAGTATTTAGCATATAGTAGAAATTTGATAACAAATTTCAAAAAATTAGATTCATGAACTTCAGCATTATCATCTGTAAGGAGGGATTTAAAAAAAGCATATCATGCAAGGAGGCTTTGAGGATAAAATAATATAATGCATGTGAGAGCTCCTAGTAAACTGAAATTTCATGTAAATCTTAGCTGTTACTTAGTATCTATTTTTAATTCAGAGAAAAATCTAGGTTAAAGATACATAGATTTGGGAGCATGAAGGAAAGCAATAAGATGTTACCTGATCTCTCTTCCTTTTCCCAAGAATAGAGGATAATTACATTTACTAGAAATCTTTTTGGTCCTGTGACTACTTCCGGCCAAAGGGATATGACAGAAGTAATATGCACAGCTTCCAAACCTAGTTTTAAAATGTTCTCAAGGTATTCAACTCATGCATTCTACCTGTCCACATGGCAAAAGCCAAAGGACCCAGAGGTGGCAGTCACATGAAAGAATCTTGGATCCTTCTCTTTGAGGAAAAGCTAGGAAAGCCATCCAATCTGTAATAAGCCCTGGCATGAGCAAGAATTCAACGCTTTTGTGAGCAAAATCACTGAGATTTCAGGATCGTTCGTTATGTGACTTCATACAGAGCTCAGTAGTTTCAAGCAGGGTGCTGCCTCAATAAAAAGTTGAAAAATAATTGACATTGGTTAAGCACTAAGACATAGGCATCAAGGAAGCTAACACAGAAGGCTGGAGGAATAGCACTCCAGATTATGCAGTTGCAAAGAGTTTGGTTTAATTCTTGCCTGTAGTTATTTGAGGGACAGATCACATGCCTAGTCAACCAGCAGCTCTAAGAGAGAAGCTTGGAAAGCAGAACATTAGTAGTGTATATGGGCTACCTTCGGCTGCCTTTGGCAAGATAGTACAAGCTAGGAGCTCACAGGAGAGTTAAATACTTTGCAGGCAGAAATGAGAGAGAATAGAGAAAGTCCAGAAATTCGAAGTCTTTTCAGAGTTGAAAAATTTACAGATTCTAGACCCCCAAGATTAATATAGGAAATTTTTAAATACTTTGAAATGCAAAGTCTCAGAAAAACTCTTCAGTTGGATGAAATGACTCGGGGCAATGATCAATCCTGATTCAATCAACCCAATTCAAACCTGATAGCTTTAAGTTACCTCTTAAGAGAAAGAAGTGAGAAGGTTAAAAAACAAAGCAGTAAAACAGACCTGAGAACTATGTCTAGGAAAAGATTTAGGTTGTAGTTACCGGACATGGAAATGACTGGGAAGCATAGAAATTAGAAGCTATAGAAACTGTGGAAAGAATCATGTTGCCAAGGAAATCACAAACTCATTCAAAAAGTCTTCTGACTTTAAGACTTGAAGCAACCTTTGGGACCCTAACCAATCACAGGCAGGAGGCAAGTCTCAAAGCCCCTAGGAATGGTCTGTTCTCCAACACCCACTTCAGAGGTCCCCGGAGAGACTGCTGCACAAACATCCAAAGTAATACCTCCAAGGGTGAAGCCACAAACAATGGACTACAAAGGACAAAGGAGTTCCTTCACCAAAGAGTAAAATCAGAGCCTAAAATGGAACTTTCTTCACCTACGTAGGCTAAGAAGACTTCACAATATCTGTCCTGAAAATCTCCCATAATCTATAATGTTGGAAGTGAAGGAGCCTCAAGTTGGTGCAGCCACATGATAGAAGGAGCTTGAATCCCTAAATTACTCTTTTGACGAGAGGAACCCAGCCCACACTGGATTGTGATGTGGTGAAGAAATAAACTTCTGTTGTGTTAAATCACTGAGGTTGGGGATTGTGTGTTAGCTGTAAGTAGGAATAATTAACCTGAGTTATGCAGGAAACATGGCTTTATATGTGATCCTGAAGTTAGGAGAGTGATAAGAAGACCCAGAAGAGGCACACAAAACAGACATTTTTCCATTTCAGTGGAAGTATTCACTAGAAAATGAGGAAGGCAATATAGCATCTGAAAATGATTCTTGTATATAAGTGTGTGTTAAGGTAAGAAACGTGAGTTTTAGCATCTTCATAGGCATTACATGCCAGGATAAGAGTTAAGGGTTTTAACCTATAAGTCACTTTCCCAAACAGGATTTCTTGGACGACCAGTGAAACATAGTTCCATGTGAATGCAGCTGAGTGTAGGCTTCTCAGGGTCTTTAATACACTAATGTACATCATTAACCCCCAGCCCATCACCAACACCCAACTACCCGCCATTACCCTACACCCTCACAGGCTTCTAGGTTCACAGAAAGTCGTATAAGGCTTGGCTCCGGACGCGCAGGCTCAGCGGCCATGGCTCACGGGCCCAGCCGCTCCGTGGCACGCGGGATCCTCCCAGACAGGGGCACGAACCCGTGTCCCCTGCATCGGCAGGCGGACTCTCAACCACTGCGCCACCAGGGAAGCCCCATATAAGGCTTTTTTTCTTTTTTTTTTAATCGAAGTCTAGTTGATTTACCATGTTGTGCCCATCTCTGCTGTACAGCAGAGAGACTCAGTTATACATATGTAGACATTCTTTTCTTTGTACTCTTTTCCATTATGGTTTATCACAGGATATGGAGTATAGTTCCCTGTGCTCTACAGTAGGACCTTGTTGTTTACCCATTCTAAATGTAATAGTTTGCATCTACCAACCCCAAACTCCCAGTCCCTCCCTCTCCCTCCCCCCCTCCCCCTTGGCAACCACAAGTCAGTTCTCTATGTCTGTGAGTCTGTTTCTGTTTTGTAGATAGGTCCATTTTTGCCATATTTTAGATTCCACACATAAGTGATATCATATGGTATTTGTCTTTCTCTTTCGGACTTACTTCACTTAGCATGATGGAATACTACTCAGCCATAAAAAAGGAACGAAATAATGCCATTTGCAGCGACATGGATGCAACTAGAGATTATCATACTAAGTGAAGTTAGGCTTTTGTTTTGGACAAGGAAAATATCCTTTTCCAAGTATATATACATTTCCAAAATCTCATATATACCAGCATTCCTTGGAAAACAGCATGGAAAGCATCTTTATAGGCCATAAAGTTGTGTTGATTGCCGCCATTACCAGAGAGAGAAGATAAAGCTGAATAGGTATGCGGAGTGTTATGAAGATAAAAAGCCTGACATTCATTCTGCCTCTTCTTCTCTCAGTACCACAGCTTATTATCAGTGGGGGCTTTGAGGCATGCTCTAAGGGGAAAACACTGCCTCTTCCCTGAACTGCAGCAATTCCAGTTAGGGATGATGATCCAAAACAATAAATAAAAGCTTCCCAGCCTCCATCTAAGTGGCGATACCCCCAAGACACAAGTGGAGTAAGAATGGCACAGCTAGGTGTCATGCATCACCATACATATTCTCAAATGTTACAGCTTTTAAAACCAACACAGGCGCTCGAAATGATCACTTTTGCTCAAAGTCCTGTAAACAGGAGACTGGCTTTCAAGAATCAATTGCTTAGAGGGGGAAAAATAGCAGATTAAAATTTTATGCTATAATTTTACAATTGATTGTCAGTGCCGCCGAGGGTATAGCACAAAGCTATTTTCCAACCACTGGAAAAAAGATGTGTCTTGAAAGAGGGTATTGTTAGCATAATAAGTGATTGTACAGTTATACATAGATTTTGTTTCGCTCTCTTCCAGCTGTGAATATGATTGTGTTCATGTGCTTGGGAAATTTGCATATAATGTGTGCTATTTGTATCTTAGCCAAATTCAAGTTCAAACTGCTCACTGAAATGGGACTGAAGCCCACTAAGATAAATGTACTCATCTTCCGTTTCTTTTTTTTTTTTGCGGTACGAGGGCCTCTCACTGCTGCGGCCTCTCCCGTTGCGGAGCACAGGCTCCGGACGCGCCGGCTCAGCGGCCATGGCTCATGGGCCCAGCTGCTCCGCGGCATGTGGGATCTTCCCGGACCGGGACACGAACCCGCGTCCCCTGCATCTGCAGGCGGACCCTCAACCACTGCGCCACCAGGGAAGCCCCATCTTCCATTTCTTAAGGCCCCAATCCAGGTGAACGTCATCCCTTCTTCCTGAACTTGCCCAACTGGCAAATTTGCCAAGAATTATCAAATTCTCACTGCTAGGAAAGCCAGCAATTGGATGAAGCATCAAAAATTGGGGTCTAAGGTCCAGAAGCAAAGAGAAGACAGTGCCATCAACTTTTTTCTACTTTCTAATATATTCCAGGTTGAATCAGTTTAAAGAAACCTCAGCTGTGAAAATTTGTAAAATGTCAGCACTAGAGTCTTATCTCCTTTTTTAATGTAAATATAATTCACATACTGTAACATTCACACTTTTAATGTATGCAATCCAGTTCTCTTTAGTATATTCAGAACATTTTTATCTCCCTAAAAAGCAAGTCCGTACTCATTATAGTCACTTCTCATTCTCTCCTCCCTCCAGACCGTTGCAAGAATCTATTTTCTGTCTATATGAATTGGCCTTTCTGGATATTTCATAGAAATGGTGTCACACATTATGTGTCTTTTTGTGTCTGGCTTCCTTCAGTAGCCTCACTTTTTGGAGGAGGTAGCTGGGCCTGTGCTGGGGAAACAAATTGCCCAAATCACATGGATTTTCTGGATATATCCAGAACTAGAATGTTATGAGGCCTCTGTTTAGCAGAATAACAGTTAAGCACTTGCTGGGAGACCCAGTATCAAGGGGGCTTTCAACCTCATTGGAAATGTCACCAAATATAATCGTATTTATTATAACTATTTTCTGAGAATACTATACAAGGTTGGGGAAACAAAACAAACAAACAAAAACTTTGGTAAGCTTCATGGGGTGTAAGAGGAGTTATGAACTCACTTTATAAGATGTTCAAATCACAAACGTTGGTGTCTAAACCTCCCTGTAAGTATGGATTTGGTGAAACACAAGACATTTGTGTTGTTGAGTGGATATATAAGATTGAGGTTGAGTCCCTCAAATTAAACTTTGAACAAATATGTAACAAATGTATTTTTGAAGGAGTGCCAGAGTATTAGCCTGCCCATGTTCTCTGAATTTCCACCCACCCCTCAAAGTCACCACTTGGCTCCTACACCAAGGCCTCCTCAGCTGATATTTGTACAATATCGATGTGTCCTTTGGTGGAAGCGCACTTCGCCTGGAATATTCACCCGTGACCTCAGAGCATGTAGTGATCTCACCCTCTTGTCCCATTAAATCATTCTACCTCCTTTACAGACTGACAAGCTTTCTTACTTCCCTCAGTTCTTTCTGCATCACAGTGAACCCACAATATCCATTCTATTGTAGCTCGCATTGGGTTTCAAGTCTACCCACTCAAACAGCCTATCTTCCTAAAGTCACAGAGCACCAACCTCATCCTCTGTCCCCCAGTTCAGTATCCAGCTAGGGCCCAGTTTATACCTTTAGAACTTTGCAGGGATACTCTGGAATGGATTCCATTTTCTAACTATGATGATCTTTCCATCTATATAATCCCTTCAGGAACTTCAAGACTCCAATCTGCCTCCTTGCATCCAAATCCTAGAGACCTTGAGATCTCAGCACCCTTTAATAAGCCAAGGTGCTTCCTTAGAGCACATCACTAGTCAGGGATTATTTCCTAAATTTGAAAGTCCTGCGCTCAATAGCCACAAGAACATGAAGATGACAGTATAGTGCAGTGCTTTGGACGTGCATATCCAGGATTTGTAGCCCAGGCCAGACGATTTAGGAACTGTATGACCTTAGCTAAGAGTCTTAACTTCTCTGGGCTTCAGTTCGTTCATCTTTAAAACAGGCATAATAGTAGTTCATATCTTATAAAGCTGTTCAGAAGATTAAATGACTTTATGTATATTAAGTACTTAAGTACTTGTCACATAGACATTGTATAAAAATAATAACCACTGTTTTATTTCCTCTGTATACAAGTAGCCCACATGCAACATTTATACCAGAAATGCAGGAGTTTTTTTATTTGTTTGTTTTCTAGAACATCTTAAATTATCAGCTAGGAGAAAAAATACTAGATTGGGAAATAGGAGGTCTAGAATCTAGTTCTTACTCTGCCACTAAATTGTTCGAATACAGTGAATTTTCTTATGGAGGTTAAACATTTTCTTAGATCCATGGCTACTATATATTTTTGAATGCCATCTTTACAGAGAGTGACGATATAAAAGTCTAAGTGATCACAGAAGCCAAATCAGTGGTTTTCTAATGAATGCGATTCTGATCCTTAAAGTTGATTAATTCTTTAGCTCAGCTGCACACATTCATTTTTCTGAGTTGTTTTTACTCTTAAAAAAATCCATACAGCATGTCACTAAATGGTGACAACGATCAGGATATTAGAAAAGCTGGCTAGAGGAGGACTGTGTTAACCCACCCTCTGATTTTGCTACTTAAGCCTTTCTTAGTGTCTCTGACTGGACTCTTCCCCATTAAGCTCCCTCTAAAGAGGTTATTTCACTCCAACCTGCCTTCCAAGTAATATGACCTGGTGGTATAGGAAAGGCATGAACGGTCTTGCAGTCTATCTAGAAAATGCAATGCATTCTCCAACTTCGCTTCCTTTATTTTCCCATAGACCCTGTGGCTGTCCTAATTTTAATTATTAACTTAATCTGTCCCCGCTCTTCTGTGCCCAGACTGGGTGTTCTGACAGAAAGGACCGGGTTTGGAGATCTTTAAATTTTCAGTACTCAGTATTTAACCAGTGCATTAAAAAGTGTTTGCCTTCTTTCAGTACATATGGTGGGTCAAGTCACATGCCTCTTCACTCAAGCTATGATTTGGTCCTTTTTTACATATTGCTGCCTCTGCCTGGAATGACTCCCCCTTCCTGTGCACTTAAGGAGTCATGCTTTTCAATCCAGCTCAGACATGGCTTCCTCTGAAGTGCTGTCCTTGAGCCCCTCATACTTTCCTTTCTCTGCACCACAAAAGTATACTTTCTTACAGAAGTCAAAGGTTTCTTCTAGGACCTTGTCTATATTCTTTGAAAGGATCATACTGAATTTTTTACCTTTAAATAATGAATTTACAACTCTTGCTTGCTCGTAAGACGAGAGCTGCTCGAAAAAATGAAAGTGTCTGTTTAATCAGCCTTCTCACAACCTGGCACAGAGCCTGGCACATAACAGGCAATATTTGTTGATTGCAACTGCACTGAACTGATTTGAATCGAATTGACTTCAGATGCATAAAGGAAATTCATCTCACTTTGAAAGGTTTATAGTATAATTGATATAGCCAATTGAAATGGGTGAATTACAAAAGGTATATAGTTAACTTTTACTTTAGGGAGTTTTAAAGATGATTTTTACCATTTTAAGAGAATTTTTTATTATTGGAAGTTTTCTCTTCCTGGTGTTTCCTTCCTCTCGGCACAAGAGAGGAAGGAAACAATCTTTCATTGTCCCCAGAAAGAAGAGGGGAGAAAGAAAAGTAGTCAATAGTCAACTTTAAAGCCCAAAGGACTACAAAAGTCTTGCAAACAGTTTTACTCGTATGAGAAAAAGATTTCCAAATTCAAGTATCTCCCTTTATACAGCAAAATAAATCTAGGAGGTTTGTCCATGAAGTATTACCATAAACTATGGGTACAAAGAACTCAGCATATGGCCAAGAAGAGACCTCTTGAGAGAAAAATAATCTTAATAGCAGAGTTGAGCTTTGAATCTACAGAGTATTTGTACAAATAAGAGTAAAGCAACAGAATAGGAAAGACTGTTTTAAATGAGAAGGGAATGGTAGGTTTCCTTCTGTCATCCACAGAAATGGGGACCCAGAATAAGACAGAACGTGTTTTAGAGAATAAAGTGGATTTTTAATTTATTTTTACATTTTGTGTAAGGTTGAATGTTGGCTGCACTGTACACAACAGTTTTTGAGAAGGAAGGATTGCCCAGACCAGATGGAAGGTCTCTACAGCCCTGCTCTCTAACCTTTGTGTGAAAACCACAGTTGAACAGTCAAAAAAGCTTCATGAAGGACCCAGGAATACATTGGCAGCACAGACAATAAAAAGTCTAGAGTATGGACTGTTGAGATATCAATGAAATCTGAAAAAACCCTACTGTAATACAATAAAACCTATAGGGAACTGACATTAAAATTTGGGTGAGGAATTGATTACCCAAGATGCTATATAAACAATTAAGACCACCTTGACAATCTGCTGTTGGAAATCAGTCCTCCCCAACAGAGGCATTCAATAAATGTTAGGGTCCTGACTATTTATGCCCTCTCTTTTTATCTTTGCTTCCCAAATAGCTTGAGGAAATCAAGGCAGGTAAACAAGGATTTTCTCAAGAATCTGCAAAATAGGAACGTTTTGGTTAATTGAGTGTTCCAGTGAACATATATCACCTGTAAGGCTTATTGGTTATCCAAGAATTAAAGATGCTCTGTATTAGTCAGGGTTCTCCAGAGAAACAGAACCAATAAAGAGATTTATTATAAGGAATTGGCTCACACAGTGATGGAGTCTCAGAAGTCCCACAATCTGCCATCCGCAAACTGGAGACCCAGGAAAGCCTGTGGTGTAGCTCCAGTCCACGTCTGAAGGCCTGAGAATTAGGAGAACTGATGCCGTAAGTTGCAGTCTGAATCCAAAAGCCTGAGAACCAGTAGAATCTATAGCATAAATTCCAGCTGAAGGGAAAGAGAAGACCAGTGTTTCAGCTCAGCAGTCAGAGAGAGAATTCTCCCTTACTCATACTCCTTTTTGCTCTATTTAGGCTCTCAGCAGATTGAATGACGTCCAACCACATTGGGGAGGGCCGCCTGATTTATCCAGTCTACCAATTCAAATGCTAATCTCTTCTGGGAACACCATCACAGACACACCTAGAAATAATATTTAGCCATATATAGGCACCCTTTGGCCCAGTTATGTTGACACATAAAATTAACCATCACATACTATATGCTAATTCTTTGAAAATGATTAACCCTATGGACCTAAGTATGGGAAAGGATGGCAGGTGGCTGTCTCCAAGTCTCTCTAGGTCTAATTCTTTATGGTCGCTGCAAGTAGACCAGGCTCCAGAAGGGAGTGTTTTTCTCCAGCACCACCTGATAGATTAATTCAGGGACAGCTCTCAGTTCCTTCTTGCCAGTGACAGTCTCAGAGTATGCAGGATTTCCTTGCTGTCAGATTGGCATATGCCTTGAGTCTTCTGTAGATGAAACATCAGCTCTCTATGCCAGCTCAGCACTCATTTCCAAATCATTTGTTTGCTGCCTTGCCATGTGAGAGCAAAGGTTTCATCAACCCAGCACGATTCCCAAGACTGGTGCTTTTTCTCTCCGATAAATGTGTGACTTTGAACCAGAAAAGCGGTCAAGCCTCAGAGTCATGGACCCAAATCACAGTTTTGTCTCTGCCATTTACTTTGGAACGTAATCCGCCCCATCATTTTTCTCATCTGAAATAGTCGAAGGTAGCCAACATCATCTCTAAAGTTTCCTATATGCTGTGAAAACCAGTTCAATAGGTGCCTTAATGGTGGTGGCTGCTCTTTTAGGGGAAAAAATTACCACACCTATGGTGGTGCTAGATTAAGAGTAGGAAAAATAAATAAGATGCAAGGGCTTTGCCACTGAGTGTCTTGGAACCTGGTAAGGAAGGTGGATATTTAAACCGTTCACCACAGAATCTGTGGTGAGTGCTAATTAAGGGATATATTTGATCTAACCCATTCACACCACCTTATTATCAAACCCAGATGATGGCAAAATAAGCCCTCAAAGTTAGGGATGCTTTTAAGGACACTGATAACTGGTTCCCTTCCGGATGAGATCCACGACCTCTGCTCTAGGGCATTATTACAAGGTTCTAACTCACTGCACTAAACAAATATTCTCTCCAAAAGGCATAAGAACAGGAAAAAGAAAGAAAAGCTCGACTTACAAAGAAGGAAAGAGGGCATCCGTGCCCAAGTTGATGAACTAACTTTTTTGTATTCCTGTTGTCTAACACAGAGCCTGGCACATTACCAATGCTCATTCATTTATTCACTTGTTAAAGCTGTACCTGTGCCACATATGCTGGGTTCTGGGACACAATAGTGAATAAAACATGCAAGGCCAATGAGCTTATATTAAAATGAGAACAGGTAGATGATAAACTAGTAAATAAGCAGAGAATCAAATATTTTGATACATCTTATGAAAGAAATAAATGGTGATGTGATAAAGAGTATGGGAAAGTATGTGCCTGAGATAGGGTGGCCTAGGACAGTCTCTGTGTGAGATCCGAGGCGGGAACAATGTAAAGGCCCTGGTGAAAAATTTCTTGTTGCACAAGAGGGAGCCGGGAGAGCAGACTGCCAGGGTCATCTCTGTTGAAGGGGGAGGATGGTACAAGGTGTGCTTGTAGAGGTGGATAGATGATGCATGTGTTGTCAGGCCGAGTCAGTGTGATTTTCTAATAACATGGCTGTAAAGGAAGAGGAAAAGGGAGGTATCAAGGCTTATGCTTAAATTTAGTTAAAATGAACTGAAAGGAAGGAAGGAAGAAAGGAGAAAGAAGGAAGAGAAATGATTGATTCATCTGAGTGCTGACCTACGTTTCTGCACTAGACACAGGAAAGGTGCATGTTTTTCTGGAGTCTGCAACCTAAAATGTTATGCTGAATTTGATGACGGGTCAAAGTAGAGCAGAAGAGAGAAATACTCCATTAGAATACAGGCTCTGAAAGAAGTGACAGAGCATTTGATATTGATAGAGGTCTGGATAATTCAGGCCGTTAGTCATTCCTTCTCTTTGATTCCACAGGGATGGAAGGGAAGATTTATCTTGGAAGATGAGTAAGATCTGCCAGATGACAAAGTAGAGAAGCACATTTCAGGCAGGGAGAACAGCAGGTACTAGTAAGTGGAGACGTGAACAGCCTGGTACATGAGTGCCAAAGTCTCCAAGCAGTCCGGCAAAACTAGAGAACAGAGTAGAAGAGCAACGTTGAAAGGGGGGATTGGAAAGTCGGGTAGCATCAGATCAAGTAGTGTTTTACATCAAGTAGTGTTTACCAGTAGCTAATGCTTCTGAACCCCCAACGCTGCTGATCTTCTGTCTGTTCCTCAAACGTGGCAAAATTCTCTGTGCTCCGAGGCTTTTGCAATAATTTATATCTCTAGTACCCTCTTTCCTGGGCATTCACACAGCTGACTCCTTCCCACCAACCATCGATTAAATCTCAGCTCAAATATCACCTTCTTGGGGCTTCCCTGGTGGCGCAGTGGCTGAGAGTCCGCCTGCCGATGCAGGGGACACGGGTTCGTGCCCCGGTCCGGGAGGATCCCACATGCCACGGAGCGGCTGGGCCCGTGAGCCATGGCCGCTGAGCCTGCACATCCGGAGCCTGTGCTCTGCCACGGGAGAGGCCACAACAGTGAGAGGCCCGCGTACCGCAAAAAGAAAAAAAAAAAAAAAAAAATCACCTTCTCAGAACCAACACCTCTCCGGGCTCAATCTGAAATTGATTCACCTCTACTTTCTGATCACTCTGTTTTATGTTTTTCCTTGGTGCTTTCTACTACATGGAATCGTCTTGGCTACGTACATGTTTATTTATCTTCTGCCTTCCTCCACTGAGATAGAAGCTCAACAAGAGATTGAATTTCTTTTCTTTTATTCACTGCTGTATTTCCAGCACCTGTACCAGAATAGTACGTGCCCATATAATATTTGTGAAATGAATAAGTGAGGAATCATTGATTAGGGAGAGGTATGGTCCAACTTGCCCTTTAGGATATCATTTTGTGTGCAGTATGGTAGGACTGCATCTTTCTGAAAGATAAAGTTCTAACGTGAGTATGTGAGATTTAAAAAAACGTACAATCAAAATTACCTTGACAATGGATTAGAAAGGTTCAAGGCCTTTTTGAAGACTGATATTCATCATTCAAGGATAATGGATCCAGTATCTCTAGGGTGTTTTTTTTTTTTTTCTTTCCAGAAAGGACGTGTCCCTCTTTCTGTCCTTGGCACCCTATTCAGCAGCCTAGAGGATTATTCCAGTACATTGCTACATTTAGAGGAGTGGTAGGAGAAATAACCTGAACTCCTTATTTATTTTTTCTCTTGTGAAAAATGAATATTGCTGAATTTATATGAGCTTAATGCTCATATAAAACACCACTTCATGGAAGGTGGACGTGCAAGGTCTAAGTTTAGAGGCTGAGAGCCCATTTTAAAATGGAATTTTGTTCTCCCTTGAAATGAAAAAAAAACTCTTCTGTCTCTTTCAATCCTATGATACCTAACTTTATGCACTTGAGATCCTTCTGCAGCAAACTGAAACCTTTTTCATTGGGTTTGAATCCACTTTCTTTATCCCAGGCACAGCTTAAATATCACTGTAGAAGGTGCCTTGAAATTAAAAGACCAACATGATCTCCAGTGGACTTGCTACTTATGATGATCTGGGTGTTTAGAGCTTTCACTTCATAACTCCTCTTGTCCCTTCCAACCCCAATAAAGAAGACAATTTTTAGAGGCAACATGAACAAGGGTTAGTGAAGATTCAACAATTTGTCTTATTAAAGTTGAGAAAAAGTTAAGTAATCCATTGAAATACTAGTGTCAAATACCGGTCTCTTCATCTCTCTCATAAACACATAGTCAACTTTGGTCTTTCCTTTTTAAGCAACTACGAAAGGGACCATTTTAGATCTCCATTCCAACGAATTTTCCAAACATTGTTGAATAGCCTGGGTGTGAGATACATTTCTGTGCTAAATGAGGGTTAATGTCTAAAATACTTTATTTTGTTTTTAAACATCTTTATTGGAGTATAATTGCTTTACAGTGGTGTGTTAGTTTCTGCTTTATAACAAAGTGAATCAGCTATACATATACATATATCCCCATATCTCCTCCCTCTTGCGTCTCCCTCCCACCCTCCCTATCCCACCCCTCTAGGTGGTCACAAAGCACCGAGCTGATCTCCCTGTGCTATGCGGCTTCTTCCCACTAGCTATCTATTTTACATTTGGTAGTGTATATATGTCCATGCCACTCTCTCACTTTGTCCCAGCTTACCCTTCCCCCTCCCCGTGTCCTCAAGTCCATTCTCTACGTCTGTGTTTTTATCCCCGTCCTGCCCCTAGGTCATCAGAACCATTTTTTTCTTTTTAGATTCCATATATATGTGTTAGCATATGGTATTTGTTTTCCTCTTTCTGACTTACTTCACTCTATATGACAGACTCTAGGTCCATCCACCTCACTACAAATAACTCAATTTCGTTACTTTTTATGGCCGAGTAATATTCCATTGTATATATGTGCCACATCTTCTTTATCTGTGCATCTGTCGATGGACACTCTGGTTGCTTCCGTGTCCTGGCTGTTGTAAATAGTAAAAGACTTTTGAAAGCTTCTGTAAATGGCCTCTAGGGAGTGAAGTGTTTTCTGCTTTCACTGGCCTTTTACTGCTACTTCCCTTCTCACTGTGCAACACCCATGCCTCTATTGGTTATTCATGTGCAGTTATACTGGGGATAAATTGAAGATTATGAGAGCTGTAATTTGGTTTAACACCATAGGCTAATAGGTTACAAAGAGCCTGCATAAACCTTTGGAAGATCCAAGCACTGGCTCGTCTTAGCTTAGAAAGGATTTATTATTACAAATTCCCAGTGATTAATAGGCAGATGTGTCAGATGTCTCAGTCTGCTGTCTTGCACAAAGGGCTGATGGACATATTTGGTCTGTGAAAATGCGAGTATTGATCCAAATACCATCATTTGAATAATGCTTTGAAAATTGCAAAGCATTTCTACTTTTCAGGTGCGTAACACTGGGGAGCGTCAACCTACTCTGTGCCAGGTCGAGTGAATACAAAGATGAAAAGAACATAGTAAGCTAAGGTTCAACTTTCCAGCCTGAAATCAGGTAGATCTGCAGCGAATTCTAACCTTCCTGCCTTTGAGCTTTGTAACTCTAGGTAAGTTAGCCTTTCACAGCCTCATTTATTTAATATGAAGATCACGGATAATAATAGACAATACTTCACAGAGTTTTGGGGAGGATTTAGGGAGATAGTTTTAACAGAGTGCTTAACATAGTAAGAGGTAACAGTCTAACGTATTAGCTGTTTAATTATTTTGAAGAGACATCATAACCAAGAAGGGGTGATGATGATGGTTCTCATTTTGCGTGTCCAGAAACAGTGCCAGGAATGCTAAGCAAGTTGGCTAAAGTCACATAAGTCTTGAAACCTTGGGTTCAGGTTCCAAGCTCCAAACTCTATCTTGTTTCCTGGCTCCTAGGGCGAAATGAAGGAATTGGGGCAGGGTGATCTTATGCAAAGGAATATTTCTGTGCCCATAAGAATTTCTACTGCAAAACCTTTTAAAAATGAGTCCAAAGAGAAAGAGTATCCAACTCTTTTGTTTCCATTTTTGTCCTGGTGTAAAAACAAGTGTGTATTACAAGCTTGACTTACAAGGATCTCACAGGAGGAGCCCCTTGTACTATTTGAGTTACTAATGGGATAGCAAACAGTGCCTGTAATTTACTTTGTACTTTGATAATGTCTTGGCTCACAGGGTCACACAGCCCTTTCCAAACATTAACTTACTTCTCCCTCCTAATGCTTCTAAGGCATCAGAGAAGGTTAGCACTCCCTTTGTTTCATAGGTGAAAAAACTGAGATCTAAGCAGGTTATGCATCCTACCAAGGTCCCCCGGCAAGCCAATAAGCTATCTAATCCCCTGCTCCCTGCTGAAGATACTCCTGGAACCCACGCGGGGAAATGTGTGCAGGATGTTCTTCCTCCTGCCCTGGAACTGCCACCAAATGCCATCTGTGTTACTTTTCTATACCTCTCAAGCTGTGCCTCGAACAAACAAAACCAGAATGTATTGCATCCTGGCTTCTTCAGGACCATGGAGCTAAGAGGCGAACAAAAAGGAGTTAGCCTAAGTGTAAAATATATTTGTTGCAAGCAAATAATACTTATCACATTAAAAGTGGGTGGGAGAGGCTGACCTATTTGTTTTAAAAGTTAGGTGGAGTAGTGTAGGAAAAATGTACACACGTGTGAACAGGATTTCAGAACCTCATCTGAATACAGGGAACAGTTAGATTCATCCACTTAGGGACTGACATTTACTGAGCTCTAGGCACGAGTTTAGGAATTCCCTGGCGGTCCAGTGGTTAGGATTCTGCGATCTCCCTGTAGGGGGCACAGGTTTGATCCCTGATTAGGGAACTAAGATCCTGCAATTTGTGCGGTGTGGCCAAAAAAACCAAAAAAGAAAAAAAAAAATTAAGCTTATTTTTGAGATGGAGAAGTCAGAAAAGCTGAATAGAGCACACTTCTTTTAGTCCTTATTTATTTATTTACTTATTTATTTTTTTTGCGGTACGCGGGCCTCTCACTGTTGTGGCCTCTCCCGTTGCGGACCACAGGCTCCGGACGCGCAGGCTCAGCGTCCATGGCTCACGGGCCCAGCCGCTCTGCGGCATGTGGGATCTTCCCGGACCGGGGCACAAACCCATGTCCCCTGCATCGGCAGGCGGACTCTCAACCACTGCGCCACCAGGGAAGCCCTTTTACGTCCTTATTTAAAAGTCCTCTTCCCGCTAAGTCCTTCTCTTCCAGGCCACCTTATCCAAAACCATGGCCTCCTTTCCACCCTTGTCCCTTTCCCTGCTTACCAATTAATTAATTACCAGTTAATTATCTTGTTTATTATTTCTCTCCTTCCTTTAGAATGTCATCTCCATGATGGCAGGAAGCTTTGCCTAATTTGCTCATTGCTGCATCCCTAGTGCCTAGAAGAGAGCCAGTACATAATAGGAGTCAACCAAAAATTATTTAATGAATGTATTCATGTTCCCCTGACAGCTCAGAGTTCTCTTAGTAGCAGGCAATTACAGTTGCAATGTTATATTTACTTTTAATCCCAACTCTTCCTCTCCTTCTCAACTTTCACTCACTGAGTTTAGACATTATGGGTTCCAACTTGGGTTACTTCCTCTTCACAGATCTTTCTGGCTCCACATTTATTTTCCTTAACACAGGACTGAAAATAGGACTCAACCAATAATTGTTAAATGAATGAATGAATGCATTCACATTCTCATGACAGCTCAGAGCTCTCTTAGTAACATGCGATGACAGCTGCAATTTTACATTTATTTATGTGGTGATCTGATTAAGCTCTACATCACTTTCTAGATCTATGAAAAAAGAACATTTCAGTGTGATCATGAAGTATATCCCAGTGCTTAGAACGATGCCTGGTAGAAAGTAGTTCTCAACAAGTATTTTCTAAATGAATAAAGAGATACAGCTGTGTGATAGAATTCAAAGAGTGGAAATGTGACATAGCAAAGACTTGGAACCCTTTTTTGTGTATTCAGTAACTACTTACTAAGCAATAGACATTATTTCTGCCTTCAGTGGGGCTTACCACCAAGTGGGCTCTTCTCATACCAAATCTCAAACTAGGTCTTTGCTGCAAATCCAGCATTTAAATAAAAAGCAATTTCATTTATGTTTTAATATTTAACTCATAAATAGAAACTTAAATATCTGGCAACTTCACCTGTCTGGAATGCAGGTAAAAGGCAGAAAGTAGGCCAGGAAAGCCTCTTTCCGGTTAAAAGAGGTCACAGAGTTTGACAACATAAAAGTTTCTTAAATCATGCTGCACATTCCATCTACTTTTAAATATCACAGAACCACCTGTCATCTCAGGAGTGTCCCTCTTTAAAGTACTTGTCTCAGTTTATCTATCACTAATCTCTATAGATTCTGTAGTCAAATATCTTTTAATTCCAACTGTTCCTCTCCATCCCCGATTCCGCTGACCTACTTTAGACATTATGGCTTCCACTTCGGTTACTCATTCTTAACTGGCCTCTCTATCTCCACTCTCCTTTTCTCTAACACAGGACTGGAAATCAGAATAAATAGAATAGACAAAGTAGATGCCCAAAGCAAGGCTTAGTGTGAGAGAAAGATATTAAACCCAGCCTGGTGGTGGAGCCTTCTAAGACCATCTGTGGCCAGACAGAATGGATAAGTCCGTCACCATGTGGTTCGCTTCCTATAGAGCCTACCTCTTGCAAATTTAGCTACTAACTCAATTATGACATCATTCTAGGAGCACTCATACTAAAGCCATCTATTGATTCCAAAACTTTGTTCTTTTAAAGAATGACAAACTCATTTAGTGGCCCTAGCTAGGTCTGTCACTCATCCCTTGACATACATATTGTACTTGCTTGTTAGTATGACTGTCTTCTTACTGGATATGTATTTCTTTAAATATGGGGTGTGCATTATTAGCGGATAACAGTTGCTTTTACACTGTAGTTTACAATACACTATATAACAGTGAAGGATAAGTGGAGACAGTTCTTCTTTTCTTTCTCTTCAGTCCTCCTAATGGCTTTAAGAAGAAACTAAGTTTTGTGCTAGCGTGCTCTTAACAACTTTTATACTTGATAATCTCCTTTATTTATCAAAGAGGCAAGCAAACCCAGGCTTGGAGACCTCAGCACACAAAGTTTCTGGTTTGAAAATTCAAGCATAGGACTGTTTTCATTGCATTTGGTTTAACAATTACCTTCTATTTACGACAAATGAAACGGATTTTCCATTAAGCTGAGACACAAACTTTTTTTTTCAAATAAAATCTTTTAAGGTCTAGAAGTATATATAATTAAAGAAAACATTAAGTAATGTGGGGAGCAAAAAGATATGACAAAAACACAATGGGCCATTTGAATGACTGAAATTTGGGAAATTTCACTACACTATAGGTTCCTTCTCTTAGAGCAAGGGCCATGTCTTTTCATCTCCCCATTCCCCAGAATTCAGCACAAAGCATCACCTGTGTAAGAAAAGAGGAAAGCTTAGATTCCAAGGTATATCATCGAGATCATACTCTCATGTACATCTCAAATCCTTTACACCTCTCTTCTTGCACTCACCTGGCAAAAATAAACCCCCAAGTTTCATTAAATCAGACTGCCAATTCTATATCTGTACTCTGGGCTGCTGAAATGGCTTGTGAAAAATACACACTATATTAGTGCATCTCACTTCAAAAGTGATTCTATGGGGCCAAATCTAGCTCATAACTTTGTATTTAGTTTTTCAAGTGCTAAAGATACGTTTTATTATCGGATGTACTTAGAAATACATATGCCCTTCATATTGTGGATCCTCACTGAGACTCTCCCTGACCTCACATCTTTAAGAATAGTGTCTTCCATATGATATCGCTTATATGTGGAATCTAAAAATATGGTACAAATGAACTTATTTACAAAACGGAAATAGAGTCACAGATGTAGAAAACAAATTTATGGTTACCAAGGGGGAAGCGGGGGAGGGATGGATAAAATGGAAGGTTGGGATTGACGTATACACACTACTATATATAAAATAGGTAACTAATAAGAACCTACTGTGTAGCACAGGGAATTCTACTCAACACTCTGTAATGACCTATATGGGAAAAGAATTTAAAAAAGAGTGGATATATGTATATATATAACAGATTCACTTTGCTGTACAGCAGAAACTAACACAACATTGTAAATCAACTATATTCCATTAATTAAGAAAAACAAAAGGTGATTAAAAAAAGAATAATATCTCCCACAGCTGTCCTAGCACAATCTATCCTTTCTCTACTTTTAGCCATAGCAATTATTATATATCTATGTATATATATTTAAATATAATAATAAAGGGTAATGTGTATACCCTTACAAAGCATATGTATATGAATATACATATATACATATATATATATGTAAACACATTTACATATGTATAGAATGCTTACATTCTAGTTGGGATGATGCAGACAATAAAGTATATACATAAATATATATTGAACAATTATATACTCATTGTATAAGTATATACTCATAATAAATATACTTTTTTGTTTATTGTCCACATCTTCCCAACTACATTGTAAGTGTCACGAGAACAGGGATTTTGCCTACTTGTTTCACTGCTGTATTCCCTGCACCTAGATCAGTGTCTGGCACAAAATAGACTCTCAATACTTATTTCAATAAGTATTGAAATAAGTGTTCAAATAATACTTTGAATAAGTATTCAAATTATTCTCAATACTTAGAGAAAAGGGAGGAAGGAAGCAAGGTCAAACATATGATACATTTTTTCATCTGTATTACATATGAAATGCTACTATCTTTCTCTGAGATTTTTCAAATGTAGTCAATACTTACGTATTGAGTGTCTCAAGTCCTCACCCTGGAGGAAGGAGAAAAGAAACAGACATATGAATGAATAAGATATATTGTACATCAGATCGCGCTAAGTCTATAGAATGCTATTCCCCCTTTCTCCACCTCTTGCTCCCCATTTGGTGTGACAAAAATGGATTAGAAATAAGTACCAGCTTAAATGGCCATAGACTCTCCCATTGGACTGTTCCCTCTAGTTTTTCAGCAGCCAATGTGCCTAATTCATCTTACCTAGTCAGTTTCTGTTAGCAGTTTAGGGTCCCTGTCAGAGTACTTTGCTTTTCTTGCCATATGGATAATTTTACAAATGCCTGTCCTCTTCACTAACCTATGAGCTATTTGGGTTTAGCATGTCTGTAGCCCCAACTCTTAGCACATACTTGGCCTGGAGTAGATATTTACTTCTTTTTTCGAAAGAAAATAAATTAAGATTTGATGATCTTATTGTTGCTGTTTGTGTTTTTGTTGTTTTTGTTTGTTTGCTTTTTGCTATTGCAGATGGGATTCAGTAGAATGTTCTTTTCCAGGCAGATGCATTGTCCAAAACAATGTGTAACTGCAAACACAAATGGGACAATAATCCATAAAAAACAAGCATAAGAATTCCTAACATACAGCAGTCTGAGGCCAGTCAGTGTAGGGCAAATTACTACCTATGTTGACCCTGAAGTCAGTCTATGGTGTAATTGATGGTGTTAACAAGCATGTTCATATGTGAAGACAAGAATCAATTTACTTGATGGAGTTGTACATCATGGCTTCATAAGGCCAGGAACTATGCAAGATATATTAGGGGGGAAAGTACATCTAATAATAAAATATAACTTTAGCACTTGAAAAAAATGAATCAAAACTATTAACTAGTTTTCGCCCCATAGAATCACTTATTTCTAGAAAACTGGGGGTTTTACTGTAAATTTGGATATTTGAAAACTTGCCAACTATTCAAATTTCTAACTGCCTACTATAATTCTTTAAAAACTAAGAATCTTTGTTTCTCAACTTTAATACTTGTGAGAATTCATTGAGTGTTTGGAATTTTAAAAAAATCCTTTGCTGAAAGGGTATAGTGGATATCAGGGGAAAATGAAAGTTCTTAGCGGATAGCCAATACTTAGAAAACAGTCTTGCAATACCAGGTATTTACATGACAACGATCCATCTCAGTCTGTTTCTCCTCCCTCACTTCCTCCTTATTTCCCTTTTATCCTCCATTACTTGGTCTTTTGCCCCCTAACTGTGTTTACATTTGCATGTCAAGATTTAAGCAGGTTTACACTCCACTAAATCTTGTCTTGCAAATTGAAACATTAGTAGAATTCTACACTGTGAGTCTGTTGTCATACTGTTACACTGGAACACTGAGACAGGAACCACTCTGGTATCACTGATTAGCTCTGAAACAGGAAATGATAGAGTCATATGCAGAGCACCGTCCCATCCAACCCATGATTGGATGATTCTGAACGTTTGATACAGCTCACTGATATTGTCTACCCTGAAGTCCAGTTAATTATGAGAACTAGCTTTTAAGATAGCTCAGTGACTATGTTCTAGTTTTCATTGTGGCTATTGCCAGGAGAATTGTCAGACAAGGCTCAGGCCTTTGAGATGCGAATCTGTTTGAAATGCAAAGATGGAGGTTGGAATGAATTCCAGAGGTAATTTGCATAAGCCTGTACTTTCACTCACTTGTTTCACTTCATGATAGTACCTTCAAGACTATTTGAAAATCTGAGGTGAGCTTGAGGTTGGAAGAGAGTGTGCATGTGTGACAAGAGATGAAATTACAAGGAGACAGAGGAAGAGCAGTAGCAGTAGTAATACTACTACTACTATTTATTTATTGGATTCTGAGAATCTGACAGACATAATGCCAAGGGCTCTATATGCATTATCTTATTTAATCCTTTCAACAGCCCTATGAGGCAAGTGCTATTGTCATTTCCATTTTATAGATGATAAAACTGAGGCTTAGATAAGTTATGTAGCTTGCTGGTATTTACATAACTATTAACTCACAGAGCCTGAAAATAAACTCATACTTTTCTAGCTCCTGATTCTATGTTCTTAACTGCAATAAACCAGCTCAGTGTCTTTTACCAAACCACCAGTGGGACATCAGAAAATCAGCTGCCCAAAATAGCATCAACGACCTCCTCTAAGTACCACCCCCACCAAAATCTATGGTCCTCTGAGCTATTACTTCGAGAATAAGATAAATATGAGGAACTGAGTATCTATGTAGTCTTTTTCAGTCAACTTAGAGACCTACCAAATATTAGCGTTGTTTCCACTTGCTCCTTGATAGAATGGGTAGAGAGTTCATGACAGTCAGAGTGCCATTAGGCGTAAGAAAACTGGGAGGCTGGATGAGTCACCTGCTTTGGAGGTCTTTGAAAACAAACAAAAAGGCAAAAATTTTTTAAAACTTACAGAGTACCTATTTTGTTGGTCACAACTTGACATAGATGGATGATAGGTGATAGATACAGATAGATAGATAGAGGATGGATAGATGCAGATATACAAACACAGCTGTGTGTATGCATGTTTTATGGCAAATTACATACGGACCAGTAATGAAGGCATTGATTCCTGTTCAGATGAGAATGCTGGATCTCAGAGGTTAGGAAACTTGCTTAAGGTTATGGATTTAGTGAATGACAAATCTCATGACTTTGGGCATGGCATGGAACCTTTCTGAGCTTTAGCTAACCCCTCGGGAAAAATGAGAATAATAACATTTGTCACCAGGAGTTGGTGAAATATTGTACATCACACTACCTTTGGGCCTGGCACAAAGCTTCAGCTCATTACACGGATGCTGAAATAAACCTGATCCCGCTGACCATCCAGTGCCATCTTCCTGTGCAAGGGCCCTGGAGGAGTGAGAGAGCAATGCTCTGCCATCCCTTGTGTAACTCTGGAGCCTCCATAAAAGTGGCGGTGTGCACTATTGGAATGGATTCTCTTTGACACGAGCAGAAGTCAGAATATAGCATGCCACCTTAATTATGCTTTAATTGAAGTACCATATACATCACCCCTTGACATAGGCCTTTTGAAGTCTAGGCGTCACCACCCTGCCTCATGGGAACGTGTGCCGTTACCACCAGCATAATTGTTGGAGCAACTGACGCATTCCCAGCAGCAGATATTTCAGTAGGTAGTGAAGATAATTAGAAGATTTTGATCTTGCTGACTTACAGTAAAAAGCAGGATATCAAGGGATATGAATACAGAGACAATCAAGTCATATTAAAGTCTATGATGAAAGCTCCCTTTAATATAAGGGACGAAAAGGCAGTAAAAACAAAGCTATTTTCAATTTGAAGAGGAAAAAATGCTATCCTTTGATCCCTGACATAATATGACAAGGAAACAAAGCACTCAGACAAACCATCTTGTATGGTAATTTTCTTTCTCATTTGAAATTTTGGGTGTGACGACCAAATTGCCGCTGCTTTAAAAAGTTCGTTCACTTTGTTCATTTTACAAATGTTTACTAAATGCCTAACACATGCCAAGCACTATGTTAGATTCATGGACCTTTGCACTCAACTGGTCACCGTGTACTGGGGGCGATGGAAACATTTTTTTCAGATAATTACAGTGGGTTAGTCATCAAGAAAAGTAAGCAAGAGTACCTTTGAAGCAAGAAAGGGAAGCATTATAATAGACTTGTTGGGGGAAGGGTAGATGCACGATGAGGTCAGAGGTGGCTTCCTGGAGGAGGAGGCATTTGATCAGAGGATTAAATAGGATTCAGATGTGTTAATAGGGAAAAGCTGTTTTCTCCAGGGCAAAGATGTATGGAAAGGGCACAGAAGCATAAGAAAGCTCAGGGAACAGTATGAAGATCAATTCACCACCATCTTGGGGTAGGTGGTATAGGGTTTTGAGAAATGAGGCTAAATGGGGCCAGAACAGTGATGTGTGTTCTGCAGAGGGGTTTGCTCTTGAGCCTAAGAGAAATGCAAAATAGTTGAGTGGATTTTTAGAATCAACTTTATATCTTTAAAGATCACCAGATTGGCTGATGAATTGAATTGGAAAAGGATGACTCTGAAAGCAGGGAGATCAGCTAGGAAGCTGTTGTAACCACCAGGAGAGAATTCCTAAGGGTTCGGACTAAGGTAATGGCAGGAACAGTGGAAATGGAAGAGGGAGCTGGAGAAAAATCTTTCGTAGAGGCTGAATTCAGAGTAGGATTAACTAAGATCTAAGACTAAAGTTTAAGACCAAATAGAGGCTCATATTTAGTGGAAATGGTAAAAAAAAAAGACCACCTTGGCTTAATACATGGGATGTATGTGTTCTTGAAAACAATACTCTATGTAAATTAGATTTTCATAAAGTAAATCACGTTTGAATATGTCAGAAGAGCTTGTTATTTAAAATACTCCTGTTCTGACTGATTATAGATAATAACCCTCTAACATATGTGCTTACTTAACTTGAATTTCCATATTTTGGGTTAGCTCAAAGCACGTTTTGTACACTTTTGCCACCCACCAATTCAATTTTATTTGGTCATATGATATACTTTAGTATATAATAATGTATAGATATTTCTCACCCACAATAATAGTATTTATCCTCACTGCATCAGTTTCAGCAATGTTTTGGTTAATTTTAGTTGTTTACCTATAACCTCAAGTTAATATGAAGATTCATTTACTATAAAAATGTCATTTTGTGAATGGCATGAAAAATGTTTTGTTTAATTTTATTGAAGTATAGTTGATTTACAATGTGTTAATTTCTGCTGTACAGCAGTGACTCAGTTATACAAATATATATATTCTTTTTCATATTCTTTCATGAAAAGTGTTTTTGATGGACTTATGGATGGATGCACACATAAATAAGAAAATAGTGATGAGTAGATAGATAGGGAGACGAAGA
This sequence comes from Delphinapterus leucas, assembly GCF_059928025.1. Lineage (NCBI taxonomy): Eukaryota > Metazoa > Chordata > Mammalia > Artiodactyla > Monodontidae > Delphinapterus > Delphinapterus leucas. The sequence goes on from NC_143145.1 coordinate 11,816,238, forward strand.
ATTTATACAGAGGCTCAGAAAGGCTAAATAACTGAGCCACAGAAAATGTTCATAAATGAATCAGAATTCCAATCACCTAATAGACAATTTAATGACACTTACCCATGTCATACTGATAATAGATTTTAGATAGATAAATGCTAAAATAATTTTATACTTCTATAGCAAAGCAAGATAAAGGCAAAAGAAAAGTTAAATGCAAAGAATGACAGTTCCATCAATATTCCACAGAAAAAGCTACTTTCAAAATATAAAGAGAAAAGGGCTTTGCATCAAAAACATAGAAGAAGCAATCACCAGGTACTGAGCATACCTTGTCCCATTTAATCTTCACAATTAACCTACCTGTAGGTATTATGATGTCCCCTTTGCAAATGAGAAAATTGAAAAAGAAGTTAAATGACATCCTCAGCATCATGCATTTCTAAAAGTTGAAGGAGGAGGTCTAACCTAAGTCCTCATAGCTCCTGTGGCCATTTCTAAACACCTCCCATTGAAGCTGAGCTTCTGAAAACAGGCTGTTGGATCTCTGATGTTGAAGACTCTCCATGAATGCTTTCTGTTTGCCTTGATGGAATTGTTTTTGAACTGCTCTCCAGGAGGTAATCAAGTGTGTTACTGGACTAGTTCTTGTTTAATACTTTGTAGATAATAAATACTTTTCTCCTAATAATTCCAAAGGCAATGTTTTGAAGAGCTCAGAGCTATGTGTGGACGTTTGCTGATATCTCTCAGTTGCTTAATCATGTTCTCATGAATGAATACAAAGCATAGTAGGTCAAGTCAGTGGTCCATTCCACCCAGTATATGGCACTAATGCTGACAGGAGAGGGCCATTTGTCATTTGTGTTCCATAATGTCAACTTCAAAGGACTCAGCAAGTACCCAAGCAGGTCAAGTTTGTCCCAATTACAGATTGTAACTCAACCATTCGTCATTTTAGCACAATCCTTTTAGAATGAATTGGTATAGATTTATGCAGATTTTATTCACTTATGCATCTGTTAGCTCAAAAACACTTACTGAGTGCCTTTTGTGTGCCAGTTTCCAAGATCTAGAAATGACTAAGACCTATTGCCCCTCAAAAGCTCAGGTAAATAGGCAACTGTTATATAATTATAGATTATGATGGAGAATAGCAGATAATAATACACAATAACAGTACGGGGGTTGTATTTCACTCTTGGGGGTGGGTTTCTTCAGGAAGCATGGCCCCTTTATCCCAGGCTCCAGAACAAATACACAGAAAGCAGATATGAACTGAATTCACCTCTTGGAGCCAAGCCCAGTAGATCCATTAGACTAAAGCAGACCCGCTCTACCAAGCCCAGCCTCCATCAGCCAAATGGTAGCCAAATCCCTGACTGACTGTGAAAACAAATGCTTGTTGTTCAGAAGCCTTTTGTTTGTGTTGGTTTTCTTTTGTGTAACATCATTGCAACAATAGTCAACAAATATGTGGTTCCCAGCACATGAAAGATGCTCAATAAATGTAGATTGAACTGTTCTTACTCGTCTCCTAACATCAAGAATCCATTAAGGGTCTTCCCTGGTGGCACAGTGGTTGAGAGTCCACCTGCCGGTGCAGGGGACACGGGTTCGTGCCCCGGTCCGGGAAGATCCCACATGCCGTGGAGCGGCTGGGCCCGTGAGCCATGGCCCCTGAGCCTGCGCGTCCGGAGCCTGTGCTCCGCAACAGGAGAGGCCACAACAGTGAGAGGCCCGCGTACTGCAAAAAAAAAAAACAAAAAAAAATGTACCATTAAAAATGGAATGTACATTTAAGTGAGTCTGTGTCTACACCATACCAAACAAAATATTCCATTACCAGAGGGTGTCTTCCTCCACATTACAGGAGAGGAAACCTAGGCAAACAGATTCACCATGGGGCCTAAAATCCACTTAAATATACAAGACATACAGGGTCAAATGCCATCTGTCAAAACCTGCCTAACATGCAATGGTAGCTCAATAAACATTGCAGTTTTACCTCAAAGGAGAATCAGAAGTGAGAAGATGGAAAGGGATGGCTGGGCTCCTGCTTAGACCCAAGTGATCTTTCCTTTGAGGCAAGTCTAAATGACAGGCTTGAGAATGTAGGTAAAAAGAGAACCAAATAATTCTTAGGAGAACCTTCATAACTACTACTGAGGCAGGTAACTAACTTAGTTTCTTTGTTAATGGAAGCTGTTCTGTGCCCAGAAAAGGGAGGAAAACAATTCTCTCTAAGAGATAAAAATAGCCTAGTGTAAATTGTTGGGCTTTTCTTTACTTTTAATAAAGGGAGGAACTCAAAGTTATTGGAAGCAAACTTTACCAAAGTTGAACTTTGAAATTTCATTTATAGAGTCCACATGAGATGGGCTGATATTTCAGCATCTTGGCCTTTACCTGTGTTATCACTCTACAGACTAAAAAAAGGACATGTGGGGACAATTGCACTTTTCATTCATGCTACAGGTACGTGCCTATCACTAATTTTGTGGCAGCAAAACACTTAAAACATGGCCCAGGTTGTAAGGAAAAGAGGAAAAGAAATTAACATTCACTGACAGCCAACTATAACATTTCTTTTCTATTCCTTAGTTTAGGATTTTAGGTTGGCTTTCCTGGAGACAGACTCAGCAGCAGAGATTTGCAAGCAAGAGGTTTATTGGGAAGTACATATGGGAACCACACATATAAGGAAGAGATTGAATGGAGTGGGACTCGACAGAAGAAATAGATGCAGTCACAATAGAGGCCTCAATTGATTCTACAAGGAGCTCTGAAATTGTCCCAGATTGAGGCAAGAGGCTGGGATATATCCAAATAACTACACGAATAGAATTCTTTTGTTTATTCCTCATTATACATAATCAGGTAGGAAGAATGAATTCACTGATCTACTTTATTTGCTCATTCATGCATTGACTGATTCATTCATTCATTCACAAACTCTATTATGTACCTGAAATGACTCTAGGTTGTGTGTGTATAAACTCTGAATATTGATTAAATGTACTTTGTGAACTTTACAGTCCAACTTTGTGAATGGCTAAGTAAATTATATATATAGACTTAAATTAAAACAAGGAAATACCTAATCTGTAAAGAACTTTTCCCTTAAGCCTACAGGAAGTCCCTCAGAGACAAGAAGACACTAGTATGAGGACCCAAGTATTCCCTTCCCTGTTGAAAACCACTTTGTGGGTAAGAGCTAATTAAAGGCTGTACTAGTCTGTCTCATCTCTTCTGTTTGATGGATTTGGCTCTGCACAGAGGCCAAAGTCTGGCTTGGATTGCTTCTGAATTTGCCCTTGCATCATCTGTAATCTCTACACTCTTTTCTCTGCCACAGGAAAAAAAAATGTTCTTACTATCAATAATAACCCCTTAAATGAAGTGATTCTAAAACAAGTAGATTGGAAAATAAAGACTGAGCTAAATAAAAATGTCATAATAGGTAAGAAGTACTGCCAGCATTTTAACACTGGGACCCTTAGCCCACAATCCATCATTATTTTGGGCTTAAAGTAGACAATGTAATTAGCATGACACCATTTGCTGAGACCTCTATGCACATGAGAAAGCACAGTTCTGGCTTCAGAGCATCCTGGTCAGGAGAGCAATATGAAACAAGTGTCAACATCTAGTATCTTAATAAAGACAAGGTGTGAGGTTTCTCTGAGGTTCCTTTTTAAAGTCAATCAGTTTGAAGCAGATATAAAGCACAAACAGCATGTTGACCTCTGAATCCATTGTGTTTCAAGAGGAAAACTGTGGGAGTCTACTGCTACTTACGCTGTACTTCTCTGTAGGATGAGAGAAAAAAGAGTAAGAATGACTCAGTGATAGAAAACATGGAGATGACATTTAAAGAGTATCAAACTGAGGTTGAATTATACTAATCTAATTTCTTAGAAGCACCCAAATCAACAAGCTTCATTACTAAAAGAGAGTAAAAAGACAAAACACTCTGTAAACTAAGAAGAATAGTTCACTCATAAGCTCAATCATTCATTCGTCCATTCAACGATATGCATTGAGCACCTACTAGGTGCCGGACAGAGGATAAGGTGGTACATACAAGAAAAAAGTTTTCTTTTTAACTCATATTCAAGTGGGGACAAAAGATAATTATCAAGTATAAGAATAAATAAATGATACAAATATAATACTGAAGACTGATAAGGGTTATGAAAAATATTAAAGCACAGTCATGGTATAGAGAATAATGACAAGGTCAAGGATTTCAGATAGAGTAGGAGATAGTGCTTCTCTTAAGAGGTGTCATTTGAGGAACAATTTGAAGGAAAAGAGGGAGCCTTCTAGGGGAATCTACAGGGAGAAGCATCGTCCAAGAAGAGGAAACAGCCAGTCAAAAGGCCCTGAGGTGGAAACCAATCTGGTCTAAATGAGGAAATTCTGGCAAACCAGCTCATGGTCTCGTCACAAAGCTATGTGCCCTGGTGCATGGTCTCCCAGAGGAAGGGTTACCTGTTCCCAAGCTACCCAAAGGCACCAGATGCAGCCGTGGGAGGGCCTTGAGTTTAATGAGCAAGTGGGAGAATGACAAGAGATGTAGCTGGCATAGCCAAACCATGATGTCGTCAGAAAAGTAATGCACCTAAAGTCAAGACGTCCTGGTTTCTGAGTCAGGTGTGCCACTCATGATGGCGTGATTCGGGGCCAGTGCCTGCTCTACACAGAGGCTCAACATCTCTATAAAACAAGGAAGCTGAACTTGATGCTCCATAAGGTCCTTTCCCCCACACTCTTCATGACTCTGTGACCCTACTGTTTAAACTGGGTGCCTTAGAACTTAAGGCCTTGGAGATGCCAGTGGCAAGTCCCATCATGCGATGTTTGGACTTGTTTGTTTAAGCTAAAGTAATTAAATCAATTATCTTTTACATAATAGCCATCAAGCGATTTTTGAGTGAGATGAGTAAGGGAATTTGGAGACCAGACATGATGGAGAAAGGAGATAGAGAGAGGGTGTGGGTCTTTTGCCATGGGTGAAGAACATCAGGCGTCATTTGCACCAGGCGGTGGCTGACTATGTGAGTTTTCTACATTTTAAATATTGAGCTTATTGTTCTTAGGAACCAATTAATAGATTGTCAGGAATTTTTAAATAAGGCAGATAATTGGATAAGATGCAGTCAGTCCACTGAATGAGGAACGTATCTACATTTTCAGAATACTACAGAAATACACTTGCATTGAATGTAACCAAGATTAGATGGAAGATATAACCACTTTACAAGTGAGCAATGAGAAACCCCAGGTAGCTATAGGGAAATTGTTTAAAGTTGCTGATTTCCAGCAAAGCCAGGGCTAGAATCTAGGTTTCCTAATTGTAAATCCCTTCTTTTGAGATGTACATAATTGAATGATACTATAAATATATTTAATTTAATATTCAAGACTGATTCCACAGAGTCCTGATTTCTCTTGTACTATTCAGGCTTCTGTTAACACAAATAGTCTTTTTGTGCTAATTGGCAAAAATAAATAATAAAGCAGACCTCTGCCAGGGTACATGGCTCTGTCAGTAGACCTCAAGTTATACTGCAAGCCCTCTCCACCAGATCCTGACAGCCGTAGTTTTGCAGTGTACAGACTGCACAACTGTGTGTGGCAGCCCTTATACCAACCCACCAACTACTTTTTGGCTATTTGAGGACATGGTTGAGTTTATCTTTTCTGACAAAGTAGCAAGAGGAGAAAATACAATAAGCATTACTTATATTTTCTTTATGCTTTCCAATGTACTGAGCTATTTTATAATATTTTAGTTGATCTAAGGGGTAATATTGTGAGACAGTGAAGACAAAGAAAGGATTTGATTAGTTAGGAAGTGAAGATTCAGAGAGATAATGTGACCTCTCCATGTTTACGCAGTCAGTAACTAGGAAAAATGAATTCTGAGCCTAGAATTTCTGATGCCAGTTACAACTATTTCCCCATATTATTTCAGTAGAGAAACTTAAGGCTGATCTTTTTTTTTTTTTTTTTCCTGAATCCCTAAAGCTCCTGGACAAGAGTTGAAAGTATGAGGTCTTGGAAAAGGAGCTAAAATGTGAGCTGCAAAAGGGTTCTGCTATAATCTATGGCTTTCATTTTTCTGAGAATCTTTGTGTTCTAGTATGTTGAGCCACTGAGTTGTTCTCACACAGTGACTAATGCTGCCTGCAGGGGAAGTGGATTAGAATTCGCTGCACACTCATTCATGTCTACTTGGGGCTTGGACCTGTGCAGAGAAAATGGCCATGTTACTTATGAAACACATCCATGTAACTGAAAAACAAAAATAATTCTGTTAATTAAAAGAATTGCTCAGATTTTGGATTGCAATAAAAGAGATTTAAAATTATAATAATTTCACCAAAATAAACTGTTTTATGTAAGAAAAAAAACTCCCTCACAATCTCTAGTACGTTTATAATGCCACATAATGATTGACTGAGTCACCCTGTTCACTATTGAGCCCTTTGTGTTGGTGTTCTGTGGAGGACCAGAAACACGAAGTTGAGCTTCTGAAGGAAGGGCTGTGCATCTTAACACTGAAAATGTGGAGAGGGCACTGGTTAAATGGAGAATCGCTGAGTGAAGATTCAACTTGTGACAGAGGTTGCTTACGTCAGCAAAAAATCTTGTCTAATTTCTGTTCAGTTATGTTTGGAAGGGTTCACGTTCGGGTACGTCTAAACAAGTTGTAGCCAAACTGCAAGTCTTATTAAATATGTTGGCCTAATTGGAACAGCTTTAATTTTGCCACTTACCATTGCTCAGGGCATCTGATCAGGCTCTGAGACCCAAGTCTTAACTAGTCCTTGCTGTAGATCCCTCGATGTGCATTTACTTCTTTCTTCAAGATTGTCCCTATGGAAGAGATATTTAGAACCGCCCCCCACAACCCCAAGCTTCCTGGGCCTACCTTCCCTCCAAACCCAGATATCATGTTCTCCTTAGCTCTGCACCTCATAAACAGAGGCCAGCCCTGCCCTGGCATGCTTAGCCCTGCCTTCTGAGTGCCCGACCCAGGCCATGACTGTGGAATCTTCGCTGGCCACGAAGGGAAATTTGGATGAAAACACTGTGGTCATTTGGAGAAAGTCTGAGAATCTTTGAAAAAAGAAAATGAGTTAGAAGAGCTACAGGCTTCTTCTGGAGGCAAACCCAGATATTAAAAGATGAAACACTTTAAATTAAACTGTAAGAAACATCTAACAGAACTTCTATTAACTAGAGTCATTTTGGAAAGAATATTTCCTCTCTGTTCAACTAAAGCATTGAAAAATCCCTCCACATATGACTAAGACATAGGTTTTACTATCAGTGTGAGGACACAAATCAGTGTGACCTGAGCAACTGTATGTTCTCTTTGTCCCTTGGTGGAGGATTAGTGGTAACATCTCTTGAAGAGTAGGCCTCCCTTGATCTTATACAAGCTCTAGGGACAAAGTCTACATGATGTCTCCAAATGAATTGAGTTGACATATTTTAGTAAGATTATAGTAACACTTTAACTGTTTTTGACAATATTTAAGAGAGATGATAAATCCAAATGTATAATGAGAGATTGTTTTCTTTTAAATTGAATTTGAAGCTTATATACTTCATGTTATGTTGATAAAGGTTTTTGTTGTAAAGAAAGTCCTAAAAAAGGCACCCTTACTATAGGTAATCACACCTGTGGTTAGGGTCTAGTATATCAGAATGTGCGTCCAAGCCACCCATTGCAGTCCACTGGCTTCTTACTTTTATGGGAAGCAATTCTCAAAAATTTTTGATAATTGATCTGCCAATATAAATACATCAATTGCAGGCCACTAGCTTTGACTGGTAGGTTTATCATCTTAATGACAGTCCATCAACTAAAATGAGATGCTCAGCTGCAAAGCAACAACATTCCCAGGATCAAACCTCATCATTTGGGAAGTAGATAGCCATAGCATGTGTGTGGACACAGAATGGGTTTCCGTATTGGTTCCACTGATGGTGCGATTGTATTTCTGAAGGAGTAAACCAGGTCATCACAGTTTTGTAAAGCAAATGGTGTATGCATGTATATTTAACCTAGCGTAGTATCTGAAGGAACAAGTCTAGAATCAGACTACCTGGGCGCAAAACTGGTCTTGCCACTTCTGAACTGAGTGATACTGGGCAAAGTGTGCTGAAAGATTTTGTTTTCCCATCTGTAAAATGAGAGCCAGAACTTGTCATAGGCTTTTTACAGTGATTAAAGAAGATTCTACATGTAAAGTTCCTGGCTCGGTTTCTGTCATTCAAGAATATTAGCTAGTTTAACTTAGAGGAATGAAGATCTACATGTTAAAGTGACTCGAGAAAATTGGCAAGAGTGCTATCCTACTGAATAACACCCAAAGTGCTGATGTGTAAGACACATGCTGGAGAGAACTGAGAGGAGAAGGAAAAAGCCCTAGTTTTATAATCAGAAGACCTGAACTGGAATTTTTCCCTGTGTGATCTTGAGCAGGTTGTCTCTTCTCTCTCTGCCTCTCTAAAACGGCAACGAGGATGCCCACCTCAGACTGTTGTAATAGAGACTAATGAAAACATGTATGCACATTAACTCACACGGTGCCTCTAAGGAACAAAGAAGGTGCTAAATAAATATCAATGTTCTCCCCACCTTCTTTTCTCTTCCTCAGACTTTGATGTCATACTTCATAATTTGTCTAAATTGGAGACTTGAGCAATGACATTTCTCAGTGATGTTTTAGGTGAAGACCGTTTGTCCCTAAAATCAATTCATGAGCCCCTATTTTACATGCTTAGACTTTCGCATAGATTGGACAGATTTTCATCACAAAGTAGCTTCACCCTGCATCAGTGGAGGAGACTGTCTTTCAAACTTGGTTCAGCTTCATGGTCAGGTGCATTTCCTATATCTAACATGGCTCTTTGTTGATTGGAATGACACCGAATCTCACATTTCACATTCATGGCCTGAAAATCAAGAGTCTGAGATAGTTTGTGAATCTGAGTCATCTCCTCCGGACTCCAGACCTGTCTGGAAAAATATCGCCCCCTTTTTATTGGAAATGCCTGAAGGTGTAAGTTGTTATTAAGTTTCTCACCCATTGGATCCAGCTTCTCCTCCTGATTCAGACTGTTCTCAGGAAGCTAACTGACAATTTCTAGTCAAATTAAGCATACCAATCAGAGATTTTATTTTACCCACTGTTTTGCTAGATTTTAATAAGTTATGGTGGTGACTAATGTGTTCCAGTTTCAGTCTAGGACAAGATAAACCTTCCCAGAAAGCTGGTTCACTTTTTTGCAAAGACAGAATTGTACTGTGCAGTTGAAAGATCAGTTAGGGATTTCCATTCTGGTCGCAAGTCTGGTAAACGTATGCTAATTTTCAAATACAGAGTTGACTTGGACTTCCCTAGTATAAGGAGATTCTGTATAGAAAGAAGTCAACGGATGCAACCAATTCCTTGCTGGCTGAAAAAATAGCGCATTCACTTATTTTAAAAAGTGAAAGAGAGCCGGAAGTCAAACTTCCTTTTAAACTTGAACCTGTGAGGCCACAAGAGCTTCCTTAACAAAATGGTTTTTTTTTTTCAATTGCACAGCGTAAAATAAATGCTCGGCATCCTGACCAGACCCAACATTAATGTTGTAATGGAGTGTCATAATGTTTCTATTCAGTATTCAGAAAGTAATTTGCATCTCCCAGGAAAGTATTTGAATAGCTTTTCTAGCACTCCAGTTCCGGGATGATTTTCCTCAAGGAAGTTCAATGCAAAAGTCTGGCTTTCAGTCTACCTTACTAATCTAGCTTTACAATAAGGCTGAACGCATCCAAGGACATGTACTGAGTTACTTAAGCATTTCTCCTGCATAAGCCTGCTGCAAAGTATTAGACGGTAAAGAGTGGTCTGCGATCTCAGTGTGTGTGCTATTGCATGCATTGCAAAGCCTGCCACAGGAGTCTTCATTGTGATGGGCAGTGCCTTGTGTTTGTTCCTTTTTTATTTTGATTCCCTCTGTGCAGTGATTCAGATTCAGATTTAGCTAACGTTTGTAGGCTTTTACTGCGTGCAAAACACTGTGATTGGTACTTTACCTGTTACCTCATTTAATCCTTGCAACGATTGTTGGGGCCAGTGTTACTATTCCCATGAGTTTCAGAAGTTAAAAGGACTTGTCCAAGCTCACTCCACTCTAAGTGGCTAGAGCAGTAACCTAGAAAATGACAGAGCCAGAATTTGAACCTAAGTCTTCCCAAGCTTGGCATTAGTTATACTTTGCCAAATCTCTGTTCAATAAAACACACTCGTATTGTAGAAAGAAACCAAAAACAACCCAAAAGTTCTATAATTAAGGAAATTTGAAGAGCATAGGATAAAGCAAAGTTAACTGGTTTCTTAGATATAAAATTTTCTTAGTACCAAGAACGAGATTTTTGTATTACCCAAGAAGAGCCTATGGTTGAATTATGACCTGAACATTTTACCAGTCTAACCCTTTCTAGAAAGAGCCACTCATAGGACTCAACACTTGCTGGAAAATGTTGTATGACAGCTTTATGAGCCTAGCATTGTGTGCTAATTTCTGAGCTTTTAATAATATCTGCAAGAATGGCAGACTCCTTTTGGTTCATCACCTGACCTGCTGTTCAAGTCATTAAAGGTATAGCTGGGTAAAACATGACCCATAACATGAAGCCATCAAGAGCCCCCAGAGTATAGATCCTGCTGAGTTTACTTCAAGCACTGCTGCTTATCCAAAAGCATTATTAGAATCCTTTACCTAAAATCATGAATTTGGAAATACCTAATGTAGTGAGCTACAGACTGTATCTTCTAAGACCATTGGTTCCAAGAGCCACAAAGGGACTTTTTATGTTCCATTTTGTGATTCTCTGCTAGAACTTTATAGGAATCAAAATTCTGGGAAATAATAAGCTCCTGTCCTCATGAGGACAAAAGATCACAAGGATTTTCTCTTTTAAAATGTGTGTCTGAAGAAGAAATTCTTTATGAGCTCATTTGCTCCCAAATCAGCTAAGAAGGAACCAAAAGGAGGGAGATTGTGGAAGATGCAGTTTCCAAAGTTGAAATCAGGATAAAATCCATTGAACTCCCTGAATCCTAGATGTCCTGCACATACTACATCCCACATCCCGCATTTTGGGCTGGTTAATGTGTATTTGCAGGGATGATGGGAACTGGAAGTGATGGGGGAGGGGTAATCCTTTCATCCGTTAACCGTTGTTAAGAGCAAATGACAATGTGAGACAAAGCAGGGGAAGAATGACTAATTCCCTCCCTCTAGGTTATTGTACTCTCTGAAGATGTCACAGCAGCTGCACTTGTTTGCTGTGTGTGAATGTGGCTAGAATTCTTGGTATCTCACACTCTCAGCCTCTTTCCTTCTGTCAATCCCCTCAACACCCAGCGTGCTCTATTTAGGATCACATCCCCCCTTTACACTAGGGAATGTGGCCACCACTTCTATGAGCTGACTGCCAAACCCAAGGTTTTTGTCTTTGATCGTATTTCAAGTTTTGGGAAATGTAGATACACATACACACACAGAGAGCCATATGCAAATACATTCCAAGATGTATGTCTTAACATGTGTTAACATGACACATGTTCATCTGTGTTGATACCTAGTTTTATGATGCCATTTAGCCATCATCCTGAGTGAACTGGGATGTTGGTATAGAACAATAGAATTGTCCTGGCCCTATTTTACAGCTAGACATTTGAGCTTTGGCAAGACACTTAAACTTCTCCAGGAGGCCAATTCTTCATTTGGACAGTGGGGCTGATAAAAACTACCTTACTATGTGACTGTAATAGTTTTAATTATGCATTAAAAATATTATGCAAATAGTGGCAAACAATAAAATTTTACTATCTTATTCATTCACTGATTTTACAAAAATATATTATGACTCTACTATGAGAGAACACTAGGCAAGGTCTAGGGGCCCAAGAGTAAATAAAGTCATGTCTATCCACAAGGATTTCCTATCTATGATAGAAGTGCTTAATGCAACAACATTTACTTGACCTTTTAGTAACATTTAATCTCACCCTCCTTATTGAAACTCATTTCTCTTATGTTCCAAGAAACTACAGTATAGGAATTCCTTCTCTTTTTCACCTCTTCCTTCTCAATTGCTTTGGCCAACTAAGACCTTTTACGCAATTTCTAAATGTTAGAGTTTTTAAGGAATTGATCTCAAGCCAGTGCTTGATCTATAATCTCTCCTACACAACTTTATCTCTTGGCTTTAAATTTCATCTCTATGTCAAGGCCTCTAAGATTTATATCTCTAGCCTGAAGTGTGATTTCTTATATTCACAATTGTTATAACAACCAACAGGCTTTCAGACGAAACATGTCCATGTTGGAAATCTTGACCTGCCCTTGTAAATCTGTTACTACCCTTGTTCTTCTTATGTTGGTAAATGTTAGCCTCCATTCATCCAGCTGAACTGGCCAAAGACCTGGCCTTCATTAGTTATACTTTCCTCCACACATCATTCCAAAGCCTATCATGAATCTCCCCATCCTGACTGCCACCATCCTAGCGCAAGCCGCCAACATCACTTGCCTGAACCTTAGCACTGACCTTCTAACTAACTTCCCAGAATCATCTTTCTCAAACAAAAATGTGCTATCTTGCTGAAAATCTTTCAATAGCTTCCCGTTGTATTTGGCAAACACGCACACGCAGGCATACACACACGCACGCGTGCGTGTGCGTGCGTGCACACACACACACGCACACACACACACACACACATACACACTCAAATCTTTAACATAGTGCACCAGGCTCGGATGACTTGGCTTCTTCCTCGCTTACTAGTCCCATCAGAGGTCACCTCTGTGCTGCCATCCAATCACGTCAACCTTCTTTTGGGTCCTCAGGCTCTTTTATTTGCCCCGCTCTGTCTTGAAGCGTCGCCCCATCCACTTCATCTTCACTTAGCTGAGGCTGGCTCACACTTCCAAATTTAGCTTGAGGCCACTTCTTCAGAAGAGACTGCTCTAACTCCACATTTAACATAGATCCCTCTGTTACCCTTTCTCATGGGAACCTGTATTTTACCTTCATGGTATATAATGATTTTATATTTCTATTTATTTGCTTAATGTTTCTTTCCCTCACTTGAGAATCAAACCCATGAGGGAAGAAACTGGACTGTTTACGTTCCTGAACACTCAGCCCCTAGTTCAGTGCCTGGTAAATAGCAGACTTTTAGAATGTATTTATAGAATTAATTTAAAAAAGAATGATAAATATTTTATGACCACCCAGGGTATTGAAGCCTGCCCCAGTAAACCACAGTTTTTAATTGAAATATTTTTGATAATAATTTTTATTAATCATTTACCTGGCTTCTTTCATTGAAGTAATGAAACAATCTCATTGCTCTCTTGATTACTTAGGTAACCAACAAACAAAGGATTAAAAAAATTAATGTAGACGAGACACATTTAAGGTCAAAAATCAACTGCCCAAGTTATAGAAACTTGGCTTTGTAACTGTTAATGAGAACATAACACAGAGGCTTTAGTTTGACTAAAAATTCAAAAACAGCCAACAGTGGAATATGGCTGACAAAATGTTAATACAGACACTACATTTGTAGAACTACAGATGTTAAATAAGACCAGTGAAAGTTCAGCTCTGTTCTAGACCTAAAATTTCTATCTATTTCAGGACACCAGCATTGAAGAGGCACCTACAAAAGCTGCAGGTATCAGAGGAAAGGGCTAACCGCTGAGAGGCCATTTTATTGTCCTGGTGGGTTTTCTCAACCTTCTGATGTTGGCATTCTTTGGGAGTCTTGTCCCTTGTCATTGGATAATCATAGCCTCATATGCAAAATTCTCTGCTCTCACTGGCCCAGTGACTTACACTCAACCACTGATTTCCCAAGCCTAAACTGCTCTCCCAGACCTCTCCCTGAGCTTCAGGTGTTCTGACGTCTGCTGGATATCTCACTCTGGTTATATTGTAGGTATCCAAACTTAAACCAGAAGCTCTCCCTAATCTAATACAATGTTCCATTTATAGCAGCGCCCTCCAGCCACCCCCAAATCAGAAACCTAAGAGGTATCTTAGCCTCTTCTTCCTCAGTTTCCAAACATGCTGAAGTGATGTTACCCATCACGGACACACATCAAGATGTGAATGTTCCACTGTTCTCCAGGAACAGTCCAGAAACCATTCACGCACTGGATGGGGGATTAAGTGTCTTAGTCAGCTGCGGCTGCTATAACAAAATATCACTACATGAGTTGCTCAAACAACAGACATCAATTTCTCATGGTTCTGGCAGCTGGGAAGTCCAAGATCAGGGTTGGGGAGAGCCCTCTTCCTGGTTTGCAGATGGCTGCTTTCCTGCTGAATCTTCACAGGGCGATTCATCTCTCTTTCTCTTCCTGAAGGACATTCATCCCATCATGGGGGGCCTTACCTTCCTGATCTAATCTCTGCCTAAACATTCAGTCCCTAACCCTGGGCTAGAGCATACTATGATGATATGGTTAGCTGAAACTGTGGTTCTGTCAAACTTTGTGAGACTGTCCATGTAGTATCAATACATGGTTACAGTGAGCTCTTATTTAAAATGTTTATGTCTGACTTTATAATTGCTGCCTTCTTCCCACTGCTTTTGAGAGTACGTGTCTCTAACATCACTTTCTCTTCCTCACCTACCATTTGCTGAGACATAGGAAAGCAGATAATTCAGTTGCCTGAATTTTCTAGAAAAGAACAAGTAATTAGAATGTGAATGAGGCTTTCTGGGTTCTCCCATGGATGTATAGTACAGCTTTAAAAAATTAATTTAATAGTATTCATTTTAACCTGCCTAATTATGGTTTCTAGCACACCAAGCTACTTCTCATTATGCCTTTGCTTATGCTGTTTGCTCCACCTGTAATCTCCTCACTGCCGTCACTAATTCTCTTTCCCACACATCCTTTAAATCTCATCCAAGGCCATTTTCTCCAAGGATGTCTTCTCGAACTGTCCAGGCTGGGCTGAGCCCCCCTCATTTGTGTCTGTCCAGGTCCCTGGGCCTGCCACCGTCATTACATATGTTGCTCTGTGTTATAATGGTTTGCACAACCTGAATGACTCCATTAACATAGAACTAAAATGCCATGAATAACTGTTCCAATTTCTAGAGAAGTTCCAGGCCTTCCCAATATTTTCAACAATACTGAGAAGGTCGGGGGAGGGTATTACATCTACTTTTCTCAGCTCACCCTGAACATCTATTCCTTGGATTCTCAATTCCCAAACATCATACAACCTTACATATTTGCTGTCCTCACCAAACTGCTTTCCTTCACAGAGATGCTTAATATATTAAAGTCTCAAAATTCTCATCTGTAAAAGGAGCAAATTGGGACCTTTCTCTTGGTGTCATGAAATCTAAATGAGTTACTACATATAAAGATCTTAGCATAGTGCCTGGTACTTAGCAAAACTCAATAAATGTAGGTTGTCCTTTGTGTTTTTGTTATTATTGACATAATGAACAGGCAGAAGTTTTAAAATCATAGTTTATTCAGTTCAACTCAGGTCAAAATTTTAGTCTAGAATCACGACTTTTCATATAAGCAGAAAATGTGTTTTCTCCTAATGCAAAGCAAACTCCAGAGGCTGATTCTTTTCCTTCTCCTTCCTTTCCTCAACCACCCTCCCCATTTTTTATCCCTTTTCTCCCTCCCCCTTATTTTTTCCCATCCCCATGCTCTTCTTTTTTTCTCTTTTTGGGGGGGAGTATGCGGGCCTCTCATTGTTGGGGCCCCTCCCGCTGCGGAGCACAGGCTCCGGACGCGCACGCTCAGTGGCCACGGCTCACGGGCCCAGCCGCTCCGCGGCATGTGGGATCTTCCCGGACCGGGGCACGAACCTGCGTCCCCTGCATCGGCAGGTGGACCCTCAACCACTGCGCCACCAGGGAAGCCCCCCCTGCCACCCCGCTCTTCTTTTATTTCTCCTCTGCCTACTTCTTATTGCAGAGTGTCGTGGCTTGTCTTTTCTGCTAGAATTTAAACTCCTTGAGGGTACCAGTTATGATTTATTCAATAGTAAGATCATAGACTGTCACACAGTAGGTCTTCATTAAATCATCAATTACCGAAACAAGAAGCTTTTTCTAGGCTGACTTCCATCTTCCTACATATGTCCTGGATAGTACAATGACTTGGAAAGTAGTCTCCAGATACATATTCCTTTGTCCTTAGCTATCTGCGTGTGTGTGTGTGTGTGTGTGTGTGTGTGTGTGTGTGTGCGTGCATGTGTGTGTTCATATGATATAAATAGCAACAATAGCTAGCATTATTAGGGAAACTTTATGTACTTATTTCATTTAAATATTACAGAACTCAATAAGATACGAATTGTCATAATCTGCATTTTACAGATGAGAAAACTGAGGCTCAGAAGCTTAAGTAATTTGCTTAATTTTAAAATAATCATTACGTACTGCAGTGAGGAATTAAACCAAGGCAGTGCAACTCTGAAGCCTGTGATTTAACTATTACGCTGTACAAGCAAGTATATGTACTAGTTTTATCACAGGGAATGGCTACTAAAGAAAGCTGCAAATGTCTATTAATGTTACTAAGAAAACTACTGGCAAGATCTTTTAGCCCATATCTCTTACAGAACAAGTTATTTTAAAAGCTATAATTAAAATGTAACATCTTCTCTAGGAAATTAATCATTGCTCTTAATCATTCTCTAAAAAATAACCAGTGAATTAAACTCCATTAGCAAGCTCCAAGAAAAGAAGAAAATTTCTCCAAAATATCACTGTCATCTTTTTGCTTAGACACGTGAAACTGCTCTGACATGGATTAGCAAAGGAGACAGACAAAGCTAACTGCAAATCTTCCTACACCCGTTCATTTACTGGAGCAGCAGCTGTATTCTAGCCTTTTGCTGATTGGGTGGGACCACCTAATGAATCAGCTTCTAACATCTGAATGGTAGTAAGCAAATGATACAGTAGGTAGGCAATTTCTGGTAATGCACTTTGGAAATTAATTAAAGTAAGAGGTCAAAGACAAGAGAAGATGAGTAGAAGCATAAAAACGCAAAAAGTAGGTCAGGTTCTTGACTTTGATAACGCACACACCCTGTGGACTTTAATAGGTCCATTGAGGAAAAAGAAAGTCTTGAAATTTCCTTGGTAAAAAGTCAGCATAATGAAAGAAGCTTGACAGAGATTTAGTGAATTACAGAAATAAAGAAAAGAACTGATGCAATTTTTGCTGCCAGACTTATCTCTGGGGAGTATGTATCTTTTAAAAAGACTGAAATGCACCTTAAAGACCATCTACTCCAACAACCCCACATCCTTTTTTTATCCAAGATTCAAGATGCACTAAAGGGTCTCACACTGGAATCTCAGCTCTACCATGGGCTGCCATGGAGCTTGTATAAATAATTTCCCTGAGCCTCCTGGTCATGTAAGGATTACGTGGGATATAAAAGATATACATAAACATCTTGGTTGTGTTAATTCCTTGATCACAATGGGTGAATAAACTAAGACCCCTATAGAAACACCCTCTTGTCTCTTTGCCTTCTAAAATTTACATTTTCTTCTAGTCACAGATCACATCTAAAGAAAGTCTTTCCACAAAAGGCCACTGCTATTCTCTCCCTAGCCTTACCTTTTCTCTCCAGCTGACAACTATCCCCTTGATTAAGTGCTCAACCAATATCTTCCGGCCCCTCCACTCTACTGAAATAACTCTCTTCAACTTCGAAAAACAAGGCTGCCATTTCAAGCCTAAAACACTTTAAGAGTTTCCCACTGAATTTATGAGAAAGTCATAGCTTACACTTCCAGCATTATCTGTCTCTTCTTTTAGCCCTTCAGTCACAGTGGGCTTTCCCATACTGAAATATACCAGATTCCCTCCAACCTCAGGGCCTTTGCACATGCTGTTTCTGTTGCTGTTCTGTTGCACATGCTGTTCTGTTGCCTACACTCTTTCCATCCTCACCTAGTCAATTCCTATAATCTCTCAGTTCCCAAATCTGTTTCTTCTATGTTCTCACAGGCAACACATACCTCTGCTTTGCAATACTTCTCATGATCATCACCCAATACTTAAGAACAGTGCTTTGATTAATGGCTCTCCCATCAGACAGTGTAATCTATGAAGGTGGGAATTCTCTGTGTCTGCTCATCATGGTAGGTATTAAAGCTACTCACTGATATTAGGACTCTCCACCTTCCAGGCACAAGATAGGGTTGCACTTCCTGCCCTCTATAAGTTAGACGAGGCTATGTGACTTGCTTTAGTTAATGACAGGAAAATGGAACTGACAGGCACCATTTCATGTCACACGGACAATGCACATCTTACTGTTTCCTTTCCTTTTGCCAATGATTGGCAGTGCTCCCAATGGCGGCTTCATTAGCCTGGGTCCAGGTGGGCACATAACATAGATCAGGGTCCCAGCTAAGCCCCAGTGGAGCTATACAGTATGCAATAAATAAGTCCCATCATTTTAATCCACTTTGTTTTTAGGTTACATGTGTTATAACCTAGCCTGCCCTCACTGCCATGGCATGTGAGCTTAGCGCTTGACACACACCCAGCATATAATTTTTGGATAAAAGAAATGAATGAATGAAATCTCTAATGGGGTCAGGATACAAGTGTGAAGGCAACACAAGGCCATTCTATCTAAAACCATTATTCAAAGATATCTTTCAGAACACTGAAAAATGACTGATTTCATTCAATTTGATACAAAATTATTGAGCACTAAGGTGCAAAGACGAATGAGGTTCAGCCCTGGCAGCTTCAAAGGGGCTCATAACTAGTTGACATATATTAGCATCTGTTATAATCATGTCAGTGTAAATCAGGTGGAGAGGTAGCCCCAAGCAAAGTATTCATACCTATTACGGAGAGGAGGGCACGGATTCTGGGATGGTGGTCAAGGAAATAAAACATCACTGATCTGGGTTGTGCAGAATTATGATAGTTTGCCAGGTAAATGCCTGGGGTTGAAAGGGCAGCCCCTTATGATAATTTCCGACTTAGTTGCCTGAGAAACAATCAAAAGTAAAAAACTAATGAGTTTGTTTTGTTTTGGGCCACAACTTGAGACTTGCGGGATCTTAGTTCCCCCACCAGGGGTCGAACCCAGGCCCACAGCAGTGAAAAGGCCGAGTCCTAACCATTGGACTGCCAGGGAATTCCCGAAAACTAATGAGTTTGGAACTTGTGGGCAACGAGTGTCTGCACCTGCCGTGCAGTATGGTTGCCACGTGCCACCTGTGACCACTGAGCAGTTGCAATGCAGTTAGTGTAAGCGATAAACTAAAATTTGTTTATTTTTAACTCATTTAAATTTAAAAACGAAGGCAGTTAAAATATTTTTGCCACTATACAGAACTTTATTGTTTTGGTGGGACTGTATTTCACTTTAGCTGTGCTATAAGCATTAAATGCATGCCAGATTTCGAAGACTGAGTACGAAATGTAAAATATTCACTAGTAATTGTTTGTATTAATTCTATGTTGAAATGGTAAAGTTTTGGATATATGGGTTAGACTATTAAAATTAATTTCACCTGTTTTTATTTTTTTACGTATAGCTATTAAAAATTTACATGTCTCACATTATATTTCTATTGACGATGCTAGTCTGAACCGTCAGAATCACCTTGAAGGTTTATTAAAGAAACAAAAATAGGATCGCACAGAGGTATCTGCATTCCCAAGCTCATTGCAGCATTATTCACAATAGCCAAGATATGGAAACAACCTAAGTGCCAATGGATGAATGGATAAAATAAATGGATTATATATATATATATATATATATATATATATATATATAAAACACTCTATTATAGGGCGATAGGGAGAGGTTGGCAACATGGTACAAGCTTTCAGCTGTAAAATGATTAAGGTTTTCTAACTTCCTTCTAACACTCCCTCTATTTTCTTTCATTTTTTACCTTCACCCTCCTATAGAAGGCATATATTTCTCCTTAACGTGTCTCATTAGATGAAATGTACCATATAAGTGTTTTTGGTCTAAAAGAGAGGTAACACATTTGCAACACTGCATTTTATGGGTTGTCAAAAGCCTGCCAGGGGAATCTTTGAAATGGAATTTAAAATCTTAAGCTATGTGTTTGCCTATATTCAACAACCATGGTGAGATCCAGAAATGTTTAATCCAAAGAATTCAGAACCAAGCAACAGTCATGAATGTCCTTCGGAGAAAGGAAAATACTGTAACGCAGTGGGTTTTCTTGTTCAGCTGCTTAAAATTCTAGATTTTGGGAAAAGTCAGACTCCCAGTAGTGCTTGATTCCACCCATTCGGCTGTTAAACTTCATCCTGGAATTTTTGTTTTTCTTTGCTAAAAATCAGAGCAAGGAGGCAGATTTACAAAGAAAGAAATCCGAGGAACTTCACCATACCTTAATCCATCCCAATGAATCAGTCAGAAATTTTCACTGTTCACTGCCCCCCTCTTTTGTTTCTTTTGTTGTTTTTACCAAATATCTGACTTCATTAACTATCCAAATGTACCTACTTGTCTTTTGGTGGGGGGGAGGGGCGGAATTAATGAACTTTTTTGGAATTGAGTATTGCTGAACTTGTCTATATCCTGTCACTTCTAAGCAAATTATAAACTCACCGAGGGCAGGAACAACATCTATATTCTACATTTTGATAGCTACAGCACATGGCTTCATTGATGGCTTATAATGAGCTCCCAATCAATACTAATTGAATGGGTAGATGTAAGGAAGGATGAATGGAATGGATGGATGGATGGATGATGAGATATATACGCTTTGGGGCCACTTGTGAAATTGTCTCAGTTATTATGGAATAAGGAGATTTCTGTCTGTTTTTCCTCCTGTCCCACTTTTCTTATGCTTGTACTCACCTTAGATCTGATTCTGCTGGATTCTGGGGTCTCATGCCTACCTGATCACATTTACCATACTTGTCTACACCTAATTGTACATAATTTTATATCAATAGATCTTGGATAAAAGCATCTCTACGTATCCTTCAAGCACTGATTTTTCTGACTTCACTATTTACAAATAACTTGCCTCGGAAGGAGGAACCTATTGTTTATGCCCTAGTCTGATTCCAAAACCTGATCCCTGGCAGCCCAACTGTGGCACATTTATGGTCCAGGTGACAAAGGAGAAGATAGACTAAACCAAAGCAAATTCAGTTAATGGGAAGCAATCTCTGATCTGTAGGTTCAGAGATGAATAAGAGGGGACCCTTCCCTTAATGAGGCTCAGAGTTGATTTCTAGAAGATTGTTTTGAAATGACCAAGAAGAGGCCAGAGGTGGAGTGAGTAGGGACATGGGAAGAGAATGGCAAGAAATTAAAAAAAAAAAAAAAAAAGACTGCAAAAGGATTAGTCTGATTAGCACCATCTCTCAAGGTAGATTCCATTCAATCATGAAGTGTCACCCTTTCTACAGAGCACCACTTTTCCAAGATGCCGTGTTGGCCATGATAAGCTCGTGATAAGATGCAAGAAGAAAAATGACAGCAAAGTGTAGAAAATGTCCCTCTGTTTCTTTGGGGATACGAACAGCAAACCTATGAGAAAAGGAAGGCAGCTGAGGAGATAAGACATCAGGCTGAAGAGTCTTCGTGATCATACATCAGCTCCCAGAAGGAGTAATGGTCAGGTCATCATATCAGACTTAATATGTATGTGGGGAGTGCAGGAGGAAAAGCAAAACAGGAGAAATGATTACAGATGAAAAGTTTAATAGATTGCTAATGAAGATTTTTTTTAAGCTCTTGAGTAAAGCTTGAAAATGAAAAAAATTTTTTAAACTCTTTATTTTATATTGGAGTATAGCCAATTCACAATGTTGTAATAGTTTCAGGTGCACAGCAAAGCGACTCAGCCGTACATATACATGGATCCATTCTGCTCCCAGACTCCCCTCCCATACAGGCTGCCACATAACATTGGGCAGAGTTCCCTGTGCTGTACAGTAGGTCCTTGTTGGTTACCCTTTTTAAATATAGCAGTGTGTACATGTCGGTCCCAAACTCCCTAACTATCCCTTCCCCGCACCCATCCCCCCGGTAACCATAAGTTCGTTCTCTAAGTCTGTGAGTCTGCAGGGAATAATATAAAAGAGCCAATAAAACCTAAAAATTCTATAGGGGCTGTGTGGCCCAAGATGGAAATTATGCTCCAAGTTTGCCAACAGTGTAGGTCCATTACCATAACCAGGTAAATGGACCTTAGAGGGAAAAAATGGGTGCATTCTTAAGTATCGATCTTTCATAACCGAAGAATGTTGCATACATTATTCATCTCGTCCCTCCAAAATCTCCACATGCATGACGGTTTGCATGACCTAGGTACCCCTACCTCATTTACGTCACCTAGTTCTAGGTCAAGCAAGCGACTGATATCGACAATAAAAAACAGGTTGTTGTGAATTGTAAAGGCGATTCAGAAGTATCACAACTCTTCTTCCTTCTTCTTTTCCACTACCTCTTCCCTTTCCTTTCCTTATCTTTTTGGTGGTGTGACAAGGAGCCAAGAAGGTGGCTGGACCTGGAAGCAGAGGAACTGAGGAGGTGATGGCAGGAAACCTAATGAAGAAATACAACCTTAATGGTAATCCTGGAGAACCAGGAAATCAATCTAACTAAGCCAACATCAGTCATAGTTTCAGGACTATTCACTGTTATAAACTCTTCAAACAGAAAGTCATCATAAGAAACCACTGGGGACAGAGGTTAATTAAATACATAAATAGAACCTGACTTCTCGGAAAGTCCTAGAGGGAGCCTAAAAATAAAAATTTTCATGTGCATTTTTTTGGTTGTTTGTTTTGTTTTGAGTATTTCAATACCCCAAACTTTATCTTTTAAAAGCCAACATGAAGACTATAATTTTTTAAAATATTATTCTTTACTCTTTAATAAGTGCTGGAGACTATTCAAATTCTTTCCCAAGTTTTATACAATTTTTGTCAGTTACTCTTCATGCCTGAGGCTCTCCATTCAATTAAACTTGGTAGGTGTGTATTGAGCACCTGCTATGTACCAAGCTATGTGCTAGGTACCAGCATATAAAAATGAGTGTGACATCATCCCTGTCCTTACAGAGTTCATGGCCCAGCAGGAAAAACAGGGACATACAGAAATAGCAACAGCAAAATGGGAGACGTGTCAGAATTGACTTAGGTACCTTGTACCACAAGAGCACAGAAGAAGAAGCAAGGTAATACCACTTAGAATGCCCTACACAACAGCCTGTTGCCTGAGCTTGACCCTGAAGAAATAGCAGATCGCCAAGAAAAATAGGGGAAAAAAGTAGAGTCCAGACCCGGATAACAAGATGCACAGAGGGACCTGCAAAAGGCCATGAAAAATTCAAGGACCATCATGAGGCTTCGGCATGCAGGAATGAGCTGGGGTGAGGGTGAGTTTAAGAGCATGAGATGAAATCTGGGAGCTCTGAGACTCTCCCTTGTATTATAAAGGCCACATTATAAAGGAAGGTAAAGAGGCTCAACTGGTCCAACAAAGTCCACTCGAGCAGCAATGTGAAGTGTGAGCCAAAGCAGAGAGACACAGGAGCAGAGACACAAGAGGGAACTGCAAAGGTTTAAGAAGAAAGGATGGGCGCCTGAAAAGAGCTGAGGCAGGAAGTCGCTTCTATACAAAAACCTCAGGATTCCACCACTCTCCCCAAATGCCCTGGGCACCTCAGTTGAATTTCGTACACGATATGCATAAATCCTTCCCTCCACGCCTACTCCCCAGCAAATATGAAGAGGCATAGACAGAGCAGACAGAGCTGAAGCAAGATGGCTTTGGATCCTGAACTGAGAGGACTTGGAAGATGAAGATCTGAGGGTAACAAAGACTCCTGGGTTTGCAAAGCTCTGCATCCTGGGGTTGACTTCTGGTGAGTGAATTGACTTCCTGTGGCTGATTCTAACTCAGTGGGTAGCTGTCAGAACCAGTGCTTATTTTCTCTTCTTAGAGAAATGTTTCTGGTGGGACGACTTTCTCGTGAAGCCACTGGGACCAATGACTGAGCAGCCGTGAGAGCCGGGACATTAGCATCAGGTAGCTGGGGGTCTGACTCCTACTTCTGCCATGGCTCACTGTACCGTCTCAGGCATGCCACCTGAACTGTTTACATCAATCCAGTGTTGTTATTGAAAGGACACATGTACAGCGATTGTAAAGCCCTTAGTCCAATACCTGGCATATGGCACACAATAAATGTTGGTAGGTTAATTGACCAACAATTATTATAGTTTCTGATACTTTGTTGTTTATTTAAATTTATTTTTATTGAAGTACAGTTGATTTACTGTGTTGTGTTAGTTTCAGGTGTACAGCAAAGTGATTCAGTTATACATGCATATATATCTATTTTTTTCAGATTCTTTTCCCTTATAGGTTATTACAAAATATTGAGTATAGTTCCTTGGGCTATACAGCAGATTCTTGTTGTTTATCCTTTTTTTTTTTTTTTTTTTGCGGTACGCGGGCCTCTCCCTGCTGTGGCCTCTCCCGTTGCGGAGCACAGGCTCCAGACGCGCAGGCTCAGCAGCCATGGCTCACGGGCCCAGCCGCTCCACGGCATGTGGGATCCTCCCAAACCAGGCACGAACCCGCGTCCCCTGCATCGGCTGGCGGACTGTCAACCACTGCACCACCAGGGAAGCCCTGGTTATCCATTTTATATATAGTAGTGTGTATGTTAATCTCAAGCTCCTAATTTTCTCTCCCCCCCTTTCCCCTTTGGTAACCATAAGTTTGTTTTCCATGGCTGTGAGTCTATTTCTGTTTTGTATATAAGTTCAGTTGTATCATTTTTTTTATTCCACATATAAGTGATATCATATAGTATTTGTCTTTCTCTGTCTGACTTACTTCACTTAGTATGATAATCCCTAGGTCCATCCGTGTTGCTGCAAATAGCATTATTTCATTCTTTTTTATGGCTGAGTAATATTCCATTGTATATATGTACCACATCTGTAACCATTCATCTGTTGATGGACATGTAGGTTGCTCCCATGTCCTGGCTATTGTAAATAAGGCTGCAGTGAACATTGCGGTGCATGTATCCTTTCAAATTATGGTTTTCTCTGGATATATGCCCAGGAGTGGGATTGCAGGATCATAGTTCCTGATACTTTTGAAGATGATGGTTACATTTTTTAGTATCTCCAGCACCCATAGCTGAGCCTCTGATCCCTTGGATCCACAGTAATACTGAGTGGAATCAGGCAAGGATAATTATCCCCACTTTTACAAATAAGGAGGCAGGCTCATAGCTCCCGAAGGTTGCACAACAAATACAAAGTAAAACCTTCAGACCAGGTGTTAAGTGCTTTATGATGTATCACCCATCCTTCATTCCTTCTTTACTTCCACAAATATTTATTGAGTTTCCATGATGAGCTAGTTCCTGTGGTGAATATAGTATTCTAGGTCCTAAGGATGGAGGCTTAAATAGCTCAAAATCTTGTCCTTTGTGTTTACCTTCCTCCATTTTAGGACAGAGAAAGTCCTTTATTCAACTCTCTCAGTGGAAACTAGCAGAGATCCTGGTACAAAGTAAATGCACACTAAGTGGCCATTTAATGGGATTACTGTTGAATGGATCCATCTAATGCAGTATATCTCACGACACCCGTCCTGAGAGTCATGGGAACTGAGGATAAAGAAAGATTTCTACTCTGCAGAACCAGAGGTGTGCATAATGCAAGAGCCTTCAAGTCAAACAGTCCAGCTGTAAATCCCAGCTCTGTGTGACTCTGGGCAGCTCCCTTCACCTCTCTGAACTTGTGTCTTTATCTGGAAAGTGCAGTCAGTAATACTTGCCTTCAGGACTTCTTTGAGGATGAAAAAAGACAGCGTATTGAAAGCACCTGGCATAACACGCTGGCACAGAAGAGATGCTCAGTCAATGGTGGCAGTTATTCCTGAGGCAAGGCTACAGGGAGAGGTGGCATTGACTGGAGCTTTCCAAGCATGGGGGGTACGCAGCTAGGCCGTCATCGACCAGAATTATGGCTGAAATAACCCACCAGGTTTGGCCACACTCTGTTTGAGCACAGGGTGCTTTCTCAGATAGACAGACCCTTAGGGGCCCTTCCCTTCCCCACTGTCACGGGAGGTAGGACAAAGCCAAGGCCTTGCAGAACTACTGAGTCTCACTCTGGGGCTGAGTCATGCTGACTCGGACCCAAGTACAACTTGTTCCAGGTCATTAAGGTGCAGAGTCTGGCTTTTTGTCTCCTTTGCTACAAAGGCCAGAGTTGCACACATAGGGCGGAAACATAAATACACTCCCCAAGCCTCTATTTGCTCTCAAACCGGCCAGTGTGTCCAGCCCCACTGCCCCCATGCTCCCACGGTCCCCATCAAGCCTCAAAGCCCGGAAGCGCACGTGAGTGAAATCTTCAGTGTTTATTGATCCGAAGAGGAGTTTTGAGCTTTCAACCCAGGATTTTTTAGATCATTTGTGGCATTTTTAGGAAGAACTTGGGCAGCTTATTCTCTGCATAGTTTTGACAAGTATGGAAATGTTAATACAATAGCTGAAAGAAAGGACTAAAACCTACAAATCCAATAAATAAAAAATGGAAGTAACTTTAATGATCCATAATAGGAAAAAGGTTAAGTAAAATTATGGCGCACCCAGATATCAGAATATATGCAGTCCCTCAGCCAATGTTAGATTTTGTGACATCAGAACATGTCTGAGATATAACATGTAAAAACACAGGTTAGAAAACTTTGCATACAGCATGATTTCGGTTATTAAATACACATGATACCTAAAAGATGACTTCCATATGGGATCACAATACTTATTTTACTTATGTGTATCCACATTTATATGATAAATGCTCATAATCATTTATATTAAAAAATGTTTTTAAAATTTAGCAGGTAGCTTAAGCAACTTTCAGTCAACTTTGCCTTTGAAAAGTTATAAGACAGATAAATTCAGTAAGAACCGAGTTAATAAGCACTTATCCCTCATAAAGTTCTAGTTATCTCCATAGACATAAAATGGTTAAAGACTGGTAAACAAATGGTGACTCAAGGATGTCTTAGTTGCCAAATATTTGGAGAACAGTGTTAAATGGAAGAAAAAAAACAGGATTGTGTGTTAGGCTATCAAAGTGTTAATACTAACTCTGCCACTAAGTGGCTGTCGAACTCGACTCGTTTATTCCCTCTCTCTATTTTTCAGTTTTTCTACTTGCAAAATGAGGGAAAATAGTTCCTTCACTCATTCACTTATTCATTTATTCAAGAAATATTTCTTGAGGGTCTACTCTGGATCAGGTATACTAGAGACACTGGGGACAGAGCAGTGGACAAAAACGTGGCTTCTGCAGCGAAACAAACCACACCACAGATGACTAATCAAATCAATATGTAAAATAGAATCAGGTGTTATGAAGAAGTACAAAGCAGGGTAAGGAGAAAGAGCAATTGGAAAGTCGCTATGGAGGTGATTTGTAAGGAGATAACTAAGTGAAACACAGGAGCAAGTCATGCTGGCATCCAGGAGGGAAGCGTGCCCAGGCAGAGAGAACAGCACATGCAAAAGCCCTCAGGCAGGAGTGTGGCTGGATCCAGGTAATGGGTGGTGGCAATGAAGTCAGTTCTTTTCCACTGCAGTTTAACCAAATAGAGTGCACCAGAGAGCCTGTCGGCAAGCTCAAAATGCTCCCAGTGTACTTGAGATTCAAAGTCCAAGGCCTTCACACAGGGAGTGCATTTATAGAAACTTCATCAGCCCCACCATAGGGCTTTGAAGGCCCGCTGTGCAACTATTAGCTGATCCCACTCAACAAACAGTGACGCAGTCACCAGGCATGTTTGTGCCCAAGCAGGTGGTGATTTTCTCTCCGCTGACTCCAGTCAAGGACTTTCCGCTTCCAGATTTCAGGCTCCAGGTGACGTCGGGCACAGGGGGTCAGGTGGCGAGTGGAACAGGTCACGCACCAGGCAGGTGACATGATCTCTACTCAGCTCGCATTTCAAAGAGCCCTCTTTTCCGCCCATGTGTCAAACACACAGCTTGAATGCTGCAAGCAGGGTAAGATGATTCATCAATTTCCAAACCCTTGGGAAAGGAGCCTATTGTTTAGATTTTTAAAATATGTTTTGCTAACCCCTACAGAGGTAGCTATAACTCAGGAAGGTAAACTGGGATGAAGGTGGTAAGGGCAAAACAAAACAAAACAAAAGCAATTACTGTCATCCATAATTATAAGCCTTATCGTGTATTGTGTACTAATAGTTGCATTTCCAAGCAGATACCATTAAACAGTGAAATAACAAGGCAATTTGCATTCATCCTGATTCAGAAGAATTCAAAGTACTTCAACAGACCAAACAAAGGTTACTCAACCTTATTACTTTTTGTCTTTTTAATAGATGGGAAAACTGAGGCAGAGGACATTAATGGATCATGAAAAGAAGTGAGTTTATCCAAACCTTCATAGAAATCACGTTGCCATCAAAGGTAACAGTGCATTGAGACAATTTGTAGAGATGGGTTAGAGCAGAAAGACGTGTAGGCTGGGACATTAGGTTAACCTCTCAGGAGTACCATCAGCTTTGACAAGCGATCAAATCACTCGATTTCCCTTTCTATGAAATGGGACTATCCTTCCTTGCATGACATGATTGTTCTGAAGAATAAATGAGAAACCCATGTGCCTACAAAGTAGTAGGTGTGGTTTGTAACATGAATGGATGCTGTCCAGATTAAAAAAAAAAAGGGGGGCCATTTAAGGAGGAGGAAGAAGTTCTACATTGATCTTGAGTGTCTGGGGTTAAATGTTTTTGGAAGAAGGGACTCTGGGGCCACAAAGCCAGGAGGAAATCCAGTTCGTCTTAAGGAATGATGTCAGAAGTCTAGTTGGATTTCTAGTCTGAGGCAAGAGGAATGATCCTCACACTTTCATTGTCCAGAAGAGCAATACAGCCAGGAGAGTTTGGAACAGAGTGAGTGGGATATGCATCCAATCAGCCAACAACTTGGTTCTGGAATGAGTCTGATTTGTGTGAGCGTTTGTTGGCCAGCTTTTATGTGATGCTAAATTTGTGACTCAGAGAAGTCCTTATGACTAAAATGTTCAATTCTGTACTATTAGAACTTGCAGCATATGTATCAAAAGTGACATTCACGAGTACCTTTGTTTATTTATGCACATTAAGAAAACACCTGTGTAGGGTGAGTATAAATAGCACAGGTGAGCAGGAGTGTTTTTCCATGTTAGTTTCTTATTTTTTTTTTAATAGAGGTCAATTGGTATAAAACAAAACAGAAGAGAAGAAAATCATTACACTATAATATAAATTTGAGACAATCTAGTAAGGGCTCTTTGCTTTTAAAACTAAAGAAAGAGAAGCTAAGAGAGAGACGCTTTCCCTAGATCACAAAGCATTTACAGTATTTAGTCAGAACTCTGAGCCAGGTCTTCTGGGACCCTACACAACATAGCTCTTCATGGAGGCACCTTCTTACATGTCCAAGGGTAGGAGGAAGGTCATTTGCGAGTCTTAAGTTCTGACCACCCAAGAGTCTCATCCTTGAGAGAAAGAAATGAAAGACAATGTGATTAAGCAAAAGCAACGTGGTGTTTGGACTCAGGGACCTGATTTTAAGTCCTTCATCTGTACTTTTTGGTTGTGATCCCAGATACATAAGTCAACTTCTCTGAGCAGCAGTTTCCACGTCTGTTAAATGTGGATAATGAGGCTACTTCACTGGGTTGTTGGAACATCAAACTTAAAGAGAGATTATAAGGAATTCCCTGGTGGTCCAGTGGTTAGGGCTCCACACTTCCACTGCAGGGGGCACAGGTTCGATCCCTGGTCGGGGAACTAAGATCCCACAAGCTGTGCAGCACAGCCAAAATAAATAAATAAATAAAGTATATATTTAAAAAAGAGAGAGAGATTACATATGAAAGGTACAGATAAAGAGGAAACCAGAGGAATAAAAGTTCCTGTTCTTCTTTTACTCCATCTTCTTCATGATGCTATTATTATTATCATTCTAGTTGTCATTCAACGGCAAGTAAATAGCCTCTCATTTCATCTAGGTCTTCATCACACGTACCTGATTTGATTCTCTTTACTGGGTTCTAGGAGGATGAAGACAGTCTTTACATTGGCATAATCTTTCTTAAAGCAACATTCATCTTTCTGAACAACCTGAATGAAGGCAGGAAGCAGGATGGTGAGAGGCTCTGCACCTATCCCTATTTATCAATTACTAGAAATAATGTAAGGATTCCACACTCTCCCCACCTGCTGCTTGCCAGGGACTGTAATATCCTATGCTATTGCTTTGAATTACTTGTGATAAGGAGGGAGTGTTTGTTAAATATTATCCACTTAGTAACACCCATATTTGTATAGGGCACCTGTTATCCAAAGGTTTCACTTTACCCTGCAAATATCTCATTATCTAAAAGACACAACCCAGTGCCATCAATAATCAAATCTCTGTCACAGCCTCAATTTCCAAAAGAGGCAAGACTCTTCTTGTCCTTCTCAGGCTATTATCCCACTCCTCAGAACACATCGTGTCATAGTCTGAAAGGAGATTTTAATTTTCTGTTGAGATCAGGGAGGCAATGAAGTAGAAAGTACTGGTCTGGGGTCAGTAGATCCATGATTCCACGATGATGATGCTAGTGGTTATGACAATGATAACGCTCTTGATCACCTACTACATGGCCTGCAGTCCTTATGTCTTCACTGATTTAGTCCTAACCAAAATACTGGTTAGTATATTTTTGACATAGGTAGCCCAAGAACCAATCAACAATGAAATAAATAAAAGAAAATGTCATTGTCTTACCTAAAGCACTTCTGGCAGTAGGATGCTTCCAGGATTGACCCCCCCAGCCTTGAGATCCTGCCATCTCCAGCCTCTCAGTTTTTGCTTTTGTATTTTTCTCTTAATGAGCACAGGTGATTATTGTAATTCCAGACATCACATCCTCATGTAACAATGTGCAAAATTAGAAAAGGGGAATAAATGTTGCTTTTTGAGTCCTTATTTAAGAATGAGAAAAATTTCCCAGAAGGCTTTTCTCTGTGTCTCACTGATCTATGACCATTATTGAGTCATTCACAGGCAAAGGGGAAAATACCACACCTGGCTTAAATTGGCCAGCTCTAACCATCTATAGTTGGATCTCTGCCCCCATCACGGTACCTGAACCGCCTCTGTGTTACCCCAGGTCCTGCCTCAAGCCTCAATTCCTTGGACCTCTCAGTAACACTAGATTCTGTTGGCTCCCTGTTGTAGAAACGCCGTCTTCCCTCTGTTCTCAGACATTGTCCTTTCCTTTGTTCTTCTCCATTGTTCTATCCCTTGGCCTATTTGCTCTCAATACTGGCCCCTTTCTCTCTTCCTCCCAAATTCCAGTCCACATGCCTGTGCTTCTCTTGTCGTAGAAAAGACTGTTCACAACAATGGCTACGGTTCCGACCTCTGTGTTGTCTCCTGCAAAATTTACACTGCTGCTCTGAGTAGAGGAGATGGGATAATAACCTAGAAGTCTAACTCTACCATCCACGCACTTATCCATTAAGTTCTATTGCCTGTGGCAATGTCGCTAACTCTGGTACATTCCTTCCATATTCTCCTAAGGCTGTATTGGTTCCTTGCTCATTCCTGCTACAGAACAGACTCTCAAGGACCTGATTACGGAACAGCCTCCTTCTTTGGGTATATCTAGTCCCCTTTTAAATTAAATTTATTAGCTCCTATTAGATAAATAGTTTATATTCTAATTGAGTCCATCATCTGTCCTGACCTTGTCTGTTATTACCATCTTGCAAAACTTTACTCTTCGTATTAATCAAGGCAGAAGTCTCCTTTTGTCCACATAGGTTGGATTTACCATTCTCTCCCTAATTTAAACTTTGTTAGGAGTAAACTTTGTCCACTGGGACTTTTAAAGCATCCTGCACAACCAGGTTTGAATAAAGCTGTTCCAAATCCATGGAGCACCATCTGCCAGGATTATTCTCATTGCTTCGGCAATTGCTCTTGGCTTTGCTGTCTCATGAGAGGCATCCAATCAATCGTCATGGGAAGTAACTTGATAGGTAAAAAGAACACAGGATTTGGATTTACTAATGTATTCAACTACTATTACTCAATAAATTAAGCACTTACTAGGTGATAGTTTCCATCACATCACATGTCATGAGGATGAAAAGAAGCAAAAAAGTCTTTAGGATAGTTCCTGGCACCTAGTACGTGAGCCATCATACGTAAGTCCTGATCTCCACTTCTTCTGGAATAAATGAATGCGTGAATGAGCTTGCAAGCTCTTTTCTCTTATGGCATTCTTAAGCTGTGGTTTTCCTCTTGGTACTTCGCACTTGGTACTTTCCTCACAACCTGCCTCTTGGCCTGTGAACTAAACATGATGCCCAGTAAATTCTGCTCTATATGGATTATGCCAACTATTGGTTTGGATCCTGCCTACCAGCTCTGCTTTGTGCTTTTCATTCAACTCTGATTCAGCAAATTTTTATAAAGTCCCTACCATGTGCCTGGCACTGGACTGGGCTTTCTGTATACAATGGTAGCCAAGATAGACATGGCACCTACATTTTACGTAGGAAAGGAGCAGTAACAATTAAGTGTGAAAATGGATAAACTTGGAAAGTACAGGGTGGTATGGAAGAACACACTCAAAGCAGACCAAATACATGCATAACATAATATTCCTCTTATCCCTCTGGTCTAGGTTAATGACCTCTTTTCCTTGTGTCTAGTTAAATCCTGCTTGTTTTAGGGTGCTGTTGGTTGTAGTTACAAGGACAAATAAAAACTCAAAATGACTTAAATAGCAAAGGACAGTTTTTTTGGTTCATATGATGGAAGTCTAGAGACAACTAATTTTGGGGGAAGCTACATACAGTGACAAGATAAGACCAAGAATTGCTTTCTCTCCATTTCTCAGCACCAGCTGCTCAGCATTGCCTCTCTCATTGGCAAGCTCTTCTCCTAGTGGTCCCAAAATGATTGCCATTGTCTGCCCAGGATTCATGCTTCCAAGTTTACAGAAAGCAAGGAGGAGTACATTGAATAAAAGTGCTGACTTTGGTATAATGGGATCCCCTTAAGTCCTATAGCTGCTCTATGGGCAGATAGAAGAATTTCCACCTATGCATTTCTATACATAGAATTTAGTACTGAGCCACATGCCCTACCCCTAGACCCAGGGGTGGTTCTCCTAAAATATACAGTCTGCCTAAGGGAGGAGAAACCTGATAAGCATTGCGTGCACTCTTCAGATTTATGGTTATTGCCAAGCTGCTCTACAAATGGCTTCTAATCTAACTCCAGCCAGCAGCAAATGACAGCTGCCATTTCTCCACATCCTCATAGACACTTGATATTTCCTAAAACTTATTTATATTAATGTTAAAAAAGTGACGAATGGAATATAATTGTTGATGGGCCATTCTTGTCCCCTTTTTCGTAAGTTGCCAGTTTAAAAAAAAATGCCTACTCTATAAATAGGTTGTTTTTCCTCTCTGTATTTGTTTTTTATACCAACAACATGTTTTGCTAATAATTTTTACCTGTCAGTGTCATTCCATTTCAATGTTGGTCCATTTGTTATGCAGAGGCTTTGAATTTCAAGGTGTTCAAAGTTAATCAATCTTTTCCTTTGTGGTTTGGTCTTTTTGTGCCTTATTTTTAAAATAAAAAACTGCTTTTCTACCCAGTACAGTAAAAAGTAACCTCATATTTTCTTTTACAAGTTTTAAAGCATTGTTGCTCACCTTTAGGCCCTTAGTTCACCTGGCATTTGTTTTTGTGGTTGGTGTGAGGTAAGAACCTAACTTACTTATGTACTTATTTATTGCAATTTGGAGGATCAATTTTCCTAGTACTATATATTGGCTGGTCCATTCGTTACTGCTGATTTTTCATGGACTAGTCTCCATTTATGAATGAGTCTAATCCTGGCCTCTGTATTCCATCCATTCATACTACTTTGTGCTTTCTAACTTCCCTTCTTTTTTCTTCTTTTTCCTTCTTCCCTGTCTTCTTTCAACTAGGCGGGATTGTCTTGACTCCGACTTCTATTCATGCTCCACCGACTTAAAAGTTCTCACATCTGTGCAGTTCTTTAGAGATTATCCTTAACATCGTCGCACTTAACTTTGATTTAGCAATGTCAGAGTTTACATTTACCTATCCCTTCCAAACGACAAGCATTTCTTTAGCACCACTTTTTATCTTTCATGGTATTGATAACTAATATTTTAATTCCATCCTTTTTGCAACACCTCAATTAGTAATCATCTTTCTGTTTTCTACAGTCGAGCCTCATTTACATTCATCTACATAATTCTCAATTCATTTGCTCATTATTGCTCTTTGCATTCCTCTTATTCATCCTTGTAACACTTTGCAAATATGATTTCACTGGTTTCCAACATCCATTGCTAGTGCCAGTCTAATTGTTGGATATTCATAGGTAACTGTCTTTACTCCCTACTTGCTTTTAAAATCATTCCTCTATGTTTGGTGTTCTGTATTTCTCCACTATGTGTCTAACTGAAGTTTGTGGTTTTTTAACATCCTCAAAATTTAATGTGTTTCTTTATTCTGAAGATTCAACATTTTCTTTAGTTGGGATACTTCTATAAAATATTACTTTCCCCTCTCCTCTTTACTCTCTTTTTTTGGGATAACTTTCTAGATACATGTTGGACAAACTTATTCTATACTCCATAGAATAGCTCTTGTTTCATATTTTCTATTTCTTTATTTTTGTGGAACCTCATTTAATGTAATTTCTTCAGGTCTATATTCACTAATTCTTTCATCTTTTGTATCTAATTTGCTGTTTAATCCTCCACTGAATTTTCCGCTACAGCTATAATTGTTCATATTGAGAAGTTCTCTTTGTGTGTATATGCATGTTTTTGTGTTTTATAAAATGCACCTGCCCTTTTGTTCATAGTACACCTTTCTTTCACTTTTGTCATAATTCCTTTTTTACTTATCTTTATTATATTCAATTTTAAAAAATTTTATAGTCCTCAGGTTATTCTATTATATTGAATTCTTGGTATGCTGTCTCCCCAGTGGTTGTGTTTGCTGTCTTGCCCTTGTGATATATCTTTTCTCAAATGGTTTATGATTGGTGTTTGTGAGTTCATCTTCAGTGGTGGTGGATTCTTTCTCAGTGGGAATCTCACAGGCCAAGTTGTGGATGCTTTATACTGTCTTCAAGAGTGACATCCAGTTTGTTTGTGGATCTAGAACTAATTTTTATATCGGTAACTCTGAGATTACTATGCCACATGGGAACTGTAAACTCAGATCCTATAACCTCAAGTGGTATAGCCTTAAGTTTTGATTTCTTATGAGAGATATTTGTTGTACACTCAGGGCCCTGTTAATATAAGTGAAAATCCTTATAGGATCCTATATCTGCAAGATATAAGTTTCACCTCTGTACTGGACTCAGGCTCAAGCTTTGATCTTCCTAATCACATAGGGGACATTCAAACCTTAACCATCAACCATACAAGTCGATTCTGTATCCATTATCCATTCTCAAGTTGCCATAATGTCAGCTCAGATATTTCCCACTGTGATAATCTGAGTTTCTTCTTAATTTATAGTATTTAAAGATTTATCTTTCTTTTGAGCTTTTGCCTATGTACCTTTTAAAAAGCTTATTTATATATACTTGGTGTGAGGTTGTACTGTTTTACTTTGATTTTCATGTTATTAAAAGTTAAGTCTCAAAGTACATCTCTCTTATTTTAATTTAGCTAGCTAGCTATGTCATCCAGGAGACTGTGAGTTCCTTATGGGCTTGGATTTTAGCTCTTTTATTAATTTGGTAATGAACACGAATATTGGTAAGTTCCAACAATCCCACAATTAAGAGTACTAGTAAGTAATAAATATTCCGACCTCCAGTTTCCTCATCTAAAAATGATGATACCAATCTCACCTCTTAGAAGGGTCATGCAGATGAATTAAAATAATTCATTAAAAAATAAAATACACCAGCACAATGTTGGATGTGTAACAAAAACAAACAGCAAACAAAAGCAGAGGGAAGATATCCTCCATAAATGCTAATTGGTATCACCAGGAAATTTGCTAAATGAGTATGTGAATAAATGAAAGGACCTTGGCAATTTACACATTGAGGGCTGTGCATCCCAGATTCCAGAAAGTAGAGTTTTCTCGATATGGAAACCACGAATTTTAGTCTATAATCAAGGGCATGTTGGATTCCTCTGGGATCCAGGCCCTAGAGAACATCCAAGTCAAATTGTCTGTCCTAGGGAATCAGGTAACATTTCCGGGCTTCCCTCCACACCTTTGTAGAGTACCAGCTCTCTGCCACCCCACCGCTTGTCAGGTGAGCTAAAATTGTGTGGGTAAGAGCTCCCCACCTCCTTTGGGAAATTTGTTACCCTCGTGTGATTTGCCACTTGCACGTATTCACAATGTCATATTTTCTAATATTAGAAGAGAAAGAACACTGTGGGTTAACAGGTAGAGAAGAGAACTAGAGGTGAAGAGTAAAAGCAGGTTAATACCATTTTAAGAACAAAGATTTCAATGAGGCAGCTCTTCTGGGGAGATCTAAAAAACCACTTCCCATTGCAAATGCGTGGTGCTCAGGTTCTAATCTAAGTGTTACAAGCTCATCAAATATTTCCACCCAGTGGGCTTCAATTCACCCAGGTTAAATTCCCTCAACCGTGCTTTAAAGTTTTCTCTTCTTAAGAGTAGAAGGGAAAATCAGAGTAGTGTCTCATAAAGTGTGTCTTGTTTGGGAAACAGAAATGAGGTTAGGTGACCAGGGCCGGGGGCGGAGGAGGGAGTCAAACCTGTGACTTTCTCCTTTGGGCTTTTCCCACAGTGTCCCAGGCAGCCATTCTATGGGGCCTACATTCAAAGACGTGAGAAATGGCCAGAAGGAAGCTGAGGGAACTGGCAATAGGTAGCCTTGAGAAGAGACTGGAAAAAGATGTTATAAATACCCTTTTCCATCTGTACAGTGCTTGAGTAGAGGTAGAGTTTACCTGTGATGCTTCCAAAACTCAAAGTGTATGCCATCAGTTATTAAGCCGTCACTTATTGAACACCTGCTCTGTACCAGGGTCTGTCCTGGTGATGGAAATGCCAGTGGAAATTTAGTACAAGTGAATGCTATATGCCAGTATGCAAGGTGTTTTATTTTTATTATCTCACCTAAGTCTTTCAGTACTGCAAGTAATTTTTGCAGCATTATGTCATGTCCTTGAAAACTATAGTATGTTGCTTCCCAGTTGCTGGAAAGCAGAATTTCACTCAACATAGAAGGCACTGTGATTTAATTGAAATAAACAGGTTTTGTAGCTAGGTAAGCCTGGGTTCCTTTCCCAACTCTGCCACTTATTAGCTCTGTTACCATGATCAATTGATTTCAAATTCCCTTAGACTCAATCTGTTCACACATAAAATGGGCTAGTAATAACTACTTTATAGGAGCCTCACAGGATTAAAATGAGGTATATTTACTTAAAGACTATTAGAGGTTAACATTTATTGAACACTTTTCTTGTGCCAGGCATATGCTAAATAATTTATAAACATCTTATTTAGTCCTCACAACACCCCCTCTAAAGTACAAAGAATTTCAATATCTTTGAAAGAAACTGAGACTTATCAAGATTAGTTTTCTGCCCAAAGCCATACAACAAAGTGTCCTGGTTGGCATCCCAAACCCGTCTGTCTTAGTCTGCAACCCATGTTCTTAACCGCTGTCCTTCAAAGGATTAGGAAAACACCATCCTTAATTTCCCACATATTCTGTTTGCCTTCTCTGCCACACACAGATACACATATACATATACACTGTCCCTGAAATTATTCCATCTAAAAATACATTTGGATAAGTAAACCTCAGGTCTTAAAAATGTGACTATTTCATAGAGGATTAAACTGTACACCAGACATTTTGTTTTTTTAATTAGATGGATTTTATCATTAGAGCACAGCACAGTGGAAAAAAGACCCTTTTGAGTCTGCCCGATTTTGGTTTGAAATGACTCTCTCTTATTCACTCACTCCCTGACCTCTCTTCTAAAGAGAGAGGATAAGTTCTTCCTCATAGGACTGTTGAGAGGATTAAGCAAGTTTCTGAAGTTGGACATGCCTATCCTCTGGCTGCCACCTAGGAGGGTCTTCAACAAACAGGAGTCTCTTTCCTTGAAGAAAGTGAGGTTCAGGAACTGAAGAAAAGAGGGCTCAGTAAAGTGCTGCGGTGAAGTGAAGTGAACAGGCAAGAGACCAATAAACCCTCAACAACAGACCCATATTTGGGCTAACCACACCCAAATTCACAGCAGCATACAAGCAAGACACACGAAAGTGATAAAAACATAACTTGGCCTCCAGGTGATGGAGAGATTTCTAGAAATCTAAAGTAGCAGGCTCCACAACACAGGGTGGTCTCCCTCACGGGGCACTAGACGCACCTGCCAAGGCCCCTTCCAGCTCTTGGGGATGAGGATGCCACAGGGGCTGTCCCTTAGGCTGAAGGAGAAGCAGGAGGCCCATTTGCTCTCTTGGAGCCTGGGTTCCCAGCCGTCCCCCCAGGGGAGGTCACTGGCAGCCTTAGCTGGAGTGATCTGAGTCGGGATGAACCATGATACTGAGTTCCGGTAACACCCACAGAATGTTCTACACTTGTGGCTGAGCCTGAGCTAAATAAACAACCCCAGAACCCTCCTCCAGGAGGGTGGCTATGTGCGGTATGGTCTAGTAATCTCCTGACTCAAACAAATCAAAGAGCCGAGAGGCTAGGCCTTGCAGTTTTCACCACTATTTTAACAATTACATGTTCAGCCCCTATTTCGTGCCAGTCATTGTGTTAGGAGCTCTGTCAAATGGGAATGTTATTAACTGTGTTCTCTCAAGCCCAGGGCCTTCTCGGGACTACGTGGGGTGGGTTATGTAAGGGTGGAGCTGAGTAGGTTTTGCCCACCTTCTGCTCCCCCAGGTCAACCAGAACAGCTTCCCTCTTATCTATTTTATTTTATTGGCCTTCCCCATAATATTTTATTGAAGTGATAAAATGTAAAAAAGGTCTGCTTTTTTTTAAAGCGTGGAAACAGCATCTAGGGCAATGATACGAAGTTATGATGGGCATATCATTTACAGCCAGAGAGAGACAGAGAGAGGAGAGAGAGAGAGAGAGAGAGAGAGAGAGAGAGACGAGAGAGAGAGAGAGAGAGAGAGAGGGAGGGAGAGAGAGAGAGAGAGAAAGCTGATATTTATTGTGTATCAGACATTGTTTTCAATTAATTTTCACATGGCCCTAGAAGTGAGTACTATTATTAGTACTATTTTAGAGAGGATGTTCAGAGAAGTTGAGTGAACTTACTTGAGTCATGTAGCCAATAAACAGTTCAGTAGATCGTCAGTGTAAGAGTGTGTGCCCTTAACTGACACACTATGTTGTCTCCTCAAAATCTCCCTGTATGAACATATCCACCCCTGCACTTTGCCATTTTCAGCTACTGCTCAGAAGTTCCCTCCTCAGAGGGGCCTTCCCTGACTACCATATCTCAAATAGCACCCCTCTTGTCAGTCTGATTCTTCTTTTCACTCCTTCATTTTCTTTCTTAGCCCTTATCCCAAATTGATAAATATTGCACATGTATTTATTTATGGTCTTTGGTCTATGGCCCCCAAGAATGTCAGCTCCTTGAGGTCAGGGGTTTTGTAAGCTCCCAGATCATGGTTCATCCCTGACAACTGGATTAGAAAAAGGCCCCGTGGAAATAAGTCAGGGGGTACACGAGTTGAAGAGGAAAACATCTGGAATGTGAAAGGCAAAACTATAGAGGGTCATAAGCCTAGAATATACGGTCAAACAGCTTCAATTTGAATCACATCTTTGCTCTTAGCTGTGTGAACGTAAACAAGTTTTGGTTTCCTCACTGATAGTAGGGTCTCAGTGCCATTGTGAGGATTAAATGAGACAGTATACACTAATAATGCTCTTTATCATTTGCTTAATTCAGATTTTTCCTAGAGTTGGTCCTGGAAACATAGATAAGCACATAGTAAGTGCTCAATACACACATGATGGATGATGGAATGCCAGACCACAGTTCATGATTAGAGAGGCCATGTTATATTATGGAAAAAGGAATGAAAAAGAACAAGGAGACCAGCAACTAGACCCAATTCTGCAATATAACTAGCTGTGTGCCCTTGAACAAGTTGTCTTGCCTCTTGGGTCCATGTTTTCTCCTGGGTAAAACAAGGTAGTTGGACAGGATGTTGTATAAGTTGCCTTTCATCCCTGAAATCTATGAAATCAAAAACATCCCACCGTTGATCTGGTTTCCCTTGGATTTCTGGTAGCAAATCCTCCTACCCTGATTGTTGCCAGGAAGCTAAAATGAACTATTACATTTTTTTAATTTGCTTCCTGGGTTCCAGTCCAAGTAAAAATTTTTCATGTTACATCAGAGAATAACGGTTGGTGGCTTGGCCAAAGGATACTGATATTTACAATGGGCAATTAATTCACTCTCTTATCTGGGTCCTCTAGGGTCGTTCTGGATTAGTGAGCCTCTTGATTAGGTTGAAGGAATTCCATCACCCCTTGTACTTGCCCTCAATGAGTGAGAAAGGAATGAGAGGTATCAAGGTTGTCTTGGAGACTTCTGTTCCAAGTCCACCTTGGAGAGTTCAGTGGTCTTATTCCTGTTCCGTGGGAAGGGTTACTGTTGCTTTTGACACCCTGATTTACTAGACAAGGCTACTGCCAAGGATCTTGCAGGCTTAGAAAGTCATGCTTGCGTCCTGATGTGAAAGTTCTGTGTTCTCAACCATCATTTCTTTAGTCATCATTTCAAAGTAACTGATATTTGAAAAACAAGGATGTCGTATATAGCACAAGGAACTAGATTCAATATCTTGTAATAACCCAGAGTGGAATCAAAAAAAAGATTATATATATATATATATATATATATATATATATATAAAACCAAATCACTTTGTAGTACAATTGAAATTAATACAATATTGTAAATCAACTCTACTTCAATAAGATGAATAAAAACAAAGTAGCTGTGATAGTTTACCTTTGTCCTGTATTCAAAAAACTGCATAGCCAATAAAACAAAACAAAACAAAACCAAAAACTATGTAGCCACAATGACTTACAAAAATTCAACAGAGTAATCTTTTTTTGTGTGAATTTGTGTCCTATGGCCAGTGGACCAGCAAACACTTCTCATAAAATATGGATTATCTGAAAATGCATTTTAAGTCTCACCTTTTGTTTGACGTTAAAAACAAAATCAACAATATATAGTAGTTTTTTGTTTTCCCACAGGGACACAGAAAATCTCTAGGAAAGGAGAAATGACAGTAGTTAGCAGCAACCTGTTTGCATAACTACCAGTAAAGTAAGGCCTGAGCTGCTTCCTGGCTCCATGCAAGCTCAGTAGGAATACGCAGGTGGGGAGGTGGAAGGAAAGTA
The DNA here is from genome assembly GCF_059928025.1 of Delphinapterus leucas. NCBI lineage: Eukaryota > Metazoa > Chordata > Mammalia > Artiodactyla > Monodontidae > Delphinapterus > Delphinapterus leucas. The sequence goes on from NC_143145.1 coordinate 11,857,866, forward strand.
GGGACTCAGAAGACACCTGCTGAGGAGTCAGCTGGACCTAGGTTGAAAACCCAGCTAAGCCACCTGGACAGCTGTGTAATTTTAGGCAAATGATTTCCTCTTTCTGTGCCTCACTTTCTTCAGGGATAAATAAGAACACCTCCTTCATAAACTTGTCATAAGAATCTGATATAGTAATGCATATAAAGTGCAGGGCAGAGTCCCTGGAACAAAATAGTAGCTACAATTAGGTATGATTACAAACAAATCATTTCACCTAATTGAGCCTCAATTCCTTTATGTATTAAATAAAGTGGCTGAACTAGATGAATTTCAATTTTTTTCTTCAAGTGCTATATATGATTTATGACTGTATTCCATGAAATCGAGAGAGATGGGATAGTTAAGGATTACCACTGGGTATATAGGGATGGAGATTCTAAACTCCCACAGTCTGCAGGTGAGGGCAAAGCTGCTCCTGTAGCCCGAGGGCTCTCCTCCAGAAGGAAGATAAAGCCCAGTAAAGGGGGAGGAAGTGGGGCAGAGCTTGATGAAACAGTAGAAGGCATCTAAGGGAATAAGAGTGAAGTACCAGTAATATCCACTAGAGGCAGTCTCATGGATCAACCATTCAAAACCTAACATATAGTGGCATGTCACTGATATATGTTAAAGTGTGTAGCAGGACCTTATGAATAAGTAAAAGGTGGCTATAGTTATTACATCTCATTGATAATAAGGATAATATGTTAAAAAGCTATCTTTTATTGAGCACCTGCTAAAATATGTATTATCTCATTAATTCCCCATTAAAAACCCTAAAAAGCAGGTAATATTAGTTCATTTTACATATGTAGGGAGATTAAATCTCAAATAGGTTAACTGACTGTTTAAAGCCACCAAGATCACCCATGGTAGATCAAATTATGTTCCATCTGAGTCTAGATTTCATGCCCTTTGCAATATGTAATGCTGGCTCTATTCATTAAAATTGCTGTTTAATCTCTATATGACTTTTTTTTCCTTATTCCATATCGACTTCTCTTTGCTCATTCTTCTACCTAGTAACAATATAATGCATATTTAAATAAATGTACCCTCTGCTACATTGTGTGCTTTTGTAACTAGGTGATCTATTATTATCTGCTTAAATCTATGTCTTTATTGCATAATTCAGCATTTTAATATTCTCTTTGAAAAGTGTTTTGAGTCACTTCCCTACAAAGGTGCTGTATTAAATTACATTCATTATTCTTGCTAAACGCAGAAGTCATGGTTCAGGTGAACGAGAAAGTAACTCCCATTATCCTCAGCACATTCCAGCACATTCGTTATTGTCTGTGACATTTATCAACACAGCATTTAGACATTTTAAAGAAAGGGAAAATTTCACTTTAAATTCCAAAACATTTCACTAACACAGAGCCAAATTCTGCAGGTGAAAAAGTCACTTCCTTAATACAAGTTACACATGTTGCCTTAACTCTTGGAGCACAACGAGAAGATGTAAAACAACATGCTAAGAATCAAGGTGTGTGAACTATTCAATCTATCTGCTGTGACTTATGTTGCATCATAATTATAAGTATGCTCGTGTTATTCTTAATAACATGTGACTCCCTGTGTGCCAAGGATATAGATGTTGTGTTGACATTTTCCTAGGTCCCTTTTGTGACCTCCTCATGTTATTTATTTCATCCCTGTGCCAATACTGTCTTCTAAGGAACATGCTATCTGTCCATACTGCCTTTCAACTGTCACCCTAGCTGGCATTTACTAATCTCATTTCCTGTATTCGTGCAGAAATCACAGCCTTACTACCTACTCCAAAGTTAGTCATTTTAGGTGCTGGGTGAAGAGTCAACATTATCCTAGGCTGGGGTCCTCTGAAGCGGATTCTGAGATGAGGATTCAGATGCAAGTGATTTATGAAAGAAGTACTTCCAGGAGAATCTGGTGGAAAAAAAAAATGGGGAAGCAGTCCAAGAGGGAGATATCAGATGAAGTCCTGTGGAAGGGAGCTTCATCCTTATCCTGCTGGAGACCTCTGTAGTGGAGATTCCACCTCAGAGCCCAGAAAGCTGGCTGTTCCTCCACCCTCACCCTTCAGCCATTGGTCTAGGACCACTGGGTATAGGGATGGAGATTCTAAACTCCCACAGTCTGCAGGTGAGGGCAAAGCTGCTCCTGTAGCCTGAGGGCTATGCTCCAGAAGGAAGATAAAGCCCAACAAAGGGGGAGGAAGTGGGGCAGAGCTTGATGAAACAGTAGAAGGCATCCAAGGGAATAAGAGTGAAGTACCAATGGTATCCACTAGAGGCAGTCTCATGGATCAACCATCCAAAACCTAACCTCATAATTCCTTGACATCGTATTGGTTTTCTAGGGCTGCCATAACAAAGTACCACAAACTGAGTGGCTTAAACAACAGAAATGTATTGCCTCACAATTCTGGAGGCCGGAAGTTCAAAATCCAAGAGTTGGCAGGATTGGTTTCTCCTGAGGGCTGTGAAGGAAGGATCTGTTCCAGGGTTCTCTCCTTGGCTTGTAGATGGCTGGCTTCTCCCTGTGTCTCCTCTGTCTTTCCTCTATGCATGTCTCTTTGTCCAAATTTCCCCTTTTTATACGGACACCAGTCATATTGTATTAGAGGCCCACCCTATTCCAATATGACCTTCTCTTAACTAATTATATCTAATATCTACCATGACCCTAGTTTCAAACAAGACCACATTCTGAGGTACTAGGGAATAGGACTTCAATGTATGAATTTTAACAAGATACCATTCAACCTATAAAAGTATTCTTCCATTTCAAAAACTTTATTAAGAAACCCACTTCCATACCCACATTCAACTTCTTACCTCCTGGTACTGTTGTCTGGGACCTTTAACTCTTTACTTTGTTAAAGCTTAAATTTTGGAGATTAAACCTTTGTCAGTTGCTTTGTTTGCAAATATTTTCTCGCATTCTGAAGGTTGTCTTTTCATCTTGTTTATGGTTTCCTTTGCTGTGCAAAAGCTTTTAAGTTTCATTAAGTCCCATTTGTTTATTTTTGTTTTTATTTCCATTTCTCTAGGAGGTGGGTCAAAATGGATCTTGATGTGATTTATGTCATAGAGTGCTCTGCCTATGTTTTCCTCTAAGAGTTTTATAGTGTCTGGCTTTACATTTAGGTCTTTAATCCATTTTGAGTTTATTTTTGTGTATAGTGTTAGGGAGTGTTCTAATTTCATTCTTTTACATGTAGCTGTCCAGTTTGCCCAGCACCACTTATTGAAGAGGCTGTCTTTTCTCCATTGTATATTCTTGCCTCCTTTATCAAAGATAAGGTGACCATATGTGCGTGGGTTTATCTCTGGGCTTTCTATCCTGTTCCATTGATGTATATTTCTCTTTTTGTGCCAGTACCATACTGTCTTGATTACTGCAGCTTTGTAGTATAGTCTGAAGCCAGAGAGCCTGATTCTTCCAGCTTCATTTTTCGTTCTCAAGATTGCTTTGGCTATTTGGGGTCCTTTGTGTTTCCATACAAATTGTGAAATTTTTTGTTCTAGTTCTGTGAAAAATGCCAGTGTTAGTTTGATAGGGATTACATTGAATCTGTAGATTGCTTTGGGTAGTATAGTCATTTTCACAATGTTGATTCTTCCAATCCAAGAAAATGGTATATCTCTCCATTTGTTTGTATCATCTATAATTTCTTTCATCAGTGTCTTATAGTTTTCTGCATACAGGTCTTTTGTCTCCTTAGTTAGGTTTATTCCTAGGTATTTTACTGTTTTAGTTGCAATGGTAAATGGGAGTGTTTTCTTGATTTCACTTTCAGATTTTGGATCACTAGTGTATAGGAATGCAAGAGATTTCTGTGCATTAATTTTGTATCCTGCTACTTTACCAAATTCATTGATCAGCTCTAGTAGTTTTCTTGTAGTATCTTTAGGATTCTCTGTGTATGATGTCATGTCATCTGCAAACAGTGACAGCTTTACTTCTTCTTTTCCAATTTGGATTCCTTTTATTTCTTTTTTGTCTCTGATTGCTGTGACTAAAAGTTCCAAAACTATGTTGAATAATAGTGGTGAGAGTGGAAAACCTTGTCTTGTTCCTGATCTTAGAGGAAAAGGTTTCAGTTTTTCACCATTGAGAACAGTGTTGGCTGTGGGTTTCTCATATATGGCCTTTATTAGTTGAGGTAAGTTCCCTCTATGCCTACTTTCTGGAGGGTTTTTAACATAAATGGGTGTTGAATTTTGTCAAAAGCTTTTTCTGCATCTATTGAGATGATCATATGGTTTTTCTCCTTCAATTTGTTAATATAGTGTATCACATTGATTTGCATACATTGAAGAATCCTTGCATTCCTGGGATAAACCCCACTTGATCGTGGTGTATGATCCTCTTAATGTGGTGTCAGATTCTGTTTGCTAGTATTGTGTTGAGGATTTTTGCATCTATATTCATCAGTGATATTGTCCTCTAGTTTTCCTTTTTTGTGACATCTTTGTCTGATTTTGGTTTCAGGGTGATGGTGGCCTCGTAGAATGAGTTTGGGGGTGTTCCCCCCTCCACTATATATTGGAAGAGTTTGAGAAGGATAGGTGTTAGCCCTTTTCTAAATATTTGACAGAATTTGCCTGTGAAGCCATCTGGTCCTGGGCTTTTGTTTGTTGGAAGATTTTTAATCACAGTTTCAATTTCAGTGCCTGTGATTGGTCTGTTTATATTTTCTATTTTTTCCTGGTTCAGTCTCGGAAGGTTGTGTTTTTCTAAGAATTTGTCCATTTCCTCCAGGTTGTCTATTTTATTGGTGTATAGTTGTTTGTACTAATCTCTCATGATCCTTCGTATTTCTGTAGTGTCAGTTGTTACTTCTCCTTTTTCATTTCTAATTCCACTGATTTGAGTCTTTTCTGTTTTTTTCTTGATGAGTCTGGCTAATGGTTTATCAATTTTGTTTATCTTCTCAAAGAACCATCTTTTAGTTTTATTGATCTTTGCTATCATTTCCTTCATTTGTTTTTCATTTATATCTGATCTGATCTTTATGATTTCTTTCCGTCTGCTAACTTTGGGTTATTTTGTTACTCTTTCTCTAATTGCTTTAGGTGTAAGGTTAGATTGTTTATTTGAGATTTTTCTTGTTTCTTGAGGTAGGATTGTATTGCTATAAACTTCCCTCTTAGAACTGCTTTTGCTGCATCCCATAGGTTTTGGGTCGTGTTTCATTGTCATATGTTTCTAGGTATTTTTTGATTTCCTCTTTGATTTCTTCAGTGATCTCTTGGTTATTTAGTAGTGTATTGTTTAGCCTCCATGTGTTTGTATTTTTTTCCCCTGTAATTGATATCTAGTCTTATAGCGTTGTGGTCAGAAAAGATACTTGATAGGATTTCAATTTCCTTAAATTTACCAAGGCTTGATTTGTAACCCAAGGTATGATCTATCCTGGAGAATACTCCATGAGCACTTGAGAAGAAAATGTATTCTATTGTGTTTGGATGGAATGTCCTACAAATATCAACTAAGTCCATCGTGTTTAATGCATCATTAAAAACTTGTGTTTCCTTATTTATTTTCATTTTGGATGATCTGTCCATTGGTGAAAGTGAGGTGTTAAAGTCCCCTACTTTGATTGTGTTACTGTTAATTTCCCCTTTTATGGCTGTTAGTATTTGCCTTATGTATTGAGGTGCTCCTATGTTGGGTGCATAAATATTTACAATTGTTATATCTTATTCTCGGATTGATCCCTTGATCATTATGTAGTATCCTTCTTTGTCTCTTTTAATAGTCTTTATTTTAAAGTCTATTTTGTCTGATATGAGAATTGCTACTCCAGCTTTCTTTTGATTTCCATTTGCATGGAATATCTTTTTCCATCTCCTCACTTTCAGTCTGTATGTGTCCCTAGGTCTGAAGTGGGTCTCTTGTAGACAGCATATATACAGGTCTTGTTTTTATATCCACTCAGCCAGTCTATGTCTTTTGGTTGGAGCATTTAATCCATTTACATTTAAGGTAATTATTGATAGGTATGTTCATTTTCTTAATTGTCTTGGGTTTGTTATTGTAGGTCTTTTCCCTCTCTTGTGTTTCCTGCCTAGAGAAGCTCCTTTAGCATTTGTTGTAAAGCTGGTTTGGTGGTGCTGAATTCTCTTAGCTTTTGCTTGTCTGTAAAGTTTTTAATTTCTCCATCAAGTCTGACTGAAATCCTTGCTGGGTAGAATAATCTTGGTTGTAGGCTTTTCCCTTTCATCACTTTAAATGTCCAGCCACACCCTTCTGGCTTGCACAGTTTCTGCTGAAAGATCAGCTGTTAATATTATGGGGATTCCCTTGTGTGTTAATTGTTGCTTTTCCCTTGCTGTGTTTAATATTTTTCTTTGTATTTAATTTTTGTTAGTTTGATTAATATGTGTCTTGGCATGTTTCTCCTTGGATTTATCCTGTATGGGACTCTCTGTGCTTCCTGGACTTGAATGACTATTTCCTTTCCCATATTAAGGAAGTTTTCAACTATAATCTCTTCAAATATTTCCTCAGTCCCTTTCTTTTACTCTTCTTCTGGGGCCTCTATAAGTCGAATGTTGGTGTGTTTAATGTTGTCCCAGAGGTCTCTGAGACTGTCCTCAATTCTTTTGATTCTTTTTTATTTATTCTGCTCTGCAGTATTTATTTCCACTATTTTATCTTCCAGGTCACTTATCCGTTCTTCTGCCTCAGTTATTCTGCTATTGATCCCTTCTAGAGAATTTTTAATTTCATTTATTGCATTGTTCATCATTGTTTGTTTGCTCTTTAGTTCTTCTAGTTCCTTGCTAAACATTTCTTGTATTTTCTCCATTCTATTTCCAAGATTTTGGATCATCTTTACTATCATTACTCTGAATTCTTTTTCAGGTAGACTGCCTATTTCCTCTTCATTTGTTTGATCTGTTGGGTTTTTACCTTGCTCCTTCACCTGCTGTGTGTTTCTCTGTCTTCTCATTTTGCTTAACTTACTGTGTTTGGGGTTTCCTTTTCACAGGCTGCAAGTTTGTCGGTCCCTTTGTTTTTGGTGTCTGCCACCAGTGGGTAAGGTTGGTTCAGTGGGTTGTAGGCTTCCTGGTGGAGGGGACTGGTACCTGTGTTCTGGTGGATGAGGTTGGATCTTGTCTTTCTGGTGGGCAGGACCACATCTGGTGGTGTGTTTTGGTGTGTCTGTGAACTTATTGTGATTTTAGGCAGCCTGTCTGCTAATGGGTGGGGTTGCGTTCCTGTCTTGCTAGTTGTTTGTTATGAGGTATCCAGCACTGGAGCTTGCTAGTAGCTGAGTGGAGTTGGGTCTTAGCATTGAGATGGAGATCTCTCGTCAATTGATATTACGAGGGGCAAGGAGGTCTCTGGTGGACCAATGTCCTAAACTTGGCTCTCCCAACTCAGAGGCTCAGGCCTGACACCTGGCTGAAGCACCAAGATCCTGTCAGCCACACAGCCCAGAGGAAAAGGGAGAAAAGAAAAAAGAAAGAAGGAAAAAATAAATAAAGTTATTAAAATAAAAAATAGGGCTTCCCTGGTGGGTCAGTGGTTGAGAGCCCACCGGCCAGTGCAGGGGATGTGGGTTCGAGCCCTTGTCCAGGAAGTTGCTGTGGAGCAGCTGGGCCCATACGCTACAGCTGCTGAGCCTGTGCTCTGGATCCTGTGAGCTGCAACTACTGAGCCCGTGTGCTACAACTACTGAAGCCCACACTCCTAGAGCTCATGTTTTGCAACAAGGGAAGCCACCACAATGAGAAGGCCATGCACCACAATGAAGAGTGGCCTCCTCTTGCCGCAACAAGAATAAGCCTGTGAGCAGCAACGAAGACCCAGTGTAGCCAAAAATAAATAAATAAATTTATGGGAAAATAAATAAATAAATTATTAAAATTAAAAAGTAATTTTTTTAAAAAAAGAAGAGGGCAACCAAACCAATAAACAAATCCACCAATGACAACAAGCACTAGGAACTATAGTAAAAGAAAAACGGACACACAGAAGCCTTAGGACAAATGGCAAAAGCAAAGCTATATGGACAAAATCACACGCAGAAGCATACACATACACAACCAGAAAAAGAAAAAAATAAATATATATATTAAAAAAAAGGAAGAGAGCAACCAAATCAATAAACAAATCTACCAATGATAATAAGCTTTAAATACTAAACTAAGATAAACATAAAAGTAGATACAAATTAGACACAGAAAGCAAACCCTAAGTCTACAGTTGCTCCCAAAGTCTACCTCCTCAATTTGGGATGATTCATTGTCTATTCAGGTATTCCACAGATGCAGGGTGCCTCACATTGACTGTGGGGATTTAATCCACCACTCCTGAGGCTGCTGGGAGATTTCCCTTTCTCGTCTTTGTTCGCACAGCTCCTGGGGTTCAGCTTTGGATTTGGCCCCGCCTCTGCGTGTAGGTTGCCCTCTGGCATCTCTTCTTCACCCAGACAGGATAGGGTTAAAGGAGCGGCTGGTTAGGAGGTTCTGGGTCACTCAGGCCATGGGGAGGGAGGGGTACACAGTGTGGGGCGAGCCTGCGGCGGCTGAGGCCAACGTGACGTTGCACCAGCCTGAGGCGTGCTGTGCGTTCTCCCTGGGAAGTTGTCCCTGGATCCCGGGACCCTGGCAGTGGCGGGCTGCACAGGCTCCCTGGAAGGGAGGTGTGGAGAGCGACCTGTGCTCGCACACAGGCTTTTTGGTGGCTGCAGCAGCAGCCTTAGCATTTCATGCCCGTTTCTGGTGTCCACGCTGATAGACGCAGCTTGCGCCCGTCTCTGGAGCTCATTTAGGCGGAGCTCTGAATCCCCTCTCCTGGTACACCCCGCAACAATTGTCTCTTGCCTCTTCGGCAGCTGCAGGCTTTTCCCCGGACTCCCTCCCGGCCAGCCGTGGTGCACTAGCCCCTTCAGGCTGTGTTCACGCCGCCAGCCCCGGTCTTCTCCCTGCGCTCCGACCGAAGCCCGAGCCTCAGCTCCCAGCCCCGCCCACCCCGGCGGTGAGCAGACAAGCCCCTCGGGCTGGTGAGTGCCAGTCGGCACCGATCCTCTCTGTGCGGGAATCTCTCCGCTTTGCCCTCCACACCCCTGTTGCTGTGCTCTCCTCCGTGCCTCCGAAGCTCCCCGCCTCTGCCACCCGCAGTCTCCTCCCGCGAAGGGGCTCCTTGTGTGTGGAAACCTTTCCTCCTTCACGGCTCCCTCCCACTGGTGCAGGTCCCATCCCTATTCTTTTGTCTCTGTTTATTCTTTTTTCTTTTGCCCTACCCAGATACATAGGGAGTTTCTTGCTTTTTGGGAAGTCAGAGGTCTTCTGCCAGCGTTCAGTAGGTGTTCTGTAGGAGTTGTTCCACATGTAGATGTTTTTTTGATGTATTTGTCGGGAGGAAGGTGATCTCCACGTCTTATTCCTTCGCCATCTTGAAGGTCCTCTTACATTCATCTCTGTATCCACAGTTTTCTTAGCACAATGGCTTGTCCTTGAAAGGGGTCAAGAAATCGTTGTTAAATGAATAAGTGAATGTAGACGCAGACTAAATCAGATGCTGAGTAACAGTGCATTCCACCCCATCCAAGGGATTTTATGGACACTGGGAAGTAGATGTAGGAATCCTTTGGAGGCTGCTTTCCTGATTCATTTTTTAAATCGGAGAAAAATATATATTTCGCAGAGGTGCTTTCCTCTAGTACCCTCAACTGTATAATGTTGATGTGTTTGACCCTTCATTTACTTACCAGATACCTCCACACATTAGCTCAGAACACCTCTGTGGGAAGCTTATGGGGTGTTCTGGCAGCTACTATGGATGCCCAGGGCATCTCCGTGGTGTGATCACACCATCTGTGATAGTAGAGGCTCCTGATGTAGGAGAGATCGGTTATTAGTAAGACAAGCTCCCTCCTGGCTAATGAGCAGCTTCTCACACAGCTGAAGCTGCTGAACTTCAACAGTCACCCTGTAAATTAGCTATTTTTTTCCACCCAATTAGGATATTCCTATTCAAATTACGATAGGAATACATGGATTCACCCCCAATTTTCCATTTTTCTGAAGGACTCAAACACCAATATCTGGATCCCTGTAATCAAGAAAGCAGAGTGTAGCAAAAAGCACATTCATTTTAGAGAGAGAAGTGCGTGAATTCAAAACCAAGCAATGCTAATTAATAGCTTTTAGACTTTGAGCAAGTTCCTGAAAATCTTAGTTACCTCATCTGTGAATTAGGGGTAATAATAACTGACCTTATAGTATTTGGTAATGATTAAAAATTATGCAACCCACATTATAGGTCCTAGCTCTGTGTTTCCCAACAAAAGTACTATTGACATTTGGGGTGGGGAAAACCCCCTTTTGTGCAAGTCTGTTGCATACATTGTAAGACAGTAAGCATTTCTGGAAGCTGAGCTCTAAATATTAGTAATACCCCTGGTCACCGAGGCAACTGAAAGCACCCCCTGCTCCCTGCCCCTTCTCCCACCCCAACACACATTGCAAAATCTCCATCATAATAAGAGATGAAACTTATCAAGTGCTACCACATGCTAGGGAGTGTTCTAAGAACTTTATTTGACTGACCTAATTTATTCCTCATAAAAACTTTATAATGTACTGGAAGATTAAATAAATTGCTAGGTTATATAACTGGAGAGTTGGGAATCTGGGTTTGTAGGTTTGTGAGTTAAAGCCTCTGCACTGTCTTGACTGGGAGCATGGTAGGTAATCAATAAACATTCTCTTCCTTTCTTCCTCCCAATTTGGTTTCATTTCTAGTGTCTTTGACTAACTTCTCAGTAAGCTACAATTAGATTTTGTCCGCACATCCCTCTCAGGGACCCCAGATGCACAGACTTCATTGGCCCAAGCCCAATTTTGACAAGACTGAAGACACCTTTTTTTTTTTTCTAGTGACAGATATCTCAGGGACAAATCTGTCTTGCTGTAACATGGCATAGCCCACTGAGGGTTTTCACAGGGGATAAATGAATAAAATATTAGCCCACACATTTTTCCTCCTGCTGATTCTTCTTCTTCCTTTCCCCCAAGGCCCTCCTATTCTTTGGGTAGCATCTCACTTGATTGATTTTTGTTATTGCTGCATTTAGCTGGGAGGTAAGAGTTCTGCACCCAGTTTCAGTGGGGAGGGTTCCCCAAACATCTAAGCAATACTCCAATACTAAATGGGTATCTTACAATTCAACTCAATTCTGACACTATGTACCTAGGGTTAGAGGCAAATTCCATAGGCTAAGGGTTCAGTTCTACAAGGCTGCCCCCAACCCAACTACAGATTCTAATCCCAAGCCCAGGTTGTCAACTGTGCTTCTGACCAACAGGCTATAAATCAGAGGTTTCTACAACTCCCTCCCTGAGTTCCACTAAGTTGCTAGAACAGCTCACAGAACTCAGAGAAACATTTTACTTACTATTTCACCAGTTTACTATAAAGGGATATGACTGGGAAACAGCCAGATAGAAGAGATGAATAGAGCGAGGTACAGGAAAGGGCAAAGCTTCCATGCCCTCTCTAGGTGTCCCATTCTCCCCAAATCCCCAGCTGTTCAACAACCCAGAAGCTCTGTGAACCGCATCCTTTTGTGTTTCTATGGAGGTTTCATTACACAGGCATGATTGATTAAATCATAGGCCATTGGCGACTGACTCAACCTCCAGCCCCTCTCCCCTCCCTGGAGGTGGGTGGGTAGGGGAGACTGACTGGGGATTTCCACCAGGACTGAAGGTTCCAACCCTCTAATTTTATGGTTGGTTCTCCTGGCAACCAGCCCCCATCCTTAGGTTACCTAGAGGCATTCCAAAAGTCACCTCATTAACCTAAATAAAACACCTTGATTTTGCTTATGACTTAGGAAATTCCAAGAGTTTTAGGAGCTCTGGGCCAGGAAGGAGGTCCAAAACCAAATATTTATTTCTTACTATAAATCACAAGATCACAGTAAGCTTTCAAAATAAAGTCAGTCATGTATACTTGTAAATAGCAGTCAGGAGTCTCTGGCCCAGAATCTTCCTAGCCCACCTGATATAATGCAGAAATACCCCAATCCATTCTAACATTGTAGGGCCAAGATGCTTTTTGCCACTTAGCGCAGCTGTAGGAATAGGAGCTGCAGTGGGGTTTGATTGAGGCAGTGGGAGTGGGGTAAGAAGAATCCTGCACTGAAGAAAGAACTTCCTCTGCCATCAGCTCACTTCATGAATTCAGTCTCCTTCCTAAAACAAGAAAGCATTAAAATAAATGCTCCTTTATCTATTCCACTTTAAGATTCTGATAATTGTTTTAAAAACAGGCTTCAATTCAATAAAAGTGCTACAAAGACAAGAGCAGGAAACAGAGATGGACAAAGTACATGGTAAGCTCAATTCAAGGAAGCAGGTGTTGAGCCCCTGCCATGTGTCCAGAGGGTACGGGGAATTCGAAGGGGAGTGACATCATCCACCCTAGATGGGGGCTCATAGCCAGTTTGCTGGTTATTGGTCTAAATAAGAAGGAAAAGATTGTAGATTATTTAATTTTTGTCTAATTTTGTCTAAGTTCAAGGAGACTTGACCTAAGAAGGCAGTGTTGGAATCATTGAGAGGCTGGCATGGGAATCAAGGTGTCTTAGGATTGCCCCCAACATTCCTATATATTCCAACGTGGCACCATCTCTGAGATGACAATATCACATGGCAGAGCCGTGTGGGGTCTTGACAGTCTTCAGGATCTGGTTTACATCCCAGTATTTCCACTTTTTGGTGTTGTGACCTTGGATATTTACTTGCTTTCTCCCAACCTTACCTCCTTCTTCTTTCAAGTGATGATATTATTTAACTCCAGGGTGTTTGTGTGTGTGTGTGTTTGTGTGTGTGTGCGTGTGTGTGTGTATATATACACACACACATGGACAAATATCACATGTATATACGTACGCATACATATATAAAGTACTTTTCATATAATATAATTTGCATATAATTACTACTGCTTGAAAAACTCTCAGAAATCATCCCATCTACACTCAGAAAACAGGTGTGGGAACTGAGGTCCAGTGGAGCGGTCACTTGCCCAATGTCATACTTGCCCAGGGTTCATTCCATTGAAACCTAGTTTCCAAAATTTCACACCCAAGTTGAAATCAAACCATGGACCAACTAGATGCCTCAGACTGTGCTAGTTCTTTTCACAGTTAACCTCTTAGGATAAGTATGATTATCTCCATTTTACAAATAAGGAAACTGAGTCTTAGGGAGACTGTAAGGGACCTGCCTTCCTGAGGTCACACAAATCGCAAATGATGGTGATACAGCAGAACCCGCACTGACAAACTCTGAGTTGATGTCCTCCTTGTTTAGCTATACTTTTGGACACAAATTACCCATTATTTATAAAAATTCGATGTTTGATTTCCAGAGCAGGTGCATCCTCAATTAAAAGGACATACAAATTAATTTCACTTGTTCAGGTAGGTTCTTCAAAAGCCTTCAGAGAAGGGAGTCTTTGGCTTGACCTGGATCCGTATTTCTGTTAATTGCTCTTGTTGCAGTTTCAGCATTGTAGAAACTTAATTTTACCCCAGCAGCATTAAAAGGTCCAGGAAAAAAATAAGAAAAAAAGGAGGTTTTCCTTATTTACTTAGCCTTACACAGAGATACCTTTGTTCTGGATAAGTTCCTCAGAAATGTGAATGGCTATTGTGATTGCATTTATCTATGAGATAGCAGATAATTTCCTGAAAGGGGAAGCTGGATCCTCAAGAATTCTGCAGAGACCAAAAAGCAGAAGACGACAGTAGAATCAACTTTGATTTCTCTGAATAAAGAGACAAGAGATTTTTAACATCTTGCTAAATGAGGTGGCTCTAGAAAGGTAGAGGAGACTTGTACCTGTCAGTCAGGGTTTTCTGGACCCAGAAGTAAATGAGTCCTTAAAAGTTAGAAATGAATGGGCTCTAAGACTATCTCTTTCTGGAGTGGACACCCAGACACATCTTGCCTTTCCTGGCAATAAGGACAGAATGACTCACTCTCACTAAGGCCTGCATTTAGCATCATTTTCCAGGAATGAAAATGGATTTATTCATTTGTTCCATCTTTCCGTGCATTATTAGGCCTAATGCATGTTTCAGCACCATGCATAGTTTTCCCTGCTGAACTGGCCAACCTCATGACCATTTGTACCTTTGTGCATAGCTACAAAGTGATGATCCACGGCTACAGAGCTGAGCAAAGTTGTGTAGCCTTAGGCAAGATAGTTCTCCAGTGTGACTTCATTCTCCTTGTCTGCAATATCAGGAGATTGGACTAGATGACCTCAGACCTCTTCCAGCTCTGACATTTAAGGATTTGAAAGATGGTCCCTGGGAGTATAAAAGCCATGTCCATAGTCCATGAGGTACTGTGATCTCGGTCAATGACACATCCATGGTGGCTTCTACCCATTAATCCATGAATCGGTTCCTCACTCTCCCATGGCAAACATGTCCTGAACATCTCTGTGTATGTGTCAGCATCTCCTCTGTGTATGTGTCAGATTGTGTGTGACACTGATGAACTAGTGTGCTGCCCTATCCTCTAGCAGTGAAAATGACAAGGGGCCAAAAAGGATAGAGATCTCCTTCCATCTGGATAAAATACAGATAAGATTTTCAGTAGAGAAAAAAATAAGCCAAGAAGAGCCTGGACCTCACATAGAACTAGGAATGAGGCAGCTCTCAGCTCTGTCACATACTGAGTGAATATGAACATGTTTTTCATCTCACTAAGTCTGTTTTCCCCTCTACTCTATGAGGGTGGTGATAACACTACTTAAAAATAATAATGATACTTCCGAAATGTTTGGGAGGATTCAGTGAGATAACCAATGAGAAAATACTTGTTAGACTGTAAGAAAGTTTGAAAATCCTTTTTTTTATACCCACTCCCTTTTTTTTCTGATCCTTATACAGAATGCAAGACTAAGTATACTTAGAAATCCTTACTTGACATTCTTTCTTCATAATGCTCATGCTTATCTCCAGCCCAAAACAGTGAAATCACTGGATTCATTCTCTCTCCTTAGAGATTTCAAAATCTCCCTACCATGTTAAGCCTTCCTTTTATGACCTCCCAGAGTCTAAGAGAGGATTAGCTTACATTTATGACCATGAATACACCCTGCCCATTTGGAGGGCAGAAGCTGATAGAACAAATCCCCAGCAATTGACTTCCCTCCCAACTTTAAGCTCACAGTGCTCTATCTTCCCTGCCCTTCTGTGTTATCTTAAAAAATACTATTTCATGATGCTCATTGAATATTTGCAGCAGAGGGAGACAACAGAGGTGAAATTGGCATGGTGGATTTTAAAGAATTCTGAGCCAGAAGTTAGAATTGGGAAACCAGGCTTAAGATTCAGCTCCAGTCACTAATGAACTGTGAGAACTTGGCTAAGCCATTTAATGTCTCTGAACCTCCATTTCTTCATCCAGTCTTATAAGATTGCTGTAGGATCAGAAGAAAAGAGAAGATAAGTATGAACATATTCTTCAAATGCTAAAACCCTGTATCAACACTAGCTGTCCGGATAATTAATGTTGACACTGATAACAAAATGTGCTGACGCTTACTGAGCTGTATCTAGCAAAAGCATCAGAATGAATTTTCCATATTCATTCCTCGTGACAAATTATGGAATAATACGGGAGAGTGTGACCATGTTTGATGATAGCCCTAGGATGCCATAGAAACAGAATCCATGAAAACCTGAATGGCGTGGCCATCTCCCCAAGTCTGGTGATACAAAAGGGAGCAAGACCTCAGTTTCTTTGCTTTTCCAACCTGGTGGGGCACTTATTCTTTGCAGGTGTCGATGCCTAAGCGTTTCCACACCTCCATGGGAGCTCAGGAGGCATTTACCTTGTTTATTAAATAGTTTAAGCATCAACTTCAACAGCAAACAGCTTAAGCTAAGTTTGAGTCATCGTCCTTCTCCGCACTTTTTGAGTGTGGGTCAGCCCTGTATCAGCACAGTTCAGAGACACTGTGGGTTCAGTTCCAGACACCAGAATAAAGCGGATATTGCAATACAGTCACACAATTTCTTTGGTTTCCCTGTGCATATGAAAGCTATGTTCACACTATACTGTAGTCTACTGAGTGTGCAACAGCATTATGTCTAAAAGAACAATGTACATACCTTAGATAAAAAATCATTTACTGCTAAAATTGGCTGACCATCGTTTGAAACTTCAGGAGGTCCTCATCTTTTTGCAATAATAACATCAAAGATCAGTGATCACAGATCACGATAACAAATATAACGATAAGGAAAAATTTGAAATGTGATAAATACCAAAATGTGGTACAGAGACACAGAGTGAGCAAATGCTGTTGGGAAAATGGCACCAACAGATGTGCTGGACGCAGGGTTGCCACAAACCTTCCAGGTGTAAAAACGGTAATATCTGCGAAGCTCAATAAAGTGAGGTATTCCTGTATTCTGACCTGAGACCGATCCTCACTCACGAATCTGTGCCTCTTTTGTGTACCTTATATAAACTCCTATCATGGCACCCACAAGATGTCACTGCATTTGTTAGCCACTTGCCAGGCCCAGGCCGTTAGATTCTAAGCTTCTCAAGGGCAGAGACCTGCAATGCAAGTCTTTGACACGTAGTAAATCGTTAACACGATTAGTGTGAATGCGTAAATGAATGAGGCAGTGAGGGAGCAGGTGACTGGATAGATGAACGAAAGTGTCCTGGCTGTTTAGAACACAGGGCCAAAGAAATGCATGCCGTTTAGGTTGCTTCCTTGTCCTGGCTATTGTAAATAGTGCTGCAATGAGCGTTGGGGTGCATGTGTCTTTTTGAATTACGGTTTTCTCAGGGTGTATGGCCAGTAGTGGAATTGCTGGCTCATGTGGTAGTTCTATTTTTAGTTTTTTAAGGAACCTCCATACTGTTCTCCATCTTTCAAAGTAAGTTTGACTTTGATGTCAGAGCAGATGGTTGAAATGGCATGATTTCTGTCCCTACACTGGTCCCTAAATCCCTCTACCACCACCAGCACCACCACGGACAGCCTCTTATTTTATCTTCTCTTCAGTGTCTCTAGAAGTATTCAAGTTCAACCCCAGTTCTGTCCCTGAGTACTGAGGTCCACCAGTTGACCTCTCCATATTTAGCCTCACAGGGGCAGTTGCTCTTGGGTCTGTCTGTTATGGTCACCAGTGATCACTCCTTCATCATCACACAAAAACCAGGGAAGCTGGAACTCTTGGGAGGCACTAAAGCCGATCAGATGTTTCCCCAGGCAGTCTCTTTGTTTTTATCTTGTCTATCTGCCATAGACTGCAGGGAAATCCCAGCTCAGCCACTTAAAGCTAAGGGCAGTCGAGGACACAGGTCAGCAAGTCATGGCCCACAGACGAAATCTGGCCTGCTGCTTATATTTGTAAATAAGATTTATTGGAACATAGCCCTGCTCATTTGTTTACAGGTTGTCTGTGGCTGCTTTTACGCTAGAACTGCAGAGCTGTGACAGAGACCAAATGACCACTAAGTCTAATATGTTTACTCTCTGGCCCTTACAGAAAAAGTTAACCACTCTCTTTTAAAAATTAACTAATATGTATAAATTAGTTGAACAACTCTGATGGAGTTGGCTTGGCACTGGATTTGGTGGTGAGTGGGCCACCGTGCTTTTATTCACAAACACTCCAAATTCTGACACCACCAAATTAAAATTACTTTGTTGGCATGGGCTGATTGTCTGATGGAACTCCAGCAATTCTAAGTTCTAAAATGGAAGGAAGGAAGGAAGGAAATAGGAAGAGAGTGCCGCAAAAGACACTCCTGATACTAAAAGATCCAGCCAGGGCTTATAAGAACAGCCTTTTAGAATGAAAAGAATGTGGACAAGCTAACCTGTGTTCTCTATTTAGTTAATACTTGCTACCTGAATGACTGTGCACAAGTCCCTTATCTCAGTCTCGGTTTCTTCATCCGTAAAATGGCTAGAATATTTACTTATACACAGTATTTGAGATAAATGTAGGTGAAGCAAAGAGGAGAGAATGAGCTTGCCTTGGAATCTGGGCACAGGTCTTCCGAAGGTTCTTTCTCTGGGCACCCTAACTCCTCCATGCCCCACAGTCACAAGAAATTTTCCCTATAGGCACTTTCTATTTTATGACATTCTGATGTCAGAATGACACCAGTCACTGCAAATTAGGTGCCAGTATGTGTTGTCACCAGCCCTGAAAATGTGTGGATTAAAAGTGGCAGAGAGGAAATCACTGACATGGCAGGCACAAATCACAGCTGGAGCACATCACAGGCTGGAAACCTAATTGAACCAAATGCCATTCACACAAACGGAAATCTGGGAATCCTGCCAGCGTCTTCCCAGAATAATAAGTTTTCATTTAAATTCACCCCATTTTTCCCCCCTCAAGGCAGACCTCCTTCTCTATCATCGTCTTAACTGCCTAACTCTTCCTCCCCTCTCTTCCCTGTTGTAGAAGCAACTAGATTCTTCCTGCACCTTCCCAAAGATATTATTTGTACATGCCTACAAATCAATGAGCATTGTGTATCTGCTTCAAGGCCGGAAGACCCAGGGGGTAGGAACATGAGTTTTACCTAAGCTGCCAGCATATTATCATGCCCCTAGGCCGAAGGAAGAATAGAGAAGGTTTTTTATCCAATATGGCTCTAATGGTTCTGAGACAGGCTGGTCGTTCCAGGCCCAGCGATGGAATAATCCCTGCACGAGAGTCAAGGATGCTTAAACCTCCTGCCATTGATCGGTATGGAGTAAGTCCAATGGCATTTCATGACTTTTATCATTTTACACATGGAACATCATCTATGGGGATCTGAAAGTGGCTAGATTGGAAGTTCATCTTAAATTTAAAAGCCTAAAATATCATTTGAGTTAAAAAGAAAATATAATTGGAACTTTGGGCAAGGATGAATTTAACCCATACTTGACTGTTAAAATAACATATACTGTGATATACAATCCTAGAAATTTGCCAACAACCTTAGAGATGTACTTCAATTCAATTAATGAATTAATTTAATTCACTCAGCAAACATATTTCCAATGCCTATTATGAGTCATAACTATATAAAAATAACATTGGTATAAAGCATTAAACTTTATAGAGTGCTCTATCTCATCGGCTCTTAAAAAAATTCTCTGATGAAGGTGATACTGCCATCCTTATTTTACAGGTTAAGGAACCAATTCTTCAAGATCAAGGCCATTTGTTCAAGGTCACAGGCTTGAAAGTGATGGAGCTGTGAAAGGAATTTATGTCTTTTGACCCCAAATGTCTGAATTCATGCCTATCTGCTCCCCACCACCTTAGCTAATTTCACTGAAATGCATCTTAGTTCTAGATCTTCCAGGCTATTTTTTCCCTTGTTCTGATGTTTATTGTTTTCTCAAGTCTAATTTACTTCCACAATAATATTTATCAGTTCAGACCTTCAGGAGTCTAACCCCTAAATTTGTCTCCAGAGATCAGCTCTTTGGATTAGAGGTCATCAAATTTTTCTGTAAAAAGCCAGGTAGTAAATACTTTAGGCTTTGTGGGCCATATGGTCTCTGTCACAAGTACTCGACTCTACCATTGTATTGGGAAAGCAGCAGTAGACAATATGTAAGCAAATGAATGGCTGGGTTCCAATAAAGCTTTACTTCTAGAAACTGGCAATGGACCAGATTTGGTCCAAGGGCGGTAGTTTACTGACCCCTGCTTTAGATCTATATTGCTTCCAGTAATCTCTTAACTAGTTAAAATTCTCAAAGTTAGGATGTTTATTAACTGCTGAGCATTGTAGTCATTTATGGAAAATGCTGAAGTTTTCTAACCTTCATGTCAAAGAAAGCACATGTCAATTAGAGGCAAAAAGAAGCTACACATAAGGATCCAAAAGATGACAAGATAAGTGGCTACCAACACACAAGCAGAACAGTAGCTCAGCTCATCCAGGGTGCAGTGTAGAAAAGGACCTCATAGTGCTTTGCTATGAAAAGTAAGTCTAGAAAAGGAGTAAAGCAAGGAAAAAAACCATCATTTTTAAGTGTTTACCATGATCCAGCCACTGGGCCATTGTCCATGGCTGCTTTCATGCTACAATTGCCAATTTAAGTAGTTGTGACAGAAAGCAAATGACCACAAAGTTTAATATATTTAATATATGGTCTTTTAAAGAAAAGTTAACTGAATTTTTATATTTGGTTATGTTTCATATATACTTTATATATTTCATAATTCTCAACACCATGATTTTACACCTTTTTAGATCGAGAAACAGAGCCTTGAGTTACTGAGCCTCTTGCCCAAACTCAAACAACTAGCAAACGGTGAAATTAGAATTCAAACTCCCTCTTGTCTAATTCCAAAGTGTACATTCTTTTGAGTTGCCTTGGGGCCCACTTAGGAAGGAGCTAACATCCTTCACTGATAGAAATGCAAGCTCTCGTTCATCCCCAGCCCTGAACACAAAATAGATACTAAAAGCAAGTTTATTATAAAGATATCATTAAATTGATGAGCATTTTGTTCAACTTCTACTGTCAATGAAAGATCGATTGAATATTTAAGCTCTCCGGTATCATGTATTCTGAGCCCTTGTCTCTTCTGTTGCTGATCCAGCTCAGTTGAAAAGGCGTTATGGTCATTTATGAGGGAAAAATACTTCACTAACCCATGTGATTAACAAGTCAGCAAAACAGACGTCATGAAACAGTGAGTCAGCTGTGGGCTAAATCAGAAAGCAAAGCAGGTTCCAGGACAACCAAGACATTTCCCAGAGCTCATAAACAATAATGATGCATGGTTCTATGTCTTCCGGTGGGTATGCAGGGAAGATATTAGTGCTTAGCAAAATATGTCTCTAGAGCACAGCATCTCTATTTTTTCGTGTAACATGGAAAACACAGAGTTCAGAGGGCAGCAGATGATAGACTATTTTCTGAAGTAGTTGTATTTCTGTTGATTTTCCATGATTGTATTTCTTTTTTACAGTGGTGTGGGAACACTGATCTGAATAATAACCTTTTGTGTAAAGATTACATGTTAATACTATATCAAATAAAAGACAGTAAAACCAAACTCTTTGGGGTTTTAATCCAAGTCTAGGATGGAAACAAAATTTATCTTTATTCTTATTTAGTTTAGAATATTTGTAAGATTCCATTATTTAGTATCTTATACTATCATTTCCCAAACTGGATTCTCTGGACAGTTGGCATCCTGATAGGAGGCAATGAATGATCTATGGGAAAGGGTTGGAAAGGGAGAAAATAGAATGTTTTCAATGGCCAAATACTTTAGGAAGTTGTAGCAATTATCTTTTATTGTATAACAAACTACTCCAATGCTTATCAACTTAAGACCACAAACACTTACTGCCTCATCATTTCGGGGGGTCAGGAATCTGGTCTCAGCTTAGCAGGATGCCTCTGGCTCAGAGTCTCCCCGCCCCCATGAGGTGGCCATGGGACTATCAGTTGTGGCTACAATGATCTCAAGGCTCAAATGAAGATGGAAAACAAATTTATTTCCAAGCTCACTCGCGTGGCTGTTGGCAGCCTCGGAAGGTGTATTCTCAAGTGTTCTCGCGTGGTTTTTTGTAGGTCTCGGATTCTCACCACCTGGGTTTCACCAGAGCCTTCCCAAGTGTATTCATGACATGGCAACCAGTGATCCTAAAGCAAGAGAGAACCAGAGAGTGTCCGAGACAAAAAACATGGGCTTTTTATGACCTAATCTCAGAAATGACATCTCGTCAGTAAAAGCACATCATCATTAAAAGCAAATCAAAGTCTAGTTTATACTCAAAGGGAGAAGATTTTACAAGGGTGGGAATACCAGGGAGTAGGAATCATTGAAGACCATTTTAGGAACTGTTGAGCCCAGAAATTCTGGGTTAAACAATATTAAAATATTTCTTGAGTACAACACTTCTCAGAGCTTTTAGTATACAAATGTGTTTGTGGACTTTTCCCAAAGGTCATTTGAGTAGGGGTCAGGAAACTTTCTCTTAGACAGCCAGAGAGTGAATATTTTAGGCTTATGGGTCTGAGGATCTCTGTCCCAATTCAATTCTGCTGCACAAGAGCAGCCACAGACCATACATACACAAACTGTTGTGGCTGTGTTCCAATAAAACTTTATTTACAAAAACACTGTATTTGCCAACTCTTGGATTAGAGATTGTGACTTTAGCTGATGATATTTAACAATAACAAGTTTTTGTTATGGAATCTCTATTCCAGAGAACAGAGTGAGAGGCTGATATACATGCATCTGTGATTTTTTTATTAAAGTATAATTGACTTACAATATGATATTAGTTTCAGGTGTACATATGCATCTATAATTTTGTCAGTAAATGTAAAGATTCAGCAATAAGAAAATACTTCAAGAACACTTATTAAAGTATCACTGTTTTCTCCCTTGTTGAGATTCATAGAACACTTTAGGGTTTCTCAAGATTCTTGAATGTCTAGATTACTAATTTCATGAATGAAGAATCTCTGTCTTATGTTCCCACCACCATGTTTGCCATGCGTAACACAGGGTCAAAGACTCAGTAGGCACTCAATATTTTTGAATGAATGGGTGGATGACTGAATAAATTCCAACATTCTATGTTTATATATTCCTTCTCCTTTTTCATTATCTATGTTATACAAATGTCCACGAGCCAATGAGCAAAGTGTCCTGACCTATAGCTGACTTTCTTCCTACAAAATCTTCCTTCTTTCCTGCCCTCAGTCTACACCTGAGCCTGTAGGTCATAATCATCATAATGATGGCTCTGATGGATTCAGAATGGGTGGGTCTACCCACTCTTGTCCTTAGCTTTGCTACCTCAAGACTTGAGAAGGGCAGGCTGGCAGGAAGGAAGGAAGAGAAGGGAGAGACTTGAGAAAGGAAGAACACCAACATATTTCACAAGCTTTCAAGGTGTCATGACTGAGCAGGGCACTTCTATACACAGCATGTTATTCAGTTCTTTTTATACTACTTTGAAATGGATATTACTGACTCTGTTTTGCAAATAGAGAAAGAGTCTTAGAGAAGTTCTGTGATTTGCCCAAAGTGACATAGCTCATTGGGTTTAGAGATGAAAGAGAAACCTGGTCTATGCTGACCCTAAACCTCATTCTTTAAACCACATATCCCAGTTTGTCTGGGACAGTCTTAGTGTCCATCTATTGTCCTGGAACAATTATTAAAATCATTTTTTGTACTCTCAAAAGTGTCCCATTTTAAAAAGAATAGATACATGTATACGTATAACTGAATCACTTTGCTGTACACCTGAAACTAACACAACATTGTTAATCAACTCTACTGCAATATAAAATAAAAAGTTTAAAAAAAAGTGTCCCGTTTTAGAAAACATATGACCTAGTCATCTTCCCATAACCTTCTGTCTCCCTGGAGAAAGCTCTGCTCCTGCCACGGATACAAATTCAATCAGAGACCCCCTGGCTAGGATTTTACCTCAGAGCCAGGGGCATTCCAATGAGGAGACCACCAATTGCCCAAAATAGTCTGTGGAGCTCTTGCCACGCCACTGGCTGTTATATTGTACATGTTGTGGGGAGGGGGGAGCATGTAGCATGAATGCCACCGAAAAGGCACATGTGCATGCAGGTGCATGTAGACAGATATATGCTCACACATGTGTTTTTAAGCCAACTTCCAAAGTATTTTTCTTTCATTTGCCTTATGGAAAGAGTTTTGAACGTGGTCATTCCTCCACTTGGATTCTTGTACAGCAAAAATTTCTGTCTTTCTCCCTGAGAGTCATTGCTACTCCTATTGTGGGTTAATTCTGTCTGCTTGGAAGTTGACATAACAATTCTTAACTTGGATTTGGGCTTAGGAAGTCCTCCTTTTCTTGGTATTTAATGTGCACGTAACATTCAGTCTTTCAATCTTAGTGTATTGTTAATAAGTCTTTTGTGATGTGGGTCCCTTTCTGTCTACCATAGACAGTTAGTTTGTGATATTTCTCCTCTGATCAGGATGCCCTATGTTCTTACGGTGCATCACAGTTTGCTCACAGTGTTGCATACATTTTTGTATTTGATTCTTACATCAATCATGTGAGGTTGCTCAATTGATCCACATTTTAGAGAAGGGAAAGCTGAGGTTCAGAAAGGTTAAACAGCTCACCCAAAGTCACACAGCGAGCAAAAGTTGACAAAGTTGAGACATCTTGCAGAAAGGGATAAGATATGATCTGTCTCTGTATCCTTCAGAATGCCTTGCTTTTAGCAGGCACATAAGATATTTATGTTTAATGACCAGCTGAATTAATGAACAAGTGTATAGGATTTAACCTTCCTAATCAATTATGGTCTCTGTCCTAACTAGGACAGAATTTGAAATCATGTCCTATGAGAAATGATAGAAGGATACGTTTAGATCAGGGGGAAAATGTCTTAGGGTAAAGAAGGCAGTTGGAAAGAATTGAGAGCTGCCATATGGAACAATGATTGAATTTGGGCTCTGTGTCAATGGAGATGCAACTGGCATTGTTGTATAAGGTCATCAAGACTTCAGTTTGGTATAAGAGCACATGTTCATAGAATTGTCTAGAATTTAGCAGAATCTCGTGGGGAAGTGAGGCTTCCATCCCAGGGGATGTTTCAATAGGAGCTTGACAAACCTGGGCTAGAATATGGTAAAGCGACTCATTGCATATGGCAGTTGAAGTGGCTGAACCTTATTTCAGTCTCCTTTGACTGTAGGAGTCTAAGACTCTCTATTTAGATGCATTTGGATATCTGTATTTCTTTCGACTGTCTCCCCCACGTGTCTATCGACTATTTGAATTGACATGCTGCTGAGCATTCTGCAGTACTGACACAAGTGTCCATGAATTCTACATCTTTGTTCTGTCTCCCAGCAACCATTCTTGTTTTGATGTCAAAGCATCCGAGCCTTAGCCACACATATGGTAACAACAGGTGTGAGCCATTTAAAGATGGCTGCATCATAGTATCAAAAAAAACGAGGTTGATGTCACTGGGACAGACTGCTCAGAGACAACTCATTACAAGAGGGCTTGGCCTCTTCCTCAGATCCTGAGTCAAGAAACTGGACACTCAAGAAACAATTCCAAGACACGTTTCGATCGCAGGCCCATGGGAGAAGGAATTCCAGCTAACCCCCAGTATACCTTTTTTCAGGTTAACCTGAACACACACATCATCTCATTGACCACTGAAGATCACTGGCAAGTGAGCAGTGGGAGAAGATGTGTTTATAGGTTTTTAGCTCTCACTGCATAGGAGGTAAGAAACAGGTGATGCATGAAACAAAGCTGAGTACACCTGGCAGGGAATTAAGAGATTACAAAAATGAATTCTGAATTTTATAGATGAGGAAACTGAGGCAGAGATGGTAATTGACTGGTCCAAAGTAACACCAGGTGAACACTGGAACTTTAGCTCCTGATTCCTACACTCTCCGGCCTCCCAATCCTCTGAGGAAAAGTGGAAAGTACAAGTGTGCATCTAAGTCAGAATCCAAGCACTGCATTGCTTATTGTCGTGGAGAGCATTCCCATCATAGAACTTGGGAGGATACTGAAATGTCCTAATGTCAGGTACAGTTGGGTCATTCTACTTTCCTAAACCTTATTTCCTTTCTCTATAAAGGCAGGGCTTGCCAGTGAGTCATTCAACTCACATTCATGACAAGCACAGAAAAGCAGTAAGGCTCAGTGGTGAAGAGTGGTGACTCTGAAATCCGATGGCTGCGTCTACACCACAGGTTCCCTTGCATGTGCCTCTAAACCCTGCTAAGCCTCAGTTTGCTCTTTGGGTGCTCACCATGCACTGAGCCCTGTTCTAAACACTTTGCATGTATGATCTCAATAAGACCTTACACCTAAGCTCTGAGATAGTACTGCAATGATCCCTATTTTACGCACGTGGAAACAGACACCAGAAAGTTAGGTAGTGTGCTGAAAATTATACTGTCTACCTCAAAGTGTAGATCTTAAATCAGATAATGCAGGTAAAACCCTAAACACAGAGTAAGTTTTCAGTAAATATTACCTTCTTCTACTAAGATTTCTTCTTCCTCTACCACCACCATAATCAAGCCCATATCTCTAATACAATATTTCACACTCCCTGTAAGGTGCAAGGTATATGAAAAGAAACACCTCTTTTTTTATCCTTAGGAGCTCACAGCTAGCAAGGGGGCAAGTTAGTTGCATGCAGTGAAAAATACAGTGTGAGATGTGGCCTCAAAATATTGTTGTCTGCAGGTTTCCTTGGAGTAGTCAAGACCTGTGGTTTATTTACCCAGCCTCGTCCTACTGGTCACCAAAAAGCATCAACAGTGACAATCACAACGTCCTGCGATGTCCTGCTACCCGTTATTTTTCACAAAGTCATCAACTCATGAGGAATATGTGCCCTTCGATCAGAAGTTAGGAGGTTATCGTTATTACCGTTAACATATATGGGAAATCTGTATAAGTTGGTTATATGCTAGGTTCTCTTTGGCATTACCTAATGTAATTCTTATGATTCTTTGAGGCAGTTAGTCTTGTCCCGATGAGAACATAGAGGCTTAGAAAGTCCAAGTTTACTATGTTGGAGGCAGATGCAGAATTTGAACCCAAATTTATTTCCAAAACCAGCACACTTGCCTCAAAAATAAATATTAAACATTGCTGCTAATTTATGTTTAAAAATGTTATTCAGTAAAGAATTGATTATATGATGGGATATTATGAGCCTATTAAAATTTATGCTAATATAGTAAATAACTCAGGTAAATTAAGTGAAAAAATGGAGAAATGCCATAGTAAATGATTTTAAAATAATATATCCATATTTATACACATATATACATTGCAATTTTCTTGAAAGTTCTATATGAAATCGTTACCTGTGGTTACTTTTAAGAAGTGGCACATAGGTATTCAGGGTAGATGAAGAAGGATTTACTTTTCACCATATGCACCCCTGTGCAGTCTGAATATTCTTTTTTTTTTTTTTGCGGTATGTGGGCCTCTCACTGCTGTGGCCTCTTCCGTTGCAGAGCACAGGCTCTGGACGTGCATGCTCAGTGGCCATGGCTCACGGGACCAGCCACTCTGCGGCATGTGGGATCTTCCTGGACCGGGGCATGAACCCGTGTCCCCTGCATCGGCAGGCAGACTCTCAACCACTGCGCCACCAGGGAAGCCCTGAATATTCTTTAAAATGAAGATATATTATTGTACAATACAAATAAAATTGTATTTAAAAATTAATTTTAAATAAATAAATTTCATTTAGCTAAATAAATATTTGACATAGTCACAATGAAGACTCCCAATATAGGAAAATGTGCCACATATCACTTAGAAGCCTGTGAAGGTGTAAGGGAATGGAGGTAAGATTTACTGAGCCCTCACAAAAGACAGGCAGCATCATACTGCTTCCTTCACGCAGACAGGTGGGCATAAAGATATGTATTTTATAGATGAGGCCACCAAAGTCCTGAAAGGTTAAGATATATGCCCAAGGACACACAGTTGGTTGGAACTTCAAGTGTGAGCTTTAACCCCGGGTCTGTTGCCTCCTCAAATGCATGCCCTTCCCACCACACCACAGTGATAATTCCAGAAGCACTTTGAAAACCATTTTTTTTTCACTCTCAGAGATGCCATGGGAAGAAACTCTTTGTGAGGTTCTTCAGTGGCACAGAATAAATGAAACATAGATGTACATAAAAGGTATCCTTATTAATAACAATAAAAAGTTTAAATTGTTTCAGGGGGCAGTGAGGTGCTTGAAAGTCATCTGAATTATTCATTTTAGGGAAAGATTCATTCCCCTGTGTTTCTGGGCAGGGAGCCCAGATGAATAAGATCATAAATGCCGTGGCTACTCTGAGGTCATCATGAAAAAAATAATAGACCCCGATGATAAAAGAACTAGGTAGTCATCAATTCCATTCCCTTTGCCAATGAAGAAAGACAATATTTATAGAACAGTCATCATTTGTATTTAATTTAGACTCAATTCTTTGGAACCTGATCTGAAAATACTCCATCTACTAATATGACCTGAATTTCTATAGCTTTCAATGAATTTTAACAAATTGGAATTCCCCATAACTACCTTGTACGATCTAAATAAAGAATCTTCTACAAAGTAGAGCTTATCCTTTTGCACATAACCGAGGGAGCTGAACGGTGGAACATCTAGAGCATGAGTTAGAAAGAAATGACTTAGAATTCTGGTCTTGCCAGTTACAGCCTGTGTGCCCTTATGCCTAAGCAAAACCACAGAGGCCTGGATTGGGACCCAAGATTTCTGAGAATGTTGACTGGGACTAAGTTTAAGGTTACTTCCATCACTAAACCAGTAAACAGGCTTTGTAGATGGAACACAAGACAAGGATACTGATGAAAGGACACAATTCTTTGTGCTTCTCTTATTGTCCGTGCAAGTGAGACTGAAGTGGTCCCATGGGAGGTGGGAATGGGAAAGTCATTATGTCAGAGGAGTAGGAAAAGGGAGGGCTTGCTGTTGTTTATATCACTAAGTTGGAGGAGGGACAGACCAACATTCAAGGCTTGGTCTTTGTGGTGCCATAATTCACACACTTTCTATCTAATTCTCACTTTGCTTGCTGGGACTCCAGCAGGCTGCCTATGACCTACAATATCCAGGGCAAGTTATTCAAGCTCTCTGAGCCTTAGTTTCTCCACTTGTAGCATAAAAATAATAACATCTGCCTCGTTGGCTTTGTATGAAGCTTAAGATAAATGAGATCACCTATGCAAGACAACGTGGAGCCGAGTAAGTAAGTGCTAAGATGATCACTTTTCTTTCCACTCTGCCTTTATTCCCATCAAGGATACCTATGCTCATTCTTACACTCTCACCTTTCAAGGCTCTTGTGTCTACAGGAACAACTGTGCTTTCAACTTTGTCACATTGAAGGAAGGGAAATTCATTCACCCCTGAATGTTTCTTGCAGGGCTCCCACCTGGACATGTAAAAGCCCCCACCTGGATTTTGTGCAACACCTCAAGACTTTCATATTTCTATAGTGCTTCCTCACCCACAAGCAGCAGTCTCAAATAGAATGCTCTTTTGAGCTTGGAGTGGAAGCAAAACAACTCCCATCACACCCATTTTACAAAGTCCAAAGTTGAGACATACGAGGCAGGAACAGAATTGTCTCTGTCTAAGGGGTTCTTGAACCATTCATCTCAGCTCTCTCCCTTACCCAGCCCCTCAGTCCCTGCACTGGAAATCCAGGCAACCATCGGGGATGAATTGTATTACATTGGGCTGCCAACAAACAGTTTTGTCACCTACACTTTACAATAAAATAATGTATAAACTCTTTTAATTAACAGCAAACTTAACAGAGAAAATAAGGAGGATCTGATAGAAAGAATCAAAATCATATTCTACATTTTACACATGAGAAGTCTTGGTCTCAGGGAGATTGAGTGTCACAGCTATTAATTGACAGGCCAGGATTAGAATATACAGCCCAGCATTCTTTCCACAGGAATACACTTCCCTGGGGAGTTCACTGAGCATTTCCAGCAGCGGGTTCTCACTGTCTCACGAGGTCTCCTTGGCTCTGATAATTCTTCCTTATTATAAGTTCAATTGCCCCTGTGTCAGTGTATGCTTTGGACCATTAATTAACTTGGAACTTCTATGTAAATCTCTAGAAATAGAACCACTTTGCCTGAAAGTACTCTGTTATCTTCCTGATAGGATAGAAAGCAAGATAATGGAAATTACTTGAGGATGTTGCCTGCTAAAACTTGTACCTGATTTACTAATCTTTTAGGGGTATTAGGCACACTACTTGATTGGACCTGGAACTGGAACCCAGGACTCACAATTTCCAATCCAGGACATGTGAATATCGACAAAAACTCACTAAGCATTTATCCTGTACCTTGTACTATATTAGGATTAGAGGACTTTTTTGTGTGTGTGTGTGTGTGTTACCCGGGCCTCTCACTGCTGTGGCCTCTCCTGTTCCGGAGCACAGGCTCCGGACATGCAGGCTCAGCGACCATGGCTCACGGGCTCAGCCGCTCCGTGGCACGTGGGATCTTCCCGGACCGGGGCACAAACCCGTGTCCCCTGCATCGGCAGGCGAACTCTCAACCACTGTGCCACCAGGGAAGCCCAGGATTAGAGGACTTTAAATAAGACAGACCTGACTCAAGCAAATGTATAATTTATTGTCCAAAATGACATACTTTAGAGAATGGAAGGGGCAGTTATAAGAGTCAGAACAACAGGCATACACCAGGATTATCCAAATAAATTAAGGTTATGTAGTCAACCGGGCAGAGCCTCTGTCCTTACAGTGTGTTCTTTCTAGTTGAGGAAGGCAGGGAATAAAAAAGTAAAAAGTAAAGGTATGTGATATGTCTTAGGATATAACAGAGTGATGTGATAGGAAGTAGCTGAAGGAAGGAGAGCCACTTTGGAAGGGATAATCCCTTAGTGGAAGTCTTCTCCCACTGAAGAAGTGGTATTTGAGTGGAGCTCTGAAAGGTTAAGATGGAAGTAGTCATAGATGTCAAGGAGTGTAGAGAAAACAATAGCTAATACAAAGAACTTCCAATGGGAAAGGATTGCTCTGCTGAAGATACAGAGACGGGACGATTGTAGAAGGTGTAGGTGGGGCAGCAGACAAGAACCAGAACATGTAGAGAGGTGTAGACCATAGGAAAGAATTCTCTCTCTGGAGTGTTTTAGAAGTTTTACAATATTCAACTCAAATATCCATAACATATATACTATTTTTAAAAAACTATCACAGTAATCACACTCAAACATGTTAAATTTTAAAATCTCAGAGACCCGCTAATACGATATCTTGGGCTAAGTTAACTAGGTTTTGTGCCGAACTTAGAGCTTCTTTTCCCATTTCTGCGCATACGGCTAAACTTCATGGAATTATATCATTATTTAGAAAGCTTTTTACTTGGAATTTCTTCTTCTTGGAATTCAGCCCTGTACACATCTTCTTGCATAAAGAAGCACAAATGAGCACACATACACTGCATTCAGTTAAACGCTAGGCAGGGCTCTAGGTGCTCAGAGCATACTTTCAACACACAGTGTGGTGTAGGTGGTCCAATAAAAAGTTACATGAAACACCAGAGCGTCACCTTTTTTATTTTAGCACTTGTAGGTTTTGGATCCTCTAACACTTGTATTTATAAGGAATATGGGCAGTAGTTAGATGTTGTTAGTGATTCAACTTAGAGTAGAAAAGACTCAATGCTCTTCAAAGCTCCTTAGTCAATTTAACAAGAGAATGTACAGCACTTTGCAAGGCAAGTCCTTCTCTTACTGTAACTTTTACATCTCTGTTCCCATGTGAGTGGAGACTTACATAAGACTGCAAAACCCAAACAAGAAACAAAAAACTAAAGTAAATGGAGTGAAATAATTATCATCTCAGATCTGAAATCCACTTATTTATTTCATCAAAACTGCCTGAAGATTTTTTCATATATTGATAGTAAAATAAACGTAAAAAAATAGAACTTCTGAAACAATGCCATGCCAATGGCTTTAATGGGTTTAAAAACTGGGTTTCTCCATAACACTTCCTTTGAGAAAAGGATTCATTGCTTAAAGAATTTAAAAGCAAGGGAGCTTCACTTCCTTTTTCCCTCTCACCTATTTGAATCTTTTGGGGAAATTTTATCTTGGTTAACCTCAGTTGGCTCATCAACCAAACAGGGTTAATAATAGCTCAGTGACAAGGAATTGAACCAAGTGCATGTTGACACTCCTGTTAAAAAATCAACAATTCTACAGTGCTGAGAAGGGAAACTTCTAGGACCTAGTATGTGGTAGTTGACTTCTCAATGATCAGAACTATGTCATCGTGTGAGGCCCACATAACTACAACACGGGCAAGCCAGGGTCCTTTCAGAAAAATGCGACTGTCAACATTGAGAGACAAGTAAGGGCTGTGATTCTGAGCTTCATTGAAAGAGTCACATTCAATCCACCGCTTCCTTGAAAACTGACTTTATTACCATGGCTCCAAGTTCTACAGGAGAAAAAAACCACAAAATATGCACAAACCAGATGAACAGTCTGTGCTGATGACAGAAAAAAATAGAAGGGCCTTGAGGTGCAGGGCAAGCCTGACAAAATGTCTTTTGTGTACCTCTTGGAAACATGGGTAAGAGCTAGGTGCTAGAATCCACATCTTTGATTGGTGGCTCCAGAGAGGCAGAATAGTGGCCAGTCTCCTCCAGGCCGAGCAATGGAGCAGGAGGTGGTTTGGATTCAGGAGTCAATAAGGAACAGGGCAATTTTGTGATACAGCTTCTGGGGCAAAAGGGAGAAATATGCAGGGAAGGGGAAGAGATTATTACCTTCTTTTACACTTCCCTGACTGGAGACCAGAAAGGAAAGCAGACATGTTTTCCACTTGCCTGGAAAAGATTAAGAATTCATAGAATTGGGTGGGTTTTTTTTTTCCATATTCCAACATTGATCATGAGATTTCAAGCACCTCATCCAAACTCTCTGTGACTCAGTTTTTTCCTTTTGTAACAAAGGGAATTAAAACGTCAACAATTTGATACCTGATATACATGTGTGAAAAAATCCTTGGAACTCAAGTTTAGTACTTCTATGATTTTTGAGAATTCCTGAAATTTTGAGTACCACTCATATAATTTCTTCCATAAAATGCAATGAAGTATAAATGAAAAATTGAAAACTACAACTTGTAGATACTTGGCAAGTGTTACAATATATATGGAGTTGAGAAGGGAAAAACAAAGCTTGGGAGGAATCTGAATTATGATTCAGTGAGTGAATGGTTCCAAGTACCATTGGTACCACATGGTACCCAAGTGAGTTGTTCTCAGACTTTCAGCTTTCATGGATGAGCAAAAAGTTTTGTTTGCTTGTTTTTTTAACTAGGAGACTAAGTTTTCCAGGATTTTATTTTAACAAAATAAAATCACTTAAAATAAAATACACCTACTCTACTATTTGGCATCATTTTTTAAAACAAGAATCACTTTAATAAAAAAATTTGAAAGCCAGAATCTCAGAATAAAAGAAAGTCTTTCCCAAGGCAGTACAGTTGGTTAACCAACACAAATATATGAAAATACAGAAAAATCCCAAAATGCATTGATATATGATAGTATTAAAAAGAATATGCAATTTTTGATGCTTGTTTAAAATTTGGACATCTGTATTCAACATGCTCGCATAAAGTAGAACTAGAATATGCAACTTGATCTGGAACACCATTGTTAGAAGTCTATTTCCATGTCATGAGAATGGGAGCAACGCCCTGAATGCTATTCCTTCAGTTAAGTTAGAATTTTATCTGAGACCTTAACTCAGCTTCAGACCCATGACACGGGTCTTGGTCATGAACAACCCTGATTTACAGACCATGATGTTCCCAGCTCAATAAAATTAGAAATTAAGCCCCTTATATATGGAATCTAAAAGAAAGTAAAAAATGGTTCTGAAGAAGCTAGGGGAAGGACAGGAATAAAGATGCAGATGTAGAGAACGGGCTTGAGGACACGGGGAGGGGGAAGCGCAAGCTGGGATGAAGTGAGAGAGTGGCATGGACATACATACACTACCAAATGTAAAATAGATAGCTAGTGGGAAGCAGCCGCATAGCACAGGGAGATCGGCTCGGTGCTTTGTGACCGCCTAGAGGGGTGGGATGGGGAGGATGGGAGGCAGGCAGATGCAAGAGGGAGGAGATATGGGGATATATGTATATGTATAGCTGATTCACTTTGTTATAAAGCAGAAGCTAACACACCATTGTAAAGCAATTATACTCCAATAAAGATGTTAAAAAAAAAAAAAGAAGTTAAGCCCTTATGAGAAATTATTACTAATCCAATATTTCACAATGAGCCAATGAAGCCATAAAGAGGTTAAGTCATTCAAAGTAGCACTGTTCCTAAGTGGTATCTGATTCAAAACCAGTGGTTTCTGGGTTCCTAATTAATATAATCAATAATACCTAATAATAGCTAATGGTTTGATTATTTTGTGAAATAGTTGACTTTCATTATGTTATCAGACTGTCACAGTGATCCTATGAGATGGGTTCCATCATTATTCTCAATTTACAAGAGAAGAAATAGAAGCGCAGTGGTGAAATCCCACGTCCAGGGCCCAACAAAGGCCGCATGGCAGAACAGGAATTCAAACCAAGCAATCTGACTCCAGCCCTGCCCACTTTACCTCTGATATGTACCTCTGCATCTCAGATGTGTAATTTCAGTGATGATGGTGACTTCCATTTCTAAGGAAGTAATCATAGGCCTTGCTTCTACTAAAAAGGCTAGAAAAAATTAAAATGATAAGTCACTCCCCTCCCTCAAAATCATAATTTTAATTACATTGGGAAGCTGGGGGTGCAAAGAGGGTTGGATGGGCTAGCACTTAGAGAGGAGTCTTTCTTAAGTGAACTGAGATGGCCTAACATTTTCTCCCCTTGAGGGTGTTTGCCAATTCTGGACACAGGCAGAGGATTGGACTTGGCCTAACCCAACAGCCCTCAGCAGGGGAAAGAGAAACCTGTGGGGTTTGACAGCCACAGAGGCAGGTAAAGCATACTGAAACCTAAGCTGAGTGCTGGGGAGGCATGGAGGCTGAGACTGGCCTGAAAAGGCAGAGTGAAATGTCCTTGAGGTTTCACAAGGAGACTGTCAGACACAAAGTCCCGATTAAAAAAAAAAAAAAGGAGGCTGCAACAAGCAAAAGAATCCTACAGGTTTTCCCCTCCAGACATTTGCCGTATTTTAATGCTGTCTCTGGAGCAAGAGGCTAAAGGGATAAACTTCTGGGGTACAGAGGTAACTTCCCCCGAAAAAGGGGAGATAAAATGGAATCACCGGGCTTCCTTGGTGGCGCAGTGGTTGGGAATCTGCCTGCCGATGCAGGGGACACGGTTTCGAGCCCTGGTCTGGGAAGATCCCACATGCCGCGGAGCAACTAGGCCCATGAGCCACAACTGCTGAGCCTGAGCGTCTGGAGCCTGTGCTCCGCAACGGGAGAGGCCGCGATAGTGAGAGCCCCACGCACCGCGATGAAGAGTGGCCCCCGCTCGTCACAACTAGAGAAAGCCCTCGCACAGAAATGAGGACCCAACACAGCCAAAATAAATAAACTCCTACCCCCAACATCTTCTAAAAAAAAAAAATGGAATCATTTTTTAAAAATACTTGGTTAATCCAGAAGAAGGCAGGGGAAGAAGAGTAAAGGGCAAAGAAACAGGACAAGTAGGAAACAAATAGTAAGATGTAAAGGTAAAGCCCGATTTTATTAGTAACTAATATTCAGTGTAAATTCGTGCTTCATTCCAATTCAAGGACAAAAACCGTCAGCCTAGACTTAAGGAAAAAAATCCAGTGATATGTTGTTTATGAAACACACTTAAAGTTAAAAGGAAGTTAGAAGTTGGAAGTAAAAAGACAGGAAAAGCTATACCACAAGAACACCGAAAGCAAGCTGATGGGGCCACATTCGTTTCAGACAGAAACAAGTTGACTTTAAGGCAAGAAGTATCATTAGAGATTTCTTTTTAAAAGAGAGATTTTATAATGATCAAAGATTCAGTTCAACAAGAAGACATAACAATCCTAAATTTGTATACACCTAACAAAAGAGCTGCAAAATATACAAAGATCATGGCAGTGGACAGGAACCAGAGTGGAAAAGAGGCAATAACACTGTTAGAATATTTGCAGAACTAGACCTGTCTGGCCCTACAGTACATGTTCCTCTTACAATGCCAATACTGTACCTACTTCTCACCCTCAGCCTCGCAGAAGCTGTTATTATTGGCAATGTCAGCGGCAGCTATGTTCATGTGGGCCATTGCACAGTTCTCCTTGCGATGCTGTGAAATGTGAAACTGGAGAGACCAAAGGAAGTTGCCCCAAGCAAAAGTACATGCGTGCTAAGTCCTTCAGGTTTTATCTGTTTTGCTTGGATCAATAGGACCCGGCTTAGAACTCTTTGCAGTTGAGATGATAACCAGTAACGGCCCGTGTTTACTTTGTGGAAGGACAAGTCTCATGTGAGCCTAACGTTTGGCACAGTTTGATTAGCATGTGCACAAATATCACACCTTCCATCCTCGGGCAAGGAGCCGATTAACAATCATGAATAAAAAGGCCGAAGGACCATAACTGTTTATGGTTTTGTGCAGACCGTTTTTGTTCCCTCTGAACTTTGTCCCTTTAAAAGGTTCTTAATCACGCCCAGAGATTTGCTATCTCCCCTCAATTTGAGGGTAATTTAAGACATAGGAGGTGTCAAGGCCAATCCTCGGCAAAATTATGAGGAAGGTGCTTTTGCACTGGCTCCGGAGTGGAAGGAAGCAGCTGACCCCCTTGGAGATATCCCCTCCAGCCACACCCCTTCCCAGATGACTACAGGTCTCATAGTATCTGCTCCTACCTCCATCAAAACCAGCCTTCAATTCCTTTCGTTCTATTTCTCTTCAGATGTTTGTGACTCAAGATAATTTAGAATGTATGCCCCTAGAGGTATTTGATTCCTACTAAATGGAAAACCCAAACTAAAAAATGAAGCTTGAATAAAGTAGTTTTCAATAAAGTATGTCCTTGAAGCGGACACCAAGGACACTAAACTGGAAGATAGTGCTATGGATTCAAATCACAAAGCCAGGTCTTCGTACACCTGTAGGGGGGTCCAAGGCAGATCTTGCCTCTTGTTTCCAGAGTCCTGTCACTTTTCCAGTCTCTACCCTCATCCCTGGATTTTATATCCTGCTGTTCATTCATTCGTTTAACTGACACATGGGGCACCTACTCTGTGCCAGGCGCTATGCCAGAGCCTGGGGTCAATCACAGAACAAGAGCATCTCATCCTTCAAGCCCACCATCTAGTGGGCAGACCGACTTAACTAAACAGCCCATCGCAATATGCAGTATTCACAAGGGGCGAGGAAGGCGTTGAGAAGGGTGCCTCTCCCATCCTGGAGTGTTTGGGAGAAGACTTCAAGGTGAAGTTTACACCTGCAAGAGAAATAAAAGAGCGCGATTTAGCCAGAGGAGAAGGAGTTCAGGGAGAAGGACGTATCAGGTACTAGAGATTATGTAGATAAAAAGAACAGAAGCAAAATATTAGCGTATTGTTTTGAGAAAAGTATAAGCCATTTGGAGTTGCTTGAGAATGAACGGCAGAAATGAAGCTGAGGCAGTAGGCAGAAGTATTACACCATCGTTATGATCATCAACAACCTCACCCTCCTTGTCATCAACATTATCATCATCAAAGAAACCAACAAAACTGAAAGCTTACCCTGTGCCACACAGCGTTCTAAACGCTTTCCAACTTACAAGTCATTTAGAACAGATTGTGTAGGGTGTTATACGCCCTACAAAACAGCTTAAAGTTTGACTTGTAAGAAAGATGGGAAGCCACTGAAAAATTAAGTGGAAGGGCTGGCTTTTAATTTTACCTAAATCACAGTGTTATATATGGTAAGAATGAAAAGAGGGAGAAACTGAAAACTGAGATACCAATAGAGAGGTAGCTAATATATTGAAGCCAAAGAGTAAGAAGTTCAGATTTGGGGCAAGAATAGTAGAGATGCAGAGGAAGGGAGAGATTCAAGAAATACTTAGAGAGTAAAAATTTGATTTGATGATTGGATTTGGGCAGGTAATTGAGGGAAGAAGACAAGAACTACTTTATTGTCTATGAGGATAATAGCTTAGGATTCTAGGTCAATAGCGGATGCACTGTATTTGAATGACCAAAGAACATCCAGAGCATTGAAAGTTTTCATGTCTCATGGTCCCAGTAATAAGGTTATTTGCTGAGAAGAGGTTGATAAAGTGCTTGGAGAGGGTGTTAAAATGTTGAAGGAGTCATTGAGGGAAATGCAAAAGAGCTGCCCAAAAGACTGATGTAGAGCATGGAGGCTCAGCCGGATTTGGGTTGGTGGGACTCATTTCCCCAGGTTTAGTAGCTGAGAAGACAGATCGTAACTTGGCTCCAAGGCTGATACTTCGCTGGGTGGGCAGGCAGAAGAATGGAATATCTTCTGCTTCTCTTCTTTTCATCCCTACTCTCACTGAGTCTCCGACGTCTTTATTTAGCTGAGCACATTTACAAGATAAAGAGACATACAGATTTGGTCACATGGAGGTACTGGGGATGCAGCGTGGTATTATGAAAAGGCCTAGGGTTCAAATGCTAACTCCATCACATGTTGTTAGCTGCTTGACCCTGATTCAAAGTTACAGAATCACTTTGAACACCTGTTTCATCATTTGCAGAAGAATTGTAAACGTTAAGTAAGCTTATATCCATACAACCCCTGGTTCATAGTAGGCATCAGAAAATGAATGTTCCTCTTTTCTTTATCAACACGTCATGAGGGGATATCCCTTGTAAAACTGGACCCAGAGCAACCCAAACCTAGGAGATGACTTGTTTGTAGTTGAATTTCATCACGGCAGGACAATTCACTTGGAGTAACGAAGACCTATCTTCCATCCACTTGATTAACCAGGCAGAACTGGGATGATCCTTTAAAAAAATAATTCCAACCCCGACCTTCCATCTTTTCAGGGTCTTGATTCAGTATGAGTGTCTATATTACTTGATGCACCGCTGAATACCACTATATCCTCTCTCCGCTTCCCAAAAAGGCTCAGACTGAATTAAGCCTGTGGCTGTCTACTAAAATCTCCAATCCAAATCTCTGGTTTAAAAAGACGAGTTTATTTGTGACCGCCTGGAGGGGTGGGATAGGGAGGGTGGGAGGGAGGGAGATGCAAGAGGGAAGAGATATGGGAACATATGTATATGTATAACTGATTCACTTTGTTATAGAGCAGAAACTAACCCACCATTGTAAAGCAATTATACTCCAATAAAGATGTAAAAAATAAAAATAAAATAATAAAACATAAATAAAAAATAAAAAGACGAGTTTACAATTCTTAGAGATTATTTAACTCGTATTTCTAATAAACCAGAGCTTCACATACTTCAGGGCAGGCAGGTCATTCCAAAACAAAGCTTTTAATGAGTCAGTCCTCAAAACTAATTACAGAAAATAATTAAATAGAAGCCTCAGACCATCAGCATCCATCAATGTCCACTGTCAGTCATTGTTAGTGGAAGGGAGGACACGGCTAGTATTTTCCTGAATAAATCAAATTATTTATTTCCAATTTGTGAAACAGGAATTATCCAAAGTTCCTTCTCCCCTACCGTCAGACCAAGGCAGACCATCTTGTGGATTCCATTCAACTCTGTGGTCAGTCCCCACGTGAGTCATGTCTATTTCTGCAAATGCTCTGAGTGCTTCACTGACTAAGAAAAAGAAGGACATTCTTGTGGGATCTTCTTTTCCGTGCCGTTCAATTGGCCGTTACCTACTGTGGTTGTTGGCTGTTCTATTTTCCTTTGCGTTTTAGTGCCCAGGTTGAGTGCCTAATATCCACTAGGCTCTCAGAAGAGAGTTTCTTGAATTGAATCCTGACCTGCTTCAGGGGAAAAAGGTTTTCACTGTTGCAGGGGGAAGTCCTCTTGAAAAATAGGAAGTGAGCTGAGTTTATCTTGGAGCATTGGAGCCAAGGAAGAATTAAGTGAGATAATTGCAAATATATGAGATAATGGATATGCAGGGGTTTTTAAACTCTACATAGCTCTACAGACATTGACAGTTATTATAAAGGTGGAATTATGCATAGGACAAGAGTGGAGCTAGGTGACCTTTATGCTACAAATATTTATTGAATGTTTAGGGTGTAGCTGGTACTATGCTGAGTATTGAGGATGTATCAGTGAATCAAATAAACAGAGTCTCAGCTTTTTGGAGGATCCTATAATTTAGGTTTTTTTTAAAGGCATTTTTCCATTGTTCTCTGATCCTGGACTTTTCTATGACATCTGTACTGGGGATGGGGGAAGGGAGGGTTGACATAATGAAGAGGTAGGTGGCCCTTAATTTTGCACCATTTGTGAATCCTTACACTTTTTGATCTCTCCCAAGATTGTGCCTGGTGGATTTATTGTCCTTTATGCAGAAACAACATGGAACATTCCTTCCAGCCTGTTGCAGCAGAAGTAGGGCAATAAATGAAGGTAATCAGGAAAGGTAGGAGATGCTAGGTAAAGGA
The DNA here is from genome assembly GCF_059928025.1 of Delphinapterus leucas. NCBI lineage: Eukaryota > Metazoa > Chordata > Mammalia > Artiodactyla > Monodontidae > Delphinapterus > Delphinapterus leucas. Next base: position 11,898,062 of record NC_143145.1, read on the forward strand.
GAAATGGGAAACAAAGCAGAGCCACTGAGAAGGAAACAGTAGTGGTGATTAGAGGCAGAAAAGCCTGGAGTGTGGTGACTAGAAGAGCCCCCAAGAAGTGTCTTATCAAATCATTCCATTTACAAGATTGGCAAACTAAGGTTCAAAGGCAGTAACTCATCCAGAGCCACGCATTACACATACAAAATGGTCCACCTTTTTACCTGATGCTTAAATAGTTATATTCCTTTTTATGAACCTTGCCTTAAATGAAGCTCTAACCATCCTGTATGGCATGGTGGTTAAGAACCAGGGTGGTAGCTCCAGACTGTGAGTTCAATTCCCAGCTTTGCCACTTACTACGCTTAACCTTAGGGAAATCACCTAAACTATTTGAATCTCAGTTTCTTCATCTCTAAATAGAGATAATCTTGGTATCAGGGAATTAAATTACTTAAAATACAAAAACCTTAGAACAGTGCTTTAGAATATACTAAGTGCTATGCAAGAGTTTATAGTATAAATATGTATATGTGTATAATTTTAGTTCAGTCATCCCTGAAATATTGGTTAAATTAAGTGAACCATCTTAGTAAACAGAATTTATTTCTTCCTCATTTATTACTTGATTGTTCTGTTTTATCTGTTTTAAATATTCAATATGTCATAGTGGTGTGTTTATTCAGCATTCTTTAGAAAATGGGCTAGGTTTATATATACAAATCTGTTCAACAAACAGATGTTTATCCGGGATGGAGAAGCCATCCTCCAGGACATTTGCATCACTGCTCTCAGGACATGACTAACCACTCAAAAAAATGTCTCCCCAAAGAGGTGCTAACTCAAACCAGGCAATGCCCACGAGATTAGAATGAAAGCTGGGATTCTGAACTCTTTGGAAAGCAAGACAAGTGCTCACCTTACTCACATTCTCACCTCTTCTGCGACAAGCTAAGTTTTACCCAGAAGTGAACACTTCATTGCAGAATGGAGAGAATCACAAGGAATCTCTATGCCAAGAAAAACACCTCTTTTTATATTTAGCCATTCAAATCTAGGACAATGAGTCCTCCTTCCTTCCCCTGCTGGAGGCACAGAATGACCACCTCTGCTGTTTAGTGGGAAAGAGGAAGGAAAGGGAGACTATCTCAGTCTCTGGATAGCTGTCCTGCTGCCTTTCCCCAAAACCCCCATAGCCACCTTCTCTTGCACCCCCAGGACACTCTTGGCTGTGAAATTCAGTAACCACGAGACGAAGGGAGTGTTCTTGATTGAGAAAAAGTCAAGTGGTAACAAGAGCTGACATTTATTGAATACTGAGAACATGCCAGGCACTGTTCTCAGCCATTCACAGGCATAAACTCATGTCACTTATACAACAGCCCTTTATGGGGCCACTATAATTATCCACATTTTGCAGAGGAGGAAATTGAGACAAGGAGAGGCTCACTGGGAGAGAGTAGAGCTAGAATTCAACCCAGGTCAATGGACTCTGAAGCCAGAAAGATGGTCTGGGGACTGGTCCCAGTCCCTGACATGTTTCCATCGTGTGATGAGATGAGTAGAAAAATTGAGAGTGAGCATTGGGAAATTTTATAGCCACCTGCCACTCACCAGACCTCCAAGAGTGTGATCAGCAAATTCATATGAGTGAACAAGGTATAAAGCAGTTCTGGTGTTGTTGAATTCACATGGTAACGTAACTGTGATGTAGGCTGCACGCTGGTTATGCACAGTAGAACCACACATAGATCCATGAGCGATTGGAAATTTAAAAACAAGTCCTTCACCAGAGATGGTTTGATACCCACTGTTCTAAAGCATTACGTTCTATGGCCCCCCAAAACCTCACTGCTTGCTGTGAAAGTAATAAACCTGTGAGGTATGAATGTATACAGTGAAAGGAGTGCCATATTAGGAACCAGTAGATATTAAACAATGGGTGTGATCAATAAATAAGTGATAATTACATGTTAAAAGTTAGTCACAGGAAAACTTAAAGAGTAGAGCAGGGTAAGGGACTCAGGAGTTGGGGGAGGGGCCCACAGTATTAAACAGGGAGATCTTTAGGGCAGTATGTGACCATTTTCCAGAGGCAGATAAGCCCCTTTGTAAATGTTTAACTCTGTGTTGGCTTCTCCCTGCCCCTCCCTCTCATATGTCCTGGCTTTTCTATTTTCTTTCTGAATCTGTTAACACAGAATCATTGGAATAATCAAAGCATAACAAGGCAATTCATTCTGTGCCAACCAGGAAAGTCCAGTCCATCATCATATGTACTCGAAAGCTAAATTATGTGTTTGGAATAGATAATCTCTAAGATCTTTTCCAACTTTGAAATCCTATGACTTTGGCTGAAAGAACTGTTGTATACTGCTCTTAGGGAACTAAACCTTTATATTAAAAAGGCTCATTTATATGATTCATTAATTTATCCATTCATTTATTTAATATACACCTATTGATCATCTACTATGAATCAGGCATGGTCCTAGGCATTGATGTTACAGGGATGCTTGTATAGACTCTGCCTTGAGAGTTTCAGAGTTCAGCATGAAAGCTGGATGTATAAACAAACAAACAAAATGACAATATGGGTCTTAAGTGCTACAGCACATGTCTGAACAGAGTGCTATGAGAAAAGAGATGAGGGAGTATGTAATTCCTCTGGGTAGCAAGAAAGGGAGTATCACTGACAGGCTGAGAGGTGGTGATATGCGCTCTAGGTTTTGAAGAATGATCCTCTTGAGGATGGAGGAGGGAAACCAAATCAGGCAGGAAAATAGATGTGGAGACATTCAGTAAGGTGACAAGTTTAGGGAACAGAAAAATGGCTTGGTCTAGTTGTAAAGTAGGATGCAATATGTGGACCATGATTGGTGAGAGAGAGAACAGGGGAAGTCAGATATAAGAGATGAAGCTAAAAATACTTGTATTTTTACTGATGGTGTATGAATAGCTGTTTTTCCTAGTGTGTGATTTCATACACACGCACAGTCATGATTTACCTTCTTTGGTCTTCTATGCCTCGTTAATAACAAGATGTGGAATCCCTGGGTCATTAAACTGTAACCTCCATGAGCGATTCACCATTCGAGTCCCAGTGCCTAGTACAGTGCCTGGCACATATAAGCGCTCAAACTTGGTTAAATGGATGAATGACCCAATAAATGAAAGAGTCAATTATCATTAGTATCCTTTTCAGCTCTGTTTGCCATTTCTGGAAACCTTAGCTGTTTCCACAGCTTTGGATGAATAATTTGTCTGCATCCTCCTGACAAAGGAATTCAGCATGCATGTAAATATATCAATACTTACACATATTTAGATAAATAGATGTCAGAACATTCAATAGTCATTGGTGGGGGCCCCGCGTAAGAGAGAAACAGGACAGACCAGAGAAAAGCTTGACTTTCAAATTATTTTTGGTGACTGAAGACCAGCTGTCTGTTTCTCCTCGCTTTTCCCCACTCCCCCTTCTATGAAACAGAACTATGTTATTTTGCTGTGATCACACGTTTGGATTTCATCTCTCAGTCACACTTAGAAAAGGAATGGGTTCCAGAATGAAGCACAACAATCCTCTTCTTGGCATGAGGTGCTTGTGATGTTTCCAAAAGTACTCATTGTTCATAAAGGCTTTTCTAGAAGCTCCTCCACACCCCCAGGATGACTTCATTCTTTTACATGGAAATTTTTGAAGCTCTTTTATTATAGAAATGTTCTAACATTAAAAAAAAAAATACTTGAATGGACCCCCTCCTATCAAGGCACTCAGTTTCAACAATAATCATGATTTTGCCAGTGTCACCTATCACCTATGCGTGTCTCCTCTAATTTTGTTTATTTCTTCGCTCGCTGGATTGGTTTAAAGCAAATCCCAGATGCCGTGTCATTTCATGTGTAAATGCTTCAGTATGAATTTCTGAATGATAAGGTCATGTTTTGTTTGTATGGTTTCCCTAACACCATGACAGTAATGCATCTAATAAAACTAACAACAGTCACTTAATTGCATCTTAATTTCATATTCAAATTAAATATGAAATCACTTAATTTCATATTCAAATTTCTCTAATTATGTAGAAGATGTCTTTTTACAATTGACTTAGGTGCATCAGGACTAAACAAGATCTATGCATTGCACTTTTTGTTGTTGTTTTAATATGGTAATCTTAAGCTATTTACTTGAACTATTTACTTTTACTTTTCTTATCTCATGGCTAAAAGGCTGAAATCCTCAGAGAAGAATGACTAAAGCTGCCATGGTACAGCCTGCTGCAACAGCACCATTTTTTTCATAAAGATTTTCACTCAACGCATGCTAATGGCAATCCATAATATGTAAATGTGAAATGGAGTCAACATGTATTAAACACGTAGGTCTTCACATTCTTCCTTCTAGGAATACAAATCAAGGGAGATACACTCAGGTGAATACTCAAAAAGGAATCACTATGATCCTCCTACTCTGGTTTCACTTTAATTTTCCCTGATAATTATTGCAATAATAATGCCATGATATATTTTATAGAGTGCTTTAGAGTTTCCATAGTGCTTTCACACCTAATTCAACTTAATACAACCAAGAGTCCACTCTTTACAAAAAATACTTCATCTCCTGCGATTCTCCAAATGATCCGGTGAAGGAAGACAGGACAGTTATAATTCTTTTTTGACAGATGTAGAAACAAATTCAGGAATATTAAACAACTGAAACCCCACAATCAGTCAGTGGACTTGAACTTTTGTTATAGTCCAAGCAATATCAAGTCCAGAGAACTTTTGACCAAGTATGCCACACCTTAACTTAACATAGAAAAGCCCTAGACCAGCCTCCTGCAAAACACCCTCTAGCCAACCACTATCTGGTGAAATGTTATTTATTCCCTTTAGGGCTTTCTCCAACTTGGTATCACCCTGGGTACCCATTTTCTAGGAAGATACATCCCCACATGCCTGTTCTAGGTTTAAAGTACCAGATGCCTTCCCCAAACCCAAGAAAATTATCACATAGACAAAGCAATGGCTTAAGTATTCAGCAATCTATCCCACTAGCCCTAAGGGAAAATTTGTACACATTAGGTTAAAACATTCATGGTAGAAATATTTAATGCTCAGTCATACCCAGTTTTCCCCTCTTTCTATGAGCATGGAAAGATTACACTTTCCCACCAACCCCTTTTTATAGTCAGCAGGGCTATGTGATGACTCTGGTTCATGGTTCTGAAGAGAAGTGCTATGTGTGCCTTCCAGATCACCCTAGTTATGGTTTAATACAAGACCCTCCAGCATATTATTCCTCTGACTCAGCAGTTGTGGAGGTAGGTTCATACTGAAATGGCAGCAGCAAAAATCAAAGCATCCTGGGATCACAAAGAATGAAGGACTGCTACTAAGGACAGTCACCCTGGACTTGCAGTATATTACATGTGAGCAGGAAATAAACTTTTGGTGAAGCCACTGAAATTTAGGTGTTGTTTGTTACTGCAGCCTATCCTAGCCTATCCTTACAGATAGGGGATTCCTTCCTCAAGGTAGTTTAGTTCTTATCCACTGAAAGAATTGACATAAAAATCATACAATTCAACAATGGCTACAGGATGTAGGGTTGCTCCTGGGGTTGAATAATACACAACTGGCAAACCATAAGCAACAGCCCTGACAGCGAATTTACGAATTTACTCCAGAGTGTCTGGAGTCCAGTAGATAGGGCGAAGACAAGAAGACCTGATAACCATGAGGTATAAGTTTTGATGGGAAAACAGGAAACAAATCATGCAGAGAAATACAGACCAGTTAAAGGCCTGGGGCTTTATCACAAGAGCAATAGGAAGCCACTGAAGTACTTTAAGTGAAGTGAATGGTATGGTCAGATTTTGGTCTTTTAAAGGATCAATCTGGCCATCGTAAAATGGGAAGTTTGGAGAACAGTTGGAAAACCATTAAGGTAATCCAAGTGAGAACAAAATGACAGATTAGATTAGGAATAGGGAGAAGTAAAATTATTTGGGAAATGTTTAAGAAATAGACATAGAATGGTCAAACTTCCCAGTTTTCCCAGAACAGACTTTCAGTGTTGAAACTGGGACAATTCTGGGCAAATATAGATGAATTTGTCACCCTAGACAGACACATAAGAGCTTCATGACTGACTAGGTAGAGAAATTTAGGAAGAGGATTGGGTCACCTTGGATAATTGAATGGATGGTTGTGCCATTTATTGAGACAGAAAATAATGGATAAAAAACAGATATGAGAGGAGAGAGAAGATAGTAAGTTGAGTTTAAGATACAAGACCAAATAAAGATGCCAAATAAACAATTGAACAAGCAGGTAAACCTGGTATATTTTGATTAATTACAGCTAATAGTCGAGTACCATCTATGTGCAAGGAACTGTTATAGTTAGCATATGTTAACTCACTTACTCTTCTCAGTAGCCAATGATATATTTCTATTTCATTCTAACAAAGGCAAAGAAGTTACTCTAGGCAACACTATTTGAAATGATGGAACTGGATTGAAACTCAAATTAACCTGGGTTTGAAAGTGGCTTTTCCTGTTTCCTAGTTGTATAACCTTGAGTTTTATCAACTCAGCCTTTAAAAAATGGATGACATGCTGGGAACAGGCTATCAGGGTTGGGAGGAGGGAAAATATCCATTAGATGCCAGACCCAGAAGAGGCTAATCTTATAATCAAAGTTACTGTTAGAAGCTAGAATAAAAGTAAAGGATGCAAGCTTCAGGAAAGCAAACTATAGGTCAAATGCATAGGAGAAATGCAGAATCCAGGTATTTGTTCAAAGGAGACAATACAGCATAAAAGTCAGGTGGTATGGTTTCTGGAGTTGAATTTCTGGGATTCAAACTTTGACTTCACCATTTACTAGTTGTTCGATGAGTAACACACATTCTTTCAACGGAATGTTCTCAGCTGAAAACTGGTAATAATTATGATAGTTCCTACCCACCCAGTTCACCCACTGATCAGGTCAAGAATTGAACGAGATAATTTATGTAAAGAACGTAACATATGAGTCTGGCAGTGTCTAGCCAGAACACAGGCATCACTTTAGATATTTCAATAAAGAGAATTTAACACTTGGTATTAGCTACATCAGTGATGAGAAGTCAGAGAAGTGAAATATGGGACAATGAGACAACTCAGAGATGCACAGCAGTAGGAAGCCAGTACCACTGCTAAGAGTGAAGGGACACTGTGAAACTTACCAAAGCACAGAAGCCAGGGCTACAGATGGCAGCCAGAATGATAGGGATTGTACAGTGAGAAATGGGAGCTTAAAGGAAGGGGCTGCCGGCTGTTGCCAATCCCTAAAGGGTGGTCAAAATACACTGACTTTTCCCACTAGCACCTACTATTAGCCAGACTTACCTCTCAGTAGTACAGAAAAGGATGGATCTGGGTGAAGAATAGATCTGGGAACAGACAGCATGGTACCTGGCACATAGTGAAAGCTTTAAAAAATGTTAGCTCCTGGGAGTTCCTTGGTGTCTAGGGACTCTGCAGTTAGGACCCGGCGCTTTCACTACTGTGGCCTGGGTTCAATCCCTGGCCGGGGAAGTAAGATCCCATGAGCCTCGCGGCGTGGCCAAAAAATAAGAAACCAATTTCATTTTTAAAAAAAGTTAGCTCCTATTAAATACCTAGGTAGCTATCATGTGGGTAAGACATATAATGAAATATTGATTATTTCTAGGACATCTGGAATCTCCAAGCTTACCACCTCTAACCATAAACAGTTTCTTCATTTACTTCAATATGAGCAAAATAATATTTAATTTTTAATGTGCCATGTTGTGAAAAAGATTAGGAAGTACTTTTCTATACATTGATGACTCTCAAATCTAAGTCTCTCCCCTGATATTTTCTCTGAGTTCCAGGTATATAGATCCAGATACCTACCTGACATCTCCACATGCATGTTAATGGGCAACTCAAACTTAATCTGTCTAAACCAGAGCTCTTGACTTCTACCTCTTACTGAAATTTTCTTCTCTCCCAGTGTTTCCTCCCATCCCAGGGATAGCCCTAATCTCTATTCATTTGTTCAGGCCAAAATTCTTGAAATCATTCTTGATCTCTTTCTTCCTCTCGCATCCCACATCTATTTCATCAGGGAGTCCTGCTGGCTTTGCTAGAAAATGTATCCTTAATCCAACCATTTCTCACCAATTGCACTGCTGGGGACCCAGTCAAGTGACTGCCCTCCGTTTCCTAGACGGTAGCAAGAACTTTATAACTTGTCTTCCTGCTTCCACTTTCTGTCTCTCCACACCTCATTCTTCCTACCGCTGAGTGATCCATTTAACATGCAATTCAGATCAGGCCATTCTTTTACTGCTCAAATTCTCAAGAGGCTTCTATCACTGATGGAGTTAAGAAAACATCTGTACTGTGGCCTCCAGGGTTCTCCATCAGTTGTCCTCCAGCCTGTGTTTTAAAAAACGCAAAACCTGAAATCAACCCACGACTTACTGAATCAGGTCAGAACCCTGGGCTACACCTCCAGCCTCATTCACACCCACTCTGCCCCTTTTTATGTTCTGCTGGCCTTATAGCTTTTCTCAAACACACCAAGCATAGGCTTCCCGATTCACTTTGTTTTCACTGCCTTCCACCTTGAATAGCCTCTCCCACGTGTTTGTACTCTTACTCCCTTAGCTCACTGAGTATCTGCTCAGCCATGGCCTCCTCTTAGCCATCTTGTCTATCTTGTTAATTTAATTGATATGTTTATTGTCATCTCCTTCTTCTGGACTATGAGCTCCATGAGAGCAGAAAATGTCTCTATCTTTTTCATCCCTGTGTTTTCCAGCACATAGTAGGTATTCAATACATTTTTGTTAAATGGGAGAAGTATCCACATGTAGTTAGAGCTGGGACCCCAAGGATCTAGTCTTCAAAGGCACAGGGATGCAGACACAGGGAAAAAAAAGAGAAGTAAATACCTAAAACCTATATATATATAAATTAGAACATTATCTCAGGCAAGGCAGAGGTCCAGTCACTGGAACTGAAGACCTTAGGTAGGACAGGACTAAGCGGAAGAAGAACTCAGGGGTGTATCCTGAGAGGGACGGACTCCCGTGAACCTATTTTAAGCCCCATGAATAAAGATAACTTTGGGGACTTCCCTGGTGGCACAGTGGTTATGAATCCGCCTGCCAATGCAGGGGACACGGGTTTGATCCCTGGTCTGGGAAGATCCCACATGCTGCGGAGCAACTAAGCCCGTGCACCACAAATACTGAACCCGAATGCCACAACTACTGAAGCCTGCACACCTAGAGCCCGGGCTCCGCAACAAGAAAAGCCACCGCAATGAGAAGCCCGCGCATCACAACGAAGACTAGCCCCCGCTCGGCGCAACCAGAGAAAGCCCGCGCGCAGCAATGAAGACCCAACGCAGCCATAAATAAAATAAATAACTTTATATATATATATAAAAAGATAACTTTGGTGCTTGAGCCTGAGACTGAGCAGAGCCTTCTGATGGACGACAAGAAGCTCCACCAGAGAGAAGAAGCCTGGTGGGAGGAGCACACCTTCAGACCATTGCTAGACAGAGTGTGAAATGCCATGTACATCTTTGACTTTTCTTCAGATGCAGGGCTCTGTGACTCAGTCTTGTAGTATTTTCTTTATTTCATACATAAACATTTTGCTGGAAGATCTCAGTAAGGTTGTGTATAAAGATGACAGGAAGCATCCAGCTCTGTTAATTGTGCATCTTAGTGTGGCATAAGGACATTTGTCACTCCGGTGCACTTCTCTGTGCTTCCCACCCCAGATATTTCAGGAAATCCAGTTAATCTTCTGGGAAATTAACCAGCAGTAAGATTCTGTACTCGTCCTAGTCTAGACTCTGATATTGATCATGGAACAGACAAATTGGAGGAAGGAGGTAAAGTGGCCTTCTTATGTCTTAGACTTAAGTGCAAATACTCAGTGGAGAGTGACCTTTAACAAATGCAAATCTACTTTAAAAAGCATCACATCTGTGACTCTTCAAAGTGTGTGCTAATGGTCAGCTAGATGTTCCCCTCTCAGCTTCCTCTGATTCATTTAAGAAAACTCCTGAGAGCCCACTAAAGGGTTTTATATGTTTCTCATTGATGTTTGCTTTTCAAATGTTTGTCAAGTTCAGACATTTGTATTGGTCCTATTAGTGTTTAAAGGATTCAAGCAGAGAAAATTGACCCACAATAAATGGACCAAAATAGAGACTCCTAAAGACTATGTATGCTAAGCCCAACATGTTATAGCCCCAGAAAATTTGAATTCCCCCAAAACTGAGGTGTCAAAATGGCAGATGGGTTAAGCACCTGGACTTTGAATCTTAGCCCTGCCATGTACTCATTGTACATCATTGACCCTTTTATTTAAATTCTATACATAGGAAATAATGCCACATCTACCTCATAGGTGTTATATACACATCTAGCATATAGGCATTCAACAAATAATAGTTATTTAATTAGAAATACTTATCAAACAACTGGTTCTAAATAAATCTAATATGTTCTATATCGAGACCACAGAACAATAATTACTGAAATGTATGAATCCTTATTTACTTATCATTTTATTGCCAATGCTAACCATTAAATTGCAGTCCTTCTCACTTGACTATGGTTTTAAGGCTTACAATAAATCACAGATATAAAGTATTAGAGTTGTAAAGACCTAAGAATCTTAGGGATCCTCAATCTAACCACCCACAGAATGTTAACACTATTTCTTTAGTAAACTTGGGCAATGATAATCCTGTAATTACATGCAAAACCATACTGAGAGCTCAACAGACACCCAGACAAATTATTACATGATAAGGAACTGAAGGTAGACTTTTATTCCCTCAGAACAGATGAGAAGTACCTCCTATGACTTCCATATACAAGCTGGAGACTCACCACCAGGAGCCACTCAGAACACAGATTCTCTACAACATCTTACAGAAAGACCCAAATGAATTTTTTGGACAACCCAATATTTGAGAGCAGATTTCTCTTTCTCTGTGGTCTTCTTTACTCTTGAAAAAGGTCCCTCATTTCTTAAAGCCAATCTTTATGATTTCTAGACCAGTTCTACTCTAACCCCACACCACCTACCATACTGGATGCTCACACTTGCACTTGCTCAAATTCATTGATGTCTCTTAGGCAGAACTGCCAACAGTATCCTCAGTTGTGGTGGGAAGATGTGTTAAGATGGACATCTATTCAATATATTTCCATTAATGGAATTCATGGCATCATCCTAAATGTTGGATTTTAATTTTTGAATTCACCTCTTTGGTTTCTTCCAAAATTTTAATTTTTAAGGAAATTTTGAATTGTATAATCTTTTTTTTTTTTTTTTGGCAGTACGTGGGCCTCTCACTGTTTTGGCCTCTCCCGTTGTGGAGCACAGGCTCCGGACGCACAGGCTCAGCGGCCATGGCTCACGGGCCCAGCCGCTCCACGGCATGTGGGATCTTCCCGGACCGGGGCACGAACCCGTGTCCCCTGCATCGGCAGGCGGACTCTCAACCACTGCGCCACCAGGGAAGCCCTGTATAATCTTTATATTTCTTATTTCTCCCTTCTATGGTATCTCCTAAATAACAGACAAAACTATTAAATAGTTTTTAGTCCTCATTCTCTGCTTGAGACACTTCTCCCCTGTGACTCTGAGCCACTATTAATATTCTTCAAGTATAGCCACTCAAACTTATTCCACAAGTCATCTGCCAATAATGTCATCCTGGGCAACACTTGTCAAAACGTCATCCATGGGGACATCAGAAGACACTTTACCAGAATTTTTTCCAAAGCATTATTCAAGTGAAAAGGTATTTGGATTGTATTTTTGGTTGAATTGTCATGTAACAGTCCTATATTCTCAGAATTTAATACTCATAAATCTTGGAGTCTTAGAAAAGTATTTTTATAGATTGCAACTTGGAATTCTCAAACAAATCCCATCCTAGGTGTTAAGGTAGATTAGATCAAAAGTTCTTAACGAATCCATGCATGGACCTCAAAAATTATAGTTCTCCTAGGATCATATGCAACATATTAAATTATGTGCATATGTGTATTTTTCTTGGAATAAAGTCTCCAGCTTAGAAGAGTCCCATACACAAAAATTACCATTGAACAAGATTAAGTCTAATTAAAAATGCCTCAAATTTAAACCTGTCTTATTCCCACTATATTTTCTATTTGTGCTCTGCAGCAAGACACTTGCTACCCCACTTTTATTCTCCATTCCTCCCTGATGGCCCAAGATAGCCAAATGCACTCTGCTTATGCCTACAAGGATTACTGTGTTTTGAAACAGTGGCACATTTAAACACAGACACCTTCAAAGATTGAATTTAACATAAATAAAACTTTCTGGAGACAATCACAACTTCTTCCTGTGAATTAGTCTTCTGATATCTAGTGTTTATGAGAAGAAGGCATTTTTTTTGTTGAACATGAATCACGAGGACAAGAATGAAGACATGTGGAGGATTTTTTTAGAAAATAGGGAAAACTAAGTGAACTGATTCTAGCTAGGGTGCAATAAGCAAGACTAGTCCCTGAGTTAGTCCCTGGGGCTATGACACAAAGCATTTGGGTGCTCAGGAAGGAAATGTCATTTTCTGGGAGATGGGTAAAGTCTACGTGGATGGCTAACTATGAATAGAGCGAGTAACCGGAGTCAATATCAGGGATTGGAAGACAGACAGAATCTCTCTTCTTCCTGTAGCACTTCCCAGCGTAATTTTAATTATATACACAATTTCATTTTAAACACTGACGTTAGACTCTAACTTGTTGAAAGACATGAACTCACTGTTGCTATATGAAGAAAAAGGCTCGACTTGGAAAGAGTGTAGGAAGGAGGAATACTGCTAGACAGGAAAGAATTTGTCTCAAGAATTAGAGACAAAGACAGAGACTCTACTCAGGGTTTCTGAGGTGAAAGAAGACCACGTTGTGGAAGGATTTCATATCCCTGACACGTTTTTTCTTTCCATGTGCTAGTTTGTGTGCTGAGATGCACAGCATGTTTATTCAGTGGAGGTACATCAAATTTGTATTTTACCCAACTCTCTAGAAAGACTTTTCTGACCACTTAGATTTAAATGCCCCTTTTGGTACTCCTATGTCATTGCAATCCAAGGTAGCAATTGCGAAGAAATGGTTGAGATCATTTCTATATGTTCTGATATATTAGAGGGAAAATCCACATTAGCTATAAAATTTAAAGAAAGGATAAATAAACACTTAGTGGATTAGCACATAGCTTATTCCTTACTTACTGCATGGGTCTGTGGAGATTTCTGGCTCTCCTGGGTAGCTCTCCTTTAAACAATGATTCAGTGATCCTAGCTCTTCATAACTTATGATGTCACTGTTTTCAGTATATGACTTCCACCGTTACCATAGAATGGGTGATTAGCCAGAAAGTTTTATGGTTCCTTTCCAAATGGTGTTCACCACTTCTGTTCACATGCCATCGTTCAGAAAGTAGTCACGTAGATATATACCCATATGGTAGTTCTATTTTTAGTTTTTTGAGGAACATCCATACTGTTTTCCACTATGGCTACACTAGTACACATTTCCACCAACAGTGTACAAGGGTTCCTTTTTCTCCATATACTTGTTAACATTTGTTATGTGTGGTCTTTTTGACTACAGCCACTCTGACAGGTGTAACCTTTACCAAGAAGGCAAAGGGCCTCTAGCCCACCCTCTATAGACTTGTATTTAAGCTGGAAAAACAAAAACAAATTGTAGTTGTAAACTACTAAGATTTCAGCAGTGTTTGTTACCACAGCAAACCTTAGCCCATCCTGACTGCACATCTACCCAAAAGAAAAGCAACTTTAGGCTAATTAGCAATCCATGACATGTATGGTTTAGTAAGCATCACATGCGTAAGGTCTCTTTGATTAGCAAATGCTCAAAGCCCATTCAATTTGGCTCGTATAAGAGGATAGGGTTCACACACAGCTGGACCCAGGAGCTAGAGTGGGGTCACTGAGAATCATATTCTTTCTTTTTCCCTTTATAGCTCTTCTGCCTCCTATAGTGCTTTTATTCTCAGGAAGGCTCTTCTAATTTGGAGGGCAAGATGGCTTTAGGCTCATACTTTACCAGATTAGCAACTTCAGTGAAAAAGGAAAATCTCTTTCCTGATAGTTATAGGAAAAGTTGCAGGTATTTCTCTCACTGCCCTGTTGGGATCACATGCTTATCTCTAAAGCAGGGGTAGCCAGAAGGATACAGTCCTCTCATTAGCCAAGTTTGGATCAGGTCCCTACTCCAAGACTCAGGATTAGTTTCATCCCCACCCAAACTGCATGGACAGAGTATGGGAAAACATGACTCCCAGAGGAAAATTGGAATGTCATAATCAAGAAGATGAATGGACGCTTGGGAGAAAATGCAAAAATGGTCACCAAAATGCATAATGCTTAAATAAGGGCACTGAACTTGGTTTTCTATAAGGTCTCTTCTAACTTTGTCTATGTCTCTGCTTTTCATTTCTTCAAAATTGTACGTTAATTTTTACAAACATGATAATTAGTCACTCTTTGTGATTAACTGTACTTAATAATAGCTACAGTTTAATGTTTCAGTATAATAAAATGGAAAACCATTTCATTCCCTTTTTTCTATTATTAGTCTTTTCTATATAGGCATTTTTCCACACCCAGTGGCATTATATCCTAACTGCAAGAAAAGTAGCTAGGGGTGATGTAAACCCTATTGTGAGCACTGGCTCCACAATCTCAAAGCTGTAAAGTGACCACAAACCACATAGGGGCAATAAAGTTGGCCCCTTCTTTCTGTTCAGGGATACTGTGAGAATAAATGTTTGTAAACTCTTTAAACCCTTCAGAGAAAAGGTGCTATATAAATCCAAGTGATTATTCATACCATTATCCAACACAAATTGAACGTCCATCCCCTGGAGACTGTTTCATTGCTAATTTCGCTGACAGCAGTTGATAAAGTTGACGTTTGGTTTTAATGGCACTGGCTAATAAGCTGTCAGAAGGTTTCACAATCTTATCAAGTAATACATTAATTACAAATATTAAAAATTACTCTTGGAATTAACATAATCTACTTTGGACACTCCATTGAATTAATCTGATAGGATATGCCAAGTTTTGTTCTTTCCTTGTTACCCTAGGGAGACTTACATAGTCATTGGATATGGGAATGAATGCTTATAGAGTTCTGTACATGTGTGTGTGTGTTTGCTACATATGTACTTCTGATGATGAATACTCAGCCTGCATCAGAGTAACTGGTATTTTGGCCTGATGCTTTGAACTTTTGAAAATACACACAAACCTGCATCACCCCGTTCTGCCCAGATCCCTGGAGAGCTTTCAGGTTTTGAGACTACTCCAATCGTTATTATGGAAAGAGTGTAGCATTTAGAAAAAACCTGAAGATGAAACCACAATAATTGCTTCTATTTACTGAGAGTCTCCTCTGGATTAGTGCTTTTCATAATTATTCATTTTATCCTTGCAACAACCCTTTAAAGATAATTTTATCAATTTAAACTCATACTTTCAAGTGACAGAAAACCCAGCTCAGACTGGCTCAAACAAGAAAGAAAATTTATTAACTTGCCTGCAAATTCAGGGCAGAATCCAAGAGCCGTAGACATGGCTCAACCAAGGTCTCAAATGATATCCCTGGGATCTTTTTCTCCATCTTCATCTTCTAGATAGACTCTGTTCTCAGAGTCCTTGTGGTGAATGTTAGCGCTTAGCTCAAACTCACAAATATAGCACTCAATCCAGCAGACAAGAGAATCTGTTCGTTCCATCAGCTCAGAAAATATCTACCAGAATTCAATTTTCCTGGTTTCGATTGGCCAGACTTAGATCATGTGACCAGCTCTAAGCCAATCATCAAAGCCTGAGGGATGATGCTCTAGATTGTACTGATTGGCTTAGCCTTAATCTAGGTCACCTGTTTGTACCCTGGAGGGGAAAGACAGAGACAAATTCATTCAAAGCCCAAGAACCAAGAGTGGGGTGGAATCGTACCATCAAAACAAAATTGTGATATTGTTGCCATAAGAGTGGAATGGGGGGAAAGAATGGATGCAAGGTAGTAATATCAATAAATATCCATTACAGGTTGACACTGTCTTCGTTTTACCCAGGAGGAAACAGAGGCTCAGAGAAGCTAAGTGACTTACATGATATCATACATCTAATGAATGACAGGGCCAGAATTTGAAACAAAGGCCCTGTGTCTTAAAGTTAATGTTCACTGTTGTCTTCTGAGACACAGTGAAGTGATAGCCTATATGGGAAGCAGCATATCTTACTGAGCCTGAGAAAGTCAGATCCCAGGTGTCCACTTTCTTTGGGATAGAGAGAGCTAGAACGCAGTGCCATCTGTAGTGCTGTTCATCTATACTGTATGCCAACCGTGAAGCTAGCTCAGAAGGAGAATCAAAGAATTTGCATTCAGTGGAGTGGGAGGAAATTGGTTTCTAATGCTCTGTCCGAATTCCTGTAACCTCCACCTTCCAGGGATGACTGGGAAGGTGGTGTATACCCTATACTGCTATAGAAAAAATTTATTTTCAGGAATGTGTTTCACCAGGAATACATTTTTCACATCCTTTAGCATATTGAGAATGTTCAAAAAGGCCTCATAATCACTATCATCAAAGTATATTGTAATTACCCATCCTCCAACAGACCAAGGGACCTTGGTAATGAGCTCATTCAAATCTCTTAATGCACATGGATTTGTACTACAACTGTCCTCACACCCGGGGGCTAATGTATGTGACAGTTCTTTGTAAAATATAGAGTCTTCTACACATGAATGTGATTATCATTCCTGTTTCTAAGATTACAACTTTAGACCCCCCAAAATGATGCTATAAACAAATATGTTTAAGATAAAGTAAGCAAAAACAAATTAAATGAATTCAAGTCATTTACTAATACTGGTGTTGGGAATGTCCAATAATTATACCAATGCAAATAAGAACTTTACAGAACAGAATAGTACGAATTTATGTAGATTTAGGACTGAACATTCAAAGGTATGCTATAACCAAATATCTGAAGCACATTTCTGATGAAAAGCTTAGATGAACAGAAAAAGTGGTCAGTGAGGTGTTTAGTGAAGAGAGGATGGTTATTGAAAGCAGTAGCTATATTGTTACTAATTTGACTAATACCAAGATGATATAGCTGTTGCTGACTCTCCCAGTGGCAAATCCGTTCTGACTAACTTCCTGTCAGCCAAGCCAGCCAAGGTCTCTCTTCTATGGAGACTTCACTGTGCCATAGCGGATTTGCAGGCAAACTCTGTCTCCAGCTAAAACAGAGAAGGTTGGCCGTTCTCTCTTGTAGGGCCTTAATGCCAGTCCAGTGAAATCTAAAGAAATAATCTGTTGTGATTAGAACACATAATTAGAAACTGATACAGCAGGGACTTTTATATGTAATTATTCATACGTTTACTCAGTAAACATTATTTGAGCAGCTAGGAAGCACTGACACCATGCTGCGCTGTGGTGAGTTCTGGAAAGCCCTGAGGTGTGGACGTTGCTGCTCTAGCATGCATGCGATTATGTTAAAGAAAGACGTGTTTTTTAAATCAATATCTGATAAGTGCTTTGACCGACATAGGAACAGAGAAAGATGGGAACATGGAGAAGGGAACTGTTTGGTTGCACAGGAAATAAACAGGTTTGGCTGGCCTTGACTTGCTTTCAGGATGAGTCATAGTTTGCCGCCTAAATAGACTACTTGGACTTAAACATCTCACTTAATTCTAATGTTCAGTACAGCCCACTGCTTCCAACCCAGTTTTGCTGAGCTCTCTAAATTCCGGACACACTACTATCTACCGACTCTTCTCACTTCCTCAGATACAATGAGGTGATGTGATGAATTGAGCCTGATAGCCTTGGGCTTGACTTTTGTTCATGTCACTACCGATATACCCTTGAGCCAAAAGAGTAAACCTCTCTTTAGAGGTTCTCGGACTTCCCCGGTGGCACAGTGGTTAAGAATCCGCTTGCCAGTGCAGGGCACACGGGTTCAAGCCCTGGTCCGGGATGAGAAAGTCCGTGCACAGAAACGAAGACCCAAAGCAGCCATAAATAAATAAATAAAAATCGCTTAAAAAAAAAACCCTCTCTTTAGTAGTTCTGCATCAAATGAGGCTTCCAGGAATGGATGTTGAGACAGAGTTACAAGTGCAAGAGGCTTATGGAGTGGGTGGTGGGAAGAAGCCTGTGAATGGTAACAAGGGGAGGAAGTAGGACAGGACAAGGAGATCCTGAGACTGCAATGCAGATCTGACAAAGTCTCAGCCAACCCCTCAGAGAGCACCAGAGCAAAGACTACCTGTTAGAGCACGGACATCCCTCCACAAGCCACCACTGGGCAAAAATGGTTAGGTCCTAATGCCCCAGGAGTACAGCCTTGCTCAAATGCCCTGGCCAATCCAAGGGTTCTATAGCTAGAGTATGTCATCTGACGTCACTCCCCACAAATAAACAGCAAGTTCTTGACTGAAGAGCTATCTCAGCCCTGCACCTCAGTGGTGGCCACCGATTCTCAAAGACTTGGTATAGCGCCACCTTCTCTCTAGTGATCACTGAGTTAGCATATGGATGGTTATGCTTCACAATGACTGGAAATTTGACTCTAAATCTATCAATAACCCATAAGACAGGTTAAGCAACACCTCAACTACTCCACATTTTAAACAGCTGAAATTAGTTAAGGTGTCAAAAAAAAAAAAAAGATCTATGACCACCAAATGTCATTTGTTCGTATGCACAGACACAAAATGATCCTAGTTTTCACAAGAAGCTATTATTCTGAGACCTGTGTAGGCAATCATGAGAATGTTTATTGTGTGAATAAATTACAGCTTATCATATCACATAGTGGAGAGAGACAGGGCAGCAACAGGCAATAGTGGAGAAGGAACGTATTTACAGTCAAAGCTAGGTTTGAATCCCAAACCTGCCATGAAAGGCTATATGTCTTCAGGAAAAATTACATAGTTTATTTGAACCCCAGTTTTCCTCACCTGTAAAATAGAGTTAATAATACACATCTCACGGCCTGTGCGTATAGTGGAAGAATCTCTATGATGGATTAAACAAGCATGTGTTGATTCCTAAGGACCCCTGGTTGTTCCTGACTGTTCTGCAGCCATTTTCTACGTAACGATGCTTGGAAGGAAGACATCACTGTCAAGCTCTGAGTTCCGAAATAAAGTGCTGTTTGCTTAAGTCTACAGGGAGATAATAACCTTGAAACCCAGACTGATTCAAGAAAAAGAAAACGGTGTCTCAGAACTCACACAGTTTTTTTTTTCTTGCTTTTTTCTCTCTCTTATTTATGTCTTTAATATGTAAGGACCTGGAACTTGGAGGAGTCACTGTATGGAAATCACAGAGAGGGGAGAATAAAGGACAAGGCGTGGGGGAAGCCACACTTTAAAAGGAGAAGAAATGCTCTCCTGATTACACAAAGTAACTTGGAAAAATTTAGAATGAATGAGACCAGATGCTCCCTGGCTCTCTAAGAAGGGAGCTAGGACAATCCACCCACGCCAGGACTGGGTGCAGTGACTGAACCTCAGGATTGTAAGTAGAGATCCAAAGACGCAAGGCCCAGAGATGGTGTTGTCTCTCTATAGTTACTACCTCCAAGGTCCAGCATGATCCCTTGTGGATATTTAGCTTTACCCACAACTTTATAAGTAGTAACTTTATTAGACTCTACATACATTATCCTAATTTCCACATACCATCTGTTTTCTGCTGGGAATACTGCTTTTACAGATGTTAATATCATAATGTCAGAAGATCACACCTACCTTGGAAGATGATAGAAACCAAAGGCTTTTCTTAGACCACGAGATAAAAAAGAGGTTAGAATTGTTTTGGAAAATAGAAATACATACTGAAATATCCTAGTTTCTTTGTCAGACCGAGTTCTGACAAATATGACAGAACTTTTTAAATAAAAAAAATAAAAGTCATATTCATTTTCAAATTCAAAGTTAAAAAAAATAATAATTTCTTTAAAAATAGGTTTCTTTTCCTGTTTCCTTCCCAAATAGTTCAATGCAAAATGATTCGGTGGGGCTGAGTAAGGCAGGTATCTGTGGGTGGCAGAGGCAGATCAAGGTAGCCCAGCACAGGAGTTAGAGTCTGAGCAGAGTAAGCAGAGTATCTGCCTGGCAGGGCTGCCCAGCACAGAGGATGGGAGCCCAATCAGGTGTTGGAGGGAACCCCAGGGGAGGGGCAGCCTGCCAAGGATGTCAGAGCCTGACTGGCCTCTGGAAGGCATTTGTGTGGGAGTGTTACCCTGAGGGGTTACTGGAGCCTGAACAGGGTAAGAGGAACCTACACGTAGGGGGATGGTGGTATGGGCAATCAGGTATAGGATGTCAGAGCCCAGGAAGGGTGAGGAAACATTGATGTTGAGGGCATCCCAGAACAGTGTCAGAGCCTGAGAAGGCAGGGGAGGGTTTCTACGTGGGGGAAGAGGTTGGCCCAATGCAGGGCACCACAGCCTGGGCAGGGGGAAGAAGGTATCCATACAGGGGAATGGCTGCAGCAGCCCAGCCTGGGAGATTGGAGCTCAAGCGAGGAGAGGAAGGCATCTATGCAGCAGAGAGAGGAATAGAAATGTAGGCAGAGAGGTGTGTCATAACCTGGGCAGGTGAGGAGGGTCCCCAGGAGGGATTGGGGCTTGGCTGTGACAGGGGTCCACTGAAGGGTATGAGAGCCCAAGTAGGGTGAACAGATGATCTTTGCAAAAGTGAAGGGTGGCCCCTGTGGCAAGGGATGGTTTACATGCAGAGAGAATGATCAAATAAGTAAATGCATTAAGGGTAATGGATTCGAGATTCTCACTATTAATAATAGAAAGAGAGTTCTAAATATAAAAAGAGAGGAAACCGGAATGAACCCCGGAGTGTCAAATTGGAATTGGAGGTGCTGATATAATCTCATGGTTTTTAATATATAAATAGATGAACACAGCAATGAGGATGATGTAAATGTGTATGTGTGTATATCTAGAGTATGTGCATATATTCCCTATCTCTGTCCACAGAAAAGACCTAAGAGCTGAGTCATCCCAATAGCAATGATCAAACATAGCAGTTGCATCTTGGTTTCTAAATAGTACTGTTTGCCAGTAAAAGGAGTCAGAGTTACTTGGAGAAATGACTGAATCTAGGGCTGAGACAGGGACAGTACAGAATGAGCCAGGAACACCTTTTTTTGGCCAGTATAAAGAAGTATGCAAAGATGGATGGGAACATATCAAGAGGACACATGTGCCAACCTAGAAGAGCTCCCATTTGTCAAATCACAGACAATTAGAGCATCAAGAAATAATAAGAGTAATGGACTATGACCTATTGAATAAAAGAAGAATCCAAGTGTCTACACTGATGTAAGTATATCAATGAATAAATTGAAAGGTTGATGAATAATGGGATATTTACATAGTTTCATACCTAATACCTCCCTTCAAAACACTCATTAACCACAAAGGAAAGAGGAATAACTTTGCAATGGAGAAGACCGATAGAGCCCACTTAATCAAGTGGTCAATGTTAATATCCCTAGTAACAGGACAAGTGGAAATGATGTGTGACCTGACAGGAAACAAGAAGAAGGACACAGCACCAGTTCAATGGTATTCCTACCAAAGGTGCATATCATGAATCTACTGACAAAGAAACGGCAGACCAACCCATATCAAGGGACATACTACAAAATAACTGGCTGGTAACATTTCAAAAATATCAAGGTCATTAAAGTGCAAGGAAGACTGAGAAATTGTTCCAAGCTGAAATAAACTAGAGACATGCTATCTAAAAACAACTATTGTAGAACACTTGGAGAAACTTAGTTGGGGGCTTGAGGATTAGATAGCAGTAATGTATCAATGTTACCTTCTGATTTTGACAGCTATTTTGTGATCATAGAGAAGAATGTTCTTATGTACAGAAAATAAACATTGAATGATTTGAGGGTGATGGGACATCATGTTGGCAAATTACTCTCAAATGGTTTCGGGGGGGAAGGGAAATTCTTTATGCTGTACTTCCAAGTTTTATTTAAACTTGATATTGCCTGGAAATCACTCTGAAAAAGTTATTGGAAGATTTCATCACAATCTAGCACTAAGTCTACTACCCCTCAGTCGTTTTGAATATGCAAACTTTGTCCTTAATGAGTATTTTTGCCTTTTTTAGCTCCTTCAGCAAAAAGAACTCAGATCCATTCTTAGGAAGATAATCTGGGTCATATAATTTATAGGGTAACAGTTGGCAACATGACAACCCCAGTGAGATTTCTCTCTCTTTTTTTAGCTAACCTCTTCTACTTAGAAATAAAACTTTAAATATTCTGCTCTGACCTTTTTGCCTCGGAGGAGAGTTTAATTACCTGCCCAGTTTACATAAATTATGCTGCCTGTTTGTCTAAAATTGAATCCTGGGCAGAGATCAATATGGCCTCAGAAAAGCCAGAGCAAATGACTTCTCTCAAATGCCATCAAAGGTCACCAGAACCTTTCCTGCTTGGATGGGGACACATTCTGTTCGACAACCTGGAGCGTGTCACAGGCCTGCTGCCTGCTGCCTTGGGTACCAACAACAAGAGCATGATTGATCATCAGTTAGAGGACACTGGGTACAAACTCCCTCAGGAGTCAGCTCCGTGGAATTAATTGAATACCATGATGAGTCTGATTCATCATTCTCCAAAAAGAAAGGGGAAAATGGCACAGAACACACCCAGAGCTTGATGCATGAGGTTTCGTGGAGGTTAACTGTAATTTAGATTCAAGATCCTGACGGTCACAGACAGTGCATGTGCTATTTGGTTGCAGATGCACAAAATAATCCAGGCAAAAAGTACCTTTCAATCTCTTCATTCTTCTTCCTCTTAGGAAGGAGTTACTGGTGACGGCCAACTATGTGTCTGGCTCTATTCAAATAATCACATTATAAAATATTTCATGGTAGAGGTATAAATAAAGTGTAAAATGATTTTAGACAGCAATAGAATTTTCATCTGGGAGATTCAGAGAAAGCTTCATAGAGGGTATAATGTTTGATTGGTAACTAGAAGAAGGGATATAACTGTAACGAATATTTGGAAAATGAATGCAAGAGGAAATAGCAAGAGAAATGTGACAGGAACTGTGTAAATTTGAAGCCCAGGAATTACTTCAGTACAACCAGAGCCACAGGGAAATAGTACTGGAAAGAGAGAACAGCTCATGGATGCTGAAGTAAGAGCCTAAGAAAAAATATGCATGTAGTGTAAAGCCAGAGGGAGAAGAATCAACAAAGAAGAAACAGAAACATGTAGAAAAGTTGGAGATTTCCATTAGCTTAAAGACAAAAGAAGGAGAGGAAAAAGTGCTGAACAAGGTCAAAATGTACACAGTGGTCAAGATAGTAGAACTGAGAAACCACCGATAATGTGATAGCAAGAGCAATTCCAGCCTCAAAAAACATGGAGAACATCAGATCTCAAGGGAAAGGAAGAAACTGTATTGAAAGTCAATGTAGTAGGTGTGAATTGACCTTAATCATAGTTTGGTGGTGAATGGAGATAGGATGGAAGTAAAGATAGAAGTGCAAAGAGAAAGAAGAAAAAGAGAGGTAAGGGGATTGATCTGCTAATGAAAGGCAAACCATCGTGGTAGGCAGAAGGGTTGGCTGCAACATAGAGAGATTGGTGCTCTAAGGAAAATAGCTGATAACTGTTATATCGAGTTCTCAAGGGGGTGATGAGAGGAGATAGAATTGAAAGTATAAGAGTATCTCTTCCAGCAGAAGAAGGAAAGAAATGATAAGAAATTTTAAGATAGGTATGATGATGAGCATTTGTGGAAAAGAGATGAAAAAATCCAAATTATGTGGCTTTACAATTTTATATACATTAACAGGTGAGATAAATGTGCAAGAAGAAAAGGAGGTGTAAGTAAGGAGAGGTGATTTGTGGGATACACAATCAATTGTGAATAGCAACTCTTGTGGGGGCACAGATTTCAATCAAATGCAGAAAGCTTTTGTGTTAATAGAAGAACGAACCATATTAGGGAAGGATAAGGTAATTATTGTAAATTACTGTAACAAAAAGAACCCAGAGAATTCACTGGCTTACAGAACAAGATGTCTATTTCTTTCTTATGCCCAGGGTGGGGTATCCAGGTTATCTGTGGCTCTTCCCTACTCAGCCACTTAAAAACCTAGGTTTGCAATGGCTTTGTCATGTTCAACATGTGACTTCCAAGTTTGCTCTGTGTCACCATCTCAGTAGAAAAGATCTTAGAAGAATTTGCATGGGAGGTTTTATGTACAGACCTGGAGGTGGAACACATCATTTCTGCTCATATTCCATTAGCTAGAAGCCAGTTCCATGGCCGACCTGATGTGGGTGAACAGCTAGTAGGCTCTGTGGAGAGATCTATGACTCTATGCTAAGAGATCAAGACCCATGATAATATGCCAGATCTCCTAAAGCTTAGAAAGTTCTTCCCCAAAGACAGACAATACTAAATTATTCATGATATAAGCTTCAAAGTTTGTAGAACATCAAGGGCCACAGGCTTGCTGGAGCTCTCCTTGGTGCTGAACCCTGTATAGCTGCCTGGATCTCTCCAATATAAATAAGATTCCCACAGAAAAGGGTAAGGAGCAACATGGTACATAGACCTTGAGGTGATACATTAAAATTAATATTGTTGTTCATACAGAAATTTCCATTGAACACTTTGTTTGTCCACTTGATGAGAATGATTGAATGAAGGAGTGAAAAGAACCTTGGACTGAGAATTAAATAATCTGGGATATAGTCCAGATGTTGTCACTAATTCTCCAATGATCTAGCCAAGTCACTTCTTTCTTCTGCTTCTCAATTTTCCCTCTTTTACATGCTGCTAATGGGCTCAGTGGATCTTGTAAACTTTCCTAGTTCAAAAATAAATGTGTAGTAAGTCCTTTTAGAGTTGACAATGTTTTCTTGCCTCTGTATCTCATGAAGGAAGAGCCCCAAGGAAGTGTTCAGCTGTAAGGCATTCTCAAACACTGATGTCTGGAATACAAGTTATAACTCCTTTGTGGAAGGTAGTTTCGAGAGCCTTAAGTAAGCTCATGCTGAAGGAAATACAAGGAAACTTGGTGTCTGCAGAGAATTATATATAATTACATATAATAGAGAAAATTAAAAGCAATCAAAATGTCCAAGCTCAATAGGAATATTAAATACAAGGAATATATGCTGTCATTAAAAATAGGGGTTTTAAGGTTTAGTTAACATAATGAATATTGAGGAGTCATTAAAATGTTTGGTTAATTATTTAAGATAGTAGAAGTATGCCATAAGTCTCATCTCTAAAAATGTCAGCCCCTCCCAATACTCTCTTGCATTTCCCCTTAGCTCCTATTACCACCTGAAATCTGTACATTCTGCTAATCATGTTTATTTTTGTCTCTCCAAACTGGGATGTATGCTTCATGAGGGCCGTAATATTTTTGTCTCTTTCGCCCCTTGTTTTAACCCCCATTTCCTAGAAAATTACTTGGAAGAGAGTTCCTATTCAATAGCTATTTGCTGAATGAATAATTTAGTGTCAAGTGAAAACGCAGATAAACTTAGATACAGAGCATGATGATTCTAATTTTATAAAGTTAACATATATGTATATGTGAGTCCGAATATGTCTTGGCTATTTATCATAAGTTTATTTTGTCTTGAAATGCAAAAGTAAAAAAGAGGTATAAAAGACACTCATTTGGGGGCTTCCCTGGTGGCGCAGTGGTAGAGGGTCCACCTGCCGATGCAGGGGACATGGGTTCGTGCCCCGGACCGGGAGGATCCCACATGCCGCGGAGCGGCTGGGCCTGTGAGCCATGGCCGTTGAGCCTGCGTGTCCGGAGCCTGTGCTCCGCAACGGGAGAGGCCACAGCAGTGAGAGGCCCGCGTACCACAAAAAATAATAAAAACAAACAGAAAACAAACAAACAAAAAACCCTCAACAGCTTACCTTCACACTCAGAATAAAATCCAAACTCCTTATGAACTATCGCCTAAAGACTCTGGACAAATCCCCCAACTTCATCTCTTGCCCTCCCACTTTCACCTCACTTTATTGTACTTTTTCCCTTGTCCTCAAAACACAAGATCTTAGGTTTCTCTCACACCTTTGTACTGATTTCCCCCTGCCTGAAGTGCTTTTCCTTCAGATTATTTCAAGCTGGCTGCTTCTCATTCTCTAAGCCTCTAATCAATATCACTTCTCAGAGGTTTCTAGGACCACCCATCCATGCCAGTTCCATGTGAGTCACTGCCTTCCTACTGCCTCAGTCATTGAAGTTAAACATTTATCTTTGTCTGAAATTGTGCACTTATTGTGTGTATCTGTCTCTTCCTCTAAAAATTAAGCTTCCTGGGGGCAGGAAAATTATCTGCCTTCTCTATATTCCAAGACCTAGCATGGATTATAGGCTTACTCAACAGCTATTGTTCAGTGAATGAATCAATGATTCTGACCTTTGCTAATAACTGCTCCAAGGTGTAGTGTTTCTCTTACTCCATCCTTAGTATCTTCCATTCCCATTCCTGCTAATTAACCTCATTTTGGATCTTTGACCTTACTTTCATAAGAGTTTTTCAGTCTTATTGAGGTATAATTGACAAATAAAATTATAATATATTTAAAGTATACATCATGATGATTTAATATACATACACATGTGAAAGGATTTCTCCCATCTAGTTAATTATCATATCCGTCACCTTACATATTTATCTTTTTACATTTTGGGTGAGAACGTTTAAATTCTACTCTGTTAGCAATTTCAGTTACACAGTACAGTATTATCAACAATAGTCACCATATTATATTCAATACATTGGATCCTCAGAACTTATTCATCTTGTAACTGAAAGTTTGTACCCTTTTACCAAACTCTCCCTATTTCTCTGATCCTCCAGCCCCTGGCAACCATTCTTCTATTCTCTGTTTCTTTGAGTTTCACTTTGTTTTTTTTTAATTCCACATATAATTGATACCATGCAATATTTGTCTTTTCTCTGTCTAGCTTATTTCACTTATGCATAATGCCCTCAAGGTCCATCCATGTTGTTGCAAATGGCAAGATTTCCTTCTTTCTCTGAAGGCTGAATAGTATTCATATATGTGTATATAAAACCTCTTTATTCATTCACTCATTCATGGGTACTTAGATTGTTTCCATATCTTGGCTACCATGAATAATGATGCAATGAACATGGTAGTGCAGATACCTCTTCAATAACTAGCTTTCAATACTTTTGGATATATACCCAGAAGTGGAGTTGCTTGATCACATGGTGATTCTATTTTTAAGTTTTTGAGGAAGCTTCATACTGTTTTCCATCGTAGCTGCACCAATTTACATTCCCACCAAGAATGCACAAATGTTCCTTGTTCTCTGAAGCCTTGCCAACACTTGCTATCTTTTGTCTTTTTGATGACAGCCGTTCTAACACCTGTGAGGTGGTATCTCATTGCAGCTTTGACTTGCATTTCCATGATGATTAGTAATAATGAGCACCTTTTTGTGTCTCTATTGGCCATTTGTGTGTCTTCTTTGGAAAAATGTCTATTCAGTTCCTTTGCCCATTTTTTAATCAGATGGATTGGTGGGGTGGGGGGTGCTACTGAGTTGTATGAATTCTTTGTGTATGTTGAATATTAATCCCTTGTCAAATATATGATTTGCAAATAATTTCTCTGGTTTCTCTTCAGATCATATAAATCTTCCACCTTTTACTTTCATAAGATTTTGAAGCAAGGCTTGGACTTCAAATGATAACAGTATGGGTAAAGATATGAGCAGAGGACATTCCAGGATGAGGACATGTATGAGAAAAGGGATAGAGAAAGGTAAGGAATTTGATGATGTTCATTAAAAGCTATTGTAAAGTCTATAGTCATCACATTAATCAGAACTCTTGTGTTAATAAGGGACAGTGTTTTAAGCCAAAAAGGAAATTTATTACCTCATCTTACAAGAAAATTCAAGCACTGGCTTCAGGCATTGGTGCATCCAGGTGATCAAAGAATGTTATCAGAAATATTTTTCTTTAATCTTTCATACTGTTTCTTTTGTGTTGGCATTTTTTCAAGTAATCTTTTCTTCAAGCAAAAATGACCACCAATAATTTCATCTTAAATCCTAATAGCTTAACAATATAAATAAATTGATATCAATTCTTTCCTAATAGCTACAGAAAAATTTCAAAAGGTTTCTGCTAGTCAGATGTACTAGTTAACCTATTGCTTCCTAAACAATCACCCTAAAACATCATTTAGGACAATGATATTTCATTATTGCTCATGAGTCTGCAGGCGGGACTAGTGGTTCT
Source organism: Delphinapterus leucas (assembly GCF_059928025.1). Taxonomy (NCBI): domain Eukaryota; kingdom Metazoa; phylum Chordata; class Mammalia; order Artiodactyla; family Monodontidae; genus Delphinapterus; species Delphinapterus leucas. The sequence goes on from NC_143145.1 coordinate 11,926,516, forward strand.
GATAGTCTCAGTGGGGCTCATTGGTGCATCTGAAGTCAGCTGTGGGACAGTTGGCTGCTGATCTCGTCTGGGCTCTCAACTTGTTTGGGCAACGGCAGACTGGCTGTTCTAGAGTAACGTTAGCTAGAACAACCAGGCTCTCCTCCTGTGTCTCTCACCCTCCAAAAACTTAGCTCAGACTTTTCTCACGGCAGTTGCATGGCTCTAAGAGAGAGGGTGGAAATGCACAAGCCAAACTGAAGTCAATACTTAGAATTAGTGCATTACTTCTGCTGCAATGTATTTGTCCTGTTAAGTCACAAAGCCAGTCCATATTGAAAGGACTGGGAGGAACTTAATGGGAAGAGGTTTAAAGTCACATTGCAAGGGCATGGATACAGGGAAGGTGAAAAATTGAGATCATTTTTACAATCAATCCCATACCGGACTTAGGTCAGAGTCCTATCCTTAAATTAGTTCCTATGAACCAGGTGTGAACAGAAAGCTTAGCAGTAATGGTTTCTAAGGGAAAAGTGAAGGGCTGTTCCCATAAGAAGTGATGATTAGAAAGCAAACTCAGCCGTTTTCCACTACATGGGATATACAAGCAGGAAGTCAGTTTGTCATAGTGTTTTAGAGCATAAGGTTTTGATTCAGACTGTTGATATTGGACTCATAACCCTGCCACTTCCTCTGTGTGTTTAAAACATTACCTAACCTCCCATAACCCAGTTTTCTCATCTGTAGGATAGAAATAATCACAGTTCTTCTCTCCTGGAGGTCTTTTAAGGATTAAATCAGACAATACAAGTTAAGTGCTTTCAAGGGAACCTGGTACTTAGTAAATGTTCACTAAATCTTAGCTGTTTTGTATTATTATTTGGCAAAAGTCAAGTTGTGAAATATTATGACAAAAAGAGCCACCTATCAGGAACATGATTTAAAGGGGAAAGCTTGACTTTCTTTACAATGATGGAGTGAGATTCCTCCCTTTCATTTCCACTATACTTGCCTTACTGAATTCAGTTTCTAGTATCATATTAGAGCCCCAGGGGGAAAATACCCTTCCATAAAGAAATTTAGGTAAATTTCAGGCTTAAGGAAACAAAAGCTATAAATATGAGTTTGTGGCAAGGACACAAAACTGTGTCAGCACGGTTCCAGGGTAGTATGGAGTTCATCATCAATTATTAAACAAGGTCAATATTTGTGGCACAGAGAAGCCTTTTAGCATATATTATTTATGCAGATGGTTGTAATAGGTTCTCCATCCTTGAATAGGGAGATTTGAGAGTGGAATACTATTAACAAGAAAACTACTTGGCACAGGAAATAGGATATCTTCTTTTCCAGGAAATAGTTTCTCTCACTCTCTCTTCACTATCTTATTTCTACAAAAGAAAAGAATCTCTAATAAATCTGTAATTACTATGCTTCTCCATGCCTTATATTATGGAGAAGGTGTATAGGGAAGGAAGAAGAAGGTTCTAGGAAAAAAATAATATTGGTTCTGGCCCTCAGGAAGCCTACAATCTGGCTGAGTAAATATAGTTTCAAGTATGAAGCAGGACAATGGTCTATATTAACAAATGCTGTAACATGGAATAGACACAGATATTTAGGGGTTAAGTTCAGACAAGAAGTGATCAGCATGAGCTAAAAAATCATGATGGGCGTAACAGGGGATGGCATTTCCCCCAAAGTGTGATTGGGAGGCAATGAATCCCACCCATTCAATAAACAGAGACTAGCACAGGACAATGTGAGATCATGTCCCTATGGTCCATGGGAAGAGCATGCATTGTGATAGTCCATTGACAACCATAGAGGTTAGAAAACATACAGGGCTTTTAATGGTTACCTGTTAAATGACCTGATGGGGAATTAGTTCTGAATGTCAAAAGATTAGTGTCCTTAAAAATGAGCGCAAAGAAGAGGCAAGGGGCAGAAATCAGAGCTCACAGAGATTGGAACCAGCTACATTGGACTCTTCCTCTCAATCCCTGCCCCTGCCCCACTTTGTTTGACTTCATCGATCCTCAGTATCCCCATCTGTAAAATGGAAATTGCAATAGTAGCTACTGCATATGGTTACCATGAAATCTAAGTAAAGTGGTTAACACAGCGCCTGCCACAAAATGATGATTCAATAAATGTTAGCGCTATTAACTTCTCTTATTATAGGTATAATTTGGGAAGTCATAGAGTCAGAATGTTAGAGCTGGAAAAAATATGACACGCCATCAAACCTAACTCAGTATAATCTAGAGGTATGAAGTTCTCTTCTAACCATCTTGCTTCTGAAGACAAGGTGGAAATTCAACCAAGTTGACTGCGAGTTTTTTTTATTTGCATTTATCTATTGATTTCCTCCATAGAGGGTTTTTATGAGACCAACTTAATACAGCATGTTTCCCCATTTTCATCAAGGATTATAACCAAGGTCAATCTATATAGAGATGGGCTTTCAGCAGAAACAGTGATTTCATCATGCTCAATGAGTTTCATCGAAAAACTCTTCCAGATAATGATGAGAGTAAAATACGCCCAGGTTCCCCTTTTGTTCCTTTATTAATGAATTTGAGTCCACAGAAACTCAATAAAAGTGACAGAGAAGGCTCATGAACACCATTGAAATCATCCTTATCAGGGGCAACCTGCACATCACAAAGCCAATTTTCCATTAATAAAAGACCGTACCCAGAGCAGGGTACTACCCTCTACTGCATTTGTACTATGTGTAGTAGAAGTGGTTCATCTGAGTGGTGGCAGAGTCCCAAGCATGCAATTTGAGCTCAGTGGCTACAGGATTTCATTGGCTTCACTCTGGTCTTGGCTCGGTCCCTTCCTGGCCCCCACTTTTGACCAAATTCAAGCCCTCTTGCCTAGACTATTGAGAGAGCCCCATAGCTGGTTTTCCTACCTGTTCTCTCTTCCTATCACCAATCTGTTCTCCACAGGGCTGACCAAAATATCTTTCTCAAGCACAGACCTGCAAATTCCCTACTTTTTAAAAGATGCTCACTGGCTCCCCACTTCACCTCTTAGCTTTTATTGCCGCTGCTACTGTTGTTGCTATTATTGCCATTAGAATCACCATCACCATCATCATGATTATCATTTCCGGATAAAATCCAAACTCCTTTAAATACAATTCAAGACCTTCAAAATCAGCCACTGTTTCCAGCTTTATAATAATTAAGATAACCACCGTTTATTGAAAGTTAATACGTCACAGGTCCTGTGCTCAGTGGTTTACTTTCATTATCTCATTTCATTCTTACAACAATCCTGAAAGGTAGTCTTATCACACCCATTTATCAGATGAGGACACTGAGGCTAGGAAAAGTAATGTATCTTGCTTAAGGTCACACAGTCAATAAGCAGCAGTCAGAATTCAAACCCTGATTTGTTTCACTCCCAAACCCAGGCTCTTAACCACCATTCTCTCAGCCTCATCTCTGATCACCTCTCCCACACTCCCATCTCATGCACACCTGGCTGCTGGCCCCTCTAATGAAAACTGATCCCGCAAATCTTTCAGGTCTTTGCACATACTTTTGCTTCTCCATGGAATGCTGGAACATCCTCCAACACATCACAGCAAGGGAGCCCCCTCAAATGTCACTCTAGCGGATGCTGTGAGCCTCTGGCCCAGTGTCCATGTACAGCACTGGGTACAGTCATCTGTCAGGGGCTGCAGGCACTGGACGCTAAAGCTAACCACTCATAGCTCCCTTCCCCAGAAAGACTGCCCTCGTCTTTCCTAGAGATGTCCAGGATGTGACCACACAGACACACACCCACTCAGGGCAAATGACTGACTGATGAAGGGAAATAAAAACTCAGGCCCCTTGCGTTAGGTAGGACAACCTCTGTGGTGCAATTTGAAAGCGCATCTTTGCATAGGTCCTTGCCCTGTCCTATCCTACTTCCCTTACTACTTGGCTCCTCTAAGAGTACACCCTAAATTAATCCCCATCTCAGGCTGTGCTTCTAGTGAACGGACTTAAGCCAGGCTCTTCCTCTGCGATGCCATTCCTTACCTCCCCAGAAAGACTTTATATTTTCAGCATCAATGTTCATAGAACATATTTCCATTATGGCATTTAGCATAGCATTTAACACTGTTCTGATAATATTGTACTGAAAGCCCTTCTCCTTCGATAGATCATTGGCTCTTCTAGGTGAAAGACTGTGCCTTTTGAAGCCCTGTACCCTCACACAGTGACAAACATTCAGGAGGCAGGCACTCCATTTCCTCCAGCTCACAGGAAACTCTCCGCCCTGCCTGTCAGACTGGAAGGGCTCTGATCCAGAGACTTGGCTGTTACTCTGTCTGTCCCATCTCCCAGCCCTCCTTCCCCACGACCCAGGCTCACATTATCAAGTTATGTTTAATTAATCTATTTTAGGGTCAGCTTTGCTTCTGCTTTCTCATCCACAGACCCTCACCTGTCTGTCTCCTTGCCCCACCTCTGTTTAATCTTCCTCTCTCCTTTACTTCTCAGACTTCACAGAAGTCCAGAATTTAGAAGTACAAATCATCTTATCAGAGCCAGTCCCTTGGCTGGATGCAAATGTAAGACCTCTTTGATTTATGAATGTCATGCTCTTCAGAGGGAGGGAGAAATGTCCCATTAAATGATATCCATCTCCCCAGTCCCATTAATAAGCTAATTAAAAAAATTAAAGAGAGCTTCCCTGGCGGCACAGTGGTTGAGAGTCCGCCTGCCGATGCAGGGGACGCGGGTTCGTGCTCCGGTCCGGGAAGATCCCACATGCCGCGGAGCGGCTGGGCCCCCGTGAGCCATGGCCGCTGAGCCTGTGCGTCCGGAGCCTGTGCTCCGCAACGGGAGAGGCCACAACAGTGAGAGTCCCGTGTACCGAAAAAAAAAAAAAAAAAGTTAAAGAGAAGTTCATGGAGAATAGATTGACTTCTGTAATAGTATGTTGGCTAAATAAAATATTAATAAAAACACAACATGTGTCTGTGTCAGATTCCTCAGTGAGGAAGACTGAGGTCGTAATTGACAATGTGAGTTTCTACTCATTTGTCTGAGGTGAGGCTGCAGCGTCCTTTCTATCTGAGTTGTTTTTGTCATGATCAAATAGGCTTTAAAACACTAGCAGGATAGCTAAAAAAGAATCATTCTGTGAGAATTAGATGTTTTAAACACAATGACTCAATTAATGGTCACAACAACTCTCTGTGCTAGCCAAGACACTGAAGCTCAGAGAGGGTGATTTAATTTCCCAGAGTCACACAGGTGGCAATTATCAGAGTTGGATTTGAACCCTAGTTGGTTTGGCTCCAAAGTCTACTCTCTTTTCACTGCACCATATTTTATGAGGGCATGCCACAAATAGGGGCAAGATTTGAACAGAGAAGTGATGACTGAAAGGTGAAAGAGAAGGCCAGAAAAGGTCCTTTTGCTTTAAATAAATTTATGAGTTGAGGAAAAAGCTGAGGAGGTGGACTGCATTTCCAGCAATAAGAGGAAGTCTTCTTTCAGCAGTCCAGTGTTCTATTTATAGCATTTGGTAATATAAGAGATGAGAGGCTAGGTGAGTAGTCAGCATTAGTTAATATTTGAGACAACTGACCAAGAATGTTGTGTAGCCAAAGCAATGGAAGGATAGAGCAGAGGATGTGGTGCCTTTCTGAATGGGTGAACTTAGTCCAATGATCAAGAATGAGGTAATAAAATTCATCACTATGATCATCACCATCAATTGGGAAAAGGAGAGTTCCCAGAAAAAGTAAGGGCCACCACTTGTGAAAGCAAGGGATTACAATACAGGGTCCTCCATATAAGGGAAAAGGCATGAATACAATTATTTGTTCTTGGTTTATGGAGAAGGAAAAAAATTAAGTGATAGCCAGACTAACAGGTTTAAGTAGGATGTAGACAACAAGTCTTAGGTTTGCAAGACAACCACCTCTCCCATAGCCCCTTAGCCACATTGGCTTCCTTCCTGCCACAGGACATTTATACATGCTGCTCTCTCTGCCTCAGACATTCTTTGTCTGCCTCTTCACTGGGCTATCTCTCACTTATCTTTTAGAGCTCAGCTCAAATATTCCACCCTCAGGGACCCCTTCCCCACTTGACTCACCCTCCTTCACCATATGTTGAGTCAAGTTTAGGTATCTCTAGGTTTTCACGGCTCTCTTTAATTTATAGTAATGGCTGCTCATTGGATTAATTAATCAATTAATTAAACTGTGGTTATCTAGCTTATGGCTGTCTTTTGGACAAAGCTGAAATCCTCATGTGAGAAAGAGAGCAGCATCCTTATTCAGCACCATATCGTCAAAGTAACGCATGGTGTTTAAAATAGGGAGCAATACAAATGAACTTATTTACAAAACAGAAAGAGACTCAGACATAGAAAACAAATTTATGGTTACCAAAGGGGAAAGGGGAGGAGGGATAAATTAGGAGTTTGGAATTAACAGATACACACTACTATATATAAAATAGATAAACAAGGACCTACTGTATAGCACAGGGAACTATATTCGATATCTTGTAATAGCGTATAATGGAAAATAATCTGAAAAAGAATATATATATATATATATATATATGAAATACTTTGCTGTATATCTAAAACTAACACAGCATTGTAAATCAACTATACTTCAATAAAAAAAATTTTTAATTACATTCAATCTTAAACAAAAAAGTTAAAATAGAGTAAAATGGGGAGCAATAAGTATTTCTGGAAGACAGGAAAGGAGGGAAGGAAAGAGAGACAAAGGCTTATTGACTTAAATTATGTTATAATCATTTGTTTACGTCTTTCCAAATGGCCTTTAAGCCTTCTGATTCAAGGAGTTTCTTATTTGTATTTATGGCCCTAGAAACCACAGTAGCTGGCATATAGCTAATCAATAAATAGCTATTAAAAAGATAAGCATTAAACCTGGTTTCTTAAATTTCCATCCCTTTCCACATTCTTGGGAAGAGGACTGTTTTGAGTCTAGAGCAGGTCCTCAAATGGAGGTCAAATGACTGTAACTCAGGCACGGAACTGATCTGTCTTATCAGGCAGATCCATGTGTAAGAACCAAAATGCAAAGGGGACTGAACTGACTTGTGTTGGTTTCTTTAATTTGGTGTTTCAAGTACTCTTTTTTTATTTTTGAATTTTATTTTATTTATTTTTATACAGCAGGTTCTTATTAGTTATCCATTTTATACATATCAGTGTATACATGTCAATCCCAATCTCCCAATTCATCCCACCACCACCACCCTGCTTTCCCCCCTTAGTGTCCATACGTTTGTTCTCTACATCTGTGTCTCTAGTTCTGCCTTGCAAACCGGTTTGGTGTTTCATATATTCTTGTGATGAAGAACCAGTTGTTTTATTTGTTTGCTTGTTTATTTGTTTTGTTTTTAAATTTTCAAACCATCCCAGATGATACATGGTCCCATTTCGTGTGACTAGTTTAGGTATTATGGCGACATCAAATTGCTAGGAAAGTCTCTAAGTGCTTACTTTCAATTTCTGTACTTTTCTCATCAGCATCGGTCCACAGACTATAGAGCCCTGCTCCAATATACTTCTTTCTACAATTCAAGCTGGCTATAACGGTTAATAGGTTTCAGGTTTACATGACCTATCTGGAAAAAAAAACACATATTTTCCCAAGACACAAGATGTAAAACTACCAGCAGATGAATTGTGTTTTCAGTCAAACTTCCTAAGCTCAAAGGTGAGACCGAGCAGGAAAAAGTTACCGAGATGAGCACACAAGTAAATCTCTGATTGTGCTCCTACAAAATATATATTTGTATTAAAGGAGTGATATAAATTATTTGTCTGTTCATTGCTAGAATATATAGATGATACATCACAATTTAGAGCAAGATTTATAGAAATATGAACACTTAGGTACAGGTTGATAGTTTTTCCATATACTAAACTTCAATTATCATCAATCATAGCTTAATCTAGCTTTGATTCTTGCATTATCTCGTTCATTCTTCATAGGATCCAGTCTTTGTGTGCTAAACAACTTCTACTTCCCTATGCAGAGGGCAGACCAATCTATCCATGCCAGCCTAGTCTAGTCCCTTGAGCAATGTTTTATATCGTAGAAGTTCCTCTCTTCCATGAGATTCGCTGTTTCTCAAGTTGACCTTGCACAACACATCCAAGACAAGAAATCTTTCTAGCAAGGCAGATGAGCCCCCTTTGTGTGTGTGTGTGTGTGTGTGTGTGTGTGTGTGTGTAACCAATCCATTTATTACTGATCAGGCTAGAATACGCTTCAGGAAAAAAGAATGCCCAAATCTCAGTGGCTTAACAAAACAAAGGTTTAACTCGCACTCATGCTATGTGTCCACAAATAATCGGCAGGATCTCTGATTGAGGTTCCATTTGGACAGATGCTTTCATGATTACTTGGAAAAGGTTACATGTTAAATCATATCCTGGTTCTTTTTTTAAATTAATTTTTATTGGAGTACAGTTGATTTACAATGTTGTGCTAGTTTCAGGTTGAGCCACTTTTCTTTTGTGAAGTAAAACTTCTTTCTTTCCTGCTTGCAATGTTTTACTTTGTTTCTGCCCCATGGAAAGAATGTAATTTCATGTAAAAACATCGGGTTATAGAATGTTCTTTGGGGTTTAGCAGGAAAAAGAAAAAACAAAAACAAAACTCGAGGATAGTTGTGCTCCAATTGAGAAAAAAATTGCCTTGGCCATGAGTTTTTATGTCACCATAATCTTCTAATCATCCCTCCTTTATTGAAGAATGTCTCATTATCACTCCATTCATGGGAACATGATCCCAGCAGTTTTTATAACCTATTTTGATCCCTTAGAATCAATTGATTTTCTCAGATAGGGAGTGATTCTTTTTTATTTCTCTCAGATGTTTACAAAATGCATTTCAGCCAAGTGAAGGATACACAGCGTTTATGCACGGGGATTGTTTCTCTCACGCTGGTTGCTCACTGGGTTTTATATGTGTTCAAGGCAGGAGACTGTTGCAGACAGAAACAAGAATCCCAAGCAAGACAAAATAATAGGGGCCAGAGAGTAAAGATGGGGAACTGGGCCAATGGTCAAGCCCATGTTGACGGACCAGATTTAGCTGAGATATTAGAGGAATAAGAAGGAAACTTACTTTATGAACTTCTTTCTGAAGAAATTCTTTATCTCACTCTCATCCACCACAGTCAGTGACTCCAGTTCAATCAACCCTTCCTTTCAAATACCTGTGGAGATGGGGGCCGGGGGAGGGGTGGGGGGCTGGCTTCTGAGGCTTCTGAAGTGCTTTGAATTGTTTGCAAAACATTCTGAAACATCAAAATGCAAACTGAGAGCCAGCATGTTCCTCTCTTTTAAGAATGATTCAAGACTTTGTAAAATTGCTGAGCTCTGAAGTGTCATATAATCTGTTAGGTTCCCATTTAAATTTCATGTCTCATGATCAAAACATTCCCCCCGAGACCGTGTGTGATCTGTCAGAGGGGAGTGACAAGCACATTGAAGGGGAGATGGGGTTGGATGTGTAAACCACGTGCAAGGTATTGGACGAGGTTGCTGTAAAATATTATCTCATCAGATTGTTATCATGATCCTGTAAGCCATTATCATAACCTCCATTTGATGGTGAGACTTAGAGGAAGTAACTTGCCCAGGTCACAAAGTAAAGCTGGCGTACTCTCTGAACTCCTGGCTGGGCACCTGGCCTTCACTCCCTAGGGATTCCATCTGGTCCAAGGATTTGCATTCCATTTATACATAGTTTACTGTCAGGATCTCAGTGATCTTTCTAATTACGAATCATGTTATATCATCTTCATACTTAAAACATCCCAAAGGCTTCCTTGTGCCTCCACAAAACCTTACTATCACTCATGAAACTCAGGTGACCTGGTCACTAGCTACTTTTCCAAATGCATCTTCTTCCATTCTGCCCCTTGTTCACTACAGTCCAGCAACCATGACCACTCCCCATCATTCAAACACACCCTCTCCTCCAACTAGATATTTTTTTCCTCCATAAAATTGATCAGTACCAGAAAGTATCTTTTTTTTTTTTGTATTTATTCTCTAAACACTTTGCTCAAATATAAGTCCCTTCAAGGCAGAATCTTCGTCTCTACTCATACTCAAGAATAGTGATCAGCACAGAGTAGAAAATAGCTCTCCACTGGCAGATTTTTCAGATGAGTTTGTTTGTATATGCTCTTCCCTCTGCTCAAACACTCTTCATCTTTGCATGGCTAACTCCCATTCATCCCTCTGCTTTCATCTTAAATGTCACTACCTTGGGAGACCTTCACTGGCTCCTCCAAGATTGCTCCTGTTTTATGTTCCATAATACCCCTTCCCTCACAGCTCCTACCAAAATCTGCAGCTATGGATGAGTGATGGTTCTATGATTTGTATGTGGCTCCTCTGCCAGATAACACTACAAGGAAGGAACCATGTCTGTTTTATCCCATGGAGAACCTGCTGGGCCTAACAACAGGCCTGGCATATAGTAGATGTTCAATAAACGTGGAAATAAAGAATGAATAAATGAGTGAGAACAGAGGAGGCAGATTCATGGAACAGTGTGGAGACTGCCTACCAACAACCTTAAAGTAAGTCTTCAATTGCAGCTACAATCATCTAAGTGGGACTGCATGTCAAGAAGGATAGTTTTCAGAAGGACAAAAGATTTTCCACAAAGTAGCAGAGATGAAGGATGAGGAAGGGCAAATGGACAAAGAAGGTGTGGCATGAGTAGGATGACAGTTTCCTGTGCTATGCTTTTTGAGTCTCCACGTGTGGAAAAGAGACAAAAGCAGAAGACCAGAAGCAAAAGATAAAAAGGACCAAGAAAGAAGAGATGGAAAGAGGTGTCAGATTGGAGAGGCAGGAAGGGCAGGTCAAATGTTGAGGAGAAGAGATAGAGAACAGACAGAAGCTAAGTGGCTCACTAGATAGAGCAGGGTGGAGTATTAAAGGGCTTCATGGGCCCAAACACAATCAACTGACAGGAACTAAATTGTCACACTGCTTTTTCTATTGGGATTTTGCAACCACATGAGAAACCTCTAAGCTTCTCTTCAAGAGTGATAGCTGCTACTGTGGTCGGGCAGAGATGACTGCTGGCTTCTTACGGTACATATTCCTCCTTCCTCCTTGATAACAGTAATACTCCCAGCCAAAAAATTACATTTCTTAGGCTCCCTTGCAGAGGAATGGTCAATCATGTGTAAGGCAAAGCACTGAAATGGAAATTCCATTGGAGTTACTTAACCATGAGCTGAATCAAGTAGGAGGTAAGGCCCACTTCCTTATCCCACCCCATTCTTTCTGAGTGACTTGATGGTTGGAGCTCTAGCTGACTCCATAGGCCGTGAGGCAGCCTTGAGATGCAAATAGGTACTAAGGAAGGTTAGGTAGGATAGAAGGAGTCTGGACCTCTGATATCCTTGTAGTCACTCTATCTACCTTGGAGTTGATTTATGTGCATTAAAATGGAAGCCTTATGTGTTGGGTCACCATTTGGGGGTTTTTCATATATGCAGGCATACCTGATTCCACCTGATGCATGAGGAAAATAAAATTTGGTTCACATCCCATTCTCAATGCAAAATCACATTCAGAGCAATGAAAAAGTACAGGCAGTGATATCAAACAGATTTACTTGTTGTTTGACCTTCGGCAAGGGTCTTAACATCCCCGAGACTCTGTTTCTTCCTCTGTCAATTATAGTTAATAATTCCTTTGCAGGGCTTTTGTAAGGATTAGATCAAAGCATAGAATGTGCCTTGCACAAATGAGTAGCTCAATAGTTATAATTAAACAAAATTTCATTCCGTGGAAATAAGCCAATGTACATTTATTTATTCAATCAATATTCTGAAAAGTTATTTTGATGCCGAGCAGACAGAATTACAGTCAGGATTATTAAGGCAAATAAGGCTGATTGGCTGAGACCAGATATTTTGAGAGATGCCACTGGCAGTTGGTAAACCGAGAAGAAAGAAGCAAATAGCCAAAACATAATTTTTGTATTTTAATACAATTTCATGTTTGCTAAGTTAGCCATAAAACTGAAGGTGTGGCCCCCAACCCCACTTCTTGACATCTTTATCTGTGGTTGCTTCTAAGTTCCCAATCCCATTAATTACAGCTTCCTCTGATATTCACTTTAACCTGAGTTTCAAAACCTTGGTGTACCTGATGTTTTGTTTGATAATTCTGTGTTGTGGGAGCTGCCCTGTGAGTGCATTACAGGATGTTTAGCAGCATCTCTAGGGGACCTCTTCCCCCTAGATGCCAGTGGCACCTCCTCCAAAAATCCTGACAATAAAATATGTCTTCAGACATTGCCAAATATCCCCTGGGCGGGGGGGGCAACTATGCCTCCGCTGAGAATCAACACAAGGTGATTTAAACTCCCCCAGCACAGGGAACTTTTGCACTGGGGTTGTATGCTTTGTGCTGGGGTTAAAACTTCACTGAGGAATAGCCTTGATTCACAGGTAGCACAGCTGCCAGAGCCCAGTTCTTCCCTCACAGCTTCTACAGGATGCTTTCCTGAGACCTATTGTTTTTACCATCAAGGGCATTTTGGACCATTGTCTTTGAGTATGAGCTACAAATCCCCACGCAACCTGACCACCTTCATTCTGCTCCCTCTCCGCCTTGCTTTCAACCACCTTCCAGCCACAGTGGCCTGCCTTCAGGTTCTGGACAGTCTCAAGCTCATCTTCTTCCCCAAGACGTCACATGCCTTGCCCTGGTCCCACCTCCCCCTTTGCTGAGCTAGCTCACACTCCCACACGCTCCACCAGACAACAGTAGGACTCGCTGTTGCAAGATTTCCTAGCGCTCGATACTTCCATTTCATAGCACTTCTTATAATTGGAATTAACGCCTTGAAAAAGATTTGCAAAAGTCCAGTTACCCTGCTCAATGTTCAACCTTGCCATGGGCAGAGCGTATGTCTGACCTGGCTTGTGTACATCTTGCCCATGACCTGGCATGAAGCAGGTGCTCAGCGAATGCTAAATGTTGAAAAGACTAATTTTATGAGCAAAAGAAATTTTAAGTAAAAACACATGTATTTATAGGAGACAAAGAACTTACTATACTTATCACCCTATGTCTTTTTAAAGAGCCCTTATATGTCAAAGAGAGATCTGAGCAACTGCACAGCTGACAATTGCCAATCTTCCTTCTGTCATCTCCTCTTTTTTGTTCTATGAATTGAATTGATGGGGAAAATCAGAGACAAACACATCTGTCAGTCCTGGGAATATCACAACACAGAGCAAGTTCTGGAAGCTTCTGGAAGTGAGCCGATCCTGAAATTCACAATACGTTCATTTTAAACGTCCATCATTTGGGTTCTCTCTAAATTGGAATGTGTGAAAAGAACTCATCATTCAGGAGTGTTGTTTAACACTTGATGTTTTCGGAAAGTTCTGTGATGTTCGGTTAATAAGATCAAGGAAAATACTTCTAGGTAAGTCTCTGTGAAATTTTTGTTTCAAAACAGAGATCACCAACTCAGATGCTCAAGGTTATATCCAGCCAACCTTAGTGTTTACTTTAACCAGATTGAGACTGCCTAGGGAATGGTAAAATCAGTTGTCAGCATGAAAAACACCAGAAAATCCCACATGAAGACCTAGATTTCCAGTTTTTCATAGGAAATCACCAGATCAAACAGTACTGGGACTACCTTCTCTCATGCCAACATTTGGCTAGACTGGAGTGTAATTGCTGCCACTTAGCTAAGAAGCATTCTAGTTCTACTGAAGCCAGGACGTCTGCTGGTTACCGTCTGGCCCTTAGAGGCAACCTCCATTTTCTGCCTTGTCTTGTTCTTATCACTATGAGGTGTACATATTTTTAAGATACATCTCTTATATTAAAAGCCATGCAAATATGAATTCACATAGGCTTTATCTATTTCAAATCACAGAAATGACATTTTTCACTTTCGATGAAGAATTGGTCTCACTTCCCAATGTATGGAACTGTGCTGTTCAATGTGGTAGCCGCCAGCCACAGGTGGCTATTTAAATTTAAATTAATTTAAATGAATTGAAGCTTAGTGATAAAGCATTTCCTCTTGGGCATTTTAAGAAGGAATTAGATGCCATCATTACGAAAGAAGTGAAACCAGAATGCGGGTCCAAGCCAGGGTCTATCACAGGAGAAGTCAGATGGACCACTAGGCCCAACCTTGTATTCCCAAAGGCCTCAAAGATACATGCTTTGATGTCGTCTCCAGATGAGGTCAAACAGAGTCACAGAGCACACTGATAGGACAGAGAGGTGATGCTTTCACCATGGAGCATCAGACGTATAGGCCATCAACAAGCCCATGGTATAGTTTGAATTAATTCTTTACAATAGATTAGTTATAGAACATTTTTGTATTAGAAGTATTCATTTGCTAAATGTAGACTTTAAAATATGATCATTTTTGCTTAAAGGATGAAGTTAAATCAAATGAAGTTTTTTTTTTTAATTGGAGTAAAATTGCTTTACAATGTTGTGTTAGTTTCTGCTGTACAATGAAGGGAATCAGCTATATGTACACCTATATCGCCTCCCTCTTGGACCTCCCTCCCACCCCCTCCATCCCACCCATCTAGGTCATCACAGAGGACCGAGCTGAGCTCCTGTGCTATACAGCAGGTTCCCCCTAGCTATCTATTTTACACACGGTAGTGTATTCAAGTGAAGTTTAAAATTCAATGCCTCAGCCACCATAACCACATTTCAAGAGCTCCGTGGCCATGTTGGCAAGAGGCAATCATGTTGAAAAGCTCAGATAGGAAACATTTTCCTCATCACTGAAAGTTTTATTGGACATTGCAGCTCTAGAATATTTCGGGTAAATGGAGAATGTAGAAGAATAAAGAAGAACATATGGAGTTTGAGAGACGACTCATTGTATGGGTTGAATGTTGTTCACTCAGAAATTCATATGGTGAATTCCTAACCCCCAGTACCTCAAAAAGTAACCTTTTTTGGTGATGGGGTCTTTATAGAGGTAGTCAAGTTAAAGTGTGGTCATTAGAATGGGCCCTAGTCCAATGTGATTGGTGTTCATATAAAAGAGGGGAAAGTTGAACACAGAAACATGCATAGAAGGAAGTTGATATGAAGAGACACAGAGAGAAGATGGCCATCTACAAGCCAAGGAGAAAGGCCTGGAACAGATCCTCAGAAGGAAGCAACGCTGCCGACACGGTGACTTTGGACTTCAAGCTTTCAGAACCGTGGGACAATGAATTTCTTTTGTTTAAGCCATTCAGTTTGTGGTACTTTGTGACAACAGACTTAACACACTAAGACGCTCATGGTTCATTCATTTGTTGACTAAAACAGTGGCTGCCACACACTTATTCAGTACTAAAAATAGCAGTAGGCATTTGAAGGAATATCAAGATAATTTGATCCTTCCTCTCTAAGAGACTCAAGCTTAGTAGGGGTGATAAAAACATTATCTAAATAACTGTAACAGAAATAGAAAGAGATAAAGGCTTTGTGAAACGTCTTGTGGCTCCTTGAAAGTAGCTAGAGGATTTAACAGGATACCAGTTCTCCAGACCCTGCTGTAAGTGTTTATTATGATGAGGCTCAATAATAAGCTCTTCAAAAGAGTAAAATTTATTATTTGTTTTAGTGGACAATGCATGAAGTAGTAGCGCTACCCCTTCCTCCCTGCCCCAGTCTCCCCCATCCCCCATCTTTTCACAGGCTGGGAGACCCCATTGTCTTCATATTCTCCTACACAGCGGATGCAGCAGGTGACAAATGATAGCAATCCTGCTCAGTCCACAACCTGCTGCTACTGGGTCCTCACCAACAGTGCTTCTCCTTAGCAAGTCCCCAGATATCAAGTGGAGCTTTTCACATATCATCCAATTAGTAGGATGAGCACTGCAGGAAGCCTGGTTATAACGAAGGCTAGGCCTTGTCAGATTTCCCTGTACCCCAAAACCTCCTGGAAGCAATAGATTGATCCTCACCAGTGCATCTCCTCCAAGGTTGTTTCATTAAAATCAAGGCCTTGTTTCCCATTACCTCACTTATTTCTAGGACCACCTTCTTAGAATTAGGACCTAATCATCGTTGGCTCAACTATTGGTTTTATTTAGAAAGGTAATTCACTTTCTTATCAGAGTGTGAAAGTTTATAGTCTGACACTCATTTGCTTTTTCCTCTCAAATTCCCAGACACAGTCACAAATAATAATGTCACTTGCTTAATTAAAGTCTTGTATCCTGTTCAGCCTCTCACTGTGGGCAGTGGCCATGTCTGTCATTGTCTATGTATATTCCTAGCAGGAAGTGCATACAGCAGATGACCGTTGCATGTTGAGTGGTTGAAATAATTTTAGGAACCAAGCATTTTTCATGAGAAAAGTTTCTCATTGTTAATACGTCAGTTTTATAGACTACAAAAGGGCCACCTTACTTAAGAAGATGGAAAAATGACTTCCTGCCAAAATGATCATGAAAAGCTTTGCGGAGGAGACAGTATGGGAGTAGAATCTTTAAGGATGAGGGGACTTTATATACGTGAAATTGGAAGGAACAAATGATGCAGAACAGCAAAAGCAAAACCCTGAAGGCAGGAATGCATGAAAGAGAACTATAATAAGTAAAATTGGAACAGTGAATTGTAAGCCAAATTGGGAAACAATTTCGAGATTTTTTTTTTCTGTAAGTCATAAGGAAATATTGAAAGATTTTGAGACAGTGATTGATAAGTTCAAAACTTTTTTCAGGAAAATTAATTTGGCAGTAGTGCTTGAGATTGACTGAGTAGAGCAAAACTGGAAGCAGAGAAAACAAGTATGAGAGAAGAATGTTTCTATGCCTCTATGTTTATATATTGCTTTTCATACACTTGCTGTGGTTATTGTGCAGTATGGGCTCATTCATCTGTCAGACTGGAGAAAGCTGACTATCATAGCATCAGAACGATGTTTTTGTACTTCATGTATTTTATGTTTATTTCCCTTCTGTTTAGTATTTTTTAAAGCCTTTGAAAATTTCCATCCTGCATTAATATGCAAGAGCTTCACCCACTCTTCCAGTAAGAGTAGTGGTGATGGGTATGTCAATCAGAGCAGAGAGTTGAGTTCTCTTGGTCTAGTTTGGTGGTTCTCAACTTTAAGTTCACATTAGAATCTCATCTACACATGTTTTGAAACCCCTCAGTGCCCCAGGCCACACTCAGATTAATTAAATTAGAGTCTCTTGCGAGTAGAACCTAGGCATCAGCATTTTCTAAAGCTCTCAGGTAGTTCCAATAGCAACCAAGATTGAAAACCGTTAGTCCAGAATCTCCCTCTTCTCCTGGAAAGTCTCCATCAAGAGATAAACCTTGGAGGTCCGCTTTTGCTTTATAAATATCCATAATGTTTTCCTTATGACTGAAAATCTGTTACTTCTATGAGAGAACAAATGTGGATCTGAATTAAGGTAATGGTAGGAATGACAGAAGATGGCATGAATGATATCACAGTGGAAGAACTAACAAAAAAGAACTGGATTCAAGGGTAGGGAAAGGAAAGAGGTGAATCGAAGTTAGCGCTGAGCCTTAGAGCCTATATCACTAGGTCTAGCAGGGAGCTATTAACAAACTAAGAAGAGGGATGGTGAACAAGTTTTGTAGGAAAAAGATGAGCTCAGGATTGAAGAAATTGAGTTAGAGGTGTCAGCAGGACATGAGGTAGAGATGTCACACACGAATTAGATATATATGGATGAAGCTTTGGAAAGAAGCCGTAACTGGAGGAAGAGATTTGGGAATCAGCCACATTGAAGTTAGTAGAAGATACAACCCTGGATGAACTACTAAGGGGAAGGCCCTAGAAAGAGAAGAGAAAGAAGCCAAGGACAAGTCCTACTCACACTTCATCACCCCAACCTATAAAGATCATCACTTCTGTTTCTATGGTTTTTAGTACTTTGTGCTATGTCAGAGAATTTCTCACATTACATTGATCTAATAATTGTCTCCCAGCTCCATACTCAACTTTGTCAAGGGCAAGGCCATGAGCAATTAATCTTTACATTCACCAGTGTTGAACCAATGCCCAACAAATAGTTGGCCAATGAATGAATAAAAAAGTGAATTAATAGAAACTATGCAGCCCAGAGCAGGAGCCACAGTGACGTCGCATAGTAGCATCCTTGTATTAACCTGGCCTGTCACCACCATGCTTACGTTTTCTTACCAGCCTTTGCTCCAGTCACCCAGGGTTCATTGTAACAAATAACATTAAGCCAGGGATTTATCTAATACTTACTGAGCGCATGTTACCGTGCTGGGCAAAATGAATAATGCAAAATTTTTAAAAGACCTGGTTATTTACTTCAAGGAGCTTATGATCAAGCAGAGGAACAAAGCCACCTCCTCTGTGATGACTTTCCTGATACAGCCAGGCAGACCGAGGCACTCCCTCCTTCACTCCTTTAAGACTTGGTACATATTAATACAGTAGCTTAACACATTCTCTTCTGATCTTCTGATACATTTTTCTCCTTTACAGAAGATGAAACACTACTCAAGAAAAATAATTGTCTAATTCATCTTTATACCCCAATGTCTAATACACCCACATTGGACTACCTTTTGTTTCTCAGGATGCTGTTGTTTCTTCTGCTTTGGGGTATTTGCACATGCTATTCCCTCTAACTAAAATGTTCATCCTCAATTTCATCTAGTGTTAATCTAAAAATGTTCAGCTGATGTGTCATTTCCTCCAGGAAGCCTTCTCAGGCTCCAGGTTAACTCTGGGTTAGCTGGCCCTCCAAAATGATCCATGGCTCACAGTTCCTGTCTATGCCAGCCATATTATACTGCTTGAATATTTATACAGCATTCCCACCCATTCACATTGTATCATAAGCTTTTTTAAGATGAAGATTATGTCTTAGTTTCATTGTGTCCCCAGAACCTAATTTAATACTTGTAATCTATTAAACTCCCTAAAGAAGTGAAATGAATGAATGAATGAACACACACAGTAGGCTTTCAATAGGTTGCTGAATAAAGTGAATGTACAGATCTGCAAAATTCAAAGGTATAACTAGAGAAGAACATGTGACAGTGACATGTGACAGTGTGAAGGTGAATGATGGCTATACCATGGGATCCAGATCAGGAGTAAAACAGGAGTCCAGAAATAAGGCTGATCAATGGAAATCAATAACAACCAATTGTGCATGGTACTCCAAATGACCTCAATAGTGGCCAATAATAATTTAGTACATCTTCTATACTTTTGATATATTTTATTGTGATCACAATGAACAATATTATTCTTGTCTGAGGTAACATCTAATGAGTATACTGATAAAAGTCTTGAGAGATCAATAAAAAGTTATTTATAAGCAAACAAGATTTTGGAAATTTTAAGCAGATTTTTAAAAATATAATGAACCTAGAAGGTGCCACAATTCTTATAAATGCTTCTGTGAATTCCATTAATTCACAAAATTCCACGAATTTTGAGTTCAAAATATACGATGTGTTTAATAATACATGTTACAGAAATTCTATGTTTAATTTTAAAATGTTAGGTAAATATATCCTCAAAAATAAATATAATTTTCCCTGTCATTATCTACTTGCACTTATCATTGTCAAACTTTATCGGTAATTATAGTATTAATGCGTCAATTAAAGACTTCTTTGTTCATTGCTCCAAGATCATCTGGAAAACACAGTGGATTGACTTTGACTAACCATACATAATTGTGAGACAGACTGATGAATGGATGGGTAGATAGATAGATAGATGATAGATAAATGAGAGACAGACAAACAAAGGTATAATTCATTAACTGCCGCCTATGGATGAGGTACTATATTATATGCTTTGTACATACAAGTTAATTTACTCTCCATTGCCATGCTGGAAGAGGATATTGTTATTCACTCATCATTAATTAGAATACTAGGCTCAGAGCAATTAATTAATTTACTAAAGATTGCTAAACAAAGAGGTAGCTGTGGGTAGGCTTAAACCCACAATTACCTGACTCCAGAACTTTGGAACATTCTGTGCTGCACTGCTGTGTTGTCTTTTAAGGCTAAAAATCTATTATTGTTGGGGTCCACTCACGTTCCCTTACCCTGAATTCTGCTTTTCTTATCAAACAAGTGACAGAGCTGCAGACCAACCCAGGTCCTGAAACTTCCAATCTAGCCTCAACATTAATCTTTAACTAGCTCAACCAAGCAGCCTCAGTTGGGCTGATGACCCTGCTATCTCGAATGACCATGTAAGGGATGCCATATCCAAATAAGAATTGTCCTTGGGGAGAGACTACTACCTAGCCACTCCAGTCACCAAGAAGGTGAACGAATGTGATAGTTGAATCTCTTTGATTCAGTTTCCTCCTCTCATTAATATCTTAGTGGATTCTCTAATTCACAGCTTAAAAAGCATAACAAAGTGTTCATTGATAGATATCACCACCCCTTCCATCCCCCTACACAATTATATAATATTTATGCACACATATACATTACATATACGTATCCATATTTACATATATGTAAAATTATATGAAGTTATATATAAACTGAAACCCAAATACTTATATGTACTCAACTATAAACCTGGATTTTGCATGAAATAAGAACATGGACTTTTGGTTTTGTTTGCTAGTTTGGTATCTGTGAATCTGGCATAAATTTAGAACTAAAGAAACAGTCTTTAAATGAATAAATGAAGCCCGATTATAGTTTTCTTTCTCTCAACCCCCCTCACTTGGCATTACTAATGTCTTCTATTGTTGCAGTAATTGTTCTTTTTGTTCCTGTTCTGGATCCCTTTCGGCTGTTGCCTGGTTCTCATCTAATTGGTTTCTCCATCCACACCAGTCTCAGCCCACGTCCACATATGTAGGACTGCTTCCTTCCATGAGAGCTTATTACGTACAGAGAGTTCTCAGGCTGCCTGTCTGCAACCACTCAGCGTTCCATCATTAAGCTCATCTTTTGCCTTGAACTAAACTGATTTTCTTTTTATTATTCCAGGTCCTATTCCTTTAATTCCTAATAGCACTGACCTGCACAACTCCGACAAATGCCCAGGACATTATTGCCCTCCAATGTCAATGGGTTCTGCTAATACTTTCTGCATAATGCCTACTGCAACATTTCCGTGTCTGTGAGTGCAGTATGTGTAGTGCAAAGAGCCCTGGGCTTAGAGTCAGATTTTTGGCATAGATTCCAGGCTTTCCATGTATTAGCTATGGGACCTTAATCAAATTACTTCAGCTATCTAATCGACAGTAAACCCTTCTTTAGAAAAGGATTGTTGAGGGGTTAAAGAGAATAGCACTTATGGAAGGCTCAAACGCAAAACCTTACAAATATTATATCCTCAGTAAATGGTCTGGGTTTTGACTTGAACCTACAATAGGAGATTTTGTAAATCTCCATTGCTTTGGACAGAAAAAGAACAACTTCCGTACATACTGTTACTCAGAATATTCTCCTCCTCTTCTAAGAAGACCATCTCTATGTGGTCCCTACAGATGTGCTACAATCAAGTCACCTTGGCCACAACTGTTGGAATTTAAAACACTCCACTTGTTCCCTTGCAAAGATTTCTTTTTTGACTACTACTTGCTTACATATAGCTTAAAACTATACTGTAGACTACTCCCATTTTGGATACAGTGAGAAATGTCTTTAGTTTATAACAGCAACAAAAAGATGCTTTCTATAACGTTGAAATAGAAAAGATTGTCTTTCTAAATCTCACGTGAATAGAGGGATGTCGTTAGGTGTAAACAGTCCCATAGGCTTGCCCCTTGTGCTCACAATCAGAAAATATCCCAAAGGGACCAGTGGAAATGAGAGTCCAGCACAGGCAAGCAAGGCGGTGAGCAATGATGGAGCCAGTGTGCTACATGAATAATGGATCATTCGGTCACAGCTGGCTAAGGGTTTCAGTTCCACTCTTGTGGCAAAATCGCTGATTGTAACCTTTTTTTTTTTTTTTTTGCAAGAACTAAGTTAACAGATCAAAGCGAAATGTCAGTGGTTGTGAACTAAGTTAACAGATCAAAGAGAAATGTCAGTGGTTGTGTGACTTGCCATTAAGTGAAATCTCTTTCTGCTGAGGAAGAGCCTTGTCATTTTAGTAAAAAAAATATTGCTGGAAGGTCATTTTAGATATGCCATAGTACTCTGTTGACATGAAATACGGGACACAGAGGAAGCCCATTGGGAGAAAGGAGCACAAGATTTTGAGACAGAAGAGCTGAGTTCAAATCCTGGCTTTGCCACTTACTTGCTGTATAACCGGGTACTGTTACTCCGTCTTGCTGAGCCTCACTCGCATCGTCAATAAAATGGAGACGGGAATTGCTTCTTGGAAGAACTGTTGTAAGGATTAAATGGAAAACATTTCTGCTTCCATAGAACACATTTGTTATTTTGGAAAATACTAGTACTTTCCTCCAACCCCATATGTGTTCCAATACAGTAAAAAATCAGGAGACAAATACAGATCAACCACATTCTGGCGAGTGTTCTCTGTGCCCCAAAGTTTATATATCAAGCAAGTATTAAACACAGAACTTCTCTAAGGCTTAGTGCCCTCACTTGTTAACTGAAGGTAATAATAATAATGTGTGCTGTTCTACGTTACAGAGTTATTTTAAAGCTCTAATCCAATAATGATTGTGAACACTCTTTGGAGAGAAGTCAACTGCTTCTTGCACTCTTATTTTCTCTCTTCCTTTGGTAGTCCCCGGTAGGCATTGAGAAAGACCACACAAGTCCAAACACCAGGGCTCATATTCATCCTTCTTGTTTATGTTCCTCAATTTCTTGGAGTTTCTCTGCCCTAAGACAACCTAACACAAAAGATTTTCAGCCCTAAGATGCCTTCTTTGGAAGGGTAGACATTCAAGTGTAATTGGCAGTCTGACTTCTATGGTTGTGTTTAGTTCTAAACAAGACCATTCCAGTTCAGGTGACGAGTACATAGTGAAGGAATCATCCAAAGAACATCCCAATGATATCCCAGAGCATTTTAACACCCATCTCCTCCACCTACCCGTGGAAAAGATTTGTTATCATTTTGCAGATGAAGGAAGCAAGGTTCGGAAAGTTTTACAGCTGTCCCCAAGTCATAGAGCTGTTAAATCATAGCACTAAGAAAGTTTGTTTATTACAAATCTTAGGTTTTATCCCCAAGGCACCCTGCTCCTTATTCTACAAGGAGGATAGAAATGATAAAAAGCATCAATGAGAAACTTCGTGGTACTATGAAGGCGAGGGCTACATTCAGGATAGGGAGTTGGGACAGAATTTAAAGTATAGACAGGCCCCGGGGAAAGAGTGGAATTGGGCTCTGCCTGGTCTAGTGGTCCCCTGTGGAGGGATTCATGCGTCAGGATGAGCAACCGACCAGAGGCAAAGCCTACCTTTCTTCTAGCTGCGTTTTGATTGGTATATGTTCTATCGTTCTCCCCACAGTAATTATGCCTTGTTCTGTGACTGTTTTGTGAGCTATTCCCCAACTTTCTGGGAAACCTGCACAATTTCACGCACCAATTATTACCCTTAGAGAAACAAAATATACCAAATATGCAGCGGGAATTACATGGGGAGTAGAAAGATCATGAGTTCCCTGAAATGAAGTCTTTTCAAACCACTCCTTTGGACAGATTTTAACCAGGCAAATAAAAGTCTTGCAAGTTTAAGACATTCACAATTCTGTATTATTTTTTTATTATGTTTTTGTCAACCAAATGTCTCCAAGCTTCATTAGCCTATGGACTCAAATTTAAACCCAAATTTTGCTAGCTTAGTTGCTTCCACTTCTCTAAGTTCATGACCTTATTTTTCTCTCAGGGATCTCTCTCCTTGGCCTTTTGGTCCCCTGTGAGTCCCTAAGATTGACTTCCATGCTGCCATGAGCCTGTCTAATACTTTAGAGGAGGCCATTCTTTTTTTTTTTTTTTTTTTGCGGTACGCGGGCCTTTCACTGTTGCGGCCTCTCCCATTGTAGAGCACAGGCTCTGGACGCGCAGGCTCAGCGGCCATGGCTCACGGGCCCAGCCGCTCCGCGGCATGAGGGATCTTCCCAGACCGGGACACAAACCCGTGTCCCCTGCATCGGCAGGTGGACTCTCAACCACTGTGCCACCAGGGAAGCCCAAGGAGGCCATTCTTGATGTTCCTCTCAGGCCAGTCACCCTCTGCTCCAGGCTCCTGAGTCACTTGTCTTCTCTCAGTGAGAAAATGCTTCTCACTCTTTCGTTCCTCTTTTCAAAAGGGATCCCACAGCAGCATTGCTCAGACTCTGAAGGTGAGTTGCAACCATTTTATTTTCTCTTCAGAGACAAGTGTCCTTCCCCTGTGGTTGCTTAAACATTACAGTCATGGCACTAAAGCCAGCATCAAGACCTAGTCCCCTCCAAACCTTGGGTTGAGTTACTAAATCCATCTTTCTAGTAAGAGACTTTCCCCACAAGACCACTGGCTTAATCTTTGAAATTTAGTTTCTATTGCCTCTCCCAACTACCCCCTCTCCATTTTTCTCTGTGAGTAAAGTCCAACATGTATATTAATGGGGGTTCTTTCTCAGAATGCTTCTAGCCCATATTCAAACAGGTCCTTAGAATAATCACCTGTGGCCACTCCCCAAACAACTATTTCCATCCCCACCCTAAAACAACGGCAAATCAAAATGTTTCCTATTATATTTCAGGAAGCCGTTCAACATTATAATAATTTATGATTTTCTTCGAGATTCATGGCTTTTATGAATTATTGTCTATAACACAGTTTTTACTAATCCTTTTTCTCCTAACCTCTAAAAGTATGAAAATTCAACAAATATTAACAAGTGCCTGTTTTGTGTCAATTACTGCATTAGGCGCTTTCATATACTTTTTCTTGTTGAATATTCAAAATAACTGCATATCATAGGTATTATCATTATCTACATATACAGTTAAAGACCTTAATGCTCTGAGAAGTTAAGAAACTGGCCCAAAGTCATTCGGATAGTAAGACTTGTGATCTTTGTGATTTAGATGCAGTGATCTTCAAGGCCACTGTAGTGGTTTCCTTTAATGATCATACTTACAAATATCTCGTTTTGCATTTTCTCTTTTCCATTAATGGGGTCTTTTCTTATCAAGACATTGTAAATTGTCTAAGAATATCTAATCCTTTTTTGTGATCATGTATCAGTGCAAAACAAATTACCCCAAGACATAGCTAAAAAGATAACCATTTATTACATCCTTCAGTTCTACGGAACAGGAATCCAGGCAGGACCCAAATGGGCACTTCTCTGTCACTTTGCCCGTGGTATTCCCTTAGTGGATGGGCTGTTCTCGAGAGTCCAAGAGAATTTGCTCACATGGTTGATCCTTGGCAGAGGTGGCTAGGAGGCTGGCCTTCACTGGGACTCTCCACCAGGCCACCTGCCTTGGACTCTCCAGCATGATAATCTTAAAAAGCCAGCCTTCCCACATGGTATTTCAGGATTCCCATAGAGGCTGTTCCAAGAAGCTGCTAGTTCCAAAAACTGGCATATCGTCACTTACACCATATTTTCTTGTTCAAAGTGGTTATAGAACCTGCCTAGGTTCAAGGAGAGGTGACAGGGATCTCACATCTCAAAGGGAGGAGCATCAAAGAAATTATAGCCATTCTTAATGAGCCAGCTTCTTCCAGATTTTCTAAATATATATTCAGAATATAAGGGGAAAGTTAATAGTTACCTATTAACTGTTAATAGTTAACAGTTACCATTTTTACTGCCTCCAGATGCTCTAAGGCAGATTTTCTCTACCTCAGCACAGTTGGCATTTTGGACTGGGCAATTCTTCGCTGTGGGGCAGGGGGAGTCCCGTGCATTATAGGATGTTTAGCAGCATCCTCGGCCTCTACCACGTCCATGCCAGTAGCACAGTGCCCAATTGTGACAATCAAAAATGTCTCCAAACATTGCCAGATGTCCCCTGGAGGACAAAATTGCCCCTAGTTAAGAACTACTGCTCTATGGTAAGCAACACTTGGATACAGTGAAGTATCACATATAATCCTCAGTAGGGCATAAGGCAGGTACTGTAATTATTTCCATTTTATAGAAGGGTAAACTGAGGCCCAGAGAGTTTGTGATTATCCATGGTCACTCAGTAGGAAAATCCAAATCTGTCTGATTGCAAGGCCTAGGTTCTTTCTACCTTGCCATTAATCTCTACTTTCTATTTCAAAATGTCCTCTACCCAGCTAGATATCATAGGCCAGACAACCAGTTCTCCAAAGTCAGAGGCAAAACCCCAATCGCACGCCTCCAGCACCACTGAGGACCAGCTGATTCAGCAAGGGGGCCTGGCTTGACTCTTGACCTGCTTTAGGCCATCTCCAGCAGAGAAGGCATTGATCCACTCGAAATTAGCAGGCGCCTCTGTTCCCGGCCCTGCTGTTTGCTTATAGAGGGAATTCAAACCTAATTTGGATCGGCGCCTGACTCTGGGCCATGTGCCAGGACTGGCACGGGAACACTGGCACACACACTCTCACCTGGTGTGCGGTCTATTTCAGAACACGTCCTCAGTTGCCGCAGCTGCAGGTGCCTGACAGGTGCAGAGCATCCTGCATCCAGCCTGGGCCGGAGATGCACTATTTCCGATGCAGGCTTGTCATTGCAGCCTTCTTCTTTTCAGTCCTCTCACTCAGTGCCATTAGGACTTCTGACCCCTCCCCTCCCGCTGTCTACCATCCTCACCCACCCAGACCCCCGGTCAATTTACTATATTTTAGGGGAAGACAAATATACATGGCAATTAGGAAATGAAGGGTAGAACAGAGCTGGGGACACAAAGAGGGGACCCACACTTCTACTTGGAGGCGTGGATGACTGGTCAGGGATGGCTTCACAAAGGAAGTAAATATGCAGAAGTTTTCCAAGAAGAACAAGTGTGGGATTTCCCTGGTGGCCCAGCGGTTAAGACTCCGCACTTCCAATGCAGGGGACACAGGTTCGACCCCTGGTCAGGGAACTAAGATCCCACATGCCATGTGGGCAAAATAAAGAAGAAGAACAAGTGTGAAGAAGACTTCCAAGCAGGAGAGGACATTTCAGGCAGAGTTCAGGCAGAGGGAATCGCATCTGAAAAGACAGAGATGCTCTAAGTGGTGCTGTGCCCTGGAGTCACCCCGGTAAGCTGGGATGATGAGAGCTTGAATTACAAAGAGGAAAAACCAGAGGCTGAGAATGGGGAGCTGGGATATTCCTTGTCTGTAAAGGGAAGAGCAGGGCTTTAAGGAAAGGCATGAAAAGTTAGATTTGTACTTTAGAAAGATTACTACAACACCTCTGAGCAGTATGGTTTGGGGAGGGGTAAAACTGAGCGCAAGTGACTGATGGAAACCCGTTAGGAATGTATTAAAACAATCTGCAGTTTAATTCAACAAATATTAATTGAGTACGTACCCTTGCTAGCCAGACACTTGGCTAGACGACCAAAACGGAGCGGTGAACGAGACCGACATTATCCTGGCACACGCTGATCTCCTGTTCTGGTAAGGGTGACAGATACTAAACAAAAGGCACAGTTAATCACGTCGTTAGAATGAAACATTCTAGGAAGGAGTTTAGTGGCCTATGAAAGTGGACCACACCGGATCCCGACACAGTCTGAGGGTGGCAGTCAGGGATGGGGGCAGTTTCTCTTTTATATTAGATCAGTTAGTCCCCTAACAACCTTGTGAGTTATTAGTCATCATTTTACAGAAACAAAGGCTTAGGGCAGGGAGTCAAACCTCTTCCCTGAGGCACAGTTCCCAGCTTCTGAGTAGTGACAGCAAGGTCAGAAAGCAAGGAGGGTGATTCCAAATGAGATGTCTTCACTCTGCCTGGTCATGCCAGATAATGTGACCTGGAGGACTCAGGTTTCATCCCTGAGTTTAAAGGATTTCTTCTTCCTTCTCTCCCTCCCTTCCCACCAGCTCTAACTCTCTCTAACTCCCTCTCTCTCTCTCTCTCTCTCTCTCTCTCTCTCTCTCTCTCCTCTCTTGCTGTCGGCTAAATTGTTTTGTTGAACTATGCGGACAGAGCCAGCCAGCGAGGTTACATGGACGCAGACATGGAAGCTTGCTGTCCCTTGCATCAGAAAGCAGAGAGTGCCCATCTGGCAACTGGCCGCAAACACAAAAGAAGCTCGCGCCGAAGGTGACTCAGCTCTGGCCCTCTCAGCAAGGCTGTACCATTAGCTCTTAAAAAAGAGACCAGGCAGCTTTGAGGAGACCTCAAACCGATTCCACAGCAAGCCACTTCCCACTCGGAAGTGGATGGGCAGACACTGCTGGCTCTTTCGTGAGCAAAATGGCAGAGTGCGTCCCAGGACTTGAGCGTAAGACCCGCTAGTCCAGGCAGGTCTGTGTTTGGGTCAAGTGTAGCATTTGTCTCCGTCACCTGGAAGTTGGCCTTGGGAGCAGGCTTGTGACTGGCTGACTCATTTTGCCTGGCCCCAAAACAGCTATTAGGTGAAGATGGCTTTGAGAGAGAGGGAGCGTTTCATATGAATGCAAAGACATCTTCCAGGCACCTCTGACAGAAGCTCTAAGGCCCAGTGGAAATGGCACAGGACTGGGAACCAGCTGGATGAACTTGGAAGCCCAGCCCAACCCCTCCGCAGCAGTGTGACTAGCCCGTCTCGGCACCTTAGTGCCCAGTGACGTGGAGGAAGGGAGAAGAAAATGGAACGCGTTGTTACCGGGCCTCTTCTATGAACCAGGCACTTCACTCATCTCATCTGGTTTAATCTTCCTTCCCCCCATAGAAGACCATTTAACAGATGATCCTAACACCTCCCTCCCTAGGTGTCTTGAGAAATCAATGAAATACATAGATTAAGTGCTTAGCATTACAAATCTTATGTATTGTCGTAAGTATTATTCCTACAAATATTAGCCCCATTTTATAGATGAAAAGCCTGAGTCCAGGAGGCCACATAGCAGTTGTTCTAATCCAGCTCTGCCTGGTTCCAAAGCCCTTCTTAACTCTATCAAAATAGTGCCAACCTGCCTCTTCCCTCTTGCCGAGGGGTTGGCTAAAAGTTGGAAAAAGAGAACAAGAGGAAAAAAAATTAGTCAAAATGTTTCTTGAACAAATAATTTAACGAGAATTCAAATCATTAAGAAACTATTAATAAATAAAATTCATGTATTAATAATTTAAAAACATTTCATAAATATTTATCAAGGGCTATTTATGTGCTAGTCATTGTGCTGCTATGGAGATAAAAAGGAATTAGATATGAATTCTGCCTGTTTACCTATAGTCTAGTGAACATGCAGAAGTCAATCTAGTGACAATAGGAGTAACTGATAATAATAATAATAAAATAATGCACTAACCTGCATTGATGTGCCCTATATTCCAGACGTAATCATTGGCATCTTGCCTGCATCATCTCTTTAGCATTTTAAACAATCTTCTGTGATAGGAATTAATTCAGTTTTACAGGGGAGAGACCAGAGCTCAAGAGGTTATGTAACATGACCAAAATTATATAATTTGGAAGTGGGACAGAACCAAGAGGGAAACCCAGGTCTTTCTAACCGAAATCCGCCCTCCTAACCATTGTGCTGCCCTTCCTCACTCTCCTTAACCAGCCCCTCTACTCACAACTGTGAAAACAAACTCATTAGCCTGAATGGCTTTAATAAAAAAGCAGAATTATACCAATTAGCACTAATAGGGAACAACACCAAATAAAGTCATATGAGCTCCCTTTTGACTTTCCAGTTTCCCATTTTGGTACAGACCTGTTACTTTCTACTGCCTCTGGTCCTCCTGTGCGAAGAAAACACAAATCCTACAGCAGTGGTTCCAGTCACACTGCAGTTTACAGAAGACTTTGCAATGCGTTCAAGGCTGTTCTGTGACTGCAGGTGAGCTCCTTCCTAAAAACACAGGCCACCATCCTGTCACTTTAAACAGCCCTTAATCAAACAGTAACCATAGTTTGATCCTTCTCTAAAGGGTATATTTGAATGACATTAATGAAAAATAAAATAATCATGTCATATCTCTCTCATTCTTTTCTTCTAAGTCGCTCCAAGATATCCAAGTCAGACACAGGTAGGCTTGAAGTCATGCAAAGGATATATTTGTGGACAATATTGAGGGCAAGAAATTAAGTGTAGTTAATGGATTCTTCCCCCTCAAAATCACACCAAGGAGACAATTCTCAGTAGAAAAATTACTCTCTTTCTAAGTGTCGGCAGAGGGGGAAATATACTTTTTCACTAGATTCAAAGTATTTGGGGAGGCGGACACTCCCTCCACACTCCATCATCCCAAACTCTCCCAGATCTGGCCACAGCTTCCTACCAATTCATCCCTCCCTCTTTCATCTTATAGACAGCGTACTTCAACTGCACAGAGATCCCTGTGTTATTCAACACACTGAATAGCTCTATCCCATATGCTCCATCCACAAACCACTTCAAGGTCAAGTTCAAGGCTCAGCTCAGAAGTCACCTTACTGGTGAAGACTCCCCTGACCTCCTAGTCTGGGAAGCTCAAGGACCTCTCTCCTTATGCCCTGCTTCCCTCTGACATGGTCATTATCATTGCGTATCTGGATCGTATCTTGGAACATCTTTCTTTCCCACACAATTGACAATTCTGGGGACTGGGCTTTAGTTAGATCTTTTTTATGGCTGTCTTTTCTCGTGAAAAAGAAAAACAGCTCACATTTGTGTAGGGGAGACAGTCAATGAACAAGAAAACAAACCAATAAACAAGTAAAATATGTTTTATAGATTATGATAACTTCTAGACTGGAAGATAAATGGGTACTACAGTAGAGAATAAAGGAAAAAAACTACTAAGCATGGATGATCAGGAAAGAGCCCTCAGAGGAAGTAGAATTTATGCTTAGACCTAAAGGCAAAGAAAGACCCAGGCCCACAGTGAGCTGGGCCAAGAACAATCCCATAGGATTGTTCCCTAGCAAATGCAAAAGGTCTGCTATGGCCAGAGCTCAGTGTGTGCAGGGGACTAGGACACCCGTGTGATGGGAAGTGGTAAGAAACAGGGAGACAGAAGTGAGACTAAGTAAGTACAGAACAGACACAAGTCCAGACCAGATCAGGCTGGACCTTGCAGCCACAGTAAAGAGTCTTGGTTATTATAAACACAATGGGAAGGTATTAAAAGGAATTTCATGAGGAAGTGACATTATTTGACATGTTTTTTAAAAGACCATTCTGACTTCTATATGGGAAACAAATGGATTGAGGACTCAGGGGAATAAGAGTGGAAGTGGAGAGTCCAGTTGGGGGGTTATTGCTCCATGACCAATCTCAGTGTCTGATATGGGTAGAGGCGTTCAGTAAAAGAGAATGAATGAATAAATGAATGAGTTAGATTACCCTGAGGCTTCCAGAAAGACTGTGGCCAGCCAATGCTTTACCAGCTGGTTGTGATTATATCTCTTCCTTCCCCTTAGCACCTACAGCACTTGACTTATTCTGAAAAACTTCCAAAAACCACATTCTGGAAATTCCTCATTCATCTCAGGCCCAGATTTCCCATGTCACAGGGTTGTAAAAATCACCATCTTGTCCCAGTAACATTTTATCATGTCTGACATCATTTCTTGCCACTGTTCTTCATTCCTGAGAACAGAAAACAGCCTCCTATTTCTAGCAAAAAAAGAAGGAAAGAAAGAAAGAAAGAAAGAAAGAAAGGAAGGAAGGAAGGAAGGAAGGAAGGAAGAAATGAAGGAAGGAAGGAAGGAGGAAAGAAAGAAAGAAAGAAAGAAAGAAGGAAGGAAAGAAAGAAAAAGCAGGTTCTGCTCCAACCAGACAGAGAAGAAAAGGTGAAGAGAAGCGGGGGAAATTCTGATGGGGACTTTCATCCCCTTTTCAGGAAGCTGGCTGTGAGCCATAGTTGTAGTTTTGACTCTAAACCTGTGAAACCTCAGCATGCCCAGCGGAGCCAGGAGGGGCGGGCTCTTGACACGCAGAGTTCCTGAGTAGCACAAGTATCCACTTTTCCTCAGCGATCTCCTGCTTTATGAGCTGGGCTGCTCTGAAGCCTGGATAGACGCATTTCATGCCGAGTTTAGGGTGAAAGAGATTTGGCAGGTTCTATTCCCAGGGTGCTCTGGAAAAAAGACCAGGATTGTTGAACATAAGCTGTGCTGGACTCATTCCTAAACCAACAGGAATCAGCTGCTCTTTGACAGTGGGGTCTGCTAACAAATGGGAAATTCTTCAAGGGGAACAGAAATAAAGGGAACGAAGAAGGCACTGAGTATTCCATACCGATATGACTCCAGCAGAGCTTTTCCCCCACTATCCTCTAGCTCCTATGAGGACCATTACAAGGGACATAGAAGTAGTTCTCCAACTGACAGACTTATAAAAAATGTAAAAGCAATAAAGTTAAATGAATTTTTGAGCTAGAGAATTTAATGATCAAATAGTCCTGCTTCTCATGAGGAAGTTGACATGCAGAGGTAGGGAGTGACTTCTCAAATCTACCAAGCTATTAAGGGCACAGCAGAAAGATATCCCAGGTAACCAAATTCCAGTTGGTCCAGCCTCCTTCTGACACCGTGCATGCCCTGTATGTTTTTCCAGAGACACTGGAAAGTGATAAAGGACATTGACTCATCCTACAGACCTAAGATGGAATCTCTGTGAGACACTCACCACATCTGTGACCCTTTGCAGGTTTCTTCCCAGGAAACAAATGGGAATGATATCACCTACCTCATAAATATAATAAATGAGACAATGCCTATAACGTCTGTGCCCATGTGTTCACCAAATAGTTTACTTCCTTCTGGATATTGAGGAAAACTCTTTTTCCAGTCCTTTGCAGCTGGGTGGGACCATATGATAAGTTCTGGCCAAGAGAATGTATACAGAAGTGGCATGTCTGTTCGCTGAAGTCCACACACACACCACTTTCTTCCTGTTGTCTTTCCACAATGACTACATTGAAGATGGCAGCATCTCAAAATAGTAGGAGCTGGATTCTTAAATCACTGTGTGAAGGAAAGCCACCTGACCAATATCATCCACGTTGAATTCTGTGAGGGAGAAGAGAACGTTTCTGTGTTAATCCATATTTTAGAGGATTGTTTGTTACAGCACCTACTGTTATTTACTCTGACTAATATAGTAAAGACTCATTAAATGACAGCTATTATAAATGGTATATTTTGCTTTATTTAGAATCTATACTAGCTACAGATTCTTATAATCAGAACTTATTTTAACAATACTGTGATGACCAACTCTGCTGAGAGACAACATTAGATTCTGAAGCCTTCGGTTTGTGAACCAGTGAAGAATTCCTCTGCTCTGCATGATGTGCTCTGTATAATCTCACTGTATATAGCATTTTAATTTATCAAAAGTCAGCAGTTAAGGGGAGATCTCATTTTTTAAAAGCATTCATTTAAGTGATTAGTAAGTTCCAGACATTGTTCTAGGTATTACCACATATGTTGTCCTATGCTAGCCTCAAAGTAGCCCTTTAAAGTTGTGAATAACTATTATTCCAGCCATGCCCACTCCCACCTCAGGTATCTTACACATTCCATTCTTTCTGCCAAGAATACTCTTGCTCCGGACATCTGCACGGTTCACACCCTAGCTTTGTTCAAGTCCGTGGTCACTCTGTCTGAAACAATGTCCCTCTGCCACCCACATGACCAATCCCCATTCTTCTCTATCTCCAGTGTACATATCTGGCTGTTCATTCTTAGCACCGTTCAGGCCTGGTGGACCAGAGCCCAGTCTCTGATGAAAAGGGCGCTTCTTAACCAAGGCCACACTGGGTTCTCATGTTCCCTCAAAATTATTATTTTAAGAATAGGAAAGAAAAATATTGAAGGTTATATAGAAAAACAGTATGTTGAAGGTTACATAAACAACATAAGCAATAGTATGAATCACTATTTTTTAACAAAATGAAAAAAAAAGATATGCCTTTAGGCAAGTACGAATGAATACTCTCAGATTTTGTTATGCATTTTTTAGACCATCCTTTAGAGATCTTGCCCCTTCTTTCAATATCTACATGTTAAAATGTTACGATGACCCTTGCTAAAATCGAGAGCTATTGCCAATTATGTTACTGATGGATCTTGGCACTGACACTGAAAACCAGTGTCTCTCCTGAATAAGGACAAAAAAACCTGGTGATAATTCTTCTGGAGAAGTTACCAGTATTTACAGTTTATTAAGAACAATGAATAAGGATCTTCTGAAGATGCCTATAAAGAAAAGCAGGCACTTGGTCCCCACGGAAGTCATCCTTTTGGAGCAGGTCTGGTGACCGATGAAATGGGTTTTGTGTAAAATGTAAATTCACATTTTGTGGAAACTGGAAGTTCATTCATCTTAATCATGTCTGTTATAGTCTATGACAGCTTCCAAAAATTGCCAGAGTAGGTTTTTTATCTGATCTTTCAACATTATTGGAGGTCATATAAACAGGATTATATGAAGTCCTTCACTGCCAATTAATGTAATTCTAAATCAACATTCCGTCAATGATGTGCAGATTTTACAGCATAAGGAAGAAGAGAGAAGAGCTCATTTTGTCCTTCAAATGGATTTCCCTGCTTTTTGTTAATGCTTAATTAAAAAGAGGGGGAGATGGGAATTCCCTGGCAGTCCAGTGGTTAGGACTCGGTGTTTCACTGCCAGGGCCGGGTTCTATCCCTGGTCGGGGAACTAAGATCCTGCAAGCCGTGTGAAATGGCCAAAAAAGAAATAAAATAAAATAAGAGGGAAGAAGGAAGGAAGAAGAGATGGAGGAAGGGAGGGAAAGGAGGGAGGGAGAGAAGGAGGGAAAAATTCTACTTAATTTATTTTAAGATGTTTTGGGAAATTAATCCTTTCCTTATTTTCATCTTAAGAAAAAAACTTAGAGTTATTGAAAGGTTAAAAAAATCCATTTTCTATGAAATTGAATGTCTAAATGGTATTCTAATTTTATAATCTAAAATGTGACTCTTTCTGAACCTAACATGTAGGAGACTTATTTTTAGCTAATAGATCTAGCACAGGGAACTAATTTTTTTTTCATGGAAATGAAAAACAGACCAAATTTCATTTATTCATGGAATATCAGCCCTACCATTAAGTGTAATTTGCTTAACTTACATTCGCCTTGAAGGATTTCAGAGCATTTCTGGGACAATACTTTCCATAAGTCTCCACAGATATAAAGAGGAACTGCTTTCGTGTGAAAATCTTTATAAATTCTGGATTAAATTTTTTCCTTCCCCCTTCTAACTCTATAGGAAATCTCCCAGGGATGTATGAGAAAAATTTTAGTGTCAAGTAAATTATCTCACTAACTTCTACAATATACTTATAAAAAAACAATGATACGCTTCAAGCTAATAAAGTTAGAAAGAGTCAATAGATGAAGTAGAATAATCCAATGAATAGGTGCTTTCCTGATCTAGCCATCTGTGATCTACAGGAACCGCCTTGTTTCAGGTGCTCCATGTTTTGCGCTCCAGGATACATTCAACCTCTAGAGTTAGACCTTCGAGGTGGAATCCCAGTCTGTCTCTTACCCTCTGTGTGACCTTTGTCCTCATCCTTAAAACGGGGAAAATGACATTCTCTACCTCTGGTTTGCGAAGAGAACTAAGTCACCTACTACATGACAATGACCGTCTCCGTGTCTGCCACACTACCCCATTATCCTTGTCATCTTCATCTACCACCATAGCTTCAAAGTTAACCCTATGTCTGATCTTGCCTTCTTTAAATCTATCCTCGAAATTGCAGCCAGGGTGAAGTTTCTAAAAGAGAAACTTGATCATATTTTTCCATGCATTAAATAATTTAATGTTTCTTCATGGTCCATAGAATAGCATCCAGAGCCCCTAGAGTGGCAGATTACACCTTTCAAAATCCAACCTTTGCTTCCTGTCTGCTATCTTCCCCCATCCTTCTCTCTTCTCTTATTTCCTGTCCTTGCTCTGAACTTTCAGCCACACAGAACCATTTGATAAGCATGAAGACTGCCTTCTATTTACTTGCACTCCTCTGTACTTCCCTCTGCCTAGAACTTTCTTTCCAATCTTATCTTCAAAAGGTTGGATCCAAAAAATTCTTTTTTCTTAAAGCAGAAAACCCCAGTCTCACCAATGCACAGAGGAAGGGAAACGTAATCTGCTCCAGTGATGTTCAAAGAGGAGCAGGTGCCAATTTGCTTACCAAAGAGAGGATCCATTATGAACTCATCAGGCCTGCTGCTTTGCACATTCCCCCTGTGGCCTAATTGCTTGCACTGTTGATGTAGTCATAATCTAAGCATTCCCAAAGTCATCCTGGACAACTCACAACACATCTTAAGAAGTATCTGCAGCGCAGATTGAACCAACACTTTAAAAATATTGGGAAATGATAAACATAGGATTCTGTTTAATTAAATACGTGGCTGCAATTAAACTTGAAGATACGTTCTTCTCGTGCCCTGCTAAACTGTACTTGTACACATAGGCAATAAGATAGCTACTTCTCAATTAGCTTTGGTAAGTGAGTGAAAGAACAGGACAGATAGCTTAAATATACTGATAATTTCTATTTGGGATTATGGTGCATTTGGGGATACTATAGAGGCTATTTATAGGACCCATGAATACCCACACCCTGCCAAGCCTTTATCACCCCTTCTTATGAAGTCCTGGAGAGAGATATATGCACAAGAGAAAATAGAAAGTAAAAAATCAAGTGCCACTTTATTTTATTTATTTATATATGATATAACTAAATATTATATTTATTACAATTAGGTGGGCTTTCACCTGAGACTCCAATTATAAGTTCTTTGGTTAGTTGGGCTGGAGACATGACTTGGATCACATAATACACAAAAGCCTAAGGAGCTTTACCTACCCTCCAAGTCTAGGCATGAATCCACTGTTCTCTGGGTGACCCCATGCAAAAAAAAGACTTAAGAGATTAACAACTAGAGTATATATTTAAGAATAGTACAGAGAGTCACATTTGGGGCTTCTTCTATGTAGAATTGTTAGATTACTACTATCTTTGTCTTTAACAAAGATAAGACAAAGAAAGAGGATCATAGCTATGTAGGCGACCTTATAACAGTTATCCTGCCCACTAGTCTACATAGTCTGGATAGTGTCCAGAATATCACTTTGCCTGTACCCTCCAACTTACTTTTGCTTATAACCTTCTGGGTCAACACTCTGGCCTTGAAGCCATGGGGTAAGTCAGTTCCAGACTCTAAACTTAGTTTCTTCATCTTTCAAGTGTTTCAAGTGATGTTTAGGCAAGAGGCATCTGCGGTTCTTTCCAGCTGTGATGTTATATTATGTGACCATAAATAAACATTACCTTCTCTAAAGCAAGAGTATTAGTGAACTCCAATACTTCTCCCAATAGCGAAATGAATTCCTTTTGGATGTAAATTTTATTTTCACAGTCCACACACTTCTATCCCTAGGCAACTCTTTTACAGGAATCTGATGAGAGAAGATGATTGACTCAGCAAACGTCTATCCTCACTCTCAGAATGCCCTCAAATACTTTAATTCAGAAAAGCTCAGAGCATAAAAAATTAGGAGGTTTACTTAATCTGCTTTCTAGAGAATTCTAATGAGAAGCAACATAGCCAAAAACAAGGACTAAGAATTTCCCACACGAACATGATGGGATAGTCAGCATTTTTTCACTTCTCTTCCAAGAAACCATGTTTTTAAAGTACAAATATTTTTTTAAATGCTTTAAACTCTGCCACCTGCATTTTCAATATAATGCAGATATGACATTATGACACATATGATCCACAAAGTCCAAAATACATGTAAAAAACTGCCGAAAACTGAGATTGGCAGAAGGTCCATGGGAGGGAGAGATGAAAAGAAGCACAATGAGTGACAAGAGGGTCCGACACTGAAATCTCAGAAAGCGTCATTAAAGGTACATTTCCTAAATGTGAAGATGATGATCTAACGTGCAAAAGCTATCACCCTTCTTCACAAAAGGTGAGAGAACTGAGTGAGCATGTTTGCTGGGGAGACAGAGAAAGCTCCACTGACAAAGAATCAGACAGGTCAGTGATATTTGCAGGGATCAGCGTAACCAAGGACAAGGAGAGTGCCTCTAGGGTGTGAACATTTTGAGGCTATTCTCCCACCCGTTGGAATCACCTGAAAGTAGGCGGTCTGAAAAACACCTATTTCATTAAGAGATGAGTCATACAACAGGAACAAGGCATCATTCAAGGATACTATTGAAAACTAAGGACAAGAGAAGCAACATTTCCCAGGAGATGAAGATTTGGCATAGGAAGAAAGCTGTGAACAAGCATGACATGAGTCAAAACATATTAATAAGGCAGTTGCTGTTATTAAAGAGGACCTCGAGCCAAAATGCAGAAGGTATGATAAGACCCCAGGTAGAGGTTAGAGATGAGTTGACCTCACTGGGGGGAGATGTAGAAGAAAGAAGCAAAGCCATCTGACACACACACACAGAGAAAACAGAAGGAAAACTAAGGGACTAGATATTACAGAAAATATAATGAGTTGTAAAAGGTAAAAGTGAGGAAAGCAAAAAGAAGTGAGGGAAAGAAAGAAAGAGATAAAGAAAGAAGAGAAAGAAAGAAAGAGAGAAGAAGAGAGAAAGAGAGAAAGAAGGAAAGAGAAAGAGGGAGGGAGGAAGGAAAAGCATTTTTAAAGAGTAAAGAAATCTATAGTAGTAGAAAGCAGTCAGGCAAAGGGGAGCATATATATATATGCATATATATATTTATATTCATATGTAAAACACTAGTATATGCACAAAGAAATTTTGGTAAGAGTCCTAAGATTTGAGGGAAGACTTTTTATCAATACTAGACAGCATTTTATTTATTTTTAATTTCTGAATTACATGAATTATTCCACGTAAAGTTTTTTAAAACAGAAAAAAAGAACAAGGTAGAAACATACTAGGAAGGGCGGAAAAGTAACAGGCTTAATTCAACCATTTACCTATTCAGATGTATTCAGCAAACGTTACTGAATGCCATTCTGTGTCAGGCACTGGCCTAGTACTGAGTATGCAACAGTAAAGAAAGCAGACAGAACTCTCTGTCCTTGTCAACTTTCATTCTGAAGAGGCGAAATGGACAACAAACAAAAAGACAAACAGAAGCATATTATAGATCAAAAGATAAACTATGGAGAAAAATAAAACACAATAAGGGAGATAGAGCATGCCAAAGGAAAGAGAGGTTGCTGCCTTAGGTAGGGTAGTCAGGGAAGGCTTCATAGTTTCCCTTGAACACATGGACACAGTGTCCCTTGGACACTTGGGCAGGGACCTATAGGTGAGGGAGAATGCCATGCAAATATCCCAGGCAGAAGGAAGGAGAAACATTAAAAGACAGAAATGTCTTGGCTTTTTCGAGACTGTATGGAGCCCAGCATGGCCAGATTGCTCGGAGATAGAGGTGAGCGGAAGGAAATACAACCAGAGATTTTAATGGGGGCCAGTGTATACATGGCTTTGAATATCATTTTAAGGATTTTATCTTTTTCTCTGAGTGAGAGGAGAAAATGTTGAAGAGTATGAAGCAGAGAAGTGATAAGATCTGATTTCTATTTCATTTTAAATGATCGCTCTGGGTGCTGTGTTAAGTTAGCTACTACTTACAGCTAAAGCTGAAAGAGATAGTCACTATTTTCATTACGATAACCACTGACGGCTGCAGCTTCTCAAAAGTTTATGCAGAGCTAGAAGTTAGAGAATTGGCTTCTCCAAAAACAGTGGCCTCCACTCCCTCTCCACACCTGCCTTGTCAATATAAAGGGGAGTCCAGGACAGGAGAGTGCTTTTGGGAAGTGAAGGGAGAAAGACTTCGGAATTATTGTGCAAATTATTGGGAGGGGTTCTTTTAAGAAGGGGTTCTCATTCTCTGATTTGTTATCTGCCTAAGTGCAAATTTCTAGAATTGCCTCTGTGGTACCAGAAAAGCAGAAGAGAGGATTGGGAAGAGATGGCATAGTGGGGACCTGCCTGAAGGACAAAAGGACAAGACAAGATTGCCTCCAAACTCAGTTTCAAAAGGTACAGAAGTCAAATCCCAAGAATTGCCTTCAGTCTCAAGAGTTAGGCAGTGAAAGAGATTGGGGAGGTATGGTGTTGTTAGGGTCACCCCAGGGGCTTCCAAAGCAAGAGGGTATCGGTGAGCGGTGGTAGATATATGGAAGAGAAGCTATCAGAGGCACTTTCTTGGCACCAGCTGTATGTCTGCCGGGGCATGGCACCAAATCTTCCAAGAGTGTCAGTGAGCTAGAACACAAGTTTTGGAAACAGAAAGAAAAGACTTCCAGTGCCTCTTATAAAAAAGAAGACATTTGTGTTTTCTGTCTCCATTTATGGAGACAGAAAACTCTCAGAACTGGAGAAAACAGCCTTCCCTCTCTATACCAACTTGCATGCAGTGATTTTGCATGGTGCATAGGGAAATACTTTTTTTAAATTAATAGTACAGATAACTTGCAAAAAGGCCCCCCCCAAAATGAGGAGATAACAAAATGGCTGAAATTTGGAAATCTGTGATCCAATTCAATGCACTTACTTCATATACCATGAAAGTGAAGGAGGGAATATGACTTTCACGAGGTCACATAGCTAGTTAATAGTAACGCTAAGTTTAGCTCACAGCTCCACTCTCTTACTTCATTGCAGGATCTCACAAAGCTGATCAGAGAAGCAGACAGCACAGTAATCATGTGACATGAGGATGTGGGCATATTTATGTCCACAGCAACTTGTACCATCTCCAAAAAATAAATGGTCGCACACAGAGAACACACAGAACCATGAACCAAAGCTCTGGCGCACTTACTCCACGGTGTTATAACGATAATTTACAATGCTATTGCAATTACAGCAGAATTATGGCACGCCCGCCACCTAATAGACCTGTGTGCATAGTCTTGAGAGAGACAAATGTGCTGGCAGGTCTAGCTGCAGAAATGAGATTAAATGGCTCCCATCCCCAATCCTGCCATTGATTTTTGTAGCCCTCCCATTAACACGATACTTCACATACCACCTCGCCATCATTTCTCAGAGGTGAAGATGTAGTTTTAGAGTATAAATATTTAGACCCTCAAAATCCAAGGTGACAAATCTTACACGCCTCCCGTTGCCATGATTCAGGACACATAAATCGGAGCCTCTTTTGAGGATGTGTGCGTGAGAAGACGTTTACAGAATGATACTGCTTTGTGTTCCTCTTTCTTTCTCTTTCCTCTGTTTGCCCACCATTGTCATTGGATGTGAATCAGTTTTATAGGGTCACTGTATAAATCAGGATCTTTTTGTAAAAAGTGGGGCGGGGGGGATTCTTACACAATGACAGTTAAACCAAACAGGGAGAGTCCCTGGCAAACAAGGGCATGTGTTCATCCAAGTTTGAGGTCATAACCCTTTACATCAGTAGTGTTGGTCTGTGCTCTCTCGTCTCTTATAAAATGCTTTTTCTGTGGGTTGCTAAATATTGCCAAAGAGATAATGCAATAAGAGGTAATAAACTTAATACTTACAGTGGCTCCCTTTTATTGAGTACCTACTCTGTGGTTCTAAGAGTCTAGAGTAGTGATTAAGAACATTAGATAGATTGTAACAAGCTGGTAGATTGATCAACCACTCTGTACCTCCGTCTTTAATAAATAAAGCACTGGTACAAACTAGCACTCAAAGAGGTGGGCTTTGACAACTGTGTGCAGAGTTCTTTGCACGTAATACTATCTAATGCTTTCAGGAGCCTGATGAGGTCAATACCGTTAACCTAA
Organism: Delphinapterus leucas; assembly: GCF_059928025.1. Taxonomy (NCBI): domain Eukaryota; kingdom Metazoa; phylum Chordata; class Mammalia; order Artiodactyla; family Monodontidae; genus Delphinapterus; species Delphinapterus leucas. Next base: position 11,968,359 of record NC_143145.1, read on the forward strand.
TTTTTCATATGAGAACCCTGAGGGTCAGCAGAGTTAACCTACTTTGCTGAAGTCATCAAACTCTTTAGAAGTTGGAAAGTTTGTATTCAGACTCAAGTCTATCTGACAGGTCTTCACTCTTGCCTATTTTACTGTCCCCCGTGGTAAGTCCTAAACTAGTGCTGGCTGAACAAAAGTTGAAATGCTTTGTTTAACCTAGGCTTACATACTTATTAATTTACTCACCCATTCCACACTCTTAAGGTATTTTATGTTTGTATTTACTTATTTGTTTGCTGTCGACTTATACAAACTCATCTCATTCCAGAAGATTTAGGGTAGTTTATAAAAACGCATGCATTCTGTAAAAATATATTAAGAATTCAGGACGAAAGGGAATAAGAGTAGAGAAAAAATAAGAGGAAACCAAGGATGAGGCTGGTATTCAAAATGTGAGCAAGCTTTTACTGAGCTGACACCATGTAGGAACTGGGGATTTCGAAGTAAAACCACAAGGTCCCTTCTTTTCATAAGCTTGGGTTCTGATGGAGGAAATAAATACACAAACAATTACAGGGTACAAGGCAAAATTGGAAAATTGTGCAAGACCCACCGGGAGCATATCAGGAGGGCATGCCCCATCAAAACTGGGTACTACTCATCACAGTCTGAGAGTCTCCTAGTTTGTCTGGTTGTTGTCTGTCTTCCTGCTATGTTGTTTACGGCTGTACCTCCTCTGTCTGCCACGTTAGAAGTGCTTAATGAATGAGTGAATGAAGGAAGCTCAATGAGGAATTTTTTAAAAAGTGTTTTGTGCACAGCTTGTAAATTGCAGAACTCTCTCAGTTCTATCTGCTTCCCCTAGACCTTGGAAGTGACCTGCTCAGGTAATTACATCCTACAAACACCGAAGCGAGGCAAAGATTCAAAAATAGTTCATGGAGAGTGGGTCAGTGAGTACATATCGACCCTCAAGCAAAAAAGGGGATGGACATTACTAAGGTAATAATGGTACATCTAGAAAAACTAGCATGTCACAGATGAATGATTTGCCCAACTTGACATACCCTTTAAGAGACCAGTGAGGTGTTTAAATTCAACTCCCTCTGGCTGCATGTCTGTCTACATTCCACCAGGCCTCCCTGCAGAGATGAAATTGGGCAGGAGATCTGAGAAAATACCTGGATGAAGAGAGTAAGAGGGAGCGTAAGAGGTTTAGGGTACAAAGAAAGACAAAGGAAGGTGGAAAGTCAGAATATACAAACACTTATCGATTCACTTTAAAAAAAAATTTCAGCAACAGAGAAAAATACTGTGCAATAATCAATGCATCATTAAAATGCATTGAGACAGACCGATGGCATTAGCCTTTTGAAAATTTACTAGTTTAGCTCCTTTTTTAGTTTCTTCACATTTTCTTGTCTAGAAATCTCACCGTGTGCTTTGGAAACTGGTTTGAGAATCAGGAACGAACTCTTGGTCAAGTTGTAGAAGTTCCTTATTCTAAAACTAGTTTTTTTCATCTGTAACAGAAAGCTGAGGCAGTAACTTCTCTTCCTTTGGGCTTCGGTTTCTGCTTGTGACAAGTGAAGAATGTGGAATCAGTTTTTCCCCAGGACCTTTCTAGAGTTGTCTGGACAATAACAGGAGACCTGGTTCAGAGCCCAGCCCTGTATCTTGTTTTGTCTCATCTCTTTTGTGTTTCTCAATTATTTCCTGCTCTTAGAAGTTGGGATAAAATAGAGAAAATGTACATAAAGCTTTAGAGTTTGAGGATCTATTTATATTAGCTTGTTTGAGGCGGGACTGTCATCTGCCAGCCCTATCTTACAGGTCTTTGCAGATCCATTGAGGTCATGAATATGTAAGCACTCTAGTAATTACCATTGGCAATAACATAAAAGAATCAGTTGTAATAATACTATTTTTACAGAGACCTAGGAAGTAGTCTGTTTTCAAGAAAGGTTAAAAGCCTTTTCCTAGAAGACAGATTAAACATAAGTAGAGGCAGAAAGTCTGCCAATATTTTCTTTCAAACCACTCTGTAGTAAACTCTGTGTCTGATTAAGAATAAACTAATACAAAATAAAACGAATGGAAAATATAAAAGGAAATAAATTTAATTAAAATATAAGATATGGTCCCTCTTATGTGGTTGAGAAGATAGATTGGGGCCCAGAACACTAACAAGAAACAATGTAGTAAATGAGGATGTAGGAAGTACCCATTTTGCCTTGTAACTTTCATAGCAACCCTATGTGCTAAGCCAGATATTGGAAGACTGGACTGGAGGGGCTTCAGTTTCTTCATCTATAATAGCGGTCAAACTTAGTACAGGGAAAGGAGACAGAGGGCAAGTTCCCCACTCAAGTGCATACAATGAACCTGTCCCTAAAAAGCCCCCTGATGTCAGGAAATGGGGAGTCCAGGAAGGGAGGGGGTGGGAAGCTGAGAAGCTGCAATGTATGTGTACTTTGTAAAAGAGGCATCCCCCTCTCAGCTCTGTTTGATATTTAGTCTGCACAATTTACTTGGAACATAGGCTACGTTTTGTAAAAGATGCCAGAAACCTGTATTATGAGATTTTTTTTAAATCTGTGGATTTTTAATGCTGATAAATGAATTTTTAAAAAATATCTTCTAGGTGGTTAAAAAATATTGGCAGTTTTCCGTCTTTGGACTAGATGATCTCTAACATCTTTTACTGCTCTGACATTCTAAGATGCTATGAGATGTACATTGGTATAGAAAACTGCCTCAGAACAGATCTGTAGGTCATGGGGTAACACTGGGTAGTAATAATCACAACAGTATCGTTATCATCTTATACACACTGATAAATAACCACTTGCAAACCACTTTAGCACCCATTTTGTCTTATAACTTTCATAACAACCCTATGTGCTAAGCCCAACATTGGGGAGACTTAAATTTAAAGGCTGTTAAAGAGCTGGTATATGATCCCATGGTAGGTTAATTACAAAATTAGGACTGAAGGATGTTGTCTAAAATGGTATGGATGAGCATTGTCTTACTAGGATGACTAAGCTATAACAGGGACCATGTTCTCTGATGATATCTGGGCCTCCTTTGAACAACAAGCACACTGGGATAAAGGAGGGGATGTGAGAGCCACTGCCCACTGAGTGGCAGGTTGCAGGGAAGTGGGTAATGGAACTTCTCTCTTGGTGTTGCCCACTCCACAGAGGAGCTCTGGTAGGGCAACAAGCCTGATCCTGCCGAGAATCTGGCAGTGCTTGTGAAACCAGTTTTTGTGAGGCTCACTAGCATGGCCATCAGACAGCTATAATGAACTCTCGTCACTGGGTTGGGAAAGATATCAATTCTTTCGCTGCTGGATGTTGGGAGGTCTGAGAGTCCTGGGGGAGAGGTTGGTGGAGCCAGCATGGCAGTGGCGGGCACACGGGAGGCTCAGGCCAGCAGCCACTTACCAAACAGGATGAAAACGTCTCAATATTTGAACGACAGCAGGGCTGTAGTGTAACATCCAGCCTGGCTATAAAGGACAACACACTTTTAAGTAAAAAGGCTCAAGCTGTCCAGTGATGTAAGACTACCCAGAGGGAATGGCTAGAAATCCTTTTTGTGGTTTTCTGTTTGTTTGTTTTTCTTACTGTAAGGCATCATTTGGATTGACAGGACACGTGCTTCCCCCACAAATCAATACCAAAACCTAAAGGAACAAATTGATGAATTTCAAGTCCTGCAAAGGATTCTGGGTAGGATGATCACATGATCCGGTCTGCCCTGAATGGTCCCAATATCTGGACTCTCCTTTGAGTCTCAAGAATGTCACAGTTTGCGTGCTAAATGTTGTAGCTGAGCTAGCTCTATGCTGTTTGGCCAGCGGAAAAATGTGAGAGAGTGACTGAGAATGAGAGGTGAGGATAAACTGTGAACTCTTGGCTGACAGGACTGTGACTTGACATGGTTATGTAGGCATGAACAAGACAGATGAAAGTAGAAATGTCCTAAAGAGAGAGAACCTAGAAAGGAAGCGGTTAGACTCATTGTTTTGTGAAATTTTCAAACAAAATGTTGATTTTTGAATCAACTTTGTTTGTTCAACTTTGGAACTTTGTTTCAAAAAGTTGAAAGCTAGTGACAAACAATGCCAACAACAAAGACAACAGTAGCTACCATTTAACCAGTGCTCGTTAAGTTCCTGGAACTTTGCTAAGGGGCTAGATTATAATTGGATTTCACCCTTACACCCGCTGTCTGAGGTAAACAAAGTAGCCCCAAGTTAAAGATGAAAAACTCTGGGGTTCAGAGAATTTTAATGACTGAACAAGGAATGAACTGGTAAAATCATGGGCTTTGCAATCAGCCTGCCTGGATGTGAACTGTGGTCCTGCCACGCACTTGCTGTAAACGTCCTTTTGAAGAGGAGAATTTCTAAGACTAAGATGAGAGTATCAAAAGCGTTCGGAGCTAGGAGTAGGAAAGCAGGGAAGGAGTGTCCATTTGCTTCCAGCCCAATAAAACTTTCCATTAATCAACGTATATTGAGTTCCAACCATGTGTGCACAAGGTGCAAGTCCCTCCAGAGAATACAGAGGAAAGTATAAAACATGGTTTTCCACCAAGGAAAATATGATCTTTGGTTGGAGGGGAGGAATTGCTGTCACAGGCACTCTGGCATTGTAAGAAGCATACCTGTCTCGAATTGGATGCTCTGAGAATGATTCCTAGCTTTGCTCATTACAAGTCACATGGCAGGGGTACATTGCTTACCTATTCAGAGCCTCAGTATCCTCATGTGTAAGCTGGAGATGGAAATAAGGCCAAACTCATAAAACTATGAAAATCAGATAAAGTAATAGAAATGTATCCTAGATACTGTAAAAGGATATTCGGAAATAAACTGTTATTTTTGCAGGAAACAGAGGAAATTAAGGAAGAGATGTAAATACAACAAGCATCCAAGGGAAGCTGATTTCCAAGAGTGTTTGTCGTCTCTCAATGGACTTACAGTGTCTCAGTGCCTAGGTCTCCCATCTACCTCTCTTTGTGCGCGTTCTTTCTCGCTCTCCTTTTTAATTGAGAAACTTCATTTCCTTATTCCCTTTAGCTGTTTCATAGGTCGTTGCTCTTTAGGGATGGAGGTTATTTCTGCTATTCTGTTTCCTTTTCATTCAGCCATGCAATACTTGTTCCCCATCTGGCTAGCTCACTCTGGAAGGGGACAGCAAATTACATATCTCTGGGTGCTTGGTGGAAGTCACTTACCTAGATTGAAATCCCCAATAACGTTTGTGGGGGGTTTTTGTAAATAAAGTTTTATTGGAACACATACACCACATTCTTTTATGTATGTCTGCTTTTGAACTACCATGACAGAATTGTAAATCTCCAATAACACTTTAAATACTTAGTATTAGTCAGGTCCATAAATATGTCTGAGATAACCACCATCATTTCTGTATGAACAGTGATATCCAATAAATTATAGAATCTGTGAATTGCTTGCAATACAAAGTGTTAAAGACAGAAACAATTAGTTGTTTGGATGTGCAGGTCTGAGAGTCTGTATCATATACATATGTGTGTTTAGTGGAATCTTCCTGAGAGGAAATATTTCACTGTCTGTCTTCTTAGAGGCAGTTACACCAGATGATGCCAAATATCACTTCTCATGGTTTTTGTCTTCATAACGGAATAAAAGAATGAGATTTATTGATTATTTTTGTTAAAATTCACTATTTCCTTCAGTAGGATAATAAACCAAGGGTCTACTTGTCAAGATCTGCAAATTTTTCTCTGCTGAAGTTCCTTTCATTCTTATGCTCCAAACATCTATGTGAGTAAATGCCAAAAATGTTGGAGAAAAGGAAAGAGAGGGTTGTGATAAAAGGAGGAATAGTGTCTTTTCAAAAAGAGGATAAGGGAAGAAGAAAACAGCGGGTTTACCACCTTCCATGAACTCTGTGTAAATCATTGACCCAGAGCTACGTGTTTTTATTAATAACAGCTGCAGGCTTTACTGAACACTCGTCCCCTGTCATGTACTGGACTAAACACTTAGAAAGCATTGCTTCATTTTATTCTCAATAACATAATGAAGTTAAGCAATTTGCTCAAGATCATGCATCTAATAACTGAAGAGTTTTGTCAGTGACCAGATGGGTAATTCTGCTTAATTCCATGGTTCTCTATTAGAGACTTCATGTGTCCACAGATACAAACCACATCCTAAGAGATAAAGGAAAATTTTGATGTCCAGGCATCTTAACACCTTTAAAGTATTTCCATATTCGTTTAGATCTTGATCGAGGATGAGTATGGATACTAGTTACTAGACACTTAAATTTCCACAATCTACACACCTTACCATGGCCCACAAGGACCTGCTTGATATGAGCCCCAGCACATCTCAAGTCATAGCCTCTTCCTGTGGTAGATTTTTTTTTTTTTTTTTTTTTTTTTTTGCGGTACGCAAGCATGTGGGATCTTCCTGGACTGGGGCACGAACCCATTTCCCCTGCATCGGCAGGCGGACTCTCAATCACTGTGCCACCAGGGAAGCCCCTGTGGTAGATTTTTAAAAGGCCACAAATACTTTGCAATGCCCCCCATCAAGAAGTGAAGTCATTTTCCTGATCTCTTGATTCTGGGCTGGTCTGTGACTAGTTTGACCAGTAGAATTTGGTGGAAGTGATACTGTGTGTCTTCTGAAGCAGGGCCTCAAGGGACATTGTAGCTTCTCCTTCATTCTCTCAAATACTGCTTCCACATGAAGAAGCTCAAACTAGCCTATGAGAGCCATGGCCCATCCAAGAACCAGTAGCAGCTGCCAGAGCAGTCCCCATCCAGCCCCCAGAATGACTATGGTGGCAAGACATATCTTAAGCCACTAATTTTGGGGGTGGTTTGTTAAGTGGCAACAGATAACTGGGCTACCATCACGCTTCAGGCTCTGGGCTCCAGCCTCTCTGGTCTTCTCTCAGTTCATGGTACATGCCATTGTCTTTCCCACTGCAGGGACTTTGCATATGTGAGCCCTATACATGGAAAAATTCCCCTCCTGTCTTGTCCAAGGTTTACTCCTTGTCATCCTTTAGGCCACAGTTTAAAAGTCACCACTAGAGAAAATCCTTTACTGACCATCTATGTACAGTAGATTTCTTATCCAAATCAGCCCCTTGCTTAGTTTTTTCACTGCATGTATATAACAATCTGCTATTGGTTTGTCATTGCCTATTTTCCTCCTACCCAACTCTAAGCTCCGTGAGAGGAGATAGAGAGAATGTTTGCCCTTTCCTCCATTGCATCCTGGGAGAGTGTCTGGCAGAGGGTCTCATCCACAATCCCTTAGATCCCTTTACCATTTTTGTGCACACATCTGCCCAGAGGCCTGTCACTCTCAACGGCCAGCACTTGCTTCTCTTTTTGGAGGACTGCCCCCAGGGCTGCTGAAAGCCAGCTGGATTTACCTGTAATGAAGAGAACTGAAGACTAGGAATTTGGATAACCCAGGCCAATGACCAGGGAGTGGGGTAGTGCATATAAATACTCCAGCCCCCTTATCCCCGGACAGGACAACTCTGGGGTATGATCTACACTGCCTGCACTACTCACCTATAGGAGTGAGCAAAGTTCCCCTCCATGGGACCATCTTAGCTTATTTTCTTATTGTGTCCAAAGTAAGTGTATACCCTTGATTGGCATCCCTCCTTTCCCTGTCCTGTTTCCCCAATCTCCTGCAGGCTTTAATGTGAACACTCCCTAAAATAAGTCACTTTCACACAAATCCTAGTGTTAGAATCTGCTTCTGGGAAAGTCACCCTAAGACAGTGTGTTGACTGAATAAATTCATTACAGCGATTCTGGATTTCTACATATTGGCTTTTCACATAGACATCGTTAACCCCGCCTCATAATCGGAATCCAGATATATTCTGCAGCATCACTGGCCTTTGCAGCCTTGTTTGTGCAATCATTTCAGTGTTTTACTGCAATTTGCCCTGGCGTTTTATAAAGATGAGTGGGAAGCGCAAAAACGTAAGCAGTGACACTAGCTGCTCAACAACTGAGACAAAGATAAAAAACACTCGGTGTCCTGAAAGCAGGGAATCTTTGATTATATCAGAATCCCCGGTGGACTGAAGCTGGTGGTCTGGATGTTCAATTGTGAAGAGTGAGTACCAAATTAAAGAACATATGGGAAATTCTGGAAATAGATCATCTGGGACTGTCTTGAAAAATGAGGCTTATTGAAAGACATGGAGAAATCTTTAAAAAGTATGGAAATTATGAAAATTGGCACCAAAACCCCTTCCAGGGTTCCAAAGACTAAGAAGTTTATGGAAGCGGAGAGCAGTTATCAGAGATGAGCTTGCCTTGTGTTCCCTTGTCAAGAAGAGAAATGGTCTCATACTTAAGTCTCACCTGACAAACGTTTCATGAAATCCTGTAAAGTCCTTTTGAAGTCACCGTCGCTGTCTCCCGCTGAATTCCCTACGCAGTCGCACGAAACCACCACCAGCAAGTCGTTCTTCTGCATTTTAAAATAAATTTCTTCTTCTTACCGAATGTCACTTTAAGTAAGCTAAAAAAGTAGGTTTTGGAGGCAAGCAATTGTATAAGACATGAGTTCTACTATTTTCATTTAATGTTCAAACCAATTGTTAATGTTTTAAATAATGTTTAAATAATTAAAAACTTTAGTGATGCTTTTGGATTCGTGGAACAAAACTCCTCCATATCACATGCAAAGTTTTGGGTTTCTTCAGTCCTATTCATTCAGCTTTTATATGGATTTTTTTTGGGGAATTAATGTATCATACATGGCAGAAGAAAATTCCACAGTCTGATGGAATAATACAAATCGCAGCTCTGCCACTAATTACGTAACCTCCTGGAAGCTGATCTTTCTAAGACTCAGTTTATTCAGCTGTAAGCATGCTTCCTATGTAGAGCTGTCATGAGGATTAAGTTAGAGAAACTAAATAAAGTATACAGGGCTTAACCTGCATTCGGTGAATCTTGATTCTCTTCCCCATGCTTCCCATCACAAAACAGTTGGTATGAATGATTTTGCAGACTATTGGATTATCTTGGCTTGAAGACCAAGTCTGAACTCCTTAGCATGACACACAAGGCTCCATGTGATCTGACCTCCACGTTTCTCCTGGCTCATCAAACTCCGGCCCCTTTCCCCACCGATCACTCTGATTATAAAGGAGCACATGGAGCTACTTGCACCCAGGAAGTGCCAAGCTCTTCTCCCCTGCAGGTCTTTCCTCTCCAGAATGCCCTCCCCAGGACTTGGTTCAGATGTGTCATCTTCCTGGACTCTTGGAGTCCCCACTTCCTCCCGCCTGGGTAAAGTGTCCTGTATGGCCTCCCAGGACCCTGGGTCTCCCTCTAACATAACACTTGGCACTTAGTTTTTAAAATATCTCTAATGCCAGTTTCCTCCATTAGATTATAACATCCTCACATAAGGGTATTATATTATCTTATACTCACTAGTCACTCTTCTAAGACCTTTCCATATACAACTTATTTTATTATTACAACAACCAACCCTATCAGATAAGTGTTCATAGCTGCCCCATTTTAGAGGTGGGAGAAAGGAAAGAAAAAAGATAAATTACATGATTCTCCCACGACCAAATATCTAGTAAACAACAGAGCCGGCTCTGTTACCTCTGTGCTAAAATCCAGAATACGAGACCAACAAGTACTCAGTAAAAACTGAATAAACAGACAATTCAATCTCAGGGAGGAAAGCAAGATTTGACCAGGAATAGAGATCATTTTAGACCAAAGCCCACACTATCATAGTTTATTTTTAAAAAGCAAAGAACTAGCAAATGAAGCCTAGAGTTTGGAAGAACCTCTTCCAGTATCATGAATTGATTCTGGAATAATGGAGCGTGCACTGCCTTGGGGACCAGGAGACCTGAATCTTAATATCTAGCTGGGTGACATGCCCCTTGATAGACATCAGTCGTCTCATCTGTTAAGTAAGAGCAATGAATGAAGTGGGTTCAGAAGCCTTCCCAAAATGAGATGTTCATGTTATGTGATTCCAACAGAGGAGTCCTACTTTAGGGACAAGGACTTGCTGCCCCTCTGCCTGTCAGTGGTCACCTCCACAACATCATTTTGTCTCAGTGTGAAATCCTGGCTTTGTAAGTTCTAAGCAATGTGATCTTGGAGGTTCCTTAACTATTGCATACATCATTTTTGCATCTCTGTCTCCACTACTGGAAAGGGAACTGACATATTACTGCTTAATTGCCTAGTGTCTACAGAGACTTGTCCCTAGTAAGCATGGCCATGGGAGGGAGAAGGAAATTGGTTTGCAGATTTTTACCAAGCCATGATATCAATACATTATTATTTAAAACAATCCTAGTGAATAGATAGATAGATAGGATCTCAGAGGTAGTATTGTCAGCTCTATTTCCAACCTTTGGGTCAATGATTGATTGAAACAGCTGACAAAGGAGAAAATGACTGCTTGCCATCACAATTTTGAGTTCAAGTTTGAAGTGAATTAACACATGGGATAAATGCAATGTTTATACAAACCATGGCTGGAAACTATTGGCAGAATACAGAGGTCAAGTCCACTTAGCACAGAAACACTGGTAACAATCAAAATGGTCAGTTCAAGTCCACAAAAGTACAAATGCAGGGAAAATTTGGAAGTAAGATTTAATTTCCCTTTAATTTTCTTGGCAGCTGTTTGGCGTGATATGAAGCCTAGTCTAATTTGCATACTCGTAGAGTCACATTTAAATTCCTAGCTCCTGATTTACGTTGTGTGAACTAACCCTCATGGAGTCAGTTCATTTTAGGTGTCTCTTCAGCTGCTCAAGAAAATGAAAAATGAGAGAAGAGGAGAAACAGGAGGGTAAAAAGGAGAATGAGAGGCAGGGGAAGAAAGAGAAAAAATTAATCTCAGATTCAAAGCTCACAGTTTCAATGATAGCCACAGTATCAGACTATTTTGCTCCTCACGATGAATAAAGCCAGAATTTCCTGAGATAAGATGGACTTCATACATCTCCCAATACACACAAATATATGTAAACATAAAATATTTACCTTTCAAGGTATGCTGTGTGTGGTATTAAACTAAGGTATGTAGAGTATTACTAGATAAACACTACAAAGAATTACCAAGCTACTAACATATAATGATTCAATACTCCCTCTGTTTTCAACTCTGTGTGTGTGTGTGTGTCTAAGTTGATGGATAAATGGGATCAGAAATTTGATGAGTCAAATAAAGACCCATCTTTTAGCTTTCATAAACTTTTAGAACCATAGAATATGTCATCTTGAGGTCAAAGCCATCATTTTAATATTAAAGAACTGAAGCTTAGAGAGTTTTGTCTTCAGAGGGGCAGAGACGGCTGGATCTTCAGCTATGGCTCTGCTCCCCTTCATACTGTAGAGTTGTTGCTGGAAGGGGACAGCACATTTCTCATTGTCTCTGCATCCAAATGAGACCATGTGATCACATCAATGGACTGAGTGGGAAAGCCAGAAGTGTCACTTCCAGGCTTTTCAGCCACCTTAACTATCTCAGGTTAAGAAACAGCTGTGCCTTTTTCCAATCTCCCTTTCCTCCATTTCCTGACTAGACACAGAAGTTCCTGAGGCCCTTGAGGATGATGATTCCACAAGATGGGGAAAAAATCTACATCACTGAATCATCAAGTGGCAAACATTACCTGTTAACCAAGAATACCTGTACAGAACAGTTCTGTGAGAAAAAGCAAAACAAAACAAAACTAACTTTATGCTAAACCACTTAAATGGTAGAGACTTTACTTGTTCCTGTAGCTTAATGTTGCCCTAGGTAGCAGAGGTCATTAGTATCAACCAGATTTCCTGATTGGGCACCCAGTATTCCTGCTATTATTCAGATATGCTTGTTGCATCCATGCATCCTTGTGTTTCTGGATGCAACCCAGATTCCACTCCTGGCTGTATCTTTCTCCTCTTTATCCCAGGAACCTAGCACAATGCCAGACTCACAACAGGTTCTCAATAAATATTCATTGAATGAAAGGTCAGCAGTTACCTCAGCTGTAAAATGGGAATTGAATCTTTTAAATACTTGAAATCAAGACACTGGATCCTATGATTCTGTGAGTTCTTAATGGTCTGAAATCTGCAAAATCTCTAGTCCAATAAATCCTCCATATTCTTCTGCTTTGGTTTGTTTTCAGTTTATCCTTAGTTCTGATTTTGTAAAATTCCATTCGTGTGATTTTTTTCTGTTATCTATCTATATTTAATATTGTACAAACTATCTGGCCCTGAATTGAAGTGGGGAGAACATACTTCTCTTTGATTTGCCAAGGTACACCAGAGCAGCTAATGTTTATTAAGGAGTTGATAAGGAAAGCACTCTACTAAACAAATCATTTACATGCAGTGGCTCATTTTTTCAATACCTTTATTATCCCCATTTCATAGGTAAGAAAACATACTTGGCAAGTTTAAGCAGCTTGTCCAATGTCACATACTTAGTAAACAGCAGAATTAGGATAAGAAGAGAGGTTCATCTGATTTAAGAGCCTGGGTTTCCAATCTCCAGGCTCTGCCACCGGGTTGCAAGCAACAGAGAAAGACTCTGTGTAATCTAAGCCAAAAAAGAAATTTGTTAGAAGGACTAAAGATGAGTGCAAGGTTTTCTTCCTCGGCTCCAAGGTGGTGCCAGATCTGTGGTTGTGTATCTTCAGGGAAAGATTCCTACAAGTGAGATTGCTAGATTAAAAGGCAACTACAGTAGGTACACTGAATTAGAGTGGAAAGATGCCTTAAAAATGCTTTAATGTGGGGAAAATGGCAGGTGTCTCATGCAGGCCTGCAAGTGGCCTCACAGATGGCATGACTTTCAGCACTGGGAGTGTGTCGCCAGGCACAACCAGATGAGGCACAAGAATGATTGAATCATAGTATCTGACCTCAGATTCACAGTTTTGTGGAGAGCCAGGGCAAGAAGATTTCTGTGGTATCTCCTGGCTTCTCAGAAAATACCCCAAGCTCCTGGGAAGTAAAGTTTCAGCCGTGTGGCTGACAGGGTCTTGGTGCTCTGGCCGGGTGTCAGGTCTGAGCCTCTGAGGTGGGAGAGCCGAGTTCAGGACACTGGTCCACCAGAGACCTCCCGGTCCCTCATAATATCAATCAACGAAGCTCTCCCAGAGGTCTCCATCTCAACCCCAAAACCCACCTCCACTCAACGACCAGCAAGCTCCAGTGCTGGATACCCTATGCCAAACAACTAGCAAGAGAGGAACACAACACCACCCATTAGCAGAGAGGCTGCCTAAAATCATAATAAGCTCACAGACACCCCAAAACACACCACCGGATGCGGTCCTGCCAACCAGAAAGAAAATATCCAGCCTCATCCACCAGAAAACAGGCACCAGTCCCCCCCACCAGGAAGCCTACACAACCCACTGAACCAACCTTACCCACTGGGGGCAGACACCAAAAGCAATGGGAACTATGAACCTGCAGCCTGTGAAAAGGAGAACCCAAACACTGTAAGTTAAGCAAAATGAGAAGAAAGAGAAACACACAGCAGATGAAGGAGCAAGGTAAAAACCCACCAGACCAAACAAATGAAGAGGAAATAAGCAGTCTACCTGAAAAAGAATTCAGAGTAATGATAGCAAAGATGATCCAAAATCTTGGAAATAGAACGGGGAAAATACAACAAACGTTTAACAAGGACCTAGAAGAACTAAAGAGCAAACAAACATTGATAAACAACAAGTAAATGAAATTAAAAACTCTCTAGAAGGAATCAATAGCAGAATAACTGAGGCAGAGGAACGGATAGGTGACCTGGAAGATAACATAGTGGAAATAACTACAGCAGAGAAGAATAAAGAAAAAGAATGAAAAGAATTGAGGAGAGTCTCAGTGACCTCTGGGACAACATTAAATGCACCAACATTAAACAAGATGGACATAATTGATATTTATAGGACATTCCATCAAAAAACAATAGAATACAGTTTCTTCTCAAGTGTTCATGGAACATTCTCCAGGATAGATCATATTTTGGGTCACAAATCAAGCCCTGGTAAATTTAGGAAAAATGAAATCGGGCTTCCCTGGTGGCACAGTGGTAGAGAGTCTGCCTGCCAATGCAGGGGACATGGGTTCATGCCCCGGTCCAGGCAGATCCTACATGCCGCGGAGTGGCTGGGCCCATGGGCCATGGCCGCTGAGCCTGCGCGTCTGGAGCCTGTGCTCCGCAATGAGAGAAGCCACAACAGTGAGAGGCTTGCGTACCGCAAAAAAAGAAGAAAACTGAAATCGTATCAAGTATCTTTTCCGACCACAATGCTATTAGACTAGATATCAATTACAGGAAAAAAAACTATAAAAAATATAAACTCATGGAGGCTAAACAGTATGCTACTAAATAAGCAAGAGATCACTGAAGAAATCAAAGAGGAAATCAAAACATACGTAGAAACAAATGACAATGAAAACACGATGACCCAAAACCTATGGGATGCAGCAAAAGCAGTTCTAAGAGGGATATTTATAGCAATACAATCCTTCCTCAAGAAACAAGAAAAATCTCAAATAAACAACCTAACCTTACACCTAAAGCAATTAGAGAAAGAAGAACAAAAAACCCCCCAAAGTTAGCAGAAGGAAAGAAATCATAACGATCAGATCAGAAATAAATGAAAAGAAATGAAGGAAATGATAACAAAGATCAATAAAACTAAAAGCTGATTCTTTGAGAAGATAAACAAAATTGATAAACCATTAGCTAGACTCAACAAGAAAAAAGGGAGAAGACTCAAATCGACAGAATTAGAAATGAAAAAGGAGAAGTAACAACTGACACTGCAGAAATACAAAGGATCATGGGAGATTATTACAAACAACTATATGCCAATAAAATGGACACCTGGAAGAAATAGACAAATTCTTAGAAAAACACAACCTTCTGAGACTGAACCAGGAAAAAATAGAAAATATAAACAGACCAAACACAAGCACTGAAATTGAAACTGTGATTAAAAATCTTCCAACAAACAGAAGCCCAGGACCAGATGGCTTCACAGGCGAATTCTACCAAACATTTAGAGATGAGCTAACAGCTATCCTTCTCAAACTCTTCCAAAATGTAGCAGAGGGAGGAACACTCCCAAAACTCATTCTATGAGGCCACCATCACCCTGATACCAAAACCAGACAAAGATGTCACAAAGAAAGAAAACTACAGGCCAATATCACTGATGAACATAGATGCAAAAATCCTCAACAAAATGCTAGGAAACAGAATCCAACAGCACACTAAAAGGATCATACACCATCATTAAGTGGGGTTTATCCCAGGAATGCAAGGATTCTTCAATATAAACCAATCAATGTGATACACCATATTAACAACTTGAAGGAGTAAAACCATATGATGATCTCAATAGATGCAGAAAAACCTTTTGACAAAATTCAACACCCATTTATGATAAAAACCCTCCAGACAGTAGGCATAGAGGGAACTTACCTCAACATAATAAGACCATATATGACAAATCCACAGCCAACATCATTCTCAATGGTGAAAAACTGAAACTATTTCTACTAAGATCAGGAACAAGACAAGGTTGCCTACTCTCACCACCATTATTCAACATAGTTTTGGAACTTTTAGCCAAAGCAATCAGAGAAGAAAAAGAGATAAAAGGAATACAAATTAGAAAAGAAGAAGTAAAACTGTCGCTGTTTGCAGATGACATGATACTATACATAGAGAATCCTAAAGATGCTACCAGAAAACTACTAGAGCTAATCAATGAATCTGGTAAAGTAGCAGCATACAAAATTAATGCACAGAAATCTCTTGCATTCCTATACACTAATGATGAAAATCTGAAAGAGAAATTAAGGAAACACTCCCATTTACCACTGCAACAAAAAGAATAAAATACCTAGGAATAAACTTACCTAAGAAAATAAAAGACCTGTATGCAGAAAACTATAAGACACTGATGAAAGAAATTAAAGGTGATACAAACATATGAAGAGATATACCATGTTATTGGATTGGAAGAATAACATTGTGAAAATGACTATACTACCCAAAGCAATCTAAAGATTCAGTGCAATCCCCATGAAACTACCAATGGCATTTTTCACAGAACTAGAACAAAAAATGTCGCAATTTGTATGGAAACACAAAAGACCCCAAATAGCCAAAGCAATCTTGAGAAAGAAAAATGGAGCTGGAGGAATCAGTCTCCCTGACTTCAGACTATACTACAAAGCAACAGTAATCAAGACAGTATGGTACTGGCACAAATACAGAAATATAGATCAATGGAACAGGATAGAAAGTGCAGAGATAAACTCACGCACATATGGTCACCTTATCTTTGATAAAGGAGGCAAGAACATACAATGGAGAAAAGACAGCCTCTTCAATAAGTGGTGCTGGGAAAACTGGACAGCTACATGTAAAAGAATGAAATTAGAACACTCCCTAACACCATACACAAAAATAAACTCAAAATGGATTAAAGACCTAAATGTAAGGCCAGACACTATAAAACTCTTAGAGGAAAACATAGGCAGAACACTCTATGACATAAAACACAGCAAGATCCTATTTGACCCACATCCTAGAGTAATGGAAAGAAAAACAAAAATAAACAAAACGGGACCTAATGAAACTTAAAAGCTTTTGCACAGCCAAGGAAACCATAAACAAGACGAAAAGACAACCCTCAGAATGGGAGAAAATGTTTGCAAACGAAGCAACTGACAAAGGATTAATCTCCAAATTATGCAAGCAGTTCATGCAGCTCAATATCAAAAAACCAAACAATCCAATCCAAATATGGGCAGAGGACCTAAATAGACATTTCTCCAAAGAAGATATACAGATTGCCAACACACACATGAAAGGATGCTCAACATCACTAATCATTAGAGAAATGCAAATCAAAACTACAGTAAGGTATCACCTCAAACCAGTCAGAATGGCTATCATCAAACAATCTACAAACAATATATGCTGACGAGGGTGTGAAGAATAGGGAACCCTCTTGCACTGTTGGTGGGAATGTAAATTGATACAGCCACTATGGAGAACAGTATGACGGTTCCCTAAAAAACTAAAAATAGAAGTACTATACGACACAGCAAACCCACTATTGGGCATATACCCTGAGAAAACCATAATTCAAAAAGAGTCATGTACCACAATGTTCATTGTAGCACAATTTATAATAGCCAGGTCACAGAAGCCACCTAAGTGTCCATCAACAGATGAATGGATAAAGAAGATGTGGCACATGTATACAATGGAATATTACTCAGCCATGAAAAGAAATGAAATTGAGTTATTTGTAGTGAGGTGGATGGACCTACAGTCTGTCATATAGAGTGAAGTAAGTCAGAAAGAGAAAAACAAATACTGTATGCTAACACATATATATGGAATCTAAAAAAAAAAAATTGTCCTGAAGAACCTAGGGGCAAGACAGGAATAAAGACGCAGACATAGAGAATGGACTTGATGACACAGGAAGGGGAAGGGGAAGGGGAAGTTGGGGTGAAGTGAGAGAGTGGCATGGACGTATAGACACTACCAAATGTAAAACAGATAGCTAGTCGGAAGCAGCCACATAGCACAAGGAGATCAGCCCAGTGCTTTGTGACCACCTAGAGGGGTGCGATAGGGAGGGTGGGAGGGAGACGCAAGAGGGAGGGGATATGGGGATATATGTATATGTATAGCTGATTCACTTTGTTATAAAGTAGAAACTCACACCATTGTAAATCAATTATACTCCAGTAAAGATGTTAAAAAAGAAAAAAAAGATGAGTGTAAGAAAAAAAAGAACTAAAAAGAAGCAGACATGGATCAAAGCAGTTCCTTGAATTCAGGCAGTAAGGACTAAGGAACAGTCTCTTCTCCAGAGAGGGCTCTGGTTTGGGATGCTTCAACATCTGTTTTCAGCAATTGTGTTCCTCTGCTCAACCGTCAACCTCCACGGCAAGACTCTGAATGGTCTCACTCATGTCGCCTGCCCACTCCTTGGCCAGGGGAGAATGGGCATCATGAGTGATAGTCTCACCAAAAGTATAGTCATCAGGATGAGGTAGCCCCCAAAGTGAAATAGCGATGCTATTCCTAGAAATAGGGGGAATGGGCACTGGAAAGGCTAAACAAGAGTTGTCCCCTATGGCAGAATGCAAAAGAAATGTATGGCCTATCCTCAATCTACCAAAAGCAATAGCAGCAACACAATACCAAACATGTACTTCTATCCTCTCACTGCACTCAACAGAGCCCAAGTTTAAATCCCTCCTTTGTTCAATAGGATTGTCTCTCGCTTGAACTTGGGCTTGAGTCTTGTTCTCCAACTTATCAGCTATGTCTTTGGGAATCTACCACACCTGTTAAAGTCTCAGCTTCTCCACCAGAAAAAAAGATGTAGTACTTAGCCCGTGTGCCCAGCTTACGGGGTTGCTGCGAGAATTCAACTCAATTGTGAATGAAGAGCTTTTGGCACATCACTTAGAACATTAAAAGAATTCCATAAATATTAGCTAATACTACCACTATCACTAAACTACTAGAAAGCAATTTCAGACTCTCTTCTGAGCTCAGACACCTATGGGCAGAATTAGTGGTTTTTAAACAGGAGTTCATGGTCGAGTATTCCCCCATCTGCAACAAAATGAGAAAAATAAGCTCAGTGAAGTTAATTTTTCATGAAGTTAAATATATTGACACTTGAGGTGGGGTGTTAAAGTGTCCTTTACGAATTCTTGGTGATAGAATATGGAAGTTGTTTGGGTGATTTAATGTATTTATGTATTTTTATGAAAATGTTTACAAATCAAAATGTCAGCTTCTATGTCTGCCCATGAATTTTTCCATAGTTATACTGAGCCATGAAACTCAAGATGTGAGAATACCTTGCACACACCACTTCATCAGCAGTGTTTCTAGATGTTTCCCCATGGTGTCCTTGTATCAGAAGAGTCCTCATTCTCTGCCTCCTTGCTCTGGAGCCTCCTTGCTTTATTTTCCTCTGAAGCATCGCCACTCTGTGAAATTAAATATGTATTCATCTCTCTGTTTATTGTCTGTCTTCCCCTTTAGAATGTGAGTTTCATGATGTCAGGAACTTTTTTAAAAAATTTATCTCTGTATCCTCAGCTCTTAGTGTAGCTCCTGATCCATGTTAGTGTGTTCATTCCAAATAGATAAATAATTAAATACATAAATAAATAAAACTTTAGAATAAATGAATGGGTGAATGAAGAATTCTGTAACTGAAGGACCCTGGACTTTAGAGCCAGATAGATCTCACATGAATGAGTACCAGTTCTGCCACAGTCCTCAGAGCCTCAGTTTTCTCGTCTGCAGAATGGCCATAAAAGTTATTGTGAGGATTAAGTGAGAAAAAAAAAGGAAAGCTTCTGTAAATAATAGCCTCCCCTCCATTGCTAGTGTATTTGGTCCTGGCTTGACTTTAGTATTGTATCAAAGCTATTTTCCAAGTTTGATGTCCTATTCCTGCAAAATAAGATGCTACCCCGTGTAAGGCAGGGAACACATCCTCTCCCCCTCCTACATCCTGCTGCTGCAACAAGCACAGCTGGGATGAGAGAGGATTCCCCACGAGCTCAGTGCAGACAGCTCCATCTGTCAGTCACAGGAGTCCAGAGACACCCGAGAGGGATGAAGGCAAGTGATTTGACTTAACCTCCATGTTGCTCAGTTTCCTCACTGTAAAGTGGGTATAACAGAATCTCTATCATAGAGTCTTTAGGAAGAATAAATATGTTGGTGCACCTAAAGCACAAAGCAGAGTAACTGCCTGGGTTAGAGGCAGCCCTCAAGAAAGGAGGATACTGGGCTGGGGTTGTGAGTCCAGGTCCAGGGTGCCCTAAGAAACATTTCTTTACCCCTCTGTCTTCACTTTCCACATCTGAAAAAGGAAAAAATAGCACAGAGCTAGTTCCAGCTCTAAGGCTCTTTGTATCATTTGTATGCATAAGTCTGTGGGTGTTGATGCAGAAAAATACATCCTTCTCATGATTTTTATACTCATCCCTTAGAAGTTCCTAACAGCCAATGCTCCAGGATTACTGGGGAGAGATTATTGTCTCAGTAATTTGTAAAGTGGGGAATAAAGGAAGGAAGAAGGGAAACAGGGAGAGAAGGAAGAAAAAAAGGAAGAGAAGAAGGGAGAAAGAGAGAGGGATGGAGATCCAGCTCTATTTAATTGGCCCTAAAAGGTTGATTTGCCCCCCACTTTGACCTGGGAATCTGCTCTAGAAAAATAGATAGATACATGATAGATAGATGATAGATAGATAGATAGATAGATAGATAGATAGATAGATAGATAGACATAGACAGGCAACAGATAAATTGATGGGTAGATAATGGATAGATGATTGAATGTATGGATAGATAGATAGGAGATGAATAGATGGGTGGATGGATGGATAGATTGATAAAGGATAAGTGGATGGATAGATAATGGATAGATGGATGGATAGATAAGAGTGTTGACTGAAAAAAAATGCACAACCTGAAAGATGAGAATTATGTTTTATTCAGTGGACTTGCTGAGGACTTAAGCCCAGGAGGCAGCCTCTCAGGTAGCTCTGAGGGACTGCTCCAAAGAGGTAAGAGGGGAGACAGGATATATAGGAGTTTTTGCAAAAAAACAAAAACAAAGAAGTAGTCAGAACATCAAAAGATTACTGTTAATTAAAGAAAACCAGATATCTCTAGTTAATGAATTTAGTGCTTATCTCTGTATGGAAAGATGCAAGAGTCTGGGCTTGTTTAAATCATTCCTTTGATATGTACCTTTACTATCTAGGGCCAGTATCCTGTCTTTCTCCATCCCGAATCCCCTCAGTGTGCACAGTTGAGGGCAGCTGCAGTGGTTGATGGCTTGATGGCTGCAACATCCTTTGTTTACTGACATGGCAGGCGACATTCTTCATCTATAATAGATAGATAGATAGATAATAGAAAGATAGATAGATAGATTTTTTTTAAGTCTTCAGGCACAAAGATGTTCTTGCCAGCATTACTTAAAGAGCAAAGAAGAGCAAACAATCCACATAACCAACATATTATGCTGAGGTAGGTTAAATTATAGCATAACTTCTCTGCAGAATTAAATAATGTCTCAGGATTATCCAGCAACTTTTTTTAAAAGATGCTTATAATGTTACATTTTTAAAAACAGGCTATAAAACTGAGCAAATAGTATGGTCAAGGAACCATACTTCTTCCTAATTTTTTACATTGTCCAAATATCCTCTTACCCTCTAACATATTTTATAACAATATACATACATACTGATGTGTGTGTGTATGTATTTTTTCCCATCAGGATCCAATTTAGACCATTGAGTTTGGAGGTCGCTCAAGTCAAGAGTTCAGGTTCCCCTCAGCTGTGCTCAGTGCCTTTTCTTCATTTCTCATTTAAACATGAGCTGAGAGCTGGGGATGCCAACATTCTTGCCATGGACGGGAGGAGGATGGTTCTTCATTGCCTGGGGATTCCAGCCCCATCCATCGTCCAAGACAGATCCATTCACATTCCTGAGAGAGAGAGAGAGAGGAGCATTGCAGAGCAAGCAACTAATGGCCAACTAATCAACTGTCTTAAAGATTACCAGTCACACTACAGACAAATTGATCCAGCCAGCTTTGTGCAGTCGACTGCCTGAAATTCCCCTCAACCAAGAGCGTTTGGTTTGCTCAGATGCCCTGTCACGTTAGAAAGAGACTCATTTGCTCTCTGCCTCACTCTGTGATGCACAGAACCCAGTTGTTGTGGGTTTTCTTTAGACTTAAGATTAAACATGATGGAGGGGAAAGGTTGGGAAGTTGTTAAGGATTAAAAATTTGGCCTAACTTCCTAATGGTTCAACTAACTTTTAATTAACACCAGAAAAAAAAAAAAAAAAAAGGAAAGGAAAAGGCTGTACCATCAATCCGTCCAGATGTTAGTTGCCATTTAGTTGTTAACGCTTATTTTTTTGTTGCACCGAAAACTCCCAAGATATATTTTGACATTATTTGCCCTCCTTTATAATTAGAGGTAGCAAGACCAGCATCTTTTAACAAGAGAATGTTCTTAAAATACCTGACATCATTTTGAAGGCTTCTCCCTTTGTGAAACCTATAATTATAACTTTCACGGTATTATGCTGCTAAGATGGAAAAAATCCTTTGACTCTTCGTCCAGAGTCACTGAAAACAGGCTGTAAGAATGACTGAGGCTATAAAGGCACATCTACCTTTTTTTTGTGGTACGCGGGCCTCTCACCGCTGTGGCCTCTCCCGTTGCGGAGCACAGGCTCCGGAGGCGCAGGCTCAGCGGTCATGGCTCATGGGCCCAGCTGCTCCGGGGCATGTGGGATCTTTGCGCACCGGGGCAGGAACCCGTGTCCCCTGCATCAGCAGGCGGACTCTCAACCACTGCGCCACCAGGGAAGCCCCTGGCACATCTACTTTTATGATGCAAACTTAGTGTGAACGAGGCTCTGTACTACAGGGGGAAGGCCCTGACCCTTACGAGTAACCAGCTTGTTACAAGTTACTTGTACAAGTACAAGTAACCAGTAATGGGTTAAATGGTGCCCCCCTCCCCCCAAAATGAAATGTCCCTGTTCTAAGCTCTGGGATCTATGAATATTACCTTATCTGGAAAAGGGGTCTTTGCAGATGTAATTATGTCAAGAATATCAAGATGAGATCATCATGGGCTATATGGATGGGCCTTCTATCCCATGACAAGAGTCCTTGTAAGAGACACACAGAGAAGACACAGGGAGAAAAAGGAGAAAAGGCAGAGACTGGAGTTTTGCAGCCACAAGCCAAGGACACCTAAAGCCTCCAGAAGCTGGAACAGCTGCCAAGGACAGATTCTCCCCTAGCGCATTCAGAGTCTCGTGGCCCCCTGACACCTTGATTTTGGACTTCTGGCCTCCAGAACTGTGAGAGAATAAATATGTATTGTTTTAAGTCATCCAGTTTGTGGTAACTGATCATAGCCACCTTAGGAAACTAACACACCATCTGCATTATCTTGGATGTGTTACTTAACCAGCCTGGGCCACTTTTCCCCTCATCTGCTAGATAAGGACAGGTACACCTAGCTATAGGATTTTAATTGGGATTAAAACTAAAATAACATAAAAAACCTGGTACTTAGTGGGTGCTCAAAAACAAAAAGTGGTTGTAATTATCACATTGTTGTTACTAATACTATGAATTTCACAAAAATTGAAGGGAAGCAATAATCAGAGACCTTGGAAGGCTTGCAGCCTTTTTATTTCCTTTCCCCAAGATAAGTGATGAAAGACTGGCCTGTTTTTAATGGAAGGTTTAAACTATTGAAAGTTTACATTCAGGGATTTCTTTTCAATGGCCTCACCCTATACTGAGATAATGATAAATGCTAAGCTGAGTAAATATTAAACTAAAGAAGTGGTCTAGGAAACAGGTATAATTAAGCTGGTGTTACAGTCTATTAACCCCCTTTATAGGAAGAAAACAATGGTCTTTCCATAATTGAAACCCAGCTTGAACCACAGGCTGGAAAATCTTGTGAGCACAGAGTCTAATTTGATTAGCCAGTCATGTCTCTCCTCTCCGTAAACTCTATGGACTCCCCATTTCAGAGAGAAATCCCATCTCTCTCTTTGTCTTGCTCTTGTGTCCTGTTGTTACCCTCCCTCAATTATGATCCTCCATCCTCATTTCCCTCATTTCCACCACCACTAGGCTGGTCCAGGCTTCAAAAATGCTTCCCTGGATGACAGCTGCTCTCTCCTCACTGACCTTATTCTTCCAACCTGGGCACCTCTGTAGACCACTTTCATGCAGCAGCCAATTGAGTAAACCTTTAAAAACACAAATTACTCCCTGCAGACTCACAGCAATGGCTTCTCATCTCACTTGGAACAAAATCCAAGCGTCTTGCCCTGAACTCTGCAAGCCTGACATCCCCCAGGTCCACTCGCCACCTCTCCTTTTAGCCTCTGTCTCACTCCAGCCTCCTCCTTGCTCCCCAAACACTCTGAGCTCATTCCTTCCTTTGAGACTTCCCTTCAAGTCGTCCCTCCTTCTGATGGTCTCTGAGCCAATCCCTCCCTTCCCTATGGCTGGCCCCTCTAGATGCTCAGGTCTCACGCCCATACCACCTCCTCAGAAAAGCTATCTTTGACCATCTACCACTTTCAATCCCATCACCCTGTTTAATTTTCTCCTTAGTGTTTACCACCATCTGAATCAGTGTGTTTGTTAATTTGACACTTGGTTTCTGCCTGTCTCTCCCTATACAATATAAACTTCTTAAGAGCAAGAACTTTGTCCACCTCATTTACTGCTGTGTCCCCACCGCCTAGAATGGTACCTGGCTCATTGAAGGTGACCACAAATACCTACTGAATGTTCAACAAGTACTGACTCAGAACAGTACTAAAGGATTTTGCCCCTCAGGGGATATTTGTCAGCACCTTGAGACTGTTCATGCTGTCACATCTGAGGTGGGTACTGCTGGCATCTAGTTAGTGAGTAGAGACCAGGGATGCTGTTGATGGTTGATGAACAGGATGGTTCCCACAATGAGGAACTGTCCAATCTGAAGGGCCAACAGTGTCGAGGTTGAGAAATCCTGACTTTTAGTCCACAAGTTGTCTACCAGACATGGTACAAAGTGCCGACAATCAGTGCTTGACACAAAAGCTTTTAGGAGGGAGAAAACAGTAACCACAGTGTGTGATAACTGACTAATTACGGGTAGGTCCACAGTATATGGAAGCTAATAACTGGCACATAAACCAGCCAGAAAGAACTCAGAAATTGTTTACAGAAGGGGAAGGGGGGCAGGGGACAGCCAAACTTCCATGACCACGTCCACATACCACCTGTTCTATGATGTATACAATATTTTTCTCTAAATCCACTCAGTTTTGAACTAAATACATTTAAGATGTTGATCCCGCTAGTTTTATGTAATTGTCATTTTCTATTAAATCATTTTTTAAAGAGCTTCATTGAGATGTAATTTACATGCCATACAATTCGCCCACGTAAAGTGTCCATATAAACATTTTTTCCAAAAAGAAGTAGACTCACGGATATAGACAACAAACTAGTGGTTACCAGTGGGGAGAGGGAGGGGGGAGGGGCGATATAGGGGTGTGGATACAAGGGGTTATTATGGGATTATACGAAATCTTGTGTGAAACTTTTGAATATTGTAAAGCACAGTAAAATTTAAAGAGGTTTTCATTCAATTAAAAAAACACTGCTCACTCCCATGAGGAAAAAAAAAAAAAAAAGGAAACCAAAACATTTTTCAGTGTATTCACATATACGGGCAACCATGACCACAGGCAAACTGAGGACACTTTAATCACGATTAACTCCCTTTTTAAAATGCTCATCCAGATGTTTCCTGTGGGCATCTTGCTAACTAACAGCGCTGGAAAGTCCTGCCCTGGGCTTCCCTGGTGGCACAGTGGTTAAGAATCCACCTACCAATGCAGGGGACACGGGTTCGAGCCCTGGTTCGGGAAGATCTCACATGCCACAAAGCAACTAAGCCCGTGTGCCACAACTCTGAGCCTGTGCTCTAGAGCCCGCGAGCCACAGCTACTGAAGCCCGTGCGCCTACAGCCCGTGCTCCGCAACCAGAAGCCACCGCAATGAGAAGCCCACTCACCGCAAGGAAGAGTAGCCCACCTTCACTTTAACTAGAGAAAGCCTGTGCACAGCAACAAAGACCCAACACAGCCAAAAATAAAAACAAATAAACAATTTTTTAAAAGAAATCAACACATTAAAAACACCCCACATAAAACAAAAAAAAAAGAAAGTCCTGCCCTTTTGGAGACACTGTTTGACACCCAGTCTCTGAGGTGTAGCACAAGCCAGGTGTGGTCAGGCATCTCCCAATGCACTTGGCCTATGGTTTGGGCAGACAGGGATGAGTCAGAAAGGGCTAAGTCCTAAGGAGTAACATGATAGGGCTTTGCGGTCTGTGGAGAGGCCTGAGGTCGGGAAAGGAGTCAAGAGCAAAGTCTTTCGTTTGAGGTCTCGGGTGCCCGGATCATGGTGAGAAGGTCTGGGGAAGCATCAAAGGTTAGGACCCAAGGGTGAGAGCAAGGGTTAGCAAATGCAGGAAGACGATTATAGCAGCAGAGAGCGGAGGACTCAAGCAGGAGAGCCCAGCCCCTCTGCTCAGGCCCACCTTGCCTGGCCAGCCTCCTGGAGTCAAGGGTCCATCCCAGGTCTTCTGGCTGCACTTCCTCATTCCCCTCATCCTGCAGCAAGGTGACAGGTAGGTGACAATGCCGCATTCCCTAGAAAGCCAGGACCCAAGCCCTAGCTGTCTCCTTATCATCCTTTGTGTCACCCCCGAAGGTCCAGCATGATCTGTTTTTACAAGGACCCTGACAGCTCCATTCAGACAACCAGAGACTTTACAAGACAAAAATAGAACACTCAACCTTGAGATGTGAAAATACTGATAGAAATGGCACGATTTCTACATTGGCATTGCTGTCTGCTGAGAGATCAAGCCCTCTTAGCCTTGTAAGAGGCGGCATGATAGGCATCACGTCAATACAGAGCTGGCATCTGAAGCTTTCATTTCTGTTCTGACACCAGACAGTCTGTTGCCATGGAAATGATTCTGTCACCTTGCAAATGCAGCTTTCCTTCCAGAGATGCAGAACAACCAAGCATGTCTGCATTTGGTAACCGAACATGGCCAAGGGTTGTCATTCCGCCCCATAGAGAGCATACCACTTGCATCTCTCACTTTGAGCCTTCTGACCGCATGGTCAAGGATTTTGTCACATTAAGGTAGTTTAAAAAAAAAAAAAAAAAAAGTAGTTTCCCCTTTACTGACAAAATCACCTCCATCAGTCTTATCTCCTCTCAGCCATCAAAAAGACGACTGGTACCTCATTAACCTCAAGGAACCCAGCACCAACTAGCCTACTTCTGAGTCTGGGGGAAGATGCTCTTGAGATGTTTTAGAGCTATTTGGCTACTAAGAAGACATTTAGTTGTCTCCTAAAAATACTCCTTCGATACCCATCCGGTAAGGCTGCTAATTCCCAGGCACAGTTCAAAAGTCATGAAGCTCACTAAGATCATCTCAGCCCACAATTCGTTTCAATGTGTTTACACACCAAGGTAACAAACTTTGTAAACCATGTTTCCAGTAACAAAGTACTAGCTGCATGTTTTCTGATTAGGTGTCACAAGGTCACTGAGGAAGATAGCACCGCTACTAGTACCACTTACCCAGTGAGTCTGGGAGAAGTCAAACCGATGTCTTCTGACTCCAAATCCCTTGCTCACAGAACATCACACAGCCTCAGAAAACCATGGTGCCTGGTAGAATAGGATCAACGCAGAGAATAGTACAGCCAGGTGGCTTTGGGATATAAACGAGGGGGGAAAAATCATATTTCAGGAGAAATGAGAACTACTTCGGTGGAGGAAGCAGTATTTGATGAACAAGAGGTTTGCAAGTGGAAACCAGGAGTAAAATTCTTAGTCAGAAGGAATATTTACAGGTTTCCCCAAGGCTGGCTTCTCCATTATGGAGTGCGGAAGAAGTTTGTCTTAAAGGCTTTCCACATTCTTTACTCCTGTGCTTTGCATTCATGTTTTGAGGATTAAATGAGTTAATCCAATAAAGTACTTAGTACTATATCCAATGTGACATAAGTGTTAAGATGTTACCTATAAGATGGATCTGTGATTCTGACGGATGAAAATAATTGATGATCACTGAATTTCTTCCCATACTTGTCACTATTTGTTTCTTAAGAGAAAAACAAACTATTCAGGAAAGGAATGAGTTTATCTGTTTAACCTAGATTTTATGTAGTTGGTGCTTTACTTGTTGGCTGGAGAATGGGCTTCGTGAGGTCAAGGCAGTGAGCTGCTTTATAAATATTTGCATAATCTGTATAGATAGTAGGCTTCGGCCACTCCCACCACAGACTAAGATGCAAGAGCAAAAGCTTTCAGGCTGTCATAAAACCCGTGCACGTTATTACCTTTAATTCTTGTCAAACTGCAGTGAGTGCTTCAATGTTTATATTATTGCTTTAGTACAGAACAACTCATAGAATTCTTAGGACCTGACTTGTCTCCAATATGAGAATTCTCTTCTGGTTCACAAGGGGAAGGGGAGGGCCTTGTGCCTTATGACTAAGACTCAAGTACCACCCCGATTTTCTTTTGCCTACCACTTCCCTTTTAGAATACAATGAAAATAGAAGAGCGATGGTGATTAGCACACACAATTAACGTTAACCAAGTACACATTAACACAATCACAGATAAAGGGCCATGAGCAACACAGACGTCAGCGCTTGGTATGGTCACTTACCTCCTGACATCAGGACACCTCTGTCCTCGGAGGCTGTGGAGAACATCTTCTCAACAGCTTCAGTCTGGAGAGAGGCTGCACTTCAGAAGGTATTGATTTTTCTACAATTTGTAGAGTTCTCCAGAAACTTGCTAGTAGGATTTAGTAGATTAATCCTCTTGGAGCATGAAACAAGGTCTTCAAGATCTGGTTTCCTCTTGAATATAGCAGACCAGAAGCATCATGGCAGGAGGACTTCTCAGGAAAGTCTTGACAATATCACCTAGTAACAATTAACAATGAAAGAGAAGCATTCCCATCTCAGGGGTAGGGAGTCACTGTTATAGAAGATTTGGCCTTAATAGGGGAGACACTGACTCTTTGCAAACAAGCTAACTCATGTTCAGAAACAGTATAGTGTAACGCTTAAGCCCTTGGGTTCTGAGACCAGATAGCAGAGTTGAAATGCTGAATCTATAACTTAATCACTGTGTGACCTTGGGCAAATCACACACCCTCTCTGTGCTTCATTTCCTTCATCTACAGAAAGAGCTCATTACAAGGATCAAATGAGTAAATTCAATAAATCACTCATTACTAAGAGAAATAAGTACTGAAAATCTGATCTATTATTATTTAAGCTCTGTTTAGGAACTTAGGGGACTGGCTAATATATTCTAAGGCATTTCTAGCACACAAAAAGATGCACTTACTTGTATTTGTTTGGTTTTGTTTTACATAAAGGAATAAGCACCACTTACACAGGAAATTAGTAGTTCAACTAAGTAAATAAATAATGGTTAGTACATACTTAATACATGCCAGGCATAGCGCAGAGGAAAAACAAAAATAAAAAATAAAGTCATATCTGCTCTCATGAAGCTTACAAATCTGGGGGTGGGAGTGGAAACATGTAATAACCAAGATAAATAAGGAAAATGGGTGGAATGTCAGGGAGTATCAAGGACTAGAGAGGAAAGATGATGCAGGGAAAGGGGGCAGGAGATCTCCTGCATTTAATCATTTAATCAACCAACTCGGCTAAACCCCTAAAGAAAGTCAGGTCTATTCTGGCCTTTTAAACAGAAATACATGTCCTGGTTTCATGAACTAAATAAGGTAATAGGGTAGATGTATACAGCTCCTGGTTGTAAGATGGGGCCAACTGCAGTTGAATCGTCTGAGGTTGTGTGTAGAAAGCTTCAGCTATCTATGTCCAGCCATCCTTGGCCTGTCACGCATGTCATGCATGTCTCTGTAGAAAAAATGCCATTTTTAGACCACTGCGCTGTTTTGGAATGACCTCTTACCCCTTCCCTGAAGTTAGACAAAAACCCTCTAGCCCTGAAGGCAGCACAGCTGTTTCACCTGTGTTGATTCAGCCTGCGGTGGTCCAGTCTCACTGTATTTGCCTCTTGCAAGTCCTATGGTGCAGTGCTGGCTGGTCCAAGTTATCCTCTGAACTGCTGAACTACTCATGAACTCTACCCCAGAACCTAGGATGCGGACGGAGAGTAGCGGACTCAGGGGACTGGAATGAAGATGCCAGCAGCTACAATTTCTAATATTTTTTATAAAGTAACGAGAATAGGTATGAGGCAGAAAAGATTAACCTCTGAAGATCTGCAGTCCGTCATTTGTTTAGAAAACATTAACGGAGCACCTTCTAGGTGCCTGGCACTTTGCACAGGCACTGGGTATGCAGCAGTGAAAAGATGGAGATGTTTCCTGTCTTCCCTGAGCTTCCAGACTAAGGCAAGAGAGAACACACACTGTCACAAAAATATCTAACATTTGAATAGATTTAACATTTTAGAAAGCCTTCCTTTGATCCTCAGATGGCCCTATGGAAATAAGTATTATCATCTCCATTTTAAGTGAAGTAATCAAGATCCCAAGACTAAGTAAGGAAAGCCAGAAGGTAAGGAGACCATTTAAGACATCCTTATAATGGGAAATTGACAGCTCCCATTATTTTTATGCTAAGAGGATTGACCTCCCAGCCCCTCTGGAGCTGAGGAGATATGGTACTTTAAAAACCAGGCAAGGGCTTCCCTGGTGGCGCAGCGGTTGAGAGTCCACCTGCCGATGCAGGGGACACGGGTTCGTGCCCTGGTCCGGGAAGATCCCACATGTTGTGGAGTGGCTGGGCCCATGAGCCATGGCCGCTGAGCCTGCGTGTCCGGAGCCTGTGCTCCGCAACTGGAGGGGCCACAGCAGTGAGAGGCCCGCGTACCGGAAAACAGAACAAAACAAAAACAGGCAAAAGCAACACTTTAGCCCACACATAACATGCATGGGCTAAAAGAAAACATGAAAGCAAAGAGTTTCTCAGGGAGGTTGATGTGGAGGTATGGGGGGGTGAAAAGCAGAGAGAACCTATACAAGCTCCCCAAGGGTGAACCTCTCCCATGGATCACCTGCTACAGGGACAGGGGGCAGGCAGTAGGGGACCCTAATTCCCAATCACCAACCTTGGCATCACTCCCCAGGGGACAAGATCTAGTGGTGACATGAGTTTCATCCCTTGCTGATGTGAGACAAGGAAGAGAAGGAGGTGGGAGGAAATGGAAGGGAAATCCCCAAGTCCTCCATCCTATGCCAAGCCCTGGGAGAGCAGTCTGACTGTTCCCCATGGGTGATACTATCAGCAAGACACATCGATGAGAAAGTGCAGGCTTGGAGAGATGAGGCAACTTTCCGTAACAAAACTACTTCCTTGTTTACACTGGGCTGGTCAGATGGCAAATGGCAGTACACCTGGATTTATTGAGTTTCTGTTACTCACCACCACTGGGCTCTGTCTGTGGCATGTCTGCAGGGCAGCCACCACCCTAGAGGATGTTTCCACTGTCACCTGAAGGAGGGGGAGATCCTGGTTCAGGGAACACTTGGAGCCTCTGACCATGGGTAGAGCTCAGAGGAAGGGAGAAGCCGTCTGCATGACCTCCAGGGTGCCAGGAGCATTCCCTAAAGTGCCTCACTCTCACCGAAGCTCAGCAACCACCAGAGCGATTAGTCAACATGATTTTAATGGAGCCAAATACCATCAAAGGAACAAGCTTCCCCTCAAGGTTACATCCATCAATTGTTCCCATGTAATGACAAGAGAGGGCACGAATCTCCAAAGAATTCACTTTGGAGTAGGAAGGGGGAGGTGGGGATTGGGGAAGTGGCGTTTGGATTTGTCTATAGCTCCAATTTCCTTTCATGAATATTTCATATAAATCCTGTATTAATCATTAAGTAGTAATGACTGTCTCTGTCTCCCCTGCACCCACTCTCTCTGTCACTCAAGCATCCTTTTCTGTCTCCCATCATCTTTCCCTCCCTCTTCTCTGTCTTTTCCCTTATCCATTCTTTATGCCACATCTCTGATTTTCTTTCTGGGTTTCTCTCTCTCTCTCTCTCTCTCTCTCTCTTTCTCTCTCTCTCTCTCTCTCTCACACACACACACACACACACACACACACCTTTCTCTCCGGCTCCATCATCTCATCTCACCTTTGGAATCAAAACGTATCTAAAGCCACTGACTTCTTAGCCACATGTCACATATGACAAAGCCCATTATAAAAGATGTGTGGGATGGGGGAAGAATGCCCCAGCTCCAGAAAGCCAGGAGCCAGGAAAGTCATTCTAGAAGATGCTCATATGTATGGGAGGGCTCAGGGCCTGATGGTTCCAAAGTCTTCCAAGGGGCAACCCACACAATAATCCAGCACAGCCCCACAATTTATTTTACAGGAGAGGACTACTCACTCTGGCCCAACGATTCCACTGGGGACGGAAGGGCGCTCAAGCTCTCTGTTCTCTTGGCTATAGGGAAAGTCTGCCTTTTCCTTGGCAAATCATGTCAGTATGTTTGAGAGAACCGACAGTGATCAGGAGGTGAGAGAGCAAGAAGAGAAGACAGAAAGTTAAGGGTTTATGACTTTCCTTTAAGAAAAAAATGTAGGAAGGGAAAACTATGGGTGCCTTTGCGTACAAAACCCATCTGAATTGTCTCCAACTTCTTATCTTCTGCTGCATTTTCCCACCCCTGTGACCCAAATGCTGTCCTTGCTCAAGCCAAGCCTCTGTGTTCAAACAATATTAAATGACCAGAAATTTCTTTCTCTTCTATTTCACCAAATTAAGTTATATATGATAAAGATTTCCCAGAAATGTTAACAAGCATTGTTTCTGAGTGATAAGACTAGAAATCACTTCAGTTTTCTTTTTTATGGTTTTCCCCCCAATTTTTCACAACGAGCATGTATTACTATTGTAATGTTAAGATAAAAACTTAAAAATCGGCAAAAATCCAATAAATCCCTTGTGTCTATAGCCCACCTTCTCCTCCAGAATCTCTGGTGACTCCCCATCACATTAACCGCTCAGAATTATCAGCACTCTTTTGTCTTTATAGCATTCACTTTATAGCATTTCACTTTAAAGACTTTGGTCTTTAACTGGAGACTTTTATGCCTATTTTCTCATCTAAACTCTATAACAGCCCTGTCAACAAAGACGATTGCTCCCATTTGACAGATGACGAAAAGGAGACTGAGAGCGATGAGGGATTTTCCTATGTTCACATATTTAGTGCCAGACTCAAGTCTCCAATTCATCCCTTCTAGACCTTTCTGGCTGCTGCACAGTTGAGAGAGTGGCCACAGGACCTTTCTTAATCGTTCTCCACTGGTCCTTATTTTCAGGTGTCAGGCGCTAGCTAGCTCTGAATGTGCTGAACATATTCACAAGACAAAACAACATCTCTAGACTCACTGCTCTCTTAGCCCTTTCTACCTCTGAAATGAATGACCCTAGAATAGGTGCCAAGCACCAGTGACACACAAGCCCAGTCCAGCAGTGCACACACTCCTTTTGCCTGGGCCTCAGCTCTATCTACGGCCCACTGCCTGGGATCCTCAATGACAGGGCCCCCTGCTGCATCACACTTGCTCAACATATGTAATCACCATGTCACTGGCATCTCCACAGCCACAGGAAATTTAAATTGCATCTTTCGGGCCTTGATATGATGTTTCTGGACTCTTTCTCACGAAGCTCCTAAGAGGAAGACATTTTCTCGGCATGCTCAGCAGCTACACTAATAACAGGGGTGTGGTGGCATGCCACTGTTTATAGCACAGGGACAGCTGCATGTTTGTGAGCTGCAGGTTCTCCCTAGGAGTGGGCAGGAAGGTAGGGAAAGGTGCCCTCTTCATGTGAATGTCACTCACCTCTGTGGTTTTGTGAAGACATGGGGAAAAGAATTATAACTTAGATCGAGTCCAGATACCCTGAGATGTTGGGAGTTGGTTTGTTAATATATTTAATCATCAGAAGGAAGGGAGGAGGGAAGAGAGATGCTGTCACAAGCCTTTAGGATAAACCCAAACTCCAAGCAAGGCGTCAGAACTTCTATGATCTATACTCCATCAACACCAGCACCAGTGCTCCCTCATTCTCCTTTCCAGGTTCTTAGTACTTTTCTTAATGCTTACCCTATGCCCCAGGCAGGCTGGGCTAAGAGCAGTCATCTGAACAGGCTGTAACCTCTCAAGACCCCTTGTATTTGCACATGCTCTTTTCCCATCTTCTTTGCTTGCTGAATTCTCCCCATTCAGTACCACTCGCTTGGATGACACCTCCTCCAGGAAGCATCTTTTGACCACCCCAGTAAGCCTTATCTAGATTAGGGATCTCTCCTTTGTGTTCTTCCAAAATGCAGCCTCACTATCATCGCTGCACCTCTCATGATACAGGGCCAGCCTCAATTACCTCCAACCCAATAGATTGTCATCTCTTTGAGGCGGGAAATTGTATCTTTATCTCTTCATTCCTAGCACACTGGGTGGAATATGACTAGCTTAATTTGAAAAATGAGGGACAGAGGGATATAGGAAGGGAAAGAGGGAGAGATAGAGAGAAGAAACATTTACTGAATGAAGTATATGAATGTTATGGATTGAATTGTGCCCCTCCCAAAATTTATATGTTAAAGCCCTAACTCCTAATGTAACTGTATTGGAGATAGGACCTTTAAGGAGGCAATTGTAATTAAATGAGGTCCTAAAGGTGGGGCCCTAATCCAATATGATTGGTGTCCTTATAAGAAGAGAGACACCGGTAGTGCACACACACACAGAGAAAAGACCGTGTGAGGACACAGGAAGAAGAAGCCAAAGAGAGAAGCCTGACAACACCTTGATCTTGGACTTTCAGCCTCCAGAACTGCGAGAAAATAAATTTCTGTTGTTTAAGCCACTGAGTCTACGGTATTTGGTTATGGTAGTTTTAGAAGACTAATACAGTAAGTGATGAAAATCTTTAGCCCCATAATATGAACAAGGAGAGAAGAAAGAGAAGTGTATGGTAGCTATGGCACTGTGCGCCCAGGTGTGCCCTCCACAGAGAACCTGCTGGGAGGACGTTCCAGCTGCTACACCCTAAGAATGCTTCCCAGCTGCTCCCAGCTAATGACTGAGCCAGCAAGGAGCCCAGAGCCAGGCCACTTACGCCCAAGGCAGGATGCCTCTAGTGGACAGTCTTTGCTCTGGGCTTCCCCGCCTGCTGGTTCAGACTACCTCAGAGTAGGTGTGTGGTCTCAGGCTCTTTGTATCCTCCTCCTCCTTCCCAGGGGCCAGACCCACACAGAAGTCTGAGCCTCTCTCCACCTACCCCTCTTCCCTCTTCCTTTTTATCTTACATCAATGTTCCGCATCAAACTTCTTACCCATTTAATTCTGTCCTGACAACGGCTTTCCGGAGAAACACAAACTGACAAAGCGTGTGGGAAAGGGGGCCCCACTAGTGCTCTTTGTGTTAGAATCATCACCTATTTATATGCTCTTACTTTGAGAGGACAGAGTTTTATTCTCACTGTACAAAGAAACTAAGTGTGGTGCAGGTGAGCAGCTCGCCCTGCAGTCACAAGGCTGGTAAGGGAGCAGCATCCTGTCTCCAAAAGTCAAGCACCTGTGCTGTACCGTCTTCTAGTTCCCCACCTGCCTTTGGCCTCACAAGTACTGCTTCTTCCTGAGCCTGTGATCTGCTCTTTTCCATGCTGGGCATCTCTTGTCAAGTGCCCAAGGTGATGTCTCTAGTGGTTTCCACAACGTCAGGCTTCAACCCTGCTAAGAAGCCGGGGTGGTCATTCCTCGAGGTAAGACTAGAAGGGTAAAGAGATGTTTAAATGACAGACCAGGGTACAGCAGGACCTTCTCAACAAATACCACAGCACGTGCCAAGGGCTGTGGTCAGAAGGAGACTAGCTTGCAGTCTGATGTGGGGGGAGAATAGGAGTATAACAGGACTAATCATGGAGCCCAGAGCCACACTGCAGAGAAAATGGTTGATTCCCTACTGCCCGGGTGATATTGATGCCTAGCACTTGGCAGGCACTGGATAAATATGCATTATAGTAATCAGACAAGAGACAAAACCATTGAGTTTATTAGTATCAATTTGACTCCTGGGTTAAATGCATTCAGTATAAAAATGAACAGTGCATTTATCTTCTTTCCTTTTCCTTCTTTTTTCTTCGTTCAGTATCATTGAGTTTTGGGGTGAATGCAAGGCAGATCTGGGTCAGGAATGGGCAGGGCTGCTCAGGAGAGTATCCTTCTGATAACTCCCTGCCAATGCTCCCTCCCTCCTGTTCTGAAGCAGTGTGGTCCCGCAGCTCCCAAAGAGTTACCTCCTGGTAGATTGCCAAATCTGCAGCCCTGAGGTCAGCAGCTTCCTCCTTCTCCGCCTCTAAATCAGTCTCACCCGAGATTTTCTGGAAGCCTCACTCTAAGTCTTCCTTTGATCATTATCTTACCCCCTGTTATAAACCCATTCTCTGTCTTGCCCTAGCAGCAGGGGAGACAAGCTGTATGTTAGCGGACTGACTGGGGAGACCTTGGAAGAGGCCACCTGCAGCTACTTTCACCCTGCAGGACTTCAAAAGGGACCACTGTACTTTCAAACACCCTTGGGGAGAAATGCTGGAAATAGATGTAGACTCTACCTAGTGAGGCCTGGCAGTGTTCTCTTTCAGCTTCTGGCAGAGCCATTCCCTAAGGAGCAACCATGATGAAAAGAATTGGTTAAGTAAAGTGGGAGGTAGATGCAGTGAGCAGAAGTGGAATTTTAACAAGCACTGAGTGTCTCTGGGCTAGAGATTTCTCTCAACTGGGTCTCAATTTCCTTACCCATACAATGACTAGATTACTGACCTTTTAAGTGTCCTTCAGTGTGGCGGGGTGATATATATATTCCTGGGGAGACAGATGGATGGATAGATGATAGATAGGTAGATAGATTGATTGATTTTTTAAAACCCAGAAAAATAAATTACATAAAGACAGATGATAGATGATAATAAACATGATGATAGAGATAGATGGATGATATAAGATAAGAGGGAGGGAAGGAAGGAAGGAAGGAGGGAAGGAAGGTAGGAAGGAAGAAAGAAAGGAAGGAAGGAAGGAAGGAAGGAAAGGGGGGAAGTTCATAGCAGAAATGGCATAAGAAGATTTAGATCCAGACAAGAGCAAGACCCAGGTTTGAATCCTTGTTTCATCCATTATTAGCAGATTTTTACCTAGTTCCAAAATCTATGCATTATCTCAGATATTTATAATAACGTCTCTGGCTCCCAATTTGCTCAACTGAAATTAGACAAGAACATTTCACTGCCTATTAGTCCTAAATAATATTTAGAAATTGACTTGTATTGCCTCATAGATGCATATTAGATGTAAAATAACTAAAAACTACTCAAGTAGTAGAGAAGCTCATTGGCTCTCAGAACCTGCAGAAGAAATGAGATATATGCAATTGCCAGATTTGTCTATTTAACTGCCTACTTGACATCTCCACCTAGACATCTCATAGCTATCTCCAACCTGGTCCAAACTGACAGCTTCATCTAATCCCCAAACCTCCCCTTTGTCCCCCCTCTCTCAGTGATAGGAGCTGCCATCCATCAAGATTCTTAAGCCAGAAATCCAAAAGACATTCTCCTTCTCATTAACACTCAAGTTAAGTTTTTCACCAATTCTTATCAAGTTGACTTCCAAAATATTTGAATCACCCACTTTTCAACTCTTCAATGACCCTAAGTCAAGGTGCCATCGTTTTTTTCTGGACCACCTTGGGAGCCTTCTAACTGTCCTTCTTGCTTCTACCCTTGTCCTCCCACTTCTTTAATCCGTTCTCCATACAGCAGCAGAGATTCTCTGGATGTGTTCATCGATCAGGCCACTTGCTCTCTAAAAACACTTCAATGGCCCCTTTTGCATTTCAGATATTATCCAAAGAGTTCACCGTAGCCAGCAAGGCCCCCGTGCCATGGCATGTGATGTATCACACTACCCCTAACTCCCGGGCCCTAACCACACAGCTCTTCTTCCATATCTGCAAACACACCAAGTTTTTTCTCACTTCAGGATCTTCATTGCCATACTCGCCTATTCCTCTAACCTAACCCCACCCATCCCATCCTGTAGGCTGTTTAGTATCTACCCATCCTCCATCATGAACATCACTCAAAAGATTATCTCTGACTCCCTGATTAAATTAGGCCCCCAGTTACACCCTCTCTTAGAAGTCTTGATGTCTCTTTATGAATCCCTATTATAGTTTGGAGCTCTGTGTTTATGTATGTGATTCCTTGTTTGAAGTCTGCCTCCTGAATCAGATTATAACGTCCACAGGGCAGAGATGATATACAGTTTTTGTTATTGTTGTTCATCACTGTATCCCCAGTACTTAGTTCCGAATCATATAAATATTTAATATCATGAAATATTTGTTAAATTGTTGAATAAATGAAGTTATTGTATCTACAATGGCTTCTAATAAAAATCAATGCTAAGGTTTAATGTTGATAATATTTCATTACTTTTTTCAGAGTTAAAGCTCAAAAATATTGGGTAAACAGGATATCTCCAAAATGAATTTTCTAGGTCCTTGGAATCACGGGATTCAGAGTTGGAGGGAAATGGAAAGTCTTCTGATCCAATCCCCAACATGGAATTAGCAGTTTTTAATTTTTTTAACCTTATTGTCCTTCATTATAAAAAGTATCTGTTGGTGATGAAATGGTGGAACTACAGGGATTTTTCCTTTTTAACTATTTTCCAATTGATTGTTATTTTATTACTGCCATAATGAAAATCATATGTATAAATGCATCTTCACTTCTTTGGTTTATGTAGTAAAGAGGACTGAATCTGTGTGATAAGGAAAAGGTTTGCCCAGATTTTGTGTTACTATTAGCATCATTACCATAAACAAATGTTTACTAACCAGCGTCCTATATAATGTGAAGTTCTGGGTTCTCTTTATGCAATAAGGTAACTGCAGTCCAAACAGTTTGAGGTATTTCCCCCAAGCTATACAACTGATAAAAATAACCCTAACTTGAAAGTCTCACTTCAAAATCCACACAATGCACAGGCTTAGAAACTAAGGCCAGTCCCTGAAGCAGTTTATCAACCATCACACAGATTATCACCAGGTTCTACATGCCATCTCTAGATTCTCAATTTTCTACCTACTCAATTGCCTCTTTCCCCTAATAACATTTTCTTTCTTAACAAGTTCATATTTTGTCCCATTTTTAGTGATTATAAAATCAATTTTCTACTCCAGGAAAATTCTTGCAAAATGAAGAGATATTAACTCATAATTCAATCAACCAGAGGTAACATCATCCAGTTTAATAGTCCAGATGCATGAAGTTTCAAGCTTATAATGTCATGTCTACTATAGAGATTATTTGTGGTAACATTTCTTTTCATGGAAAAAGCAGATACCAATGTTTTTGCTATTTTTGAAATCCTCAGAGACTAATCAATAACCTCCCTTGAAATGTTGATCAAACAATCCTTACTGGTTAATACTGACCAACTAATTTAAAAGTTTCAAAGGAGACGTACACAATTTGCCCAAGTTGACTTGGAAATGCTGCCCAATCAGGTTAATGTTTACATCCACAAGGTGCTCACCTCCACTAAAAACCAGCCTTCCACATCGGCCCCACAGGGAAGGACAGCTCATGTCCGAGTTAGAGGAGGGCTTCAAGATAAAGAGTAACCCAGCCGGAAAGCCGAGGTTCAAACACATCTGGTTTCCATTAACTGGGACTGCAACAGTCTCTTCAAAGGCAAAAAACATTCCTTCCTCCACACCTAAAATCTCGTGCTTCCTCCAAGATGGTAGATCCAGAAAAAGGTCCTGAATCACAGAATTGAGCTCCCAGTAAAAGAATTAACCTTTCATGATGATTTTACTTAAGGTTTTGTTTAATGACACAAATAACACTTGTCACAAACAAAAAATAGAAAACACCACTCATTGTGAACAAGAATTAACTGATATTCCAACACTGTTAATGTTTTTGAAAATATATAACAAAACAAAGTCATACTGATGGTTTCGCATATCGCTATTTTGCCATCATCCTTTTTAACACTTTAAAGTTGCCTGGTTTCCAACTGAAAGGATGTATATTAATGTTGTCAATCAACCCCTTTTGACATTTGTACATTTAGACTGCTTCCAGTTTTTCCCTATTATAAACACTTTAGCAATGAGCATCCTTCCATTCAACAACTCATTCTACAGAGATTTAGCACTCCTACAATGCCAGACACATAGTGTCAAAATATTTTGATCATCTTCATAGTTACTTCTTTAAGATAAAGTTCCCAAAAGTGGAACTTTTGGTTAAAGTATACTTTTTAGATTTTCATTGGAATCGCCAGTTGCTCCCCCAGAGAAGTAGTACCAATAGACACTTCTATCATCACTACTTGAGAATATCTACTACTTCACCTGATCTTCACCAAGGAAAGCAGAAGTTCTGGCTTTAGAACAGTGCTACTCGGGTTGGTCTTTCGACCAGCAGCAACAGTATTACATGCAAATGCAAATTCTCAGGCCCTACCCCTGAGACCTACTCAATCAGCACCTTTGGTAGGTGGGATCCAGTAAGCTGGGTTTGAGCAATCTCTCCACATGATTCTTATGCTGATTAAAGTTTGAGAGCCGTGCATTTAAAGCACAAGAAACAGAGCTATGAGTTGACCAACCAACTAAATCACATCTCCCTGACTACTCCCACTGATGTCCTGTCTCAGTAACACTTTCCTGAAACTGACTGAGAGCTAACTCTTCAACAGAGGCCCCGGGGATTTATAAACTCAGCTTTGCAGATCTTTTGGCAGGAGAGAGAACTCCAGAACTGAGGTGGGCAAAATATAGGGATAAGTAGAAGGGAGAGAGGGAAGTGGTCCCCTGAAAGTGAACCAAGAGGAGAGACCACAGGGTTTCTGTGGGAGGGGCAGCAGGTAGAGCCTAGAGCTTCAGCTGGAAGACTGGCTTTAAAGGTTGGCCCCATCTCACTTTTAACTCTATAATCTTGCACGACCACCTAATTCTCTTGATCCTCAGTTTGCTGTTTTGCTTCTCAGGAATAAAACATCCCATTTTGACCGTTGTTGTGAGGTTCACATACACTAAGCTATGTATTTCAAAATGCTTTGGAAACTGTAAAGCTCTGTCTGCATTAGAGGGTGATGTTATTATCAGCGACCTGGGCTTAGGGAAAGTTGCCCTTCCTGTGCAATCCCTTTTCCCCATTCTGACCATGAAATTCACTTCTTCCCCAGCCTTCAAAGGCCCCATTTATCAGCCATGACAGCAAAAAGCAAACTGCCTCCTTGGCCTCCTTTTAAGGGGTATCACTTACACTTCCCAGTTGGAATATTATCTTTCTTATCTCCAGACTGCAGAAATGCATGGCCCACCAGCTCTCTAAGTTGTATGGAAAATTACTTAGATGGAGAACCCTAGTTACAGAGAAGGAAAGAGACTGTGAAAGTTCAAAACACTGTTGAGGAAGGCAACATGATGTCTGGAGTTCAAAGACAGGAGCTCAGATCCTGACCTTCTCACTAGGATGAAGTGGGGATCTCTGGGCATCACAAGAATAATATGGCCAAAGGATAACTCTAGATTTCCCCCTTGAAAACCTGCTTCTCCCTGGATTTTCCCATCTCAGGAAATAACACCATAGTTTCTCACACCTAAAATCTGAATTATTCTTGAGTCTTTTCTTTCTCTCACCTTCCAGGTCTAACTGGTCACTAGGTCCTATTGACATTACACAAGTAGCTTAACCTCCCTGAGAGTCAGTTGTCTCCTCTGAAAAATAAAGGATAATAACGTATCTCATCCCAGGCTGTTCAAGAATTAATTTAGACAACATCCTTCAAGTCCTTGACCATCTACCCTTCTGGATATACCAATAATCACTATTGAGTGTAAAGTGACACCTCTGAGATCCGTGGCATAAACATTCATTGGGCTCAAACTGTAGCAGGCAGTATACAAAGGACACAGCAATGAAAAAGACAGGAGCATCCCTGCTCTCCTGGAGCTTATAATCCAGGGGTTTAAAGTGGATGGTGGAGGGAGAAATAGACAGAAGAAACAAGACAAATTTCAGGATGTGTTGTTTAATGAGAGACTTAAACCATGATAATTTGAGTAGAGTAGTTATGTGACTTCTTAAACCTGGTGGGCCTTAAAAGAGGGATGGCCTCTCTAAAGAGGTCACATTTAGGCTGAGATTTGAGTGACAAGAATAAGCCAGTCATGTAACCAGGATGATGGGCTAAGATGCTCCAGACAGAGGAAACAGCCAGTGCAAAGGCCCTTAGTGCAGAGCGAACTTAGAAAGTTTAAAAAATACCAAGAAGGTTAGCACGGCTGGAATATGGAGAGTGCTAGAGAAGACTGTCAAAGAGGGTGGTAGAGGCAGATCACAGAAGCTTTCACGAACCATGGGAAGATTTTTGAGGGTTTTTTTTTTTCAGTGATAAGGGGGGCCGCCAGCAAAGAGTTCTAAGCAGAAGAGTGATTTAGTCTTATTTGCCTTTTTTTCTT
Organism: Delphinapterus leucas; assembly: GCF_059928025.1. Lineage (NCBI taxonomy): Eukaryota > Metazoa > Chordata > Mammalia > Artiodactyla > Monodontidae > Delphinapterus > Delphinapterus leucas. The sequence goes on from NC_143145.1 coordinate 12,010,691, forward strand.
TCTTTTTTTTTTTTTTTCTCTTTTTGGCCATGCCACGCAGCATGCAGGATCTTAGTTCCCCGACCAGGGATCGAACCTGAGCCCCCTGAGCCCCCAGCCATGCAGTGGAAGGGCAGAGTCCTAAGCACTGTACCACCAGGGAATTCCCTTATTTGTCTTTTTAAAAGATCACTCTGAGTGCTTTGTGGGGAATGCATTGTAGGTTGACAAGAGTAGAAGGGGGACCAGTGAGGAAAATATTTGCAGTGGTTCAGGTAAGAGAAGATGGTGGTTTACACTGGGGTAAAAAGGAGGAAATCAGTTAGAAGTGGAAAATTTTGGATGCGTTTTAATGGAAAGTCGAGAAGACTTTGTGGCCCATTAGACTTAGAAGGTGGAAGAAAGAAAAAAATCAGAGATAACTCAGAGCTCTGGCATGAAAAACTGTAAAGCTATTTCATGGGCAAAATCCAGGGGAAAGCAGGTCTGCAAAGGAAAATCAAGAGTTCTGCTTTGACCATGTTATTGTTATGATGCCTGCAGCGTCCATGTGGAGATGTCAGGTTGGCATTTAGACATATAAGTCTGAAAAGGTAAAAATTCAAGAATCATTGGAATCCCAGATTCCATTCAAGGATTCATTTCTTAAATGTATTACATATTTATACGTTTTAGACTCTTTGCTGCATCTTAGGAAAATGCAGGTGAAAGACATAGTTTCTGCCTTCAAGATACTCTCACCACCATGAGAAAAAGAGACAGGTAAACCAAAAAGGATACCGTACTATTTGGTAAGTACTAGGATGGTGGTGTTTATAGGGTGCTGACCTGTATGGCCTTCAACCACGCGCTAAGCTCCTCTGGTCCTCAGTTCTGCCACTCACAAATAGAGATAAAATCACCTGTTTTTCCAGCAGTACAATAGGCACATCTCAAAGGAAATAATGTCCATGGAAGTAAGTGGAAAACAAAAAGTCCAAATTATTATCCCACAACAAAAAAAAAAAAAAAAAAAAGAGGAAAAAGCTGCCATGAAGAGCTTATTCACAAACTTACCAGCAAAACACAGGGCTAAATTCTGGCTGATAGGACTTAAATGAGTCTGTCTATCTAATCACTGCAGCAGGAAATGTAATTCTTCACAAAGCCAGTGTTGTTATGAGGGAATTTACATGAGACCTAAGATAGGATGGAAAAGTTCCTCTGCTGTTCCTGCAGCTGAGTGATAGGTCCTTAAAAACACTCACAAAGGACTTGGGGCTGTTTATTCCAGACCAGCTTACTTTTGACCCTGAGCAAAAGTTTATCCTTCAAGCTTTCTACCAATGACATCACTCTGTCCGATTGTGAGAACCGTGAGCCACAGAGTGGATATGTCCTGGGTTAGAACTTTGACACCGTCCCCTAATAACTGTAGTGTGTGACCAAGTCCCTTAGCCTCAGAATTGTAACATGGTTGTGAAAATCATCTCCTAGGTAACTGTGAAGATTTAGCAAGACAATGAAAGCACGTAGCATGGTGCGTGGTGCCTGAGTGTCCTAACAGTGGAGAGAAAAATGGCATATGAGTTTATTCAATCTTCACTCACTCAAGGAGGCCACAGATGGATTTTGCTCATCCAGATACTGCCAAGCAGAATGGAGGCTCTATGTATGTTTGTGGAATAAACAAATGGCATGCAGAATAACTACATGAAATACTTGCAGGACACAATAAGAGACCTCTGGCCAAAAATGCCTTCCCCTGTACAAGAGACCCTTTCCTACTGAGCCCAGTTGGTGCCCAGAAGTTGGAAAAGATCAATCTTATGATTCATAATTTCAATAACACCTTTGTTTGAGAAGACTGACATTGGCGCTCAGTGGGAGAAAAAAGAACAGTTCCCATCACTATATAATTACTTCCGTTTTCTTCCTCTCCTCTAACTAAAGGCAAGGCTTACTTTGACAAAGGAGATGGTAAAACCTGCTTCTGCTCTGGCAGGTTAAAAAAAAAAATGTCATTTTAAGGTACCTCTGAACATGATCAGCTCAGACAGCAGGGAAATTATTCATTGAAATAAATTCTCTTCACCTTGTAAAAATTGAATTACACAAAAAGTAAAGGTCTGCTTGAGCTAACATTTCTCAAATTGTATTCATTGAGACATTGGATCCATAGGATGTTAGTAGATATTAGTGGGAAGAGAACGCCCCATGGTACCTAGGTTTGGGAAAGACATAAAACTACTGTAAAAGTTGAAGAGCTCTTTCTACTGTCAAGTTGTTTCATCTTTAGAATGCAACTGTGCATTGTCAACCTCCAACAGAGAATGAATCGTTCCCCAAATTGACTGGCTCTCTAGAGCATCGTACAGGACTTTGAGAAATGTTCCCTGGAGTCAGGTGAATGGACCAGATTAACTTTCCAAATCCCTTCTGGCCCAAATCATCTGTTCATTTCCTGCCATATAAAATTCAATTGGAAGCTACAAATAAGCTGCGAATGTTTGTATACTCTGGGAAATGTTCTCTCAACAGACTCATGACTCTACTTATGTATTCATGTAGGGATTCCTTTATTCATCAAAATTACGTTAGAAATCTGCTACGGACCAGGCACTGTGACTAAGGCAGAGAGCTGCTCTCTTAGAAGGACAGTGCTCTTGAATCATAGAGATGAGAGAGAGAAGGGAAATCCAGGTAGAATAGAGGATTTTAGGATGAGAGAAAGCCTGTAGAGGCAGAAGGGTGCAAAAGAAGAGCCTCCAACAGATGGAGAGGTGAGAGTTGAATTTAATTATATACATATTTATTGAGAGATTCTTGTTAGAGGCTCTTTGCTAGGTGTCAGGAGCACAACAGTAAACAAGGCACTAGGCTTGTCTTTGAAGAGTTAACATCTCTGTTAAGACAAAAAGGATCGGATTTTGCTTTAGAAAGACAATTTTGGCTACCATGTGGAAGGGGCAAGACCGTGACTGGGATGTAGGTAGTGTAATTCAGGCAAAAATTATAAAAGCCTGACCTACAGCAATGGCAGTGGAGATGGGGAGAAGTAGATACACTGAGAAAATACTAAGGATACAGAATGGACAGAATGAGATAAACGATTGGATTCGGAGATCAAATGAGAGATAAAAATCGATTAAGATTTTTAGAAAATTAGATTTCAGTAGAAATTGGTGCCCATCCATGAGCAGAATGAACACAGGGAGGGGTAACCAGTGCACGGTATGAGATGGTGAACTCAAGGTGAAGCGGGATATTCAAGAGGAGATATCAGACAGGCAGCGGAAGAGTTGGAGATGCAAGTCGAAAGTTCAAAGAGGGAGCAGGCCAGAAAGAGAGACTTGGGAGTCATCAGTACAAAGATGGTAACTGAGGTCATGGAAGTAAAAGGTATGATCCAGGTAGAGTGTGTGGAGTGAGGATGGAAGAGCCTCCAGAAACGCAATCCTACTGACATGTAGATTTTACCCAGTAAGACCTATTTCAGACCTCTGACCTCCAGAACAGTAAGAGGACAATTTTGTGTTGTCTAAGGTACAGGTTTGTAGTAGTTTGTGACAACAGCAATAGGAAACTCATACAGGTAGTCACAGAGGTCCATAATCCAAGTTGGGACCAACATATGGTGAACCCCAAGCGTCCTCAACCTAGAAAAAACCAGGTATGGGTCAGCATATGCCTCCTCTCCTAAGGGCTCCCAACTGTGTGGCTGGAGAAGATGAAAATGGCCTCCCAGTTTTTGTGGCCTTATGCTAAGCACTGCAACATACACGGTAATTGAGAGGGCAGAGCTCACATACTGTATGATTGCACTTACATAGAGTTCAAAAACAGGCAAAACAAAATTTACAAGCAGCTCATGCAGCTCAATATCAAAAAACCAAACAATCCAATCTAAAAATGGGCAGAAGACCTAAGTAAACATTTCTCCAAAGAAGATATACAGATTGCCAACAAACACATGAAAGGATGCTCAACATCACTAATTATTAGAGAAACGCAAATCAAAACTACAATGAGATATCACCTCACACCAGTCAGAATGGCTATCATCAAAAAATCTACAAACAATAAATGCTGGAGAGAGTGTGGAGAAAAGGGAACCCTGTTGCACTGTTGGTGGGAATGTAAATTGATACAGCCACTATGGAGAACAGTATGGAGGTTCCCTAAAAAACTAAAAATAGAACCATCATACGACCCAGCAATCCCACTGCTGGGCATATACCCTGAGAAAACCATAATTCAAAAAGAGTCGTGTACCAAAATGTTCATTGCAGCACTATTTATAATAGCCAGGACATGGAAGTGTCCATCGACAGATGAATGGATAAAGAAGATGTGGCACATATATACAATGGAATGTTACTCAGCCATAAAGAGAAACGAAACTGAGTTATTTGTAGTGAGGTGGATGGACCTAGAGACCGTCATACAGAGTGAAGTAAGTCAGAAAGTGAAAAACAAATACCATATGCTAACACATATATATGGAATCTAAAGAAAAAAAATGGTTCTGAAGAACCTAGGGGCAGGACAGGAATAAAGATGCAGACGTAAGAGAATGGACTTGAGGACACGGGGAGGGGGAAGCGTAAGCTGGGACGAAGTGAGAGAGTGGCATAGACATATATATACTAGCAAATGTAAAATAGATAGCTAGTGGGCAGCAGCCACATAGCACAGGGGGATCAACTCGGTGCTTTGACCACCTAGAGGGGTGGGATAGGGAGGGTGGGAGGGAGACGCAAGAGGGAGGGGATATGGGGATATATGTATATGTATAGCTGATTCACTTTGTTATACAGCAGAAACTAACACACTGTTGTAAAGCAATTATACTCCAATAAAGATGTTTAAAAAAAAAAACAGGCAAAAATGAATCCACAATGTCAGAAATCAGAGTGGAGGGTTATAATTGGGGTGGAGGAATAGTGTTTGGGAGTGAGCACGTGGGGGACTGCTGGGCGCTGGTTATGTTCTGTTTCTTGACCTGGGTTGTAGCTCTATTCATAATATGATCACACAGGGATTAACAAACTTTTTTTTTTTATCCAAGTATAGTTGATTTACAAGGTTGTGTTAATTTCTTCTGTGCTGCAAAGTGATTCAGCTATACATATACATGCATTCTTTTTCATATTCTTTTCCAAAATGTTTTATCACATCTTTTGTAAAGGGCCGGATAGGAACTATTTCAGGCTTTGTGGAGCATACATCTCTGTCTCAACTACTCAACTCTGCCATTGCAACACAAAAGCAGCCACCGACAGTTCATAAATGATGGGTAGTGCTGCATTCCAACAAAACCTTGTTCACCTAAACACGTGGCAGTCTGGAATGGGCCCACAGGCCATAGTTTGCCAACCCCTGCGATAACGTATTGAGCTGTATGTTTAAGATTTGTGCACTTTTCGCATGTATTTCACTGTTCAATATTTTTTAAGTTTAAAATCTAATAATCAAACTATAAAGAGGGCAGTATTCTGGATTCAGATTACCTGGATTCGATTCCTGACGCTGCTACTCAATTGCTGTGTGACGTTGGGCTGCTTGACCTCTCTGTGCCTCCGTTTCTGCATCTATAACCTGGGGACGGTAAAACCACTCACTTCATAGAATTATTGGGACATCGAAATGAGATAAAACATGTACAATTTTTAAAGCAGTACGTGGTTTATAGACAGCCTTTAATCAATATTTGTTATTATTCTTATTACTGATGTTCTCAGAAATCGTATAAATGCTGGCCTTCTTAGCCCTGGGTTACAGATGAGCGACCAAAGCAGCCAACCTCTTGCCACAATCTTTCAGTGACCCCCAAACTCTTCAGATTTTTTAAACTAATATATGAGGCTTTCTCAGGCCTCCAAGTCTTATTTCCATACCATGTTCTTATGCCCCTGAACTTTGGGCAATGCTGTTCTACCTGTCTGGAATAGCCTTCATCTTAGTTACTTGGTAATCCCTTCTTGTGCTCTTCAAATCCCGTTTAAATGCCATCTCCTCTGTGAAGCTTCTGAGTCTTAGGTACCGGGGATTATCCCTTATTGTGCTCTTCAAATCCCGTTTAAATGCCATCTCCTCTGTGAAGCTCTGAGTCTTAGGTACCGGGGATTAGTAACCTCAGAACTTGAACGTATGCAACAGTTACCATTGTTCTCATTCTTATTTGTCTGTTTGTCAAGAGCCGAGCACATTCTAGGCACCTGATACATGTCTGCTGGATGGACTGCATACCCGTGTTCCCCTGCAACTGTGAGCACTTATGTACCCTTCAGTCCCCAGCCGCTAGCACAATGCCTGGCACACGACTCGTGTTCAGTAAATACTGATCAGATGGATGAATAAATTGGCTGTTGGAGCCAGCCCCAAGGCCTGGGCATCCCACAGACAAGTAGAGCCCAGATGACGAGAAGCAGGGTCTCAATCTCACTGAGCCCCATAGAGAATTTCAGCCGTCACACATTTCAGTTATCAAGGGATAATATTATAAAAGTTATAATTCTCTGGATGTTTCCATAATTATTGTTCACATTTTCCAGTCATAACAACAAATAAAATACATGCCCACAATTTCCCAGAGAGTCAGGGAGAGAGAAATACCAAATTGAGGCAATTATACTCCACATCTGCCATCCACAATTGTCTACAACTCCTGTAGAATCCAAGAACGTTACATTAATGTTAGAAGGGGCCTCAGAGAACAACTAGTCCACCCCCATCATTTTACAGATACGGGAAAAAATAACTTGTAAAGTGTTCTTTATTCCAGGTCATTTTGCTATGGTGCTCCCTACTGCCCCCCAGACTTGATAAGACATGAAACTATTTACAAATATTTTATTTCACTTCAAAGAAAAAAAGAACCTGGGATAAAATTTCACCATTTGTCAGTAATGACAGTTCATGATATGGAAATCATTTTACACAGAAATGTCTATCAGAGTCATGATAAGCACAATGCCCACATTTGAAGGAGAACACGGTGTTGTAGGAATAAAATAATAAATTGCTTTGTTATATCACAGATAATTGGCAGAGGGGGAAAAATGTGTTATCAAGAGTATTCATCACTCTTAGGGGACTTTCCAGAGGCATCTAGAGCTGCCTCCTGTTCTGACCAACTCCTACAACCCTGGAAACTGGTTTCCCATATTCTGAGTCACTCACCACTGCTGGGAAGAAGAAATGAAAAGCCAAATGAGGACTGCCAGACCCAGTCTTAGAATCCGCTCTGGAAAACAAGAGGCAAAACCTGATTAGAAATAAGGTTCTTCGTTGTCTGGTCTTATCTTGCTTCTTTCATGCCATCTCCCTCTAGTGCCCTGTGCAAACCCTGTATCCTAATGAAACCAAATGTCTCCTTTAACCTGATTTGATGGCCCTCACATGTTTCACGTTGACTGGATCTCCTTTACTCAACCACTGGTCTGGTCTGTCACAGTTCTGAAGAACTTGGTTCAGAGTTACTTCTCCCACACGTTCCTCTGAACAGTTGCTGCTCTACAGCCCCCAGAGAGTGCCTACCTTAGAGGTCTCACACCTGTCCTGTGTATCCACCGTTACTTATCTATCCCCCCAGCAGACCAGAAGCTACTGAAGACAGGCTGCGACCTCCACCTCGGTATCTAGCACAGTGTCAGGGAACACAAATTTGCCCATTGAATGGATGAAGAAGTAAAGCTTTGGGGAGAAACCACATTCAAACAGGTTAGGAGTGGGAGATGATATTGCAAAGTTTGCCCAATAATTTTTGAGAACACAGTCAGCTAGACTTCATTATAAATGGACTTCGCAAAGCTTTGGTTTTTAACATCTTTATTGGAGCATAATTGCTTTACAATGCTGTGTTAGTTTCTGCTGTATAATCAGAGACTTTCATATGCATATATGCTTAGTAAATATCCAAGGGTGTGATATTTACTAAGTACTTAGTAAAAATGTACTTCCCAACATACTCGTCCATGGAACACTGTGTGTGTGTATGTGTGTAGTGCTTCTGTTAACATCTCCCAGAAATGATGCTCAGAAGTCAAATCTTTAGGGCATCCCCAACTGGACCATTTCCTTAAGGGTGAAACCATTATCAGAAAGTGTGTTGTCTATCAGTGTCTTTGTTATAAATCCCATGTGCAAGGCTATAACCACTATAGCCAGTTGAGTTGAGTTAAACTCAGGAGTACTTCAAGTCAACTTTGAGGCTGAAACTCTCACAAAGAAGTTTTTCCTCTGAAGTTCTGAAAAATCCACCTGGACTTTTGACCCAGCAACACCTTGCACATTTTCCATGGAAAAACAAAAGAAATAGCTGTACAAAGTTTCCTAGCTTCTTCTCTTCTCATCTTTAGATAAGAAAAGGGCACCAGAAATAACTTCTCACCGTTACATTAACATAACATACTTCTGGGGTCTCTATATGCAGTGTGGTGAAAATAATAAACCAAAAAACACCTTTTGAAGCCCTGCTAATTTCCCCACAAATGATATTTTTGTGGGCATAAACTTCCTGCCAATTATTTATGCATGTTTTGAATCCCCCAGGTATTTTATACATGAATAAGGTAGAAAGGCAATATGATTCCAAAATCCATTCAAAAACCATTTACTGACCAATGACTCTATGAGTGCTGAAGGTACAAGTGTCCAGTTCTTGGAGATGAGAAAATATGATCTACTATCAAGAAGGTTGCTGTACCTTTACAAAGATTAATCATAATTTTCAAAAACTAGCTATGACAGGAATGTTATCTGGTTTACCAGGACACTCTTAGCATAAAAGCACATGGTAGATGCCCAATACATATTGAGGAAATAAGTACATAAATGAATGAATATATAGACAGCATTGGAACAAATGTCTTGACACATCAAGATCGGCCTACACAAGGCCTGGGATTTGAGAGGGACCTTGCAAATGAGCGCCCTCAAATGGACATATTCTAGATGTATGGGCAAGATGGGTGGGAATGTTCCTAAGTAAGTAGGGTAGCAGGAGAAAAGGGGTGTTCCAAGGGCAATGACTAGATCTGTTTGACCTGAATGGGGCGTTTGGGTTGGGACACAGCACTCACACTGGAAAGTTACATGGGGTTACATCTTAGAAAGACTCTAAACACCACATTATGGATCTAGAATTTTATCCTAAAGGTGAAAGGAAACCACAGAGAGAAGCTTTGACCTGAAGAGTGATATAGATAAAGGCTATTTTTAGGAAGGAAGATGTCTCATCATGAATCACAAAGGGGGAAACATTCATTGGTTAGGTATTGAATGAAAAGACCCTTTTCAAATCAGAAGTCCTAGGGAACAGAGGTACAAACCACTGCTTCAGCATTCCCTTCATGCAAGGAGCTGAGGAGACAACGCCAGAGAGCCCCAACTATGACATCAGACAGAGCAAGTGTCTGCTGCTGGACAGCCATGAGATTTGGGGCAAGTTACTTAACCTTGCCAAACCTCAATTTCCTCCATTGCAAAACAGGGATAAGAACAGTATTGACTTCATAAGGTTGATGGTAAGGATTAAATTAGATGATGAACGTCAACTGTTTACAAAGTACCTGACCTAAGTAGATGGTCAAAACATAGTATCCATTAACATTAGACTTGAGATTGCAATTAACATTTCATCCCCTCAACAGGTCCTTGCTAAGAACATCATCAACCAATGAGCAAGCTTTACAGATGTTAATTCTTCAGTCTTCTTGTGAGATTTTTGGAACACGTTTTGAGGGGCTGTTGTAAATCGGTTAATATTTTTGTTCCTATCATTAATATTTTTGTCACATTTGAGTACCCATCATTGTGTAGTATAGTGATGTAATTTTTTGTGACATCACAGGCCTGTTTGTGGCCAGGCTGCTTCTTGCTATCCTAACTCCATTTCCATTTTCTGGTGACAAAGTTAGAAAACAGCAATGTCAACTCATTCTCCATGTCCATCTGTAGGGGTTGTCTAAGGTCACACAGCTACCAGCCAACGAGGGAGCAGGAACCTGGAATGCAGGTTTGTCTTCTTTTCAGGATGGTCCACTCACACCCATGAAATGGCTTTTTCCATCCCCACTAAAGTGTGCCAACTAAGCAGTGATACTAAGGTAAGAGCAAGTACTGAAGCATCCACTTGAAGAGACACAGGATGCAAAGATGTTAACTGGCATGTGACAAATCTATAGCATTCACTTTCCAAATGAGTCAGATATACATTCTAATGGCTTCATTCAATTTTTGCATTAAAAATAGGAAATCTTATACAGCAACCCACATGCAAATATTTGAAGTGGTGTTTTTACCTCACAACATTTTCCCTGCACTTTCTAATCAACCAACCAGAATCAATGTGGAAAGAGTATAGAAAACTTTTACATTTTGGTATCAGAAATTTCCAAGCTGTCTACCACATCATCAGAGGGTCTCATCCTGACATTGGTACTCCCCTGGCTCATACACAAGGCTCTGATTTTACAGGACAGCTCCATGTTGCAGGGCACATGCCTAAATATAGATCACAGGCTCATACCTCTTAATCCCTATTAGCAGAAGTCATCAAGCACCAACCAAAAATAACCCTCAATGAGTTGGTCTTGGTTTGGGGTCAGAAGGTATGTCTGGTCAGAAGGTATGACTTTGAAACTTCCCATAAAATTTAGGAATTATTATCCATTTTATGAATGCTCCAGTAGCCTGTCCTTAGCACTAGGTACTACAGCTAGCTCAAAGTGTATCCTGTACCGCAAAACTCAGCTTAAAATCCTCTCGGTAAGAGATTCCAAAACTGGCCTCTATGTTCTCAAATTGCTCTGCAAATGCCCTTCCTATTCCATTATTTTTCATAATGCAGTGTGTATTGATATGTTACCATATCACTTTCACAGCAAGCTGTGGTCCCCTTAGAGGTAGGAATTGTCAAATTATGTTTTCTGGAGGATGAGAGGCATCCAGCTTTGGGGAAGTTCCCACTCCTTGGATGCTGGAGCAGACCAGGTGGTTACCCACAGCAGACTCTATACATAGGCTAAGCGGGTAAATGCAAATCAGAACCAAGGAGGGTCACCACAGCAAGACCAAGGCAAGAGGGGCACGATCAGTGTTAGTTCCAAAGAAAGAGTACAAATCCAGAGGCAAAAGGTGAGGATAGATGTCCTTGACCAGGGTGATGAAGAACTGGCAAGAAAGTGAAGTATGACGTGGAATGTGGTAAAAAGGTTTAGGACAGAGGGAAAGTGGAGTATCAGAATGGGAGGGGGTCATTTCCAGGGATCTTCGGCTCTCTGGTGATGGCTTAGAGATAAAGGAGAAAGTTGGCCAATGTAAAGGAGAAGGGTTAGACTAGAGATTGCTCCTTTCTGCATCTCCTGTATCTGGCACACTCCCTGGAACAAATCACATATTTGATAAGTGTTTACTGAATCAATGTATCAATCAATCATTCAAAGAGTCTTCTAAGGGTTGACCTACATATTCCAACAATAATCTCTGCCTCACTTATACAATAATTTGACCACCTTCCTAATAGCCGTTCTCATGCCTTGCTTTTATGTATCTGTGGGTCTCCCGCAATTAGATGACCATCCCAAAAAAGCAGCCAGGAGTCTTAGTAGAAAGAAGAATGCCAAACCTTGCACAGAGTAAGTGTTCTATAAAAGTCTGTGGAGTTGCACTGAACAATCATGAATTTGAATGAATTGCTTTTCAGGACAAATTAGTTTAGTGGTTTAAAAGAAGAGTTTATTTTAGATCAAGGGTAAAAATAGAAACAGGAAAAAAAAAAGAATAAGCACATAAAATGATTTTAACATCACTAGTCATCAGAGAAGTAGAAATCAAAACCACAATGAGATATCACTTCACATCCACTAGCATGGGTATTATAAAAAACAAAAACGAGGGCAAAAAAGCCCAGAAAATAATAACTATTGGAGAGGATGTAAAGAAATTAGAACGTTGTGCATTGCTGATAGAAATGCAAAATGGTGCAGCTGCTGTGGAAGATGGTACGGTGATTCCTCAAAAAATTAAAAATAAAATTACCATAGAATCCAGCAATTCCATCCTGGGTATACACCCAAAAGAAGTAAAAACAAGGACTTGGACAGATATTTGTGCACCCACGTTCAACAGCATTATTTATGATAACCAAAAGGTGAAAGCAAGCCAAGTGTCCTTCAACAGATAAATGGATAAACAAAATGTGACATACACATACCATGGCATATTATTCAGCCTTAAAAAGGAAGGAAATTCTAACGCATGCTACAACACTAGGAACACTAGGAACATTATGCTAAATGAAACAAGTCAGTCACTAAACGACAGATACTATATGAATCCATTTATCTGGGGTACCTGAAGTATTCAAATTCATAGAGACAGAAAGCAGAATCATCATCGGGGCTGGGGGTAGAGAGGAATAGGGAGTTATTGTTCAGTGGTACAGAGTTTCAGTTTAGGAAGATGAAAAAACAGTTCTGGAGATGGTTGTACAACCGTGTAAATATATTTAATGCCATTGAACTGTACGCTTAAAAATCATTAAAATGGTAAGTTATATGTTATGTATCTTTTGCCACAATTAAAAAATATATATCTTATTAGCAGAATTTTTAAAAATTGGGTAAATCACTCTAACTTATTAGAGGTTTACCATTTTATATAGCTCCCTTTTCTCTCAGTTTTAGAAGAAAATAACTAATGACCACCAAAATGCATACAATCACATACAGACCAGCACCTCAACCACAACCGTATTCACATACACAGACACTCACACACATATACATTATCTTATAGTAAGGTTTTTTATAAGCCAGATTGCCGATTCTAATAATAGAAGCCAGGATATCTTACCTCTTGGTTAATTATCTTCCAAATGAGCACACAGGCTTGATTCACTCTTCATTGCAAAGGACTCCTTCTCACAGGATCTCCCACATCCTTTGTGTATCAAGACTCAAAAAGCAGAAATAAGCCTAAGAGTAAGGTAGAAAAGGACAGAGAGCATTAAGTCTCTTCCTAGTCTCGCAGAGAAAACAGGTGTTTCTCTTCCCCTCCTACAAGAGATTCCTCTACAGTAAAACTCACTCAGAGGCAGAAAGAAGCTAGAGAAAAGTCGTATAGGCCACCTGCCCACCCAAGACGTCGATGGATGTCACACGTATGACCACATTACTAAGGCAATGAGACATCTGGCTCTGGTGCCAACCAATCCTGGATACTGGATTCAGATCTATCCAAGAACTCAGAGGAGGTCTGTGCTTCTGATCATGGGTTTAATGAACAAATAAACCAGTGCACAGAAGCGGAGGGTGGAAAGAAGGGTCTCTCAATCTCTGTTCACTTCAGAGGTTTTCCTCTCCTCCTGACCAACATTGTCACCCATCCTGAGAAATCCAATTCGAGTTCCACCTTGTTCGTAAACCCTTCTCCCAATTAATCAAGTTCTCAGGGATTTCTTCCCTCTCAATTCCTAAATAATGGATCTGAGATGCCCTTGAGAGTGAGACTTTATGTAATGGAGTCTCTTTAGAGCTTTTATTGAGTTCTTGCTCTGGTGTTTGACCCTCAGTTAGGCTGTGATTCCCTAACTAAAGCTCACTGCCCTGACTTTTCTTTCACTTCCACTTGACATCAACTACAACATAACATATTCTTGGGAATTGGTTAAGTGATTGAAATACTTCAACAACAGCTTTATTGGGTAGAAATACAGTCTTTGCAATACCATCCACTTTTAGCAGATCTTGGTACATAGCAAATGCTCGATAAATGTCTGTGAACTGACCACCTTGGGACAGCAAGGAGTACTTCCTCTGAAAATCATTTTTTGTGTCCATTAAGTAATTAGAAGGCAAAAGAAGGATGCTCCTGAGCTAGCGCTCTGAGTGGAGGAGAAGACAGATGGAATCCTCCAAGGATCAGAACTGTAGGGGAATTTGTGCAATTAACTAGCATAATCTCCTTTTCCAGAGAAGGAATCTAAGTCCAGAGAAGGAGAATGGTTTGTTCAAGGTCACGGTGTGAGTTAGGGGCAGCTCCAAGACTGAAGCCGAAGTCTCAGCCACGGGGTAGGTGCAGAATCTTGTCGAAGGGTTTGTAACAGTCCTTTGGAAAACTACTTTCTTTGATATCAGAGAGAAGTTCTCACTGAGCTATTGCACTGGAGGCATTGTAGATTCACAGGGATGCTTAGAATCTCCCCACCTTTTACAAAGTTTTCCTCCAATATCATTGTAATTCCAGGAGAAAAAAATAAATAATGACGTTCTAAAGTCACAGAAAGTAGAAAGTTGTGGGAAGGAATTTAGAGTGAGGATGGTGATCCCTCCAAACTTAGATATTTGATGCATTTTGTTATACTTTAAGATAAATAAACCATCAACCCAGGGATTTTCAGAGAAGTAGAGGTCAACCACCCTCCTCTACTATGGTGTGGTTTATTTCTCTCCTTTGTAAATTATTAAACATATATGTCTCATTCAAGTAACTTTTATTCAGCACCTACAAGGTGCCAGGTGCTGTGTTAGGTCAGAGAATCCAGAGATCAATTAGGCAAGGTCTCAGTCCTTGAGGAGTGCCAGAGACAAGCAAATAAACAAATAATTGAAAAACTGTACGAGGCACCATGACGGGTGTATTTAAGGTGCTTCAAACATATCCAGGCATAGAAGAGATACTCAATAAACAATTGTTGAATGAATGAATGAACTAATGAAATAACTAATTAATTAGAATTTGCCCAAGGAATTTAGGGAAGCTATTTGCATTTATTTAGGGAAGATTTGCATTTAAACTGGGTCTCCAAATAAATTTTTTTTAATTTTTTTTAAAATTAAAAAAAATAAACTGGGTCTCCATTCATTCATTCATTCAAGTGCTCATTCTTTTATCCATGTATTGAGCACCATGATGGATTACTAGACGCTTCAAAAATCTGAAATGAATAAAGCAAGGCTCTTGCTCTCAGTAATTACAGCACATTATAACAACCAACATTTCATTAAACATGTTTTATTCTGATCTCTGCATGTTCCATTAGAATGTAAGTTCCATGAAGGCAGGGTCATTCTCTGGCTTTCTCTCTGCCATGTTTGAAACCCTTACAACAGTGCCTGGCACCAGGTCAGTACTCCACAACTAGTGCCAGAGTAAATGAATGAGTGATTGAATGAACAGATGGGTAATACATTGACGATATTGTGCGAGCGTGGAGGAGTGGCATCTCATTAGCAACATTTCCAGAGCAGACGGAGGAAGAATTCAAGGAGGAAGCAGAGAAGGATCTGGTAGGAGGAAAACCAGAAGGGTGCGCTGTCATAAAAGCCAACAGAGGACAGAACTTCCAAAAGGAAAAATGATTGACTTGCCTTCATCCAAGAATCTTTTTTTTTTTTTTTTGCGGTACGCAGGCCTGTCACTGTTGTGGCCTCTCCCGTTGCAGAGCACAGGCTCCGGACGCGCAGGCTCAGCGGCCATGGCTCACGGGCCCAGCCGCTCCGCGGCATGTGGGATCCTCCCGGACCAGGGCACGAACCCGCGTCCCCTGCATCGGCAGGCGGACTCTCAACCACTGAGCCACCAGGGAAGCCCAAGAATCATTTCTGATCAACCACTTTGGGCCCCAGGGTGGGGGCTAGGATGAGACAAGCTAGGAGCCTTGGGTGTAAACTTTAAAGGGACGCTCACTCTCGGAATCCTTCAAGTTCAGTGTCAGCACCTGAAAGCCACACTGTCTTAATTGTGTGTCCTCAGTGTCCCACTTGCCTCACCCTACTCCCAGCCCTGTTGGGCCCAGCACTGTGCCAGGGGGATAAAAGTCGTTAAGACACAATCCTTGCTTTCAAGAAACTCAAGCTCTAATGGGCAGACAGACCTAAGCCCATCGATTGTAATGCAGAAGATGAGTTTGGGCAGGAAGAAGCAGGAGAAGCAGGGGAATCAGACAGGGAGCACCTCAGGCAGACCATGGGCTCAGAAAACACAATGGTGCTTGAGCTGAGACGAAGAGACAATCAAAAACTCACAGCGAGAGAGGAAGGAACAGCTTTCCGGGCAAGGGAACAGCATCTACAAAAACTAGGGGGCTTGAAAGTACATAAAGTGACTTGAAATGGTGACATGGGGTAGCAGGAAGCAAAAAACCGTTGGTAGTAAGGTTAGGGATGTAGATTCCCATTATTCATTCTTTCAGGCTGGAACTCCATCTTTATTTTTATAGTTATATTAGTATCTGGGGCAGTTTTCCTTGGAAATGAGGTGCTACCTAAGGTAATTGGGAGGCCCATCAATCTGTTCGTCCTGCCTGGTCCTGGCCTCCGAGAGAACAGGGGGGAGGCCCCATCTGAGTCTTTGCTGCTCAGTCAGATGTATTTTTAGCCCCAGCAGAAAATAACGGCAGTGTGCATTTAATAAAAATATCAAGCCCTGGGAATGATCTAGTGCCAGTGTTGGAGCAACCAGGGACAGAATATGTTTCCAATTGAATGACTACTGTGGTCATAGTTATAAAAAGAGAGAGGGAGGAGGAAAATGTTAGGCTGGTCAGTTTCTCGGGAGCATTTAATCTTGGTTCACTCTAATTTTAATGTTCAAAGACACATGCACCAACTCTGCCCTTAGGAGTTATTTCAGGGGGACTGGCCAATGCCCACAACTTGCAGTCAACACTGGGTAGCCCTGCTCCCTGAAGCTTTCTTTTTTCTCTTCCTTTCTTTCCTCCCTCCCTCCCTCCCTCCTCCCAGTTTCGGCCTCCACGAGTTCTTCTGCTCACAAGCTGATGAGACAGCGTGAGCAGTTACCATGAGGGTAAATTTAGACTGACGAAACCCAGGGATTTGAGCTCAGAAGCTGGGCTCAGGGAGGAGTGGAGCCAGTGCAGCATCAAGAAAGAGCCTAAGAAAAAAAAAAAAAAAAAAAAAAAAAAAAAAAGAAAGAGCCTAAGGGCTTCCCTGGTGGCGCAGTGGTTGAGAGTCCACCTGCCGATGCAGGGGACACGGGTTTGTGCCCCGGTCCAGGAGGATCCCACATGCCGTGGAACGGCTGGGCCCGTGAGCCATGGCCGCTGAGCCTGCGCGTCCGGAGCCTGTGCTCCGCAGCAGGAGAGGCCACAGCAGTGAGAGGCCCGCGTACTGCTAAAAAAACAAAAAAGAAAGAGCCTAAGAGGTACAAACTACCGGTTGTCACATAAATAAGTCACAGGGATGTAATAATGTACAGCACAGGGAATATGGTCAATAATATTATAATAACTTGGTATGGTGTGTAATCTATAAAGGTATGGAATCACTGTGTTGTATACCTGAAACTAATATACTATTGTAAGAGAACTATACTTCGATTTAAAATAATAATAATTTTTAAAAAGGGACACAGAGCCGATGTGCTCCCCCATGGCTTCCAGGAAAAAAAAGTCTCCATTTTCTAGGTTGTTATAAACTACTCCTTCCAATCTGATCACAATTTACCTCCACAGCACGGTCTCCGTCTCTTGGTCCCCTCACACCCTTCATCACATTCTTGAGCGAAAAAAATCATAATGATTAGCTGCTTCTTATTGAGGGTCTCCTTTGTGCCTGGCTCTGGTTGAGCAATTACAGAAGTGATGTCACCTCATCCTGAAACTGACATTAAAAAGCAGAAACCATTAGCTATGTGTTACTGGTGAGGAGGCTGAAGCTTGGACAGGGTAAGTCACTAGCTAATAACTGGCAGAACCTGGATTTTGGATTATTCTAGCGCCCGTCCACCCTCTGCCCATTTTCTGACCCCAACCTCCAATCTGAGCTAGCACTTTAGAATGTGCATCTACACACCCCTCATATCTTACCATGCTGCCGCTTTCCTTGAAATGCCTTCCCACCCATTTTCCTAGAAGTCTCCCCTAAATATCTTATTTTCTGTCCATATCTGTTGTAGCATGTATTACTATTAGTATTTGGTAATAATCACTATTATATATTCAATTTATATTGTATGCTGGGCATTGTTCTAAGTGCTTTGCGTGTACCAGCTGATTTAATTATCACAACATACTTGTATGATAACAGTACGATACCCATTCTACAGAATGGAAACTGATGCATAGAGAAATTAACTAGCTTGCAGAGCTGGTAAGTAGTAAAACTAGAAAAACAGTTATCATGAATTGAGTTATTACTATGTAACAGGCACTAGACTTAGCACTAAACAGGTATCTCTGCGTGTGATCCTCACAGCAGTTGTACAATTAATAAAACCCCATTTTACAGATGAAAAGACTGAGGCTCAGAGAAAGTTTTAAGCAACTTAATCAAGGTCACAGAGCCAGGATGGAAACTCGGGTATGAGAACACGCCAAGCCCTTTGCTCTTACACACAGCACTTTGACTTGCTTCTGTCACTGTCTTCTCAATGAATCATCACTCCTCTTCACACAGGACCCTGGTACACACTGGGCACACAGTAAATGTTGGATGAGAGGATGAATAAATACAGGGCATCAGCAACCCGTTTCAAATATGATTTGTTTAAGTGCACTGGGAGGAAAAAGAGCAGAGTAGACATGCTTGTGAAGGACAGTCTTAGGACAGAGGACACTCCCAGTGTGTGCAGTTCCTGCCAGCTGGTCTGGGCTGTCATGTCAAATCAGACTCACATGAAGGAAGGCCCTTCCCTCGGACAGATTGGTTGCTGCATGAAGAGAGGCCCAGCCCTACCCCTCTAACCCCTCTTCACTCCCTGTCCCCTGCCCTCTCTAAGCTGGCCCTCCCTCACAAGGCCTTGACCCCAAGTCTAAGTTGTCTGCTGGCCACCTGACGATAAAGACTGGACCACTGTTTGTTCCTCCCAGCATCCCCTGGAATCCAGCTGTCCTTACTGGCATCCTTCACTGCATCCCCTTCCCTGCTGCTTTGTATTATGCCCAGGGTCAGGAAGCCATAAAGGCTTTCTGGAATAAAACATTAAAGGGCTTAAGATGAAATTTCACTAGGGACTCTTGAGAGCAGAGGGTAGAGTCCCCAGATAAGCCACTGCTTCTTCTTCACACCTGTTAGTACTTACCTTTCAACTGGACTTGTACAGAAGAGCCTCAGAGCCCAAGAGAGCTGGATTCCAAAACTGCCTCTGTCTCTGCTTAGTCATTAGATACTGAGCAAGTCATTAATCTCTCTAAGCTTCCATTTCCCCATCAGTAAACTGGATATAACATCCCAAAATTACAACCTGGTTGAACGATCAGAAGATATCATGGGGAAGAGGCAGGAGAACGCAAAGTTTATGAGGATGCTCTTTGCAGTAGATGTAGAATCTCAGATCCGCCTCAGGTGACCAGATATCCCAACTGGTCCAAGACTGAGAGATTGTGAGGGTGTGGAATTTTCAGGGTGAAATCTGGGGAATTCCCAGATGAACCAGCAGACGTTGGTTATTCTAGTCAACTACCACACAGGAAAATGGGACTAATAAGTGCTCCTTCCTTACAGGGTGGCCACAGGACTCTGTGAAAATGTATGTAAAGTGCGTGTTTGATCTCCTTCTCTTCAGCATCGCTCTCCTCTGGGTCTGCCCATTGGTCACTGCTATTTTCTAAAACATGGTAGATGATGACTAAAGAAAAACCATGCTGCCCTTGATAATCCTGAAAGAAGGCCTCCCTCCGGGGACTAGTGATGACTAAAGAAAAACCATGCTGCCCTTGATAATCCTGAAAGAAGGCCTCCCTCCGGGGACTAGTGATGACTAAAGAAAAACCATGCTGCCCTTGATAATCCTGAAAGAAGGCCTCCCTCCGGGGACTAGTGATGACTAAAGAAAAACCATGCTGCCCTTGATAATCCTGAAAGAAGGCCTCCCTCCGGGGACTAGTGGCTGCGTAGGTGACTACTTTGTCCTGAGGATGCTGAGTGGTCCCCAGGAGTCCACTGGAACAGATTTCTGTGATGCTAAATTTAAGCCAACTTCACTCACCTGCTTCATGCCAATCTGGTGCCTTGCAGCTGTTGGCTGGGAGAGGGCCAAAACAGAATGCTCGTTTAATGAAATGACTCGGGCCTTGAGCTGAGAGAATAGAGCAAGTAAACAGGTCAACTTCTCCAGTTGCTCCCAAGAAGGACGCATGATGGCACGGCATCACTTATGGGTAGAGTTCATGTCGTCAAGTCTGCTGACAATGCATGGTCAACTGGACCAGTGGCTGGCACAGAGAAAACACTCAATAAATACATTTTGAAATACGTGACTTTGAAATTACTTTGACAACCTCATTTGAAATATTAAGCATTAATCATATTCTTATTTCAAATGTATATGCCTACAGATACCTCTTGTTAACGTATTCTTCCTCTGAAATGGAAGAGCACAACCTAGAAAGCTTTTACTTTAAAATCATGAAACCTGTTTTCAAATCCCCTGAATGGAATGGAAGCATTCCTCACCTCCACTAACCACCTGTCTTGTATTCGCTTTGTGACCCTGTGTAGGTCACTTACCCTTCTGACCCTCAGTTTCCTTATCTGTAAAGTGGCAACAATAATCTTTGCCCATCTACCTCACTGGGCTGTTGTAGGACTAAAAAATCGTTCATTGCGATAATGTTAAATACATGTCAATTGTACTGGGTATGCGTGTTGGAGCTTTTTATCATTAATCTTGTTCACTGAATAAAATGGACATGAATTTGTAAAAAAAAAGTCTCGTTCACTGTTCATACCAGCAGTTTCATCAATTGTTCAACTCTTTGACCTTTACTTCTCGTCTCTGTATGTACCTAAAATAAGTCAGAAAAACCATAGTCCAAGGATAGAGCATGGGATTTCTAAATCAACAGAGCTGGGTTCAAATCCAAGGTCCATCACTGATTGGCTACTTCCCTCAGGAAGTCTTAGGAGTCTTAGACTCCTCGTCTGTAAAATGGAGATTGTAATATCTATCTTACAGAGTTGTGATAAGAATCAAATTAAGTTCTGTGTAAGCCATCCCACTAAAGACAGGTTCACAGCAGAACCAGAATTCAAAACAAGACCCTTGCTGCCCAAACCAGTGATATGAACTTGAGCAGGGTAACTACTCCAGAACTAATAACATTTCAGGGGCCACATTGCCATTTCCTAAGCAAGTTAGCTAATGCGGCTCTTATGCGGTAGAGCCTTGGTTTTGACCTGGTATTGGATGCATATGTTATGACATGCTATCTCTGACATGCTTGGTTTGTGACAAAGCACTAGAATAGATAAAAAGACGGAGCAAGCACAATGGGTGCTGCCACTGAAAATCTTACAATCTACTTGGGAAAGTAAGTACATAGAGACATATCACCAGGGAATAATCCCAAAGAGCTCTGAACAATAGAATGTTAAGGTCTAGAATATCCTCTGAGATCAACTTACCGGGTAGAAAAATTGAGATGAACACCTTGCTTTGGTGACTGGGTCCATACTACAGCCAACATAAGCACGCACGATGAATTGAAAATAAGAATAATAAACATCATAATAAATAGTAACTACAGTGGCAATAGTTAATATCTATGGCATGCCTGCCAAGTGCTAGGCATTGTTTTTAATCATTTTATCAGTCATATTTTCTTTAATCCTCTCAGCAATCTTCATGGGTTCTACTTTAAATACACAAAAATTGAATCTCAGAACATTATTCTGAGTGAAAGAACCTTATATCAAAGAAAACATACAGTATGATTCAATTTATATGAAGCTCTAGAATAGGAAAAACTAATCTTCTGGTGGGGCATGGGGGTGAGAACAGGGATTGACAGATCTGAGAGAACTTTTTGGGGTCCCAGTAATGTTCTATATCTCATAAGGGGTTTGCATTACATAGTCATATACATTTATCAAAATCATTAATTGTAGGCCTGAGATTTGTACATTTTATTGCATTTTTTAAAATGTAAACAGTATTGAACTTTAGTCAATAATAAAAATGCTGAAGTATTCAGGGGAAAGCGTTCTGATGTCTGCAACTTACCTTTAATTTTATAAAAAAAATATAAGATATACTGATTGGTGAATAGACTGATGACTAGATCAATGGATAAATATGTAATAATGCAAGTAAGTAATATGACTGTCGTAGAATCGTAGTGATTGGTGTATGAGTGCTTTCAACATTTCTGTCCATGTGACCATGTTCATAATAAAATTTAGAGGAAAGAATGTAAATCCACAGATGCAAAGATAAATTCTCATCTTAGTTCTCACAAGGAAACAGAGAGGTTTAAATTGGGTCACAAATGGCTGAAAGGTGTGACTTCATACACCTGGATTGGCAAGGGGATGCAGCAGGAACATTTGCCCTGAGAAAACCAGACCCCTCTCCAACAGAGGAGCAAAGTCTCACCCTTGCTGCGTCACTCCTGAGCTGTGAACCTGCAGCATTAGGGAGTGAAAGTCAAGTGCATGTGATAATGGGCCTGCATGCCCAAGGAGAGGCTGATGTCACCAGAGGCTCATCTCTTGAATCATCGGAGTGACCTGTTTGCTGGGCCTGGAAGAGGGAGAGGTAGCCAAGGGCTCCCCAAGCCAGCAAATGAATAAGCTCAGCCTTGGCAAACAATGACTCCATTCTCCAATGTGATCATATTTAGTCCTCCAGTTAGCTTTTATTTGGTTAGTTATATCCAATAATCCCCTCAGGTCTGGTCTCTGGGTAGCTTTTGTTCACAATGATGTAACCGGCCCTGCTCTTTTCTTAGAACAAGAGCTGCTGGTTCATGGACAAAGCCATGGATATAATATCGGGAGGCCTGGTTATGGAGATAGAGAGATCGATTAGATAGATAGATAGATATAAAACTAGCTCTGGGACCCCATGTGAGTCCCTTAAATTACCTGGGCTCTGTTTTTCTCCAGGCACCCTGGTACTATATAAATACTGGTCATAGATTCACTATAAACTCCCCATGAAGACCAGATCTCTATCATATTTATGTCCTCAGGGGCTAACCTAGTAGCCAACAACGCTCTCGGTGTGTAAACGTTGGCTGAACTGAAATGAAGGACCAGCCATCTTACACTTGCCCAGTATTGTGACTGCTGAGATTCTGAATCTGGTTTTGTTCTTTCCCGCTACATATGGTAGTCTCTCTACACATCTGATGTTTTCAGAACTATTTTTAATCCTTGCCACAAACTTATAAGGTACCCACCATCACCCTGATTTTATAGTTTGGGAAAACTGGGGCAGAGAGGAGTTTGTCATTGAGCCAGATCTGAATCCACAGTGACTTAACTTCAAAGCCCATATCCCCTTACTTCTCACCCAATGATGGCTGGTCAAGTCAGCATGCATCACGGTCTCTCAGCGTTGCATCTCATCCTTTCCTCGTGGAAGACCATAAGCAACAGCTTTGCCCACACTTGACCAAGCTAGAAAAACTATGCAAAAGCAGGCATGGGAACTCTTCTTAGGGAAAGCTCCAAACACCCTTTGCTTCCAGCTGCCATGAA
This sequence comes from Delphinapterus leucas, assembly GCF_059928025.1. Classification (NCBI taxonomy): domain Eukaryota; kingdom Metazoa; phylum Chordata; class Mammalia; order Artiodactyla; family Monodontidae; genus Delphinapterus; species Delphinapterus leucas. The sequence continues at coordinate 12,034,102 of NC_143145.1, forward strand.
AGAACAAAGAAACAAATAAATCTACTCTTCACTGTGGGCCTGCTTCAAACTGCATCACACTTGTGGGTCACCCAATCGGATGAGAAGTCCCTCCTTGGTGACACGAAAGGGCTGCAAGTCACTCAGAAGTGAGAGCAGAGGGTCCTCAATACAAGGGGCCTGATTGATCCAGGCGCAGGGAGTATGTACTCTCTGCAGACAGAGACAAAATGGCCGCGGCCATTCATTTTCCCTGACCACGGCCGTTCTCCACCCCACCAGGGAAAATGGGGCTCTAATCCAGAGCATGGCTACACCTGCCGCATTTTGTTTCGAGGGCTGTGGCTGCCCTGAGATTACTCTTTGAAGAGGAGATAAAAGAATGTTCCAGCAGGAAGAATGATTCCTAATATCTTTATCCTTGAATGATACCTCTGACTTGCAGGAAAAAGGGAAAATCATGCAGTGATACCAGAAAGTGTATTCTGATCATTACATCTCATTATTCCACAAAAGCCACATGATTTTCATCTCTCCTGCCTGAAGAGACTCGGAGTGAAGTTTCTAGACAAATGGTGTCCAGCCAGTAGGACCACTTCATCACCCAGATTGTGCCAGATGCCATGCACAGCACATCACATACCTTATCGCCCCTTCTCCTCACAGTGACCTTCAAGCTAGGCATGCACACCAGGTTTACAGATGAGGGAAATGGGGTTTACCTCTGAGTTTAGGAGAGGGTACTTGGCTGTAGTTTTGAAGGAAGAACACAATTTAAATAGGCTTTGCATAAGGAGCATGGTGTCATGTAAGGGGATGATGGCACTTAGATCAGTCACTCTGGGTTTGAAGTCCACTTACCAACTGTGTGACCTTGGGCAAGTCGCAGAAACTCACTTGCAGCAGTAATGGGCATGATAATGTCTTTACCCCAGGAGACTGAACTGAATATTAAATAAACTAATATATGGGACAGTGCTTGATATATTGAAGGCATTCAATAAAAGTCTGGTGACTCTTGATGAAGAAGAGATGGGATACAAGAGAAGGAGAAAGCAAAGCAAAGGAGGTGAAATAGCACTTCACCTGCAGTAGGTTAAGACACCAAGGAGCAGCTGAACGGGGACTGGAATGGCATGGGGAAGAGTTTGGACTTGACCTGGAAGAGGAAATACGGAGCCATTGCAAGGTATTGAGCAGAGGAGAGGCACGGCGAAAAGAGAGGTATTTGGAGACTTCCCTGGTATCTGGGACATGATGATACGTTTGACATCATCTTGGTTGCCCAACTGCAGTGAACATTTTTCTTCATTGTCTGATGCTTATAATTCTACGGTAGTTTTTCTCAAAGTAAGGCCAGCCAGCAGCAGAATTCCCTGGGGAGCCTGAGAAAATTATACAGTCCTAGGCCCAGCCCAGACTTAAGAATTCAGACACTCTTGGAGATAACGCCCAGGAATTCACATGCTTACAAATGCCCCGATGGTTCTGACTCACGCTGATGTCTGAAAGCCATTCATCTAAAACAAGGGGTTTCAAACTTAGAGTAAAGAAGAGTCCTCATCAGAGCCAGTTATACTATCATCACCAGGGCACTGGGTTTCCAAGGGCCATTCATAGTATAATAATAAACCAAAGACCGTTGTAGCCCTCTTTTAAATTGCCAGACACCTAAAAATAAAGTCAGCAAGGATTGTGAGTTCAAGCCTCAGAAAAGTGGCCAAAGGAGGAATTACAATTAGTAACTGACCCCCTGTTACGGGGAAGGACTTTTTTTAGGCCTGTAGCTCCTGCCAATTCAGTGGCCTAAGATACAGCCCAACTGCAGTCCTGCTTACGCTACTGGCTAAACGGAGTCCTAGAAAGTGACCGTGACTCTCGCCAGCTCTGAGACTTGAAGCAGGGCTGCAGAGCCGGTGGAGAGAAGTGGGAAGAGATTCAAGTCAGGTCAATAGCATTGACTCAGCACCTCGCACGAGGTAGACATTCCAGGTAACTTGGTGGACACTCAGGTGAGAGCACGGAGGACTGCCCTCAGGGGACTGCAATCCGGGGTAGTATAAAACCCAAGAATGTGATACTATAGTAAAAAAAAAAAAGGATTAGGGGAACAGAGAAAAATAAGAGGTTGATTTTAAATAGGTTAGGAAGGAAAGGTTCTTGGAGGCGGCTGACGATTGAGCAGGGTCTGAATAGCATGGGTGGGATTGCAACAGGCAGAGATGAGGTTGAGCACATACAGTCAGAGAAACGGCTACATGCAAAGAAGTAGTCAGGAAACTAAGCAGTGCTGAAGATTCTGATATAATGGAGGTGTTGGTTTCTTTCCCAGAAATAAAGGGGCAAGAGCTTAGAAAGAGAGATTGGGGGCAATTCATGAATGCCTTGAATGTCAGACAAAGACGTGGGAACATTAATTTGTAGGCAACATGAAGAACTCTATTAAAATAACCTTGGTGACAAGATGGAGAGTAATTTACAGTCAGAAGATGTAGAAGAATTTATCAATCTTCCTTACAGGTTGGGTATGTGTATATCCCCTTAGAGGCTGTGGTCCAGGAGAGAAGGACTGTATTCTTAGGAATCTGTTTCTTCTTCTGAGCTTTACAGCACTGGGGAGACAGAAGGCACTAAGCTAATGTTTGTCAAATTGGTCTGGAGGCAGGCAGATGAGTTTAGAGCTACCATAGTTCTCTAGGCAGCAGAGATCATGAAAGTCTTTCTTTGGGCAGTGTCAGGGGGCAAAGAGATAAGAGAGGAGAGAATCCACATTTTTCCTTTTCTTGGTTTACAGCATTAAATGACTCTCCTAGCTTAGCTCAAAGGTTATTTGATATATTGATTGCAAACACTCTGGTTTCTATCCTCCTTGTGTCTATACCACTGGTAATGTGAAGTCTATACTTCTAACCCCCAAATCTGGGCTAGCCTTATACACTGCTCTATAAAATAGAATATGGAGGAAGTGGACCAGTTCTGAGCCTAGACTTCAAGAGGCCTTGAGCAATTCTGCCGTCTTTTGGAAACTTGCCTCCACTGTGAACAGAAGCCCAGGGTAGCCTGTTGAAGAATGGGAGATATCCCACCGGATGGCATCTTATACCAGCCCTTCCCCAGCTGACACAATAGCTAGCATCTGATGCATGAGAACAGACAAGACCTGCCAAGCCCACTCAGATTCGCAGAACTGCCCAGCTGACCCATAGACTCAAAACTGGGCGAAATTAAAGGAGAAAAAAGAGCCATTACAATAAATGCAATGCATTATCCCTAAGTATTTAGATGCTGAACTAGGAAAATGTACTATGAAAGATGTTATTGGGCCAACTGATAAAATTTGAAAGTAGATTGAAAATGATTCAGAAAAAATAATATGAGAGAGGAAGGGGAAAAAAAGAGAAGAAGAATGCAGACATAGCAAAATATTTTAAAAATTGGCAAATCTGAATTAAAGGTATATGGGAGTTCCTTGACTATTCAAGCAAATTTTCTATAAGTTTAAATTATATAAAAATAACAGTATACATAAAAGGTATAATTTTAAATACTTTAAAATTAACCAAATGACTAGGAATAACATAAATAAAATAAATATTTTAAAAGTCCCCCCAAAATAATAATAATAATAAATGGTTGGAGTTTTTTAAGTGTGAACTTTGTGGTGGTTGGTAGGCAGCAATAGTTAACTGACACAGGGATCCCCTCGATGAGAGTTTCTCATGATCAAGGAAGCCAGACCCTCTCCAGTGATACACTGGAAACCAGGTTATGAAAAGAAAAAGGAGAATTTTTGAGCATCTAGCTGAAGAGGATTTGTTAAATAACTTTTTTTTTATTCTTTCAACAGGTATGTTGACCATCAACCATGTGGTTAGTAGGCACTTAGTATTTAATTAAGTACGAGTACTCAGTCAGTGGTGACCAAGACAGGTCGCACCCATGCAGAAGTTTTGGGTGTGGTCCCTTCACAATTTACAAAGCACTTTCATAGTCACTAGTTCATTTGATTTCCACAACTTCTAGAGGAAGGCATTCTCGGTAGCCCCCATTTACAAAGGAAAAGGAAGGCTCAGAAAGGTCAACTAACTTTTTTAAATGATGCAACCAGCTAGTAAGTCTGCATGTCCCACTGGGCTGGGAGTTCATTGTGGGATGAGAAGACAGCCTATGGTTGTCCCAACTCCTGGGACCAGAGCAGTAGATCCTATAATTAGATTGTAAAGGAACCAATACAAGGACTAGGCTTCAAACCCACAGCTCTGACTCCAAAGCATTCCGCTTGCTTTATAATATCAGCTGTGCCTCCCAAAGACTGCTCTGGATCTTCCCTACCCAAGTCAAAGTCAGAGAAAGGAAAGGAATTCATAATCCACATATTGCCAGCTCCCAACTATAGTGTTGCATGCAGTGAGGGCGTCTGCTCAATGAAGCTACAAAAGTTTAGGGATTCAAGCAGGGCAGGATCCAGGTGTTCAGCTATTTCCTCTCCCTGTACCTCTCAGCTCTGCTCTCCTCTGTCTCGTCTTCCTTATCAGGTGGACTGTCTCAGCACGATGGGTAAAATGGATCCTGGCAACCCCAGACTTTGAAGAGCTTTTAAGCTCAAGATCTAGGAGACACTTTCTCTCTAAATGTCCATGTAAATTCTTGACATTGGACTTGCCCAGCTTAGGTTATCTGCCAAACCCTGAACTAAGTATTCTGTCCAGGAGAAGGGAGTCCTCTGATTGGCTACCTTTCTGTTCAGGGTGAACAAAGTGAATAAATGTCCATCAGAGTTATCAACAAATATTTTTGAAAGAAAGAAAGAATGAATGAATGAATCTTGGATCACAATGATTCAAATATATATCTCCACTGCTAAGAGACAAGCCAACATTTTTTTCATGCATTCCAAGAGCTGAGTGTCATCTAACCAATGACCCTTCCTGGGAAGCAAGATATGGCCTGCAATTCTAGAGGCATCTGTACCCTGAACATATAATTAAGTCAGAGGCAAGTACAGCTGGTGAAAGTAGGAAGGCATGCATAAACTTTTCAATCTAGGAATGTTGGTGAACCCTGTCATTACATACCCCACATGCTAATCTAGCCCACCCGGACTCCATAAACTCTGTGACTCTAACTGTTCTCCAGCTGAAAATGCATGAGTCCTCTTCTGGACTGTGGCTTCCCTCCTCCCCCCCTTCACTGAACACCTTTTGAAATCATCACCAAATTGAAGATTTACCAGTCGTTGGGGAAGGGGTTGATCTAGGTGATAACTAAAGGTAAAATGTTAGCATTGGGAGTGGGGGGAAGAGTAAGTTTTAAATAGAAAAACTCTATTCCACATATTCACTGTGTGATCTTTAGCAGATTACTGAACCTCTCTGAGCCCCCATGTCAGTAACAAAATCTGCCTCCTATGGTCACTGTCATTAGGAATACAGCAGGCCTAGCCTGGAACATGACAAGTGTTTGATCAATGTCAATCCTCCCCTTCTTTATAGCTATGAGATGCTCTGAGTTTGCTAATCAAAGAGAGTTAAAACAAAACCAATAAACCAAAAACTCAAAAGAAAAACATGAAAGGAATGTCTTTTAGAAATGGTCATCTTAAAGCAAAAGCAAATGACATACCTAATTGTCTAGACTACTTATTTACCTACTAGGTGTGGAGATGCAGTTTGGGGTAAGCACAGACAGGCTCTAGGCTCAAGGAGCTTAAAGTCTAGTGGGCATGACTGTGATCCAATAAGGGATACTATTAATTTGAAAGTATAATTGCACTTCAGCTGGTGAACATTACACTTAAACTCTTGCATTGTTATTGAAATTCTGGACATTTTATTCTATTTCTCCAGATAAATTATAAGCTAAGCTAGGGCAATTTTTTTATACTTTCCACATTGGAAAATAAGTGCAAATATTTTTAAGTGATTTGAAAAGAGAAGTGGGGATGAGAAAGGAAGTGTTCTTTCCGTTTTTCCTTTGATTAACCATGTTCCTGTGACTAAATGCTTAAATTAAGGATGGCCAAGATCTGGGATTCTTCTTTTAGCATAGCCACCACATCACAGTGCCCATTTTAACAAACCACAGCACTTTATCATGCCTGTTTTTCCATCTGTAGAATAGACATTGTAGCACTTTCCCATCTAAATCTCATTGTGAATGCTTGTGACCCATTCAAAAGCAGGGATCTTATTTTATTCATTATGTTCTCTGCATTGAGCAATTTTTGGCGCACTGTATAGAGTCAGGGCACGGCAGGTTGGATGTGCTGTTCTGATGTAGTCTGTGCTCAGCTCATCTGGACCGGACTCCCACAGGCATCACTAATCAGCTAGTGGGTCAACGGGGGCCAGGGGCTGTCTGGTCCAGGAAGCCCTCTGTTGGGATCACTGTGTTTTGCTCTTAGAGACGATGGGATCCTCTGAGAAACAGAGGGTTAGCAGGGCAGCTTTAAACTTATTTAAAAGCACTAAGAGCCATCCTGCGAAAGCTACTCCATCAGACAGGTCCACATGAGTACAAAGACAAATGATAAGAAAATGGATGTTCTGACTTCACATTCCTTTATGTTCTGCTGGAGGAAAGAGACAGCCTTTCTAGAGGGCGACTTGGTGATCTATGTCAGAACGCAGCCTGGCTGCTCATTTGAGCTTCTGGTTGAAAAGTTTGGAGAAAGACTAGGCGGAAAGTGGCGGAGGTGGGGAGAGAAAGGAGGAGGAGAGGCGTGGGAGAAGGGATGGGGGCGTAGGCAGTGCGGGAGGTAGAAAAGTGAGAAGGCATCCTGCATCCTAATGCCCCCCCATGCCTCCATCCTGAGCTCTTCCAAAGACACTTGACACCCTACAACTGAGCCATGAGTCTCTCCTCACTTCCTGGAGAGAAGAAAAATGTGGGCAATTAAACACTTAGGTAGGAATCCAGGTGGAGCAAACACAGGCTGACTCCAGGTCATCTCCAGTGGATGGGGGTAGAGGGCAAACTCTGTGGTAAAGCCCCAACCCTCCTGGCAAGGAAAACAGTTATTGAAACTTGCTGAGCACTGAGTATCAAGGACAGATCATCCCGAAACCATGAAGTGAGTGCATAATGCAATGTCCAAATGTAACTGGATTTCTTAGCTTCCCATCTCCGAAATCTCTGCAGGGGGAAAATAAATAAATAAATAATTGCCTCTGGCTTTTTTTTTTTTCCCTCCCTTATCTGTTCCTGTGTCTGGCTGCTGGGGTTAGTAGCAAGCTCTCCAGAGTCTGGTATGTGTTCTCCATTGTGTTCTTTCTGTGAAGAAAATTACAACGTGAAAAGGAAAGGGGGCAGAGAGGAACATTACATTCTAAACAGTCTCAGGGAGATAATTGCAAAGTCTGCTTTGCTCTCTCTTTCCTCCCCCTCCCTCCTCGGCTTCTCTGAATTTCTTCCGCCTCTAGAATCTGGTGAAGGACCCAAGCAGAAACTGCGGCTGCAGGTGGACCAGACAAGCTTTAGCTGGTGCTTCCCCGTGATGTGACGTGCCAGCTGTCCCTCCTCATATTCCTGGAGCAGCACGGTACCCATCCCTTGCTACCCTCAGAGGACCATTTAGAAGGTTGTATTTAGGGAAAGTTGGGCTGTTTTGTTTATGTTCTTTTTCTCGGTGGTTTGGGTTATTCCTTTAGTTCTCTGTCTGCTTGGCCATGATTCAGTTCAGGTGGGTTCAGGAATTATTGTGTAACTACTTCATTGTTCTGGGCATTTCCAAGTACACAGTATCTATCATTTATTGATTCTTTTCTGTGTGTTCAAAAGCACGTCAAGCATCTCTGTCCCTGCTTTCATTTAATCCCCACAGCCATCCTGGAAGGTCAATTGTGTTCTTATTTCCAATGTAGGGATGAGATGTTGGATCTCAATGAGTTCAAGTCGTTTGTCCAAGTTCACAGGCGAATAAGTGGTATAGCCAAGATTTGAACCTAGTTCTGTCTGGTTGCCGACCTCTACATTACCACGCACCCGTCCTCACATCTCCAAATTGATCAAAGACGGTCCCAGTCCTCCACATTCTTAAAGTCTTAAGAAAAAAAAGGCAGACACCTTAAATGAAGGTGGTTCTAGGGGCAGCAACGTGATCCATTTCTTCCCAATGAGATGCAAGCAGAAGAGGTTTCCAAGGGAGCGAAGGACCTCCCCAGGGTCACCTAACTGTAGATTGAGGTTAGAGGAAGCAAACCATAGAGTTTCTTCTAGCACAGAGATTTAAGGAATTGTGATTACCAGGTCACTTAGAAGATGCTTGAAATCGTGCTTAAAGTGGTCATTCTCCCTGCCCTCCTGAACACAGTGTGGAAGAAAATGCCGCAAACAAAAAACAAAAATAAAACAAACCCAAAAGAACAATCTTGGTTTTCTTTTTTCCTTCTTTTTTCTTTTTTAAATCTGAGCACTGGGTTTGTTGCGTCTGTATGTCCCCATTTCAAAGATGAGGAAACTGAGGCTCAGAGATACTGAGTCACCCAGCAGCACCAACATCACTTACCAAGGAACTCGTGGGAAATGCACCTTTTTGAGCTCCACCCCAGGACCACTGAATTAGAAACTCTGGTGTTGGGGCCCAGCATTCCAGATTTCAACAAGTCCTCCTGGTGATTCTGATGCAGCTAAAGATTAAGAACCACTGCTTTACAGTGGTTTGTAGCTAAAACAAAATCCAGTTGTGTAACCCTACATTTTAAAATGTCGCTGCTTTAAACTACAGATGTTCTGAATGCAGCTTAATTTTGACCTTGGAGAAATCAGTTGCAAGAGTAAGATGCCAGCAAACTTTCAGAAATCTAATCACCTATGCAACTTGTGATATGCTGGCATTTGGCGTCTGGCACGGAACAGCAGGTTGCTGCATTAAGTACAAAGTTGTGGCTAGTACAAAGGTTAAGTACAAAGGAGAGGATTTCTCAAGTTCTCATCCCTTCTTTTTTGTTTGTTTGATTGTTTGAGAAACATAACTTCTTTGCCTTTTTTTTTTTAACACCTTTATTGGAGTATAATTTCTTTACAATGGTGTGTTAGTTTCTGCTGTATAACAAAGTGAATCAGCTATACATATACATATATCCCCATATCCCCTCCCTCTTGTGTCTCCCTCCCACCCTCCCTATCCCACCCCTCTAGGTGGTCACAAAGCACCGAGCTGATCTCCCTGTGCTATGTGGCTGCTGCCCACTAGCTATCTATTTTACATTTGGTAGTGTATGTATGTCCATGCCACTCTCTCAGTTCATCCCAGCTTACCCTTCCCCCTCCCCGAGTCCTCAAGTCCATTCTCTACGTCTGCATCTTTATTCCTGTCCTGCTCCTAGGTTCTTCAGAACCATTTTTTTTTAGTTTCCATATATATGTGTTAGCATATGGTATTTGTTTTTCTCTTTCTGACTTACTTCACTCTATATGACAGTCTCTAGGTCCATCCACCTCACTACAAATAACTCAATTTCGTTTCTATTTATGGCTGAGTAATATTCCATTGTATATATGTGCCACATCTTCTTTATCCATTCATCTGTCGACGGACACTTAGGTTGCTTCCATGTTCTGGCTATTGTAAATAGAGCTGCGATGAACATTTTGGTACATGACTCTTTTTGAATTATGGTTTTCTCAGGGTATATGCCCAGTAGTGGGATTGCTGGGTCCTATGGTAATTCTATTTTTAGTTTTTTAGGGAACCTCCATACTGTTCTCCATAGTGGCTGTATCAATTTACATTCCCACCAACAATGCAAGAGGGTTCCCTTTTCTCCACACCCTCTTCAGCATTTATTGTTTGTAGATTTTTTGACGATGGCCTTTCTGACTGGTGTGAGGTGATACCTCATTGTAGTTTTGATTTGCGTTTCTCTAATAATTAGTGATGTTGAGCATCCTTTCATGTGTTTGTTGGCAATCTGTATATCTTCTTTGGAGAAATGTCTGTGTGCTCATTTGGGGCTAAACTAGGTGAGGTTCTTCCCAGCCATCAATGTACAATAAGCCTTGTTAGAGGTGTTCTCTTTCAAGGGCCTCGTACTGAGGAGAAACCACACCAGAGGTGAAGTGACTTGCCCAAGGTCACCCAGCTGCAGAATGAGGTTGGAGAGGCAATCCATGCAGCCCCTTTTAACACCAATAATGAGTCTGGCTGCCACGTGGTTTTAGCAGATTCTGAAACACTGCGCTCAGAATGATTACTCACTCTGCCTCCCTGCAAGGATTGTCACACAGCTCAGAAGAAAATGCCATCAAAAATCAAAGAACCACCTTAGAGAGGGTTTCTTTGCCTCCTATTTTTAAAGCTTTGGGTTTGTTGCTTTTTTAATGTTTTCAAGATTTTTCAGTGGTAAAGTGATAAAGTGGTGTTATAAAAGGACTTACAAAATCCCTTCAGAGCAAACAGAAACTGAGCAACGTTCAGTTTCATAGCAATCAGAAACTGAGCAACGTTCAGTTAGTCCAGAGTGGAAGGAGTTAGTTGCGGCCTCATTGTTCTCTGTCCTTCTGCATCTGCATTTGCTGGTAGCACTGACACCCCTCTCACCCCAGCTTTACCTTCCTCTCCACTCTACCCGCCTTTCTGCTCCACTTCACTGCAATTTCTCTGCAGCAACTACCAGCGATCTGCTACTCCAACCATTCACTCGTTTTGAATCCTTCCCCTGTGTTTCCTCTGCCTTTCTCATCCTTCCGACTCTGTCTCCTCCTAGAATCCGTATCCTCTGCCTGACTCCCAAATGCTGGTGACCTCCAAACCCTTCAGGTTTCAGTCCACACTCTTCTGGGCTGGTCCATCTGCATATACCAATATCTCAAATATATATCAGTCATGCGCTGGCTTCTTTTCTCGACCTCAGACTGCAATATCCAACTCTTTGCAGGACTTCTTTTTTTTTTTTTTCTGTACAAGGGCCTCTCACTGTTGTGGCCTCTCCCGTTGTGGAGCACAGGCTCCGGATGCACAGGCTCAGCGGCCATGGCTCACGGGCCCAGCCGCTCCGCGGCACGTGGGATCTTCCCGGACCGGGGCACGAACCCGTGTCCCCTGCATCGGCAGGTGGACTCTGAACCACTGTGCCACCAGGGAAGTCCCTGCAGGACTTCTAAGTATTTCAAACTCCACATGGTCCAAACTGGGCTCATCTTCACCTCTCCAGAAGCTGTTCCCTCCACGTTCCATGACTACAGGTACCACATTGTTAAACGTCCAGTTACCTGGACCTTCACCTCTCCAGAAGCTGTTCCCTCCACGTTCCATGACTACAGGTACCACATTGTTAAACGTCCAGTTACCTGGACCTTCACCTCTCCAGAAGCTGTTCCCTCCACGTTCCATGACTACAGGTACCACATTGTTAAACGTCCAGTTACTCAAGCCAGGAACTAGGGAGCCATTGTTAATCCTTACTGATTCTCATAAGCATCACCTCCGTAACATACACACACAGCACAAACATATACACACAAAGCAGACACATGCTTTCTCTCTTACACATATGTGCACACACGTATACAGGCACACACATAAAAAACATACACATGCATCATTCATGCACACACAGGCACAACCACCCATATGCTTTCTCTCCTACACACACAGACACATGCACACACTTGCACCCACACACACATATAAGAACCCACACACACATAAACCCCATATGCAGTCAAAGGCCAAATCCTGTCACTTTTGCCTCTGTATCCCCCCCACCTCTCCAACCCTGCTACCATTGCCCTTGAGCTGAGACCCACGTCATTGCTTACCTGACTCCTGGGAGAGTTTCCTGACTGTTTTCCCTCCTTCCTTTGAATCCAAGCTCCATATGACAGCCAGAGGCACGTCTCTGAAATGGAAATCAACCATAATTCTCCCACTTTGTGCATTTCCACATCACCTATTGCCTGTAGAATAAGGTTAAGCTCTTACTCATGGCCATTGCAATCCTCCCTGACCTGACTCTGAAGTCCCTTCATCAATTTCCACAAGAAATCATCCACCAATGAACACCTGGATACCCTCAATTACTTCACTGAATTCAGGCACAATTCATGTCAATAGAAAACTAGTAATTAAAGAAAAAAATTTTGGTGGAAATGCGATCTATGAAAGAGAGATTTGGAACACATCATTTAGTCATACCAAACTACCCTACCCTCCAATGCCATAACATTTAACTAAATTGAATGACATCAGTGAGAGAGGGTATGCGACCATAATAAAGAATTGGGAAATTCTTTATGCGTTGACATGGACATAACAGTAATTTATTTAACCAGCCCCCTACTACTGAAACTAAAGGCAGTTACCAATCTTTCCAATCAATATTATTAGAATATCGGTGTGTCTGCCTCCAGGAGAAGGGATTAAAAGAAGGGGGAGGGTAAAACTGGGAAGACCAGTTACAAAGCAATAGACCAGCTAAGACACCAGCTGGTGGCAACGGAGATGGACACGAGAGATATTTAAGGACCTAGAGGCCTTGGCCTTATGAAATTTAATGTTAGGGAAGAGGCACAATAATGAGGCGTTCATCTGGAGGCGTTCATTTTGTCCACCTGCTATACCCTTGAGGGTGTGCCAAGTCCGGCAGATTCAGTGTGGAATAAACATGCAGCCAGTCCCCGCCCTTATGGACTTTTTAGTCTAAAGAAGAAAGATAAGGGAGTATTTCAAGAGGAGCTAACCCAGTCTGGTGTATGGGGTGGGGATGGGGGCTGGTCAGTAAGAAGACGCACTAAGCAAGTGGTTCCAGAGGTAGGGAAATGACTGACTCCGTGGTTCTCTAAGTGTGGTCCTGAGCAGCTGCAACAGCATCACCCGGGAACTGGTTAGAAGTGCACAGTCTCAGACCCCACCCCAGACCTCGTGAATGAGAAACTTTGGAGCTGGGCAGAGCCCACAGTCTGGGTGTAACAAGTCCTCAGGGTCATCCTTACATCGTTAGTTTGGGAACCACTGCCTAGAAACCCAAAAGATGCAGGAGCATCTTTCCTTGGCTGGTGCCGGTCTAGAAAGGCTTAGGACAGGAAGTGGCCTTTGAGCCAGGTCTTCAAAGGAGAGTGAGAGTTCTCCAGGAGGACACGCGGACCTGGCAAGGAGCATTCCAGGAATTCCAGGCGTTTGCATTTCTGAGCCAGCTTACAGTATCGCCACCTTCGTAGTTTCTAAATGAATTTAGAACGAAATCAGGAGAAATGACTTATGCACAGTTATTCATTGCATTTTGCAAAGAATTTAAACACTCATCAACAGATGACTTCTTGAATATACTCTGAGTCATACATATACGTGAGTTCTATCTCCCCGTTTAGAAAAAGAAGGGGCTGTATCTACAGCGTGGGGCTGGGCTTCAGAACTCAGTAGTGGGTACAGAAAGGAAGCTGCAAAGTCATGTGTATATCATGCTCCTTTTGTGTGAAAAAATGTAAATGTGTATGTGCTCAGGATACTGCAGAGAGACACAAGAAACGGGAAATGGGCTCTCAGGGGGAGAATGTAAGGTGGAGGACAGGAGTGGGAGGGAGATTCTCACTGGATACCACTTTGCACCTTTCTATTTTTGATCTATCTGCGTAGACTACCTATTCAAAGACATGGACAAGGTATCTCCTTTCAGACATGAACAAGTAATGGAGAAGGAGACGTCTTTTCCGAGGGCCCCCCAGCTCCCAAGAACCGTCCTCCTACCAGTCTCACCCCTCTAACACCTCCTGGGGAATTTCACAGCTAGGGGTGTGACAGGGAGTGGTGTTCAGTGTTATAATTACTGTTTTCAGTACCTATTTTTTTCTAACAGGATGTGTCGACTGGGGCCAAAACCCTGTGCCAAAGTAATAGCGAAGTTGCTGTTCGCGGTAGTCCGTCTGAGTTCCCGGTATTTGGGAAATGGTCACTGAATAGCACCGGCTGGGGTGCAAGAGTTGAGGGGAGGACCCCAAGAACCACTGTGGTGGGAAGGGGGGTCCACGGGGGCTCCATTCAGAAAAAGAACAATTGGTGGTTTCAGGCAGCTGAGGTGAGGGTAGGCGGGAAATGAGACGGCCTATTAGGGAGAAAACACTGACCCTTGCCTCTATCCAAAAAAGGAAAAAAAAGAGTGCAAAAAAGTGGTCTTTAGTGCACAGTGCTTCTTCCTTTAGCAGCTTTTTAGCACTCTCAAAATAAAGGTTATCTCACCATCTCTTGTCTGCCTCAACTTCCTCACTTCCCTGGAAGGAGAAGGAAGTCAGCTTTATCAGGTGCCAAGCATACGCCCAGTTTATTTTAGGACCCCTTTTGGCCATCACAGTTAATCTTCTCCAAGCCCCTTCCAGGAGAACACTCCCCTTTGCAGATACGGAAACTGAAGTTAAGAAGAGCAGCATGACTTGCCCAAAGTTACAAGGGTGGAGCCATGATCAGAATCCAGTTGTGACGCCACAATCGCCGCTACACTGACTCTATACCACCCTGAGCTATGGAAAGACCCCTTCTCAGGCTCAGAATCACTCATCCTTGAGCTACATGGGCCCAGACTTAGACCCCCGGATTTGAAAACCACAACTGAAAGCAGTAGAGAGCACGGTAATATTTGCAAGAAGACAAAAGAATTCACCCAAGTAATCTTGTTTAAGACAGGGAAAGGATTCCTAGGATCTATCTGCTTGGGTAACCACGGTTTGTATTTGCTTCTGTAAAAATACCGGTTTATCAAGTCAATGGACTTGATGGCAATCTCCCTCCCGTCCATCATAAGAGTTTTCTGTTTGCACGTTGCCCAGCAGCCAGGTCTACACAACTCCCCAACTGCATGAGCTCTGTCAAGATAAAAGCTGGTTTGGAAGGGACGTGACCTTCTCTAGGGTTTAAAAAAAATCTTGCAGAGGGCTTTGCACTAAAAGGCACCTTGACTCCAATAAGATAAGGAGTTTCTGGGATTCGTTTGTTGAATCATCCAGCAAGATTCATTGAGGACCTACTACCTGCCAAGGATACCAGGACGACAAAGAGATAGTTCCAGTCTTTACAGTCTTTTACAGTTTAAACACTGAGAGACAAAGTCTAAAAGAGATGCCTCAACAAACGCTGGAGGGTAGGTACGCTAGAGTTGGTCTCCTGAACAACTGAATTTTCACATAGGTCCCATCAGGCCTGCTTGCTGCCTTTCTTTATCTAAAGGTAGCCCTGAAATCCTTTCTCAAACTTTCTCAAGTATTCTCTTTGGAAAGAATAATTATATTAGGTGTCTGATCCATTCCAGGGAATTTAATCACTATGATCTTAACCAATTGCCGGCTCTTAAAAGACGGGAAATGTGACCATTAACTCCCATTTACCCAAAAGTCAGGGGATGGAATAGTCTCATTAATTTAATAGTCCGGTGAATTTAAAAAGACTAGAGATAACAAAAGATGGATTTCTAGATTTCCAGAATACAATAAAATGTAATACATTTAACTTCATATGAAATAAGAATGCTTTACAGCTTACAGAGGACTCTGAAGAACACTGCCAAAGATGATACAACAACGCCATGAGGGAAATAACAGGATTATCTGCATTAGAGATAGAAAAGCTTGGAGAGATTTAATTATGTTTCCCAGATCACCCAGCAAATAGGAAGCAGAACTAGAAACTGGGCTGTGTCTCTTAACTCCTCACTCAGTGAGCAATGTCCTGCCCCACATTTTTTATCACTCTTCCTTTCCACCCAAGGCAAGCATTGCCAACATGGATGGACAAACTGAACTTAAAGACAATGAGCAAGCCATACAGAAGTGCAGTTAGTCATCTGTCTTAGTATAAAGTAAATGTGGAATTTATTATGGAATACAGATGGTTTATAAGCTCCTTGAATGCAAGGGCCATGTCCTGTTGACATTTGTATGCCTAGAGCTCAGCACAGAATGAATGTTTGTTGAATTCGACAACTAACGTGTTACCATTCTATTTGGATAACGAAGTGTTTGGGGGGAGTCCTGAGCTATGAGTCAACTTTCTTCCAATTACTCCATCAAGTCAAATCAAATCAAGAGCTCATACTTGGGCTGAAAATATTCCTGAACAGAATCCTTTGCAAACTTTCACCTAACAACATCATCACGTGCTGTCAGGAGATGTCTCCTTGAGAGCAATAAAGAAGCACTAAGTGACATCAGGCTGATGAAATCAGAGCCTCGTCTAGATCAGCCTTTGGGTACCAAACCAAGGATGGACGTCCTTAAGAGAACCAGAGGATCAGACTAGAGTTATCCCCAGCCTCCTGTAGATGCCCTCGGTCGTGGAGGCCTGACAAAGCTCCCATGAGGCCAAATGACAAGACTACATTTTCAGAGATGACCAGTTACCCGTCCTTGCTGTTGCCCACTGACCGCTGCTCATGCCTGTTGCCCACAGCCCAGATAGGTCAATGCAGATGGGAATGAATGCCCAAAGGCTTGGGTTTCAGACGGTTGTGGTTGTAAAATCTTGATTTTGCTAGCTGTGTGAACTTGGGCAAGTTGATTAGCCTCCTTCAGCCTTAAATTCCTCTTTTGTAAAATGAATGGGCACAAAGATTACATGAAATAATGTGTGTAGAGCATCCAACACATAGTAATGGAGCTGAATCTCATATGACAAATAGAAGTTACATAGAGCTCAAATTACCCTTGAGACTCCCTTAAATTGCCCAGAAAGGGCCATATATATTTTCTTTTATATTTAATCTGCCACAATAATATAAACATATAAATATATGATGTATACAGTAGTCAGTATGTATGTAAAATATATGCAGATATATAACTTTACAGTATTATAATTATATACAAAAGAGTATGTAGCTGAATTTGCATGGGTTAAATAGACATATGGGAAAGCCCCACTCTAAACAGAAGCTGAGCATTTATGCTATTACTGTCCTGGGGGTAGTAGAAGCAAAGAAACATAAAACTACTAATAATAGTGAATTAAGCGTATTCCCTAATCAAGGTTCTCTTCTAAGCACTGTTTCATTTTTCTTCATTTAATCTTCACAACAACCCTACAATGTAGTTTCTATTAGTATCCCCATTATTAAGATGAGGAAACTAAAGAACAGAGAAGTTAAGTAACTTAAATAAGTCAACATATAGTCTGGCCCACAAAGGAGATTGTGACCTAGTTAAATAGATGAACTAAAACTGAAATCAATACTATCAGTACATAAATACTTACAGGATGACAGCCTGGAAGGATAAAAATGAATGACAAAGGAGTGATACAGATGGCGCTTCATAAACTTAGGGTCTCAAAGCTGGAAGGACCCTGAATACATCTGTTCATGTAAGGGAAGGAGGGTTCACTGCGGGGTCAGCAGTTCAGAAAGGACATTCTAAACGTGAGACCTAAGCTGTGCCTTAAAGGATGGTGTTTCCTAATCAGGCAATAAGAAAGTGGAAGCAAGAGTACGTATGTTGATCATGGGGTGAAAAACTGGAGGCAGGCACATGACATCTTGTTTAGTGGATATATATAGAAAAGCCTAGTTGTAGCTATGATGGGAAAGGATAGAGGTGATGTGAAAAATAGACCAAGGTCATATTATGTTGGTCTCTGGGGTAACACTCCAAGGAATTTGACTGTGGACCTTAGGGAGCCACTGGAGACTCCTGAACTGTGGAACAAGAAGATAAAAAGGATATTTGGGGAAAATCAATTCTACTCCTAACCTAACATGTTTGGGCCATCAAACTCGATGGGCTGCCCCTCCAAAAGACACAGCTAAAAACAGTTCTGCAGAGGTCATTTTTACTCAGCAAGCACATAACGAAACAAATATGTCTTCTTTCAGGATGAATCTGGACTTTCCGAGCCCTTGGGGGACATCTTCATGCACAACCCACGGGGCCTCTGCTGAATGTCCTTTGTACCCTAATGACAAAGCCATTCCTGGCACTTTACAGTGATGTTTTCTTTTTAACATGCCTGGTAAATTAAGTCTCCTGGAAAACACCTTCCCTGAACCTTCTCCCCCTACACTTAATTCTTTACATTTTCACCGCTTCCCCAATTTGAAGTTATATGTGTACTTGGAAGATTGTTGGCAGTAATGTAAACCTTGTCTACAGAGACATCCTGACTTCTGGTGCCTAGAGATTTCGTAGTAAAATAAAGTGTTTTGTCTCCAGTGTCTTCTTAGTCTACTCATCCCACTTTTAAAACGATCCGCTGATTTAGGCAAGTTTATTTTGCAAAGCTAGGAACACAAAAATTTAATCAAATGGAGCTCCACTCATTTTAAAGAAATTGAAGGTAACTCAGCGTTAAAGTAGCTCCTGTGTTGTATGGCAGTGCCTAGTGGCAAAGTGTGATGTTATAATCGGCCCTGTTTATTTGAGAAGAAAAAATGTAAATCCTTTGGCCTGGAATTTCAGGTCCTTTATGTCTGATTCCAGCCGACAAGTCAAGTCTTTTTCTCATTGCTGCCCTTCGTGAAACTGACTTGACAAACAAAACCATGGTCCACTGTTCTTCATGGAAGCCCAGCATTTGCCAAGCTCTGTGCACCTGTTTAATCTAGTCCTTCTGTTGGGCATGTTCTCCAGGCCGCCAGTCTCATCTCTACACATGCAAATCCTTCCCTCATTCTTTCCATTCATTTAGTATCCACTGTATGTCAACTTTCCATTCAGTTCAGCGTTTACTGCAGTAAGTATTCTGCCAAGATAAGTACAGGGTTGTGGGCGACAGCACAGAGGAGGGGCATTAGCCAATCAGGAATGCCTTCCTGGAGGAGGTGATGGCTTGGTTGAAACCAAAGAAGTTAGCAGTTAGAAACCATCTCCCTTTACTCTGAACATCCACATCATTTTTCTTGATCTTTCTTAAGATGCCACTGTCTCCTTTTTATTAATAGGGTTTTTTTTTTTCATCTATTTTATGACCCCTGCTACACTGAGAGCTCCTGAAGGACAATATCTGTGCTGTTTCATCTTTGAATCTTTTTTACAAAATAAGTCCTCGATGGTGGGCAGGAACACAGACTTTGGAATGAGCAAATAAGTATTAAAAAGGCAACTCCACCATTTATGAGCTAAGTGACCTTGGTTGGACTAGTTAAATTACCTCTGTAAGACTCCTTTCATTCCCACATGTGGCACACAGCAAAATCTCAATAAGTGGTAGCTTTGAACTTCTGATACATAGTCAGTGATTATTTACTTATTTTACATACTCCTTAGCCCAGTACACAAGAATAGCCCCATGTGAACACGTACGAACTTGAATTATTTTATTCTAGTCCAAATCTATGCATATAAACATAATCGCCATATTAATTAAAACTGTATCACAGGTATTTCTCTTGCAAGGCAGATTTTTTTCTGACCCCAAAACTAATAAAGAAACAGCATTTAAGGTTGAAAAAGCTAGTGCTTAATCATATACCACCCTCTTCAGGGTTTATCAATCACTAAACAAGTAAGCCTAGTAAGTGATTCATTGCTGTCAAATGCAGGTATGTGTGGCAGGAGAGGGAGATGGTGTGGGATGGAGGAGTCATTTAATCAAAGAAAGAAAAGGAAAAAAATTTAAAGAATCCGAGCCTAGTGAAAAGTTAAAATCACGTTATTCTTTCTAAGCGGCGACTGTGGTTTGTTCTCGGTTTAGATGGTGGTGCTTTTAAATTACCCAAGATACAGGAACACTGATCGAAGAAAGGAAATCCCATTAAATATTCTCAAGTTAACCTCCTTAATTCAGGCTAATAGAGAGGGAAGGGTAGATCATGAATTTGAAGTGTTTTCAAAAAAATGCCATTGTATTACCTTCAAGTGCACATGGGGACCTCAGCTACCTCACTACTAATTAAACAGATTCACGCTGAAATTCCCTGGATAGAATATATACTAGATTAGAATATTGAGCACACAATATGTGCTATACCACTCTAGCGGGTAGGGGAGAATACACTCATGAAAGAGACCTAAGGTCTTCCCTGGCTGGGTGAAAGGCATTCAAATACCTAACTTCATTTTAAGATAGAGTGAAGTAACACAAAATGGAGGAAAACTGCAGGCTGTATGAGCTTCCAGGATGGAGCAATTACTGTAGTTGGGAGTAACCAATTTCCTATTTTAGAGGAGATACCATTTTAGCTGGGCTTTGAAGATGAAACTCACAGGAAAAGTTAAGGAATTCATCTTTGTTGAGTACTTACTCTGAGCCATGTATTCTATATGCTATACTTCATTTAATTCTTACAGGTCTCTAAAGTAGTTATCCGTATTACACTCTCATTATAAAGAATTATAAGAAGGTGCTTCTCCCAAGGCCACACCACCAGAGAGTAGGCCTCAGGATCCTAACATGGGCCTGGATGATCCCAGAGCCTGTGATTTTGCCTCCCCTTTTGCCTTGTAGTTTCTGCAAGTCAGTATGAAGTCAGCTCCATGGCAGACAATGGTTAAAACCATAGTACCAGAGTCTCTGTCCTTGTAGGCAAAAAAGTGAATGACTGAAAGCCTTTGTAAGCAGTTCATTCCTGTAAGTAGATTATTCTCACAGCCAGCACTGCTTATACTATTCATTACCCAGTATAGATTAACTAATTTACAGCTAACTTACAGCTAATTTATACAACGAATAAGGATGATTGGAGTGAATTGAATGAATATCTCTCTCCTCAGAGACAGTGTAAAGGTTAGCTTTAGCCCAGTTCAAGGCTAATTATAAAACATTTTACAAAATACTGAGTCCATCAAAGGTCTAATGAGGTATTCCCAGGGCTTCGATTAGGGCATCAGACCACCGGGTACTAACAGAGCTGATGTCTGTGTGAAAGACCAGGGAAATATAAGAAAGCATTGTTAAAATGTGGGTAGTAGAAATCTTAAAGTGCTGATAGAAATAGCAACTCTGCCTTTCCCCAGGGGAATGGCTAAGTAATTGTATTTCCTCCATACAGTGAAGTGGTAGGTAGCCGTTAACCACATCATTGGACACTGCTCTTCCGTCTTTTCTACAGGCTCCTTCTCATCTCTCCAAAGAGGAGTCTTTGGTCCTTTTACTAATCTACTCTCACCCATTTAATCTCATGGCTTTTAACACCGTTCAATGCTCAAAACCTCCAAATTTATATCCCTATACCTCTCTCCTGCACACTAGACTTATATATCCAACTTTTGGCTTGACACCCCCACTCAGAAAGGTCTGATAAACATCTCAAACTTAACATAGTCCCAATTGAATGATTCTAGAAGTACTGATTTGGGCCTCTCCTTGCCTCCTGTCTGCACCCCTGATCTGTTCCTCCCAAAGTTTCTTTCAGCCTCAGTTAATGGAAACATCAGGCATTCGGTTGTTTTAAGCTGAAGGAACTTGGAGTCAACCCCTGACTACTCACTGTCTCTCATACTCCACATTCAGTCCATCTGTCTCTATTATTATCTCATCTCCTGTCAAATGCTATACTGTCATCTCAACCTATAAAATAGATGCAGAAAAGGAGCATTTCTGGCCACAGTTCTGCTACCACCCTGGCCTGAGCCGCCACCATCACTTGCCTATATTCCTGCATTGCCTTCAGTGATCTCCCTGCTCCCATTCTGGTCCCCTACATTCCATTCTCACAATAACCTGAGTGGCGATGATGGCTCTCCATCTCAACAGAGTAAAAGCCCAAGTCCTTGCTAGTAACTGTAAGGCCCTACATGAGCTCATGAACACACACACACACATACACACACACACACACTTTCCCTCTGTCATTATATCCTTGCCATCTCTCCCTTGTCAACTACAGTCTAGCTACACTGATCTTGTTGCTTTTCCTAAAAATGACACACAAGTTCTCACCTGGGTCCACCATCACATAGATTAGTAGGCCTCAGTATCGTCATCTACTAAACAAGGTAATTGAACCAGATGATCTCTTGGGTCCCTCCACAAAGATGCTACGACTTTGTAACTGTTTCCATCTGCAAAAAGTGAAGATCGTGAAACCCCAAGGCCTAACTATGGGGCAATATTATGAGTTCTGACCAATGGCAAAGAAAAATCTTCATTTCCATATCTCTTCACCATTGGCTCCGCAAATCAAAATTAGATCTAATAAGCCATTTTTATAGTGAGAAGTGGAAAATTAACAATGGTCTATGGGAATAGTATTTAACTATCAATATTAACTGTTATGGTCACTGTTACTGTATTATAATAATAAGGAAAAATATTCTGTTAAAATGCTAAGGGAAGGGAGGGAAACTGTTTTACAAATACTATTATAGTGAAAATGTGAAAATAAGTAGGAAGATTTATAGAAGAAAAATCATCAATGTGCTAAGAGTAATGGGGCTAAAGTCATGGACTTAAGGGTGATTCTTTTTTCTTTTCAAAATTTTCAAAATTTTCTACTATATGGTTTCTACTATGTGGTTTATTTTATCACCAATATAAATAATGAAGATGTGAGTGTTATGTGTATTTAATCTTTTAAATATTTAAACCAGGAGATTGCTCTCCAGCTAGAAAAAATACGTTATATTCCTTCAATTACTGGGTCCATACACTACAGGCAAATTAGACACAGTGTTCTTTGAACAAGAACATGGTAATAGGGCTTCCCTGGTGGTGCAGTGGTTGAGCGTCCGCCTGCCGATGCAGGGGACGTGGGTTCGTGCCCCGGTCCGGGAAGATCCCACATGCCGCGGAGCGGCTGGGCCCGTGAGCCATGGCCGCTGAGCCTGCGTGTCCGGAGCCTGTGCTCCGCAACGGGAGAGGCCACAACAGTGAGAGGCCCGCATACAGCAAAAAAAAAAAAAGAACATGGTAATAAAAGATTAACACGCAATTTCCCTACATTGATGTGAATCAGCCATGCAGTCAACTCAGTTGGCAGCCAAGAGACAAAACACATGGACTCGGGTATTTTCTTATCACATAGACAAGGTTAGTGACGGACTCAAATTGATGGACACGCTCAGAGGCCCTCGGAGGGATTCTATATGCTTTTTCTTTTCAGTGATGCCAAGATTCTATTCTTAGGTAAGCCTCATCATTCAAGAATATTCACTGAGTCCCCCAAATTGCAATCCAGTCTATCCAGTACGTTCAATCTATATTATGGATTGAGGAATGTAGAGTCCAAAGTTGTAGATTCAGGGTTTTTGATACAGAAACTCTTTGACTTTGGCCACATTACTTAATCATGGGTCTCAGTCTTCTCATCTGTAAAATGGGGAAAGTAAGACCTTTGTCACCCTTGAAGAAAGAAAAAAAGGAAGGAACAAGGGAAGGAATGTCTTCGAACTTATGGGGTTGTTTTGTGCATTCAATATTATAACAAGTTAGCATAAGATTGGGTTCACAACACACACTCAGAAATTCAGTCCTTTGTCCATTCAACAAGTGTCTATTAAAAACAGGATGTGCCAGGTCTATGCTAGGAGATGTGGATACAACAGTGAACAAAGCTTATTCCTCTGCTCCAAAGACGTGTCTAGGCCGGAAGGAGAATTCAAGGAGAAAAAGACTATTACAATCCTTTATGATATTCATTAGGTGCGCAGAAAGCATAGTGTGACAGGGGCAGAGGTGAGGATGGGATAGTAGGGTGATAAATAACCTCTAAATACACTAAAAATTGTTTTTAATATCAACAGTAACTTGAGTGTTCATTAAATGCCAGGCACTGTTCAGAGCTTATCAAAATGTTTTACTTGTGTTATCTCATTGATTGTATTCTATTATTAATCCCTATTTTAAGATAATTGAGTCACAGAGGGGTTAGGTAACTTTCTTAGAATCACATAGCTAAGTAATCATTGGAGCCAAGATTTGAAGCCAGGAAGTCTGACTTCCAGTGTGCATTTCTAAGCACCATGTACACTGCCTTCTCCATTGGCTATTGTGTTTATCAAGTGAGGTAACAAATGTAAAGTTTATAGAATACTGCCTGTCACACAGCAAGCGTTCAATAAATGTTAACTAGTGTTAGTAATAGCAGTAGTAGCAAAAGCAGTAAGAGCAATAGCAAAAGTAGTAATGAAATAGTAATAGCGGTACTAGTAGTACTAGCAGTGGTAGTGGTAGTAATAATAGTAGTAGCAACAGCAAAATATAAAGCACTCTACAAACGCCAGTAGTTATTATTAGTCTGGACTCAGACGCATTCTAAGAAGGAAGGTGAAGAGTGTTCTTTACTTCTGTGTCATGTGGTTTCGCTCTCATGAAACCCACTTCTTGGCACAGAAGAAGGACCCACACACATCATACAGCTGGCAATTTAGAATAAAAACATTTAAGTTTCAAATCCAAAAGTTGCATTTCCAAGAACCAAGCTATTTGTGAAGATGTCACCTTTTAGGGTCAGTGCGGAAGAAACATGATAGTTAAGTCTTATGAGCACAGTTAGCACACCCAAAGCACTATAGCAAGCACATCACAAGGACAAGGTCAGTTATTCCTTACAAGTGCTGTGTGAGATAGATACTGATTTATCCCCTTTCCATACATGGGAACACTGGGGTTCAGAAAAGGTAAACTGTTTACTCGAGATGACACATCGAGTAAGTAGACAAGCCAGGATTTTAACCCAGAGCTGTTAATTCTGCTCACCTGGCCACTGGGATGAGGGTAAAGTACAACCCAGGTGGAGATGGATCAGACTTGGACAAGGAAGAAGACAAGCCAGGGCACACAGAGAAGAGGGGCTGCTGGGGCAGAAGGCTGGATGGAGGTGCATCCGCAGAGATGCGGGCAGGGAGGAGTGAGCGGGGCCAGCTGTCAGGCGGGAGCCTGGCCCTGCCCTCCCAGAGCTCCCCACCCAAGAAAAACCACACGGAGAGACCCACACTTGTTTACAATGTCTTGTTTTGAAGTTGCATTTTGTTTTGTCATCTCTGCCAAGGTGTACAAGACAGAAGTCAGAACACTGAGAGAGACAGCTTTTGGTTTTTATTTGGTTTCTTCCAAAGTGCTCCTACATAAATAAAACTTTTTTTAAATGCTACTTTGTGTTTGGGACAATATTTGGGGCCACATTTATACACCCATTTGCCTCCCCCCCGATTAGTACTCACCCGAAGCAATCACAGAAGCTTTAGAATGACAGTCACTCATTCAATCAACAAACATTTATTGAGCACTTACCCTGTGTCAGACCACGTGCCCGGCAATGTAGACATGGCAGTGAACCAGAAGAGGCACAATCCTTGCTCCCCTGGAATTCACATTCTAGTTGGGAGAGATGGGTGATAAATGTGAAACCAATAAATAAGATGATACCAAATTGAGACACATCCTTGGACGGATATAAATAGAGTAACATGAAAAAAAGCTATTTGGGTAGAAGGTGTATAATAGGCTGGGTGGTCAGGGCTGGCCCTGAGAAAGTGATGCTTGACCTGCGAAAGAACAGAAAGAAGGGGCCCTCAATGTGAAGGTCTGAGGCCAAAGGGAGCCAGGGGGAGGGAACAGCTAGTGCAAAGACCCTAATACTGACGAAAGTTTGGGGTATTTGAGGAACACAGAAAAAACCAGTTTGGCTGGACCACAGTGCGTCAGGGAGAGTATAGTAGGTGATGAACTCCAGGAACCAGATCAGAAAGGAGCTTGTAGACATGGTACGAGGAGCTTGAATTTGACTCGAAGTGCTGTAGAAGCCATTTGAGGTAAGAAGTAAGCAGTCCAGAGAAGGGGCTTATTTTTACTGGGGAAAGCATCTACTTGACAACTGTGTAGAGAATGGATTATAGGGGGCAAAGGAAGGTGGAAACCAGTTAGGAAGGTATTACAGCGGTGAAGGTGGGTGAGGATGGAGCATGGACTAGGGTGTTTGGGTTTATTTGGAGCAAAGCAGAAAGGTCTGAAAAATGTTTTCAAGGTAGAGGTAAGAGGTCTCACTGACAGGGTGGATGTGGGGAGGATAAGAGAATTTGTCAAATCCAGGAAGATCCCTAGGTTTGCGCCTAAGGAACTGGATATGTGGTGGTGTCGATCAATAAAATGTGGAAGTTGAGTGAAGAGCCAGTTTGGGGGCCATTGGGAAGGGAAGTGAAGGGTTCAGTTTGGGCATAATAGGTTAGAGATGGTTATTAGACATCTATGCAGGGATGTCAAGTAGGCATTTATATGCAGGAATCAATCCACAGTTCAAAGGATAGGACAAGGCTGGAAATAAAGATTTTGGCCTTTTCATCATATAGATGGTAAGTCTGGCATGTGACTGGATAATCACCCTGGGGGGAGGGAGAAGGGGAAATTAGGTTCAAACCATCTCAAGATGGCCACTGTGAGCCTCAGTGTCCTTATTTATAAAATAGAGGTAATAACTGACACCCCAAAAGGTAGTTTTACAAATTAAATTCTATTTGTATATAAGGCCCTTATCTGTATGACCCCAAATCCTTGGTCCGGTCCAATGTCATACTAAGGTCCCAGAAAGGCCAATTTCATAAAGGTTAGGCTTTCTCAAGAGACAGAGATAATTAGTTGATTTGCAAAGCCAAGATCCTGTGGTCCTGAGGTCTCCACCCACCCTGCTTTCTTTCTTCTTTCTCCTTGACCAACTGCATCTCCAGCATGTTTTCACCTAGCACACAAACATGCACATTACGTTTGGGCCATTTCCCCTGGGTTGCTGAATCCCAGGTCCTCAGGAAAGAAAAGACCTTCAAGAGTGCTGACCTAATGGCACATGAGCCCAGGAAATTGTAACTGGCATGGGTGAAGCCCCATTACACAATGT
Organism: Delphinapterus leucas; assembly: GCF_059928025.1. Classification (NCBI taxonomy): domain Eukaryota; kingdom Metazoa; phylum Chordata; class Mammalia; order Artiodactyla; family Monodontidae; genus Delphinapterus; species Delphinapterus leucas. The sequence goes on from NC_143145.1 coordinate 12,060,762, forward strand.
CAAGTGGCAGCTAATCCCCCTTGGCTGGCATAAGCAATGGCTATCCTTAGAGCTCGTGGTTGGTGCCCAGTAGGGTGAGTGTCAGGCAAAGGAGTCTTCAGTCAGTGGGGTCCTTGAGGACACCACCATGTGTGTGCCCTGAGCTACCCTCTCTGCCACACCTCGTTGTCCAAAACAAAGAGTGACAGTGTCCACAGCAATAATAACTAACTTTTATTGAGCACCTATTCTGTATCAGGCACTTGTGCAAGCACTTTCCACATATTACCTTATTTAATCCTTCCAGCAATCCAGTAAGGTTGATATTATTAGAACTCCCAAGGTGCACATGAGCAAACTGAGACTCAGGGATGATAGGTGATTGTCCAAGGTCAAACAACTAAGAAGTGATGGAGATTTGAATGCATGTCTGCTCTCAACCACTAGGCACTATCATCTCTTAGCAGTATACAGTATTTACCCTTTTCAGTTTACATTAGCAGCACTGACCTCCCAGCCTTACAGTGGGAAGAGCCCTGGATGAGGAGTCAGGATGAGTTATAGTCTCAGGTCTGTTACTGATGAATGCCGTGGCCTGGAGTAAGTCATTTACCTTCTCTGAGCCTTAGTTCTCCTATCTTCAGGGCGGAGAGAGTAACCTCTGTCTCCTCAGGAGTACTGGGAGCACACGATGTGATAACTGACGTGAAGATCATTTGCAAAGTCTCAGGGGAGGATTTTGCACATAAAAGATTATGAGGAAATAATGGTAATGGTGAAGATGACGCTGATGATCATGGTGTACACACACGTAAGAATGAACACACCTCAGAAGTCTCAGAAGAAGCTATTAAAACAATTAGAATAGAACCTGGCCCCTAGATAGTGTTCAATAAATATTATTAAATAAGTAAGTAATGAAGAGGAAAGGGAGAGAGTTGATAAAGGAGAATTCAGTAGATTCAATGTTCTTCAAACATTTGGGTTCAGAAATGAATCACCTGAATACGCATAAAGTTGGGGTCAGCATGAAGTTCAAGGTTCAAGGTGTTAAGAGCAAGATAAGGATTCTGTACCTCTGTTCAGTCGTAACCTCCTGGGACTTCAGGAAGGCTCCACCACGGCTAAAGAACATCCCCCATCTAGCAGTTAGCATAGTGTTTAGCACACAATAGTTTCTTTAAAATGGTATCTTTTCATTATCTCCCTTTTCTTCTTTCTCAGTGTCCCTCCCTTCTCATTTCCCTCCCTTTTCCCTCTCTTCTTACCTCTCCCTTTTTCTTTCTTCCCCCCTTCTCCCTCTCCTCTCTCTCTTTCTCTCTCCCTCCCTTTTTATCTCTCTCCCTTTTATATATTTTCAGACTTTCCTTCAGTCATTTCCTCTTGTCTCAAATTTTTTTCTCTTCTTTCAGTCCCTCCAAATTCTTTTCTCTCTCCTCTTTCTTCCTAGATCTTCCTTTCTCTTTCATCCTCCTCCAATCATTTTCCCTAACCCACTATGTAATAAACACTGTTCTTTGTCTTTTGGGTATCCACTAATATGTGAATCCAGCAAGCGCTTTCCTCCCAAGTTTTGATCACATTAGATAAGAAGTTCAACCTCATGGGCAATGCAGAAAGACTTCTTCCAGGCAACCCAGCCATTGTCATCTTTGAACAGCCAAAGTCCACTTGCAATATCCAATCCGTAGATCCCCACATCACCAAGGGCACCCTAAAAACCACTGACATGATCAGGGTCACTGTCTCCATTAATACAGTAAAGAGAAACTTGTCAGTTCCAGGAAACATGTGTCCTTTTGTGTTGCTATTAGCCTGTTGTTTTAAAGAACCAGCTATGTGGGGTTTTGTCTCCCCCTCTGAATTTTGACCCTCTGGAGGACCCTATTCACATTTATCCTTTCATTTAATTCCCGCAACAACCACATGGGAGGACCCTACCATGCCCCTGGCTGTGATTTAGAGATAAAGAAACTCAAAAGAAAGAAAAGGGAGGGAAGGAAGGAAGGGGAAAGAAAGAAAGAAAGAAAGAAACAAAGAAGAAAGAAAAGAAACAAAGCAAGAAAGAAAGGAAGGAAGAAAGAAATCTCCAAATCACATATTTATTATTTTATAATCACATATTTATTAATTTATTATGAAGAGAACATAGAGTTCAAGGCCATGTCCCCTGACTTCAGTGGTGCTGGGAAGGCACAGCTGAACCCCCAAATCCTTATGTAAATTCCTGAAGATTCACCATCAGAGTTATTCACGATAAAGAGAGTACAGGTTAAGGTTGTAAAACCAGATTGATCTGGGTTTATTTCTTAGCTCTAGGACTCACTAGCTTTGTGACCTTGGGCAAGTTATTTAGGCTCTCTGTGTCTCACTTGTCCCAAGAATAAAAAATTATCTTCCTTGTAGAGTTAAATGTTATAATGCATGTAAAGCCCTTCTCAGAGCTCCTGGGAAATAGTCAAGGAAAGTTAGCTATTGTTACTGTAAAGTTTTGATCCCTGGAAAGAATGGTCCCTTAAGCCACCATCAGAAGAGAGAATATGAGGGGTCAGGATACAGACTGGAGGATGCCCAGAGATGAAGCTGAAGCAGAGTATCCTCCCACCAGCTCATGGACAAAAAGAATCAATTGAGGAGGAGCAAGCCCCCATGGTCCTGGTGTCCAATTTTCTAGAAATCATCACAGTGGCCAATACCTAAAGACATCTTGTCTCCCATAAGTTTTCTAGAACATCTCACTAGAGCTAATGACAACTTGATCCAGGCATCCCTGGGCTCAGAGACAGTCATCTCAGGGGCTCAATGAGACTCAGCCCTGGGGAGGCCTGGGTTGCACCAGGTCTTCCTCCTCCAGGGCCTCGGGGTCTTTAAGACAGTTACATAGTGGGGTGTCAGAGAGGGGATGGCATCACCAGCCCTCATTCTCCTGTTGACTAGGAGGTGGATTCAGTATCTACGTTCATTCTCTACAAAGCCTACAGATACAACTGGGGGTTAGACAGGAGATCAGCAACCTCAGACACCCTGTGAAAAAAACACAGGCTCTGGATGTTAGAACTAAGGAATGACCTCATGCTCTTCACATTTCATATCCCTGACGGTGCTTCCTAGACAGGGACTCAGAAGAACCTCACAGCGTTACGTGGTAAGTTAAAGCCAGAGGTTCAAACCCAGCACACAGTTTAAGGTATTCTTGTGGGTTCTTCCACACTATCCATCACACTTAAGCCTTTTATTCCTTTAGATTATTAAAGCTACTATGAGCAAGACATTATGGTAGGTATTGAAAAAACAGAAATGCATCATCTTAGTTGGCCAGGAGGATTGTGGACGATAGAAATGGCTTGTTGGCTTGGTTTCTCTTTCATACTATTCTGAGAAGTTAAACTGATCTCCAGAGAGACATGTGTCACCTCTCCTTAGATCTTTCCATGACCCTACTTCTGTGACTCATTCAAAAGCTCATGGAATGGGCCTTTTGGAATATTGGCAGTTGCTTTTTGTGTAATTGTCATTCTGTTCAAGGTCAAGATATAATGTTCCTTCCTTTCCTTAGCCCAGACATCACCATGTTTGGCCATTGTAAGGTTGACCTCCAGCACTCTGTTAGTTTCATTGAAGCCTTTACTCATATTCTTTTTTTTTTTTTAATTTTATTGGAGTATAGTTGATTTACAATGTTTGTTAGTTTCAGGTGTACAGCAAAGTGATTCAGTTATACATATATATATATTCATTCTTTTTCAGATTCTTTTCTCATACAGGTTATCACAGAATATTGAGTTCCCTGTGCTATACAGTAGGTCTTTTTTGGTTATCTATCTTATATATAATAGTGTGTATACATTAATCCCAAACTCCTGATTTATCCCTCCCCAAAATGTTTCCCCTGTGGTAACTATAAGTTTGTTTTCAATATCTGTAAGTCTTTCTGTTTTGTGAATAAGTTCATTTGTATCATTTTTTAAATTAGATTCCACATATGAGTGACATCATATGATAATTGTCTTTCTCTGCTTGACTTAACTTCACTTAGTATGAGAATCTCTGTTTCTTTGTTGTTTATACTGGGAGTCAGGAAAAGGCAAAGAACCTCAGAAAACCCCTATTCTGCCATCTTTGAACCAATCTTGTCATTTTTAAGTTAAGTAAGTGGGTCCAGAGATACAGAGTCAAGACGCCCCAAGCAGCAGTGCTGTACCAAATCCTGGCGTCTTGGTTTCAGCTGAGTGCTAGACAGCAGTGATTGGGAAGGAGGGCTCCCTGGCTTGATGCCGTGATGATAACTCAGAGGCAATGCTGAGAGTGCATTGCCTCCAGCGGTTTACCCCTCACTCTCATGGCTGTCCCCAAGAGACCTCAGCTGGTCTCAAACACTAGGAAATGTAGTTTGTCCAGTAAGTTCATTACATGTAATCTGCTATCTCATTTGGCGTGGAGAATCAAATTTGGTGAGAGAATGGTGGTTCCCAGTCAATTAACATTTATTAAGATCCGTACTATACGTTGATTCATTTATTCATTCAATATCGTTTGTGTCCTTTTCACACGGGAGAGGCAGCAGCATGTGATACTGTTAGAACTCCAGGTTTGAAGTCAGGCAGCTTCAGTTTGCCTCCTGGACCGGTTATTTACTAGCTATTTGATTTGGGGTAAATCCTTTAATCTTTATGAACTTGACTTTCTGCTGTATAGAACTTATTAAGTAAAATCATGGTTAAATAATTCACAGTGGGCTTCCCTGGTGGCGCAGCGGTTGAGAGTCCGCCTGCCGATGCAGGGGACGCGGGTTCGTGCCCCGGTCCGGGAAGATCCCACGTGCCGCGGAGCGGCTGGGCCCGTGAGCCATGGCCGCTGAGCCTGCGCGTCCGGAGCCTGTGCTCCGCAACGGGAGAGGCCACAACAGTGAGAGGCCCGCGTGCCACAAAAAAAAAAATAATAATAATAAATAATTCACAGTACATGGCACATTAATTGTAAATAATAATAATAATGTGTGCTAGATGAGGACTGGACTAGAGTATTTTGTATGAGCAGGCTAGTTCCTATCTTATTGAGGAAGAACATTTGAGAAATCCTTCAGCTGTTTATTTTGCATCTGAAACAATGCTCTGTTAGTAAAAGGGCAGTACGTTTGCATGTGTGTCCTACTTGGGCCAACACACATTGACACAGATGAGTTTCACTCTTGAATCTGCTCAGTCTTGTAATTTTCTTCTCACTCACAAAAAGATTTTGACTTGACCATGGTGTTTCCAGGAAATCATTTATAGTAAAAGGGCCTTTTGGGACATCATCTATGCCTTCATCTCCTTTTTGCCAAATTGGAGTTTATAGTCCATTGGAGTGGACTCTTGTAGTGGTAGTGTTTTTCTGCTGTGCACATCCTGCAGTGAATTTACATCACACACAGGAAAGATCACCTCTTCCAATCCAACAGCCAGAAGTAAAGAGGAAGTGAAATGAAGTCAATGGATTATTAATGTGAAAAATTAATGTGAAAAATCAAGATGTACAATGTAATTTCATATTAACTCCCTTTTTAAAACTGTATTCTTACATAGCAAAAACCGTAGAAAAAACATACATTCAACGATTCATAGTGGTAAACTCTACAAAGTGGGACTATAAATGATTTCTTCTTACTATCTCTTTTTTGGTATTTTCAGAAAAGACTCAATATACCTGTGTTTTTTGTATTTTTGTATGATAAGGAAAATAGCACGGTAAAAATTAGGTTTAAAAAACACCTATTGAGCGTAGTACCTGGCAAATTTTAGATACTCAGTAGATGTCCAGTGATGTAATGAATGGTCCACAATCTGGGCAATTCCTGATGAGCTGACAGTTCAGCTGCCCCGGCATATCGATTATCCTGGCTCCACCACTGAGTGATCTCTCCAAGATAACAAGAGAAAGAGGAAGGAGGAAAAAATGGAGAAGAGAATGGAGGAAAAAGATTCAGGCATGAAGTGCAATAAGGGACAGGTTACATCCCTTGATCATAGCATATTGTACCTGGAACACATGCTATGGAAAATGGACCCCCATTTCTTGGGCACTATGCAGGCATTTCATGGAGAACACAGTCTCCCACACCTCTGCAACTCTCATCATGTAGATGGGGAATTACCCTGACCCATCACAAGTGTAGTTAGTGGCAATGATTTGAATCAAGGCCTCCTAACTCCAGCTCAGGGTTCCTTCTGATAAAGAAGTACATCTATGAAATATATGAGTATATATGCAAACTTACCTTAACTTAGGAGCTCAGAAGGGTGATGGGAAATCAAAACTATCAAGAAGAATCAGAACACTGAAGAAAAAGAAACTTTAAGGCATATTTATGAGCCCCAGTTAAATATATACAACCTTCAGTCAAAAAATATTTATGAAAGGCATGAATGTTTTAGGAGCTACAAGAGAATCAATCCACAAAGATGAAAGAAGTAACTCACCCAGGGCAGAGAGCACCTCATCAGCCCAGACACAACAGAACAAAACAAACAAACAAAAAAAACAACAAAAAAACCCAGAGAGCTATTTAGCAACGATCTGTTGCAGAAGAATCTCCATTGTGCATTTAGGATGTTATTCATTGCTCTGCTGAGTTCTTGTGTTCAAAGAAATAAGGCAAGGTCTATTTCTCTTTCCTAAATCCCTGGATCCTTGCCTTCTACCCACCCCAACCAAACCCCTACACTAAAAGACAGAAATTGGTAGCTGACTACATTATTGACTCAGATCTCCAAAATTGTGCTCCCAAATGCCAAAGGGATGATTTATACGTGCACTGCTGATGCACCCAGAGAACACAGTGTGCAGTCAATGGGAAGGAGAAGAATTGTGCCTCCTACCTTACAATTCTCTACTTAAAGGCAGTCCTTTTTTCAGAATACTTTTTTATTTTTAATTCAGGAACAAGACACTGAATTTTATCCAGGATCTCAATGCACTTCATGGATGTTATCTAGAGGCCAGTATTAGTTTTGTCTGTTCTTTAGACCCTTCTTGTACACAACAGTTTAAATAATAAATAAGAGCTTAACGTGATATGGAGGGTTTACATTTTGACAGAGATAAAGGTCAAAAACAGAGGTGATATTCATTCCTTTCCATTCCAGGCATTAGTTCTCTGGCTGGGGAATGGCTTGGGAAAGGCCATAAGAACTTTGGAAGCCCTTGATCCCACCTTACTGAACCTCCATCTCTCCCCCTGCATGGGCACTGACTGACTCTACAATCTGAGAGACAACTCTAGGCAGTGATTGTAAGAAAATTTTAATCCCCTGGAAATCAACTCATCATAAACATGAGTTAATTGAAATTTAGGTTTTGATCTTCCTTTTATTAATAAGTGATAACATTAATTAAAGTATTATTATCTGCTATTATAAACAGATTTCAAGAATGTGTATTGTCCCAAACAGTAGAAATCTTCACAAATGTAAAAGCCAAAATGGGTGGCATCGATCAGCCGTGGTCCTCTTCCTGATTCCAGGAAACAGGTTCCTCCATCTCAAGGCTCCATCATCTTCAACATGGGGCTCCCCAGGTTAATGGCTCATCTGTGTCTGCACCAGGCTGGTCAACAGGGAAGAGCATGGAAGGGACCATGAGAAATCCTTATGTGCTGGGCCAGGAAGTGAGACATATCACTTCTGATCACACTCTGTTGGTTAGAGTTCAGTCACATGACCACACCTTATACAAGGGAAGTTGGGAAATGTAGGCTGTGTGTCCAGGAAGAAGAGGAAACAGGTGAGTCTTATTGCTAGACAGTCTCCATGACAATAGGAAAATAAGTTAACATCAGCACAATAACAACAAAATTGCAGTTTCCAGAGTATACCCTGGAGGCTACAGAAGTGAGACCTAGTCTCTAATAACTACATTTTCAGTCCTACACAAGATCCCTGTGTAGAATAAAGATCTTATAAGGTTTTTTTTTCTCTAAGAAAATTTCATCACCATGATGGGAAAACTCCTAAGAAATTAATACAAAGATGTATTTTAAGGAAGAAAAAAAGTTTCAGCATCAAGAGTTGAAGGAGAAAAAAATCATTGAAATATCCCTAATTACTTTGAAATTTTAATTTACCAAAAGGTACATTCTTCATTCAAGCTAGTTAATTGGGGGGTTACCCTAACCAGTTAATAAGCCATGGTTATTAATAGCGATATTGTAGTATTCATTATACTAATGAATTCCTATTTACATATAGTCCACCTGAGATTAAATAGAAGCTGAGGGAAAGGAAGGAAGGAAGAAAGAAAGGAAGGAAGGAAGGAAGGAAGGAAGGAAAAGGGAGAGAGAGAGAAAGGAAGTGAGGAGGGAGGAAGGGAGGGAGAGAAAAAAGGAAAGGAAGGGAAAGAAGTAGTTCCCCTCTGTGTCGGTGTTTTCTCCATAATTTGTTCACTGGACAACTACACTTGGCTTTGAAAATCAGTCTCCCCTGCTCTAATTGCAATGACAAAAAGTAGCTCTGAGTGAAGAAACCCAAAAGTATTTGAAACCAGGTTACAACTCCCCTCAGTAATTTGGTTCTATAAGAAAATATACATGCCAACAAATTATCTTTCACTCCTGCAAGAAGAGGTCCAGTTCTTTTGGGAATCTGAATTTATTTCAAGAGTGGGATGGGAAGGAAAGCACTCATTTAACCAGTTTCTAAAACAGATTTCATGACTATAAGCTTGAAAAAAGTCTCTGGCAGAAAAACACCTTAACTCTAATCGAAGCTAAACTGATGTTCTTGATGTTGGAGGGGTGCAGATTGAAAGACGAACGGGTTGTGCTCCAGTGTCACGCATGTCTGTGAAAAACCAAATAGTCATACTAACTTGTCCCCTTCAATCTGAGCCATCATCCAAGAAATGCAAATACTGAGGCTCAGTCTCCCTATCAGTATCAACTGATATTGATTAGAGTAAATGAAATAAATGCACTCAAACATCACTAATGGAAATACAATTTGGAAGGTAGTTTTTTTGGAAATTTTGCCAAGGTTAGATGCATTCATATTTTTCAAACCAATGATTGAATTTCTAACCTCATTTCAAAGGAAATGCTCTTAATTTCGGGGGAAGAAGTCATATATAAGATGTTTGTTGGGCTTCCCTGGTGGCGCAGTGGTTGAGAGTCCGCCTGCCAATGCAGGGGACACGGGTTCGTGCCCCGGTCCGGGAAGATACCACATGCCGCGGAGCGGCTGGGCCCGTGAGCCATGGCCGCTGAGCCTGCGCGTCCAGAGCCTGTGCTCTGCAACGGGAGAGGCCACAGCAGTGAGAGGCCCGCGTACCGCAAAAAAAAAAAAAAAAAAAAAGATGTTTGTTGCAAAGCTATTTATGACAGCAAATGCCAGCAATGGGATAGTTTCAATCAATTTGGCATATAGACTATAATGAAGATATTTGAAATTATGCTGTAGTTTTGGTCCTATGCAACTTATTACCCGTCATGAATCAGTAAACTTGTAATTACTGAATATTTAGAGCTCTTAGTGTCAAAGAAATTGAGACCTCAGTCTTTAGCTTTAAATGAATACTTTAGTTTGTGCTTTCTGAGCGGCTAGAATATTGTATTCCTGTTTCTAAGTTTGGGGCATTTTAATGGCATTACATTTGGGAATGAATGGAAATTGAATGCCAGGATCACTTTGAAAATGACGTCATTTTACAAAAACTTGGAGACAGGCTTAAAAGATAATGTTAAGTGAAAAAGCAGGAAAGGAAAATTGTTGGTAGAGTCTGGTAACAAAAAAATGAAATAGGAATGAACATTTTGAAATAGAAAAAAATCCTATTTTTTTTCCACTTTCCTTCATCTTTTCAAAATTTCTTCAAAAAAAATGAACATTTTCTTTGAGAAAAAAGAAACGATATATTATATGTATAGCTTAAAAAAAAAATTACCTCTTAGGTCTATACCTTCCCATACCTTGACTGCAACTCTCAAATTGTAACAATCATGTAGGTTACATGAAGCCTGATATTAGCCAGGCGACTGCAATACCTCCTATGAAACTGGGCGGGCCTCATTCCCAGAAGCACTGTGAGCCCTAGGAGGGACAGGATGTCCATGTAGCCAATCAAGTGTCTCAGGTCCACAACCACTTCATATGGAGCCAGGATGATGACACTGAGCATCCATTTAGAAAGGAACACAAGCAAGAATTCCATTCTTCCTCAACTCTGCAGCTCTCCTTTACCCTGGATCTAGAAATGACTTCTCAGGCTGAGGAAGTATAAGGCGGCAAAAGGACCAGAATCTGCCTCTCCCGCTCCTCTTTCAGGTGACTGTACCACCGATAAAAAGACAAGCTACTAGAAGGCAAGCTGAGTCAGGTCTCGTAGCCAGCAATCTCCTTATTGCTCTTGCGGGAAGAATGAGGTTTTGTTTCTCTTTCGGTGACAGCGACACTGAGCCTATCTTGGTCAGGGCCTTCTGCATCATCCTAAAATGACTCTTTTCTCTTTCTCCTGCATTTAATCATATTCTCTGCCACTAAACTTTTTAAAAAGCAGTGCTTAGATCCTGTTGAGCTGGGCATGAAAGAGTCCCTTTGCTCCCAGGGTTCTGATGGAGGAGACTTACCTTTAAATTGTGAAGAAGCTCAAGGATCCCACTTGCCTGTGATCCCACTTTAGCCTTAAGTCCTGTCTCCTCCCCAGAATTCAGATATAGGGTTGGGCTTGAGGAGGTAATGGTGCAAGTTGACCGTGTCACTTGGTACAATGGTATTTCCTGAGAACCAACTTGGGTGTTCGGTAGCGCATTAGCTGCTGGATTATGACAGTGGAGACATGCTTTAAACAAATTATTCCAATAAGTTACTAACTAATTAACCTCAACTGTCCAGAATGCTATAGGAGTGTCTCACAGGGAGACATACCTCAGCCTAAAGCAGTGATTTTTTTCAACCAGGGACAGTTTTACCCTCCAAGGGGACATTAGGCAATGTCTGAAGACATTTTTGGTTGTCACAACTTGGAGGAAGGTGAGGACAGGAACGAGAGTATTAGTGACCTTCAGTAGGTAAGAGCTAGCATGCTGCTAAACACTCCACAATGTCAATAGTGTCTAGGTTGAAAAAACCCTGTTAATTTTCAAACTTGCCCAGTTTCTGATTCAGGAGGTATGGGGTGAGGCCTGAGAATTGCATTTCTCATAAGCTCCCAGGTGATGCTACTCTCTGTTGGACCAGGAACCACACTTGGAGAACTATTGGTCTGCATTTTCAAAGAAGTCATCCCCAGAAAATGACGTGTAAAGGCCTAGCAAGCATTAGCTGAAGAAAAAGGGAAAGATAAGATTTTGCATGCAGTTTGTGCAAAAACGCAGAAGTAGGAAGTGTTATCATGTTCAAGTAGCTGAAATAAACAAACATGGGGTTGAATGAAGCTGGAGAGGGAGCCAGAGAGAGATTGTGCAGGGCTATTGTAGAAGCATGGTCTTTATTCCATTGAAAGCTATGGAAAGGCACTGAAGAGATTTTTAGCAGGGGGTTGGGGAAACTTGACTGGGCAGTTGGGGTGAAGAGTAAAGTAGAATATGTTGCCTGTAGTTTAATATAATAAAAGAGCATGGCCTTTGGAACCAGACAGTCCTGAATTTCAATTCTAGTTAAGCCTCTTTCCTAGTTATGTGATCAAGGGCCAATTATTTAACTTCCTGTGAGCCTCTGTTTCCTCTCTGTAAAATGGAACCATTCAGACCTACTTCACTAGATTGTTGTGAGAATAAATGAGATCATGTTTGTAAAAGTGTCTGGCACACAGGAAGGCTCAACAAATGTTAATTCTCTTCCATTAATCATCAACGATGAAAGGATCAGGGGCTCCTCCAGAACCTAATTTGCATCTCAAAAAGCACACAGTAAAGCATGATGTCAACAACACAGGTCTGTCCAAAGAGTGCTTGTATCACCTGTGTGTGCCAAACGTATGTCAGGACCTGCTGCTGGCAAGTTTAAGGGCAAATTAGGCAACCAACAACCGACGCAAAAAGGCTGCAAAGCTAATGCTAGGTTTGCAGATACCATCACAGAACTCAGGCCAAAATTACCTAATTTATTGACATTTGGATACTTCCAGAGGCTCTTTTACCAGGTCCCTTATTGTTTTGTAGCCTGACAATGGGAAGGAGAAACAGTGCTTAAAACCACAATAAATAATAATAATACTCAGCACTTAAATAACCTCCGCTATCTTCAAAGCCATTTACAAACACTCACAAATTAAGACTCACCCAGCCCCAGCCTTGGGAAAGTGTCATTATCTTGGTTTCTTCCATACAGCACAGAGGATGAGCCAGTAGAGTTGCCCAACTTCTGGCCACTTGGCTTGAGAATCAGCTGCTTTAATTCAATCCAGGCATCACTAGTGGGCCCATTCTAGAAGAATCTGGGCATTTCTTTGGATCATAGAGTAGTACAGAATGTTTGATGAGAAGAATAATTCCACTTTACAAGAATCCTTTAAAATAATAAATAAAGAAGGTAGAGGAAATGTGTGGAGGAGATGCGTAGGTTTATGGCATAGATTGTGGTATGGTTTTACTTCATCAAGTTGTAAACATGTGTAGCTTTTTGTATGTCAATCACACACTCAGTGAAGTGATTTTAGATAAAAGAAAAAATCCCTTGTGAATCTAATTTTGCACAGAAGTACCCAGCACAATCTGAATTAGACTTAACTGGAAGGTTGGCTTTTTGGCCAACAAAGTGCTGTCTCTGAATCCCCAACTCTCTTACTCTACCATCTCCCAGAAAACTGAGTGAATGTCAGGATTTTTGCATGTGTTTGATAATTATATAATTAATAATGATAATATCTCAAAGTCTCCTCATCTGTAAACTAGAGATAATGGACCACAGGGTTCTTGTGAGGACAAAGTATGAAGAATGCCAGGGTGGCAATCAACACAAGAAAGCTTTCCTTATCATTGTTGTGGTTGATACCATTGCCATTATATTTTTATTATTTTCCATATATTTCCCATATGCTGTGTCTTACAGGGTTCATCACAGTCCTCTTGTAAAGGTAAGCAGGTAATATTACCCTCTGTGGAAATGTGGGCTCAGAGAGAGAAAACAGGCTCACCTAAAACCACAGAGCTCATCACTGTCAGAAGAGGGAGGAGCCCACGTGCTGTCTTCATATCATCCCTGCTTCATTCATAATTCCTCTCTTCCTTCTTCTGTGCTATGCACTCCATTCCATTTTCTCCTTCAAATCCTCCACCCACAATATTTAATCTCACTTTTACAGGAAGCTCAGCATCTGAGAAGTTAAGTAAGATGTACAAGGTGGTGCTAATGTGGACCTTAGGATCTGGGTCCAGGTCTATCTGGCCCTAAAACCTGAGCACTTAATCAGTGCAATAGACCAGAAAACATAATCTACAGAAAAAGACTTTTTAAGTCTAGCATGTTTGCATTCTCTCCCTCTACACATTCCAGGCAAAGAATGGCATCTCTTATTTTTGCTCCCGTAACTCCACAGCAACTCTAGACATTTATTGAGCCCCTATTATGTGCCATACACTGTACCCAAGGTCGATGGAATATCTTCAAGGATCTTGTACTCAAGAAGCTTCACGTCCAGTGGAAAAGGTGAGCATCAGCTCTTACCACTGCTTCTCAGAACCAAGATTCAGAAAGGATCATTCAAAATGGCCATGGCTACAATTCTGGATCTCGGAAATGCCAACCATCCCCACCTTCACCCCTACTCCTGTGCTACCAAGGGCATGATGATTTAGAAACAGGATCAGACAACTGCATAAGATGGTCCTCATTTGTCTCAAGGCATAAGGTATTTGTTCTCAAGGAAGTCCTGTATGCTTATTTCAAAGTGGATTATGTTTTCTGGTCTATTGCACTGATTAAGTGCTCAGGCTTTAGGGCCAGATAGACCTGGACCCAGATCCCAAGGTCCACATTAGCACCACCTTGTACATCTTACTTAACTTCTCAGATGCTGAGCTTCCTGTAAAAGAGAGATTAAATATTGTGGGTGGAGGATTTGAAGGAGAAAATGGAATGGAGTGCATAGCACAGAACTGGGCACATGGTAGGTCTCCATAGATAGCAGCTGTTGTCATTACTGTTACATTATTATGCTGTTGTTATTATTAAACCTCTATTATTTACACAAAAATTGTATTAAATCCGAATGCAAAGTTTGGCAATGATGCTGCTAATATCTCTCCTATAGATAATCTTAGTGCAAACTCACTGGTTATCAATGAAGTCCTTGAAAATAATACAACTATCGGGCTTCCCTGGTGGCACAGTGCTCGAGAGTCTGCCTGCCGATGCAGGGGACACGGGTTCGTCCCCCGGTCCGGGAAGATCCCACATGCCGCGGAGCGGCTGGGCCCATGAGCCATGGCCACTGAGCCTGCACGTCCGGAGCCTGTGCTCCGCAATGGGAGAGGCCGCAACATGAGAGGCCCGCGTACCGCAAAAAAAAAAAATAAATAATAATAATAATAATACAACTATCCATGATATAGTTGCAGAGATTAAATTTTTTTAATTCTTTGTGCTTTTTGGCAGCAACTGCAAAGCTCAGAAATAAGGAGCCAACTCAAAGGAACGGAGTTGTTAGAATGAGAGAGAGTGGAAATCCCAGCTCTGCACCTTACTAGTTGTGTGATCTTGGGGATCTCAACTCTTTAAAGACTCTGTTTTCTCTTTTATAAAATGGGGACAATAAGATCAACTTCCCTGGGTTATTGAAGAGCTAATAAAATAATGTGTGGCATTTTCCAAATCCTAATAAAATACCTATGATTAGGTTTTTACTGTTCTTAAAATATGGATAGCTTTAGGTAAAAAGACACTGGAAAATAAATTAATAACTATTTTATAAATATAGTTATGTTGTAGATAAACTCTTTTAAAATAGATAGACAATTGCTGATGGAAAAAATAATGGAAGGGCTGCTTGTAGCAAAAGGGTGGAAAGGAATGCATCGTAATTGTTAAATGCCTTTTGTGTGCCATACAAATACCATGATATTAATAGCATGATATTAATTGCATTAATTGATTAATAGATCTAGACAGAACTGGGTTCAAATCTTAGTTCTCCTGTTTCTTGGCTGTGCAGTTTTAGATGGTTACTTAATCTCTCTGAGCTTCCTGATCTATAAATGAGATAACCAATATCATCTACCTCATAATGTTTTGGTGAAAACTTAGTGCATGAAAAGTACTTACACTGTACTTGAGAAATATCAGGCACTACAAAAATGTCCCCTTTATTTTGACTCTTATACAAAAAAAGAGGAAAAACAACCTAGTTAAAGTTCTCTATATCTGTCTGTTAAGGGGTAGAATACATTTGTCTCAGGCAGAGTAGCAGTTACAAGAGTAACATCTGAAGATGCTACACTAAGTGAGAGAAGCAGAGGCATGGAATTGAAATCCTCAGTGCCTTTATATCAGAGAACTGCAACAAGGAAAGCAGAATCAAGTCTGGGTCCAACATGAGGGTAGCAAGACACTATACTGCCCGAAATGTCACTGCAAGTAGGGTGATCTTATATCCCAGTCTGCCCAGGCATTACAGTTATCTTTTGATACATAACCAAGCACCCCAAATTTATGTCTTAAAAGAGCATAATTTTGTTCAAGCATTTGCAATCTTGGCAGGGCTCTGCACAAAGAAAGGAAGGAAGAGGAAGGAGGGAAGGGAGAAAGGAGGGGAGGAAGGAAGGAATGGAGGAAGGAAGGAAGGAAATAAGAAAGAAAGAAGGAGAGAGAGAGGAAGGGAGGAAGGGAGAGAAAGAGAGAGAGGGAGAAAAAAAGAAAAGGGAGGAAGTGAGATAGGGAATAGATGATCGGTTGAAAGATAGAGATAGATAGATGATAGACAGATAGATGATAGATAAACAGGTAGATAGATAATTGAAAAGTTGCAGAAGGGCAGAACTGGCTTGAACTCAAGAAGAAATTCTGAGGACTACCCCAACTTTGGTGGGCTCCAAAGGAAAGAATTCCTCTAGGGACCAGAGGTTGAAACGTGACCTCTGACATCCCTTCCAGCTCTCAGATTCTGTGACCCTCTCCAAAGAACAGACGTGGTGGTGATTAACATTCCCTTTTTCCCAGGATGGGTGGTGCACGCTTTCATCTTTCAATGTTTATAAATGCCTCTGAAAATGGAATGTGCCACATACACACTAAGAGCTATTATTAATATGGTGCCCAAACACCTCTCTCCACATGATAGTCAAAGAACAAAGCCTTAGGGGTGCAAGTAAGCATGTGTGTGCACACACTCCAATTGAGGAATGTTCTTTATTCTCACTCTGCCTTGGGAGAGGCAGGATATTTCACAGAGGCCAGAGATGGAGCAGAATCAGGGACATGCAAGTGTCGAAAGAGAGAATTCGATGACAAGCTTGGAACATAATTGATCAATGCAGTTATCAATGCAGTTTTTATTTCTCCTATTTGCTATAAGACATGAGCTAAGCACAATAGAAAATGTAAAAATGTCATGGATACAAGGTCCTGCACTGGAGGACAGATATGACAAAGACATTGAGTCAGTATCTTCTGAAGTCTACTCTCAGAAGATAGACTTAAAGGCCAGTAGACCAAGTCCCAAATGCAGATAACCCACCAGGACTGAGCAAGGAGAGATCTTGTTTATAGAACACCAGGGGTAGGTCATCTAAAATTTTTGCTGCAATTGCAGAGGCCATGTTTCTAAAACATTTTTGTTCATGAATACTTTAATCCCATGAAAGTTATTAACCCCCTTCCCAGAAAAATACACATGCAAATGAAATCTTGCATGAAGTATGTGTGGAATTCACAAATTTCCAAAAGCTCTGTCTTCCCTGGGCCCTTTTCTGTAGCTCTTGTGTAGCTGTATACTCTAAATTTTGAAATTATCTAACCCTGATCAGATTCAAAGCAGACAACAGATCTCCAACTCTGGATTCTGGGCATCTAGCTCAGTGCCCGGCAAGTCATGCACCTAAGATAAGTGCTTGTTTAATAGATAAACACGGAATTAAAGTATTTAAAAGAGCAATGAATCCTCCTTTAGCTGTATCTCTAAAGGTCTTTTTTATTTGTTTTATTTTGGGGTTGTTTTTTAATACTTCTCAGGCATTTGACCACCATAGGCTAGCAAGCCAAGAACAAATAAATGAACAAGTGAATCACCCAGAATTATTTCAAGAACAAAGGAAGGTTGAAACATTTGCTCTCTTACCCCCAACACAGGATGCAAACTCTGTCTTGAAGAGCTCTAAGGAACTATGTGTAAACTGCAAAATTCACACCTAACATGGCAAAATTGAAGAAGTCTGTTTTCAGAAATCCCAGAAAAATAGCAAAGCAGAACGTAAGTCAAGCCCTTGATCTATCTGAGCAGAATCAGCCACGGTAGACTTCTTAAACTTTCAAAGGTTCCTCCATCGTGAAGAAATGGGAGTAGGTCGCGCTTAAATTCACCACCGGCTGTAAATGTTGCCAGGATAAACCCTTCAACAAGACAAGCGCCCCTGGCAACCATTCACTGGAAGAAATGGATCCTATCACTCAAGCAAGGTCCTCATTTACAAAAGTCAAGATGGCCAGAGAAAGAGAGGCAAAGACGAGAGTAAACGATTGAGGGTAGCAGGGCGAGAGGGACAGAGGAAGCCTTCAGGTCAAGTCTTCTGGCTTCCTCTCTTTCTAAAGTAGTCATCCCCCTTCAAGAGGTAAATAAAATAACACCATATGGGTATGACATTATGCAAATGAGGAGTCAGAGAGAAGACACCCTAATAGCTACTGAGAGCCAGATACCCAGATGGGAAGCTGTGCGGTGTCTCATCTCCGGGGGCCCTCACTCCGTGCCCAGCACCTTTGCATGCTGGTCCAGGGCTTCAAGCCTTGAGGGCTTCCAACTTCCGGCCACCTTGAGGGGCTTTTTAGTAAAGTGCCACGAAGATAAAATTAGAAACCGGGCTTCCTTTTTTTTCCCCGTCACTCTATTAGTTACACATAAATCAGCATCAACTGAGAAACACGCCCTCCCAATTTTCAATGACAGACACAAGAGTAGGCTGGGTTTTAGCCACTACCTCCAGGCTGCCTCTCAGATCCTCTCCACCTGCCACCCCCAAAACAAAAGAAAACCATGCCCCTCACCCCAGCATTCTCACCATTTCATCTGTTCCCTCTTCTTTCTAAATGTGTGACCCGTGGAAAATAGCTCAAGTTCTTTGACCCTCATCTGTGAAATGAGAATTAAAAAAATCTGTCCACTACAGGTACACAAAAAAGATGATCAACATCGCTAATCATCAGAGAAATGCAAATCAAAACCACAACGCGATATCGCCTCACACCTGTCAGAATGGCTATCATCAAAAAGAACACAAATAACAAATTGTTGGCGAGGAAGTGGAGAAAAGGGAACCCTTGTGCACTGTTGATGGGAATGTAAATTGGTGCATCCACTGTGGAAAACATTATGGAGGTTTCTCAAAAAACTGAGAATAGAACAACCCAGCAATTCCACTCCTGGGTATGTATCTGAAAAAAACAAAAACACTAATTGAAAAGATACATGCACCCCAATATTCATAGCAGCATTATTTACAATTGCCAAGATACGGAAGCAATCGAAGCGTCCATCAACAGAAGAACGGATAAAGATGTACTGTATATATACAGTGGAATGCTATTCAACCATAAAAAGAATGAAAATTTGCCATTTGCAACTTGGATGGACTTGGAGAGTATTATGCTAAGTGAAATAAATCAGAGAAAGACAAATGCTGTATGATATCACTTATACGTGGAAGCTAAATAATACAACAAACTAGTGAATATAAGAAAAAAGAAGCAGACTCACAGATATAGAGAAGAAACTAGTGGTTACCAGTGGAGAGAGGGAAGGGGCGAGGGGCAAGATAGGGGTAGGGAATTAAGAGGTACAAACTATTATGTATAAAATAAGCTACAACACGGAGAATATAGTCAATATTTTATAGTGACTATAAATGGTGTATAACCTTTCAAAATTGTGAATCACTGTATTGTACACCTGTAACATATAATACTGTATAGCAACTATACTTCAATAAAAGAAAAATATTCTTAAAAAGGCTGTCCACCTGCAGAGTTGCCCTTATAACTGGGTGAGGTTTGGCAGCAAGCTGGTCACCCACTGCTTAGTGAAGATCGTTGTATGCAAATCATCATGAGTCCAGTTGGTTTATAACCCCAAATTCAGCCTCAAATATGATCCCCAAGGTCAAGGTCTTGTCACTCACTATAGGGGCTTTCAGTCTTGCAGGTGATCAAAAAATGCTGCAGATGCCAGAGATGGGAATAAAAGATTCATTGATCCTTTTCTTTCCTCAAGGCTGCTTTTGTGCCATTTATGTTTATTGAGAGAAGAAAATGAGGGCAGAAGTTTCATAAGGGTTGTTTTTTTGTTGGTCATTTTGTTGGTTTTTTGTAAGGGTCAAGGCTTGGTTCATTTGTATGTGATTTACATTTGCTTTTTGGAGACCGTAATTTTGTTAAGTTAACCTGAGATGGAGCATGGTGAATCATGGAACCCGCAGCATCTATGCAAAGCCTGCCTCTGACAGGTGAGGTCTGCAGGACGTCCTGCTCAGCTTCCTCAAGTGTGACCACACTCAGGAGATGCTCCTTTGTGAATGTTACTAGATGAATGTTATTGTTCTGCTGTAAAGTTTAGAAGTGTATTTTAAATAATTATTGATAAGTATTGATACCTGTTTTCCACTTAATGTAGAAAGAGCGACTTTTCTTCTGTCATATTTCTATTTAGGTTTTTAAAAAGTTACTCTAAAGAAAATATAAAATGAACAGTAATACAGATGGTATCCAACTGAGTCAAAAATCTTGATCTGGTTCTCCAATGATAATTTGTATTTGAGAAACCATGGGTGAGTAGAGAAAACTTGGAAGAAAAGAAAAGCTATCTGGGCTCCAGTTCTAGCTCTAGTGATTTTTCTGTGAAAATGTAGGCATACCATATTACATCTCAGTTCACAGATTTTCCAGTCAGTGACAGTGAGGATGATGCTACATAATGGGAGATAACTTCTTCTCTCTCCTTCATTCCACTCATGAAAAGCATCCTTATTCTTTAAGAGTTACCCTACCCAACGACTCTTTGTTCAAAAAATGTATTAACTTACTTATTGTGGTAATCATTTTCTAATGTACACATATATCAAACCATTATACCTTAAAATTATGCAATGTTATATCTCAACTTTATCTCAGTACAGCTGGAAAATAATTGTTTAAACATTTTAAAATACACACACACACACAGTAAGGGGTTGAATGACGAAATGAAAGACTTGCTTTTCCAAGAAAAGCATACCATCAAG
This sequence comes from Delphinapterus leucas, assembly GCF_059928025.1. Classification (NCBI taxonomy): domain Eukaryota; kingdom Metazoa; phylum Chordata; class Mammalia; order Artiodactyla; family Monodontidae; genus Delphinapterus; species Delphinapterus leucas. The sequence continues at coordinate 12,081,133 of NC_143145.1, forward strand.
TTTCCAGAAAAGAGGAATTTGTTGGAAACCCATCACCCTCTGTTGTAACATCAGTCTCGATCAGAACAATATCAGTTTTTATCGAGGAGCTGCCATTTAGAGCTGAGATCTGTAAACTACAGCCCATGGGCCACATCTGGCCAACCACCTGTTTTTGTAAGCAAATTGTTATTGGAACACAGCCACATTTGTTCAGTTACATATTTTCTATGGGTGCCTTCAGGCTACAATGGCTGAAGCCTGACTCAACTAATACAATAGACAATATAACTGGCTTGCAAGGCAGGAATCAGTCACCTCCAGCCTGTGAATTCCTCCTAAAAGAAGAAAGCTGAAGGGTCAGTAATGAGGGGTAGTTTATTCAGTGCACGCCTCCTCATTTTGCCTGTTTGACATTCATGAACCAATGAGGTCAGAGAGAATATTACAGTTGGTATGGGAGCAAGATATATCATAGGACCTACCCCCATTCATCAGAAAATAAATCCCCACTTGTAAATGTTTTCCTAATTCCATCAAGATCACAAAAGATTACTAATACTACAGATCAATGTTATTAAAAATGATATTTAACTCAGTAAATTGCATGAATGATCAGTAATGCTGAAAACCAATATCTTAAGCCCTCAAAGGACCTGCAGTTTGACTTCTGAGTCTAAAAGAGGCATTAAGTCTACACTTAACAGCCAGTGAGCCCAGGGAGGGGATGAGAAGGTAAGGAAACTGGAGATTCGTGAATAAGACTCTGAGTAAGTGAAAAAGAAGACTCTTTGACTCTTCTTAAGTCTTTGAGGTTGCATTCATTGGGAGATTGCATTATTGGTCAAGAGATATTCACTCTCCTTGCTCCAACACCATGGACAGGGCATAATTCCCAGCCTCCATGACTGGGCTTGGCCATGTGACTTGCTTTGGCCAGTGGGCTGCAGGTGGGAAATGATAGGAGGTCAGTTTCAAGCTTTGTGCATTTCTAATCTATCTCTCCCACTCCTGTATTCTCCGTGAGAAGTGGATGTCCAAGTGTCTGCTGCTGCTTCAGCCTGGGTCCAGGAGTGAGAGCCACGTAGAGTACTTCTGAACCTGAAGTGCAGACAAGACCCAGTCCACTGACCACACCTGACCAGCAGATCCATAAGCAAGAAATAAATCTAGTAGTGAGAGGCCACTGATATTGGGGGTTATTTGATGCTACAGTAAATCTGACTAACACAGTTCACTTCTTTGCCAATGAGGCTGTGGAAATGGTACGGTTATTATCAGATTTGTAAATTAAACATTTACGAAAGCTTGAACAGTAACTAAATGCCCATCATTTCATTTTGCACATAAGGAAGCTGAGATCGGAGAGTGAGTTGCCCAAAGGCTCTAACAAGTCAGTGGCAGAGCAAAGAGAAGAGGATTCCTGCCTTGTAATACCTAATTCTTACCCTGGAAGTTTGAGGATCTGAAAGATCTGGTTTAAAACCCCACCTCTGCAAAGAACTAGTGCATGCCCTTGAGAAAATCATTAAATCTCTCTAAGTCTTGGGTTTTCCATCTGTAATATGGAGATAACACTACTACTACTTCAAAAGATAGCTCTAGAATTAAATTAACACAGATAATCAAAGAACATGGTACAACATGTGGGACAATGAAAGCATGCAATAAATATTAGCTATTAATATCATTATTATTATTACTGGATACCCAAAAGATGGTCATTTGCCCTACTTTTTGAAAATCAACTTTATTGGGGAAAAATATGCATGCAATAAAATGTACCCCTGTTAAGTACATGGTACAGTTTGGTGAGTTTCAGCAAATTTACACATTCATGCAACCACCATTACTATCACGATATAAAACATGTCCATGACACTAGAAAGTTCCTTTCTAACCGTTTAAAGTCCACCTGTCCCAGCCCCAGTCCCAGGCAACCACTAGTCTGCTTTCCATTAATTTGGAATGTCATTATAAATTATTGTTTCCTGTTCTAGACTTTTATGTAAATGGAATACTGGTATACGTATTTTGTGTCTGAATTCCTCTCCTCAACGTATGTTGAGATTCTTTCATGTTGTCGAGAATATCAATAGTTTATTCTTTTTTATCGTAATATTTACCATTGCACGGGTATATTACCATTTCTTTATCCATTCACTTGTTAACAGGCAGTTGGACTGTTGTTCCATTTGGGGGCTATAATGAATAAAGCCGCTCTGAACATTTGTGTACAAGTCTTTTTGTGGACACACGTTTTAATTTCTCTTGGATAAATATCTAGGAATAGGATGGCTGATTGATGATATGTGAGTGTTGACCTTTATAAGAAATTGTCAAAGACCCCTTCAGAGAGATGATAGTATTTCATGCTTTCACCAGCAATGCGCAATAACTCCAGTTGCTCACATCCTCACTGATACTTGATATTGTCAGTCTTTTTAATTCCAGCCACTTTAATAAGTACATTGGTAGCTTATTATGGTTTAAGTTTGCATTTCTCTGATGACAAATTAGGTAGTGTATCTTTTCTGATATTTATTTGCCATCATTATATCTTTTGTGAAGTGTCGGTTCAAAACTTCTACCCATGGAGAGAAAAGGGCAGGTACTTTATTATTATTATTATTGTTGAGTTGTAAGAGCTCTTTATATTCTCGCTATATATAGTTCCTTATATATATTCATATATATATGGCAAAGGGCTTTTGTTTGATTTTTTATATATATTTTACTTTTATATATATTTATTTTTATGTATATTTATTTTATATATATTTTATTGTATAATGTATGCCATATATATATATATATATATATATATATATAAAGAGAAAAGAATATTTTTGTCCAATCTGTACATCCAGCCTATTTTAAACATACTAAGGAAATGTCACTCTCCTCCAAGACAATTCTGAAGTTTGATGGCTCTATGTATTAGGAATCTTGGGCTTATGTAGAAAAAAAGACCATTTCTTTATAGCAAGGATTGACAGACTACAGGCAAGGGCCAAACCTGGCCCACAGCTTGTTTTTGTGAATAAAGTTTTATTGGAACACAGCTATACTCATTCGTTTACATACTGACCGTGTCTGCTTTTGTGCTACAAAGGCAGGTTGAATAGTTGTAGCAGAGACCACAGGGCTTTAAAGCCTAAAGTATTTACTATCAGTCCCTTTACTGAAAAAGCTGGTCAACTGTTATTTTATAGCATTGGCCTGTTTGTTCTAATGCAGCTTTTGGATAACAGAAAAGAAATCTGTCACCTCCTTCAAGGATTTAAGACAACTTTTCTGTCTCCCCTTCTTTTCTTCAGGCTTAATAAATATCTCTCACCTTTTCCCAAAATAGGTTTTCAAGCACCAACATCATCTTCGCCTTCCTTCCGCTTGTCAGTTCCTATTAAATTGCCAACCTCAAAGCTATCATAGTCTTCCTTGTGATCAAATCATTACAGGAAATGGGAAAACCATTTACTCCTTTAACTTGGACTGCACAGGTATTTAACAACCTCAACCTATGGCTTCAATTAGAAATGTGGTCAGTTATAACCCCAAGTGTTATTCTACTGAGAGAGATCTCCCCCAAGACTCTTTACTCATTCGCCCATCAGTTCATTCAACAAACCTGTGAAGTGACTCTTGTGTTCAATGCATTGTATAAATGGTTATTTAAATCCAGATGCAAGGTGCTGGATTCATACCTGTTCAATTCTATGAACTATGACTCGCATTCCAGCAGGTCATCTATGGCATGGGCTATTGTTAAGATTATCTGTTATTCTGCAACAAACTGCTCTAAATGCAATGTGTAAATAAAACGGTAACAATTTACATAGTTCATGAATATGCAATTTGGACCAAACTCAACAGAGAAGGCTCATCTCTGTTCTATGTGGCATCGAGTAGGGTCCTCAGGCACCTCTCTCTCCACGTGGTCTCTCCAGCATGGCCAGGGTAGCCATCCAAAAGCCATGTCCTAAGAGACAGCCAGATTGAAGCTGCATCACTGTTTCTAGCCTAGTTTTATAAATGACTTAAGGTCGCTTCTCTCACATTTTATTTGTCAAGGTGGCCATAAATTCCTGCCCCATTTCAAGCCAGAGGGAGAACTAGACTTCACCTCTTGATGGCATGTGAAAGAAGATGTAGACAGGTCTTAAAACTGCCACAGCTACCATCACTTTAATTGGAATGATGGTTCTCAAACCGGGGCCATAAGGAGCTCTGAGAGTCCACGAACTGAATTGAGTTTCTCAGTTGAGTTTCTCCACTGTAAGGACAGAACTTTAACATTTATTCTCCTAACCATCCCTCTCATGAAGTAAATATTTATTTCTGTGTATCTGCGTCCACTTAGGAGGCTCAGAAGCAAAAAAACAAAGCATTCCACTGGCCTGTGTAAAACAGGCTCTTTCAAGTTACTTTTCTCCAGTCTGGAATCTGTGGCCTGGAGCTCAGCCTCAGGAAGACGACCTTGATGTCTTTATGATTAAATTCAGAGAGGAGAATAAATGTTCCTGCTCTCCTTGGGCCTCTGAAAGATGCCATGAAATTTTGACGATGTAACTGGATAAAAGGAGCTCTTTATAATACGTAAATTTTGCCAGCACTGTCTCCTTAGACATCTTTTCAGGCTGGCAGAGAGGTAATGCATCCTGAGTGCATTTAAAGTGAACTGGGCTTTTCTATTTTTAACTAGCATTATTTTTTTAAATGTTAAATATGAATCCTATTACATTACTCAAGGAAAGGTGGATGGAAGTTTGAAATAGACCCCAGAATTGTTAACTTAGAAGCAGTGAGCGTGCTAATGGGTACAGGCACGTGAATTTTGAAATTAATATCCCAGCTCCAATGACATCAGTATGAAACCTGAGGAAATCATGTAACCTCTTTGTGCCTCGGTTTCCCCACTTGTCAAGTAGGAAGAAGCCAATGATAAATACTCACCAATGTTCCAAGTGACTTTCAATAAATGTGGAGGGCAGAAATGCTTCGGGATTAACTTCTACCCTCCGGGCCCCAACAAGGAAAAAGAAAGTGCAAATTAGAGCAAACGTGGGACTTAGAACTAAAAATTCTGCTTCCAAATAGCTTTATGTAACCTCTCTGAGCCTCTGCTTCCTCATCTATAAACTGCAGGTGGCCATCCTTGTATGGCCCATATCCCAAGGCTACTGGGCTAATCAAATGAGATAATGCACGCAGAAGAGCACCATAAACCATAATAGCCTCTGCGTCTGCATCTGTCAATGGCAGTGTTAGAAAAAAAAAAAAAAAAGATGTGCGAGTTGATCAGGTTCTAAGGTAATAATATTGAGAAAGTGGGAAGAAAGGGCAGAAGTTGGAACTCAGCTGAGCTCTCGCCTTTTGGTCTGAAGCGATAAAACAAAATATCTGGAGCATGCGATGATGTGATTACTGGACATGTATTCTACGAGACAGCAGAAAGGGGAGAGGAGGAAGGGTAGGGCCAACTCGCTCGGATGGAGGACCAGCTGTATCCATACCAGGCAATGGTATAAATCCCGTTGCCTGGTTGTGATCCTGAATACAGCACTTCTAAGCTGAAAGACCTTGGCAAGATAATTAAACATTCTGTGGGGCTTCCCTGGTGGCGCAGTGGTTGAGAGTCCGCCTGCCGATGCAGGGGACGCGGGTTCGTGCCCCGGTCCGGGAGGATCCCACGTGCCGCAGAGAGGCTGGGCCTGTGAGCCATGGCCGCTGAGCCTGCGCGTCCGGAGCCTGTGCTCCGCAACGGGAGGGGCCGCAGCAGTGAGAGGCCCGCGTACCGTAAAAAAAAAAAAGTTCTGTGCCGCAGTGTTTTCATCGGCAGAATTGTGTTAATGATTGTGCGCCTCCGTGGGGTTGTCGTGAAGATTATATTAGCTACTGCAAGTGCTTAGAACTTGAGGGTTTATTCCACTCAATTAACACATATCTATTGAGCGTTCAATCTGTGCCAATCCCTGTTTTAGGAACTGGGCATATAGTCATGAGTAAAACAAAATCCCTGCCCTCAAGTAGCTTGGAGTGTGTTCTAGAGCATTTCCAGAAAGACAATAGATGAATTCTCATACAGGATGTCAGTTCAGGGCTTACCTGGCAGTCCAGTGGTTAAGACTTCACCTTCCAATGCAGGGAGTTCGGGTTTGATCCCTGGCCGGGGAGCTAAGATCCCACATGCCTCGTGACCAAAAAAACCAAAACATAAAACAGAAGCAATATTGTAATAAATTCAATAAAGACTTTAAAAATGGTCCAATCAAAAAAATCTTTAAAAAAATGTATGTCAGTTCATGATAAATACGATGGATAAAAGTAAGATGGGGTACAGGGGATATGAGATTAAGGGGTTGCAATTTCAGGTAGAGTGGCCAAGGAGACTTCCTTGATCTCTGATATATTGAACACGTAGGCACAGGTACGGTGGGCTGCCCAGATACACCTCAGGATGTAGGCACTCATTCCGCCTACTACCAGGACCTCTAGCTGCTGCTCCAAGACTCAGTCAAAGAGAGCTTTCATCCCAGACCATTTCTCAGAAGGCAGCCTGCATCTATGACTGGCCAACATGGAAGTACAAAAGCCTAACCATTTGTCCTCAGCTGGGACAACTCTGAAGGGCCACGCCAGCTCCCTGTGGGATTGCTGGACATCTCCATTGAAACTGCATCATGGTACAGCTTCTCCCTCTGCCCAGTCTAGCATCCCTCCCCATGTTGCCGTTGTTTCTGAGCTCACTCCCCAGTTAGCCTCCTCCACGCAACCCTCAGAGACCTAGACTCTCTTTCCCAGGAAATCTGACCTATGACGAAAGCTACGTAACTTGTACAATATCTTTCAGCGTGAAGTGGTGGAGCAAGGATTTACCCCGGGGCTGCCTGCCTCTGTGGTTTGGGGCCTCTCCTGTTATTATCAGCAGTGGTGCACATTCCATTCTGTTCCAGCCAGTGAGGCAGCAGGAAACTTGGAATTTCTTGGAATTTCTGAGCAACCCAGAGCACAGGGTGGGTGTAGCTGTGGATAAGAAAAAGAGACGAGGTGTTAATTTCAAGAGCAGAAGACATTAAATTGAAACCCAATGACGATGAAAGTGCACCAACACATTTTGAAAAGAAACTTGTGATATTTTAGAATTTGACTCATTTTTTGCTATAGATTCCTAGTGCTTTTGTAATAGATGTACAATGGTTTAGTTTATATATTTGAAAAATAAACCTCTTTCCAACTAAGTTCTAGCTTTAGTTTGGTTTTCTATCAAGTCTGTTTTCATACATTTTAGAATGCCATTTATATCTTGGGAAAAAGTTACTTTGGGGAGCCCCAAAATGTGAACTTCCTCCTAATCTCAATGACGTACTTATTTTTATATCTGGATGCCTTGAAGGATACCTGCCTTTGGTTCAGCCTGCATCCCAGACACAACAGGTCCAGAAGCTGGCAATATGGTAAGTAGACATCCCAGACTGGGTAAAGGAACATAGAAATTCTTCAGGTGTTGGGAAAGTCTTCCTGAAGCAGTGTCACAAGCCACTGGAGAGGAATCTAGCAGACAAAAGAAAATTAGTCACTGTAGTAAAATCTTATGGAGAACAAAAACCAATTAAAACATCCAGGACCTGAGGAAAAGAACTAATTCCAAATTTCCATAATTTTTTATAAGTACTTTGGACCCACGCTAGATGTATGTTTGCAAACTGCATTCTCACAATACCTCTATACGGAGGGGGACATTAAATTTACCTTAAGGTTGTGTAAACTGAGATTCATGGCAGGTCAGTGACTTCCCAAAGTTTATACTTGTGAGTTGGGAGTGAGTATTTCAACCCTTACCGGCCAACTCCCAGTGCCATGCCCAAAAGCAGGAATTCATTTTTATGATCGTTGGAAATACAACTCAGGGGAAAAAAATTCCGGTTCTTTCATTGTCCTACTCTTTCCTGCCCTGAGATGCAACATTGTAACCCTTGTTAAACTCGAGCCAGGCAAGTGGATTCTTGGAGTTCATCTGCAAGTATGTGTAAAAGCATCCCCCTCTCTGGAGGTACAGTTGTTCCCTTTATCTGTGGTTTTACTTTCTTAGGTTTCAGTTATCCATGGCTAACCTTGACCCAGAAATATTAAACGAAAAATCACAGAAATAAACAATCGATATGTAAATTTTGTGCCGTTCTGAGTAGCTTAATGAAACCTCGTGCCATTCCACTCCATCCTGCCTGGGATCCCCAGCCATCACCATCATTTGTTCCCGGCATCCAATCATCAACATCGTCACAGTTCCATGATCCAGGGTCACCCGAAGCAGATGATCCTCCTTCTGAAGCATCATCAGAAGGTCAACAGGGGGCTTCCCTGGTGGCGCAGCGGTTGAGAGTCCGCCTACCGATGCAGGGGACACGGGTTCGTGCCCCGGTCCGGGAAGATCCCACGTGCCGCCGCGCGGCTGAGCCCGTGAGCCATGGCCGCTGAGCCTGCGCGTCCGGAGCCTGTGCTCCGCAACGGGAGAGGCCACAGCGGTGAGAGGCCCGCGTACCGCCAAGAAATAATAATAATAAAGAAGGTCAAGAGTATCCTAACACTATGTCATAATGCCTACATCATTCACCTCACTTCTCATCATAGGCATTTTATCATCTCACAACATCACAAGAAGAAGGGTGAGTACCGTACAATAAGCTACTCTGAGAGGGAGAAAGAAGGAGGCCACATTCACATAACTTTTATTATGGTTCTATTTTATTATTATTTGTTGTTGTTAATCCCTTACTGTGCCTAATTGAGGAATTAAACTTTATCATAGGTATGTGTATAAAGGAAAAAACATGGTATGGTTCAGTACTATCTGTGGTTTCAGGGCAGCCACTGGGTTTCCTGGAATGTTATCCCCCATGGATAAGGGCCAACTACTGTATTTGTAAAGACTAAAATCTCTTTTGCTCTCCCAGAATCTTCTAGACCTCCACTGTGGCATTAACATCAGTGGATGAACTCCGCATTAGCAGAGCTGACACAGAAAATGTTACAAAAATTTTAGTTGCACACCCACCTTCAGACAAGTTCCAGCCTCCCCTAGAGCCAATGAAAAGAATGATACATTGGCTCTAAGAAATGATTAAAAGAGAGGCCTAATGATATCTCTACTAATGACTCTGAATTTTACTTATGCAGTGTTGGCCTCTTTCCATTTCAGAATCTTGGATGAATGTCTAAACCCTGGTAATGCCTCAGAGCAAATGTTACCTAATCTCGAACTGAAGTTTATAAGAATTCAATGGAATCCTATCCGGCAGAAGTATGAATTATGAATTATTTTTATCTTCTGTTTTCCTTGAGTAGTGTGTCCTTGAACACTTAATCTCTCCAAGCCTCAGCTTCCTCATCTGCTAAATGGGGAGATCAATGGTCGTTCACTTATTATGCAGGGCTAATGAGAGCAACAAATGATCCCTTTGGTCTCATACTGGGTGTCGACTGCTTAATGAAAACAAATTCTAATCACGTTCCCTCCCCACTTCCCCATGCTCAGCAGCCTTTGGGAGTTGCCAGTTGCCCAGAGCAACCACTTGAGCTTGGTCCTCCAGACTTTTCACGAGCTGGCTTCTACCCCCTGCCTCTCCAGGCTCCACAGCACAACCTTCCTTCTCACCACAGTCAAAGATGCCATTCCTGAGACCCTTCACCGACTTTCACTTTGCATTGCTCTGTCCGGTCAGCTTCCTCTCTCTGAAAACCCCTTGCCCTTTCCTCTGTCTGCCTGGTGAAATCAAGTTCATAATTGAAAACCCTACTCTCAAATGTTCCCCTAGAGAAACTTTCCCTGCCCCTCTCTGGCCAAGCCCTGAGCTCTATGGAACTTTGTCCATACCACCAGCCACGACCAAAAGTGTTCTGGCCATACTCAAGGTTACCCCCTGGGATTAGCAGAATCACGATCCAGCAACTCAGGTCTCCTGGCTCCCCTGCTCTCTTTCCACAGACGCTTCTGTGAAAAAAATACAAAATTATTCTAGGAATTGTGGGAGACTCTGATGAATGCCCAAGACACTTATTCCATGTTTTACAGAGCTAATCTACCCAGTCATTCTAATAAAATTGTGGAAACGCAATTGACCAGATCCTATGACTCACCCACCGCTGGCTCTGGCTCCCTCAGATAAGGCAAAGAGAGCTGGGTACGGAGCTTATCCAGATAATAAACCAGAACAAAAATGAACTCAGGGGCTGTAATTCCATCAAGGGTCTCTGATAGTGACAGAAACCCCCAAAGCAGGTTTCTGTGGTCACAGGAAAGACCACCTCAGTGAAATCATTAGTCCCTGCCATATTTGGCTTTGATTCTGACAGTGACAAGACTCACCAGATAAGCCCATTGGCTGCAGTAGCAGATTGGGTTTGGGCAGCAAAGTTGTCCACAAATGAAGGATTCACTTTACGTCAATGAAAGCACATGAATCTCCGTTTAGTGGCGCCTCGAGTCCACAACCTCAAAGTAGAATTGCATCTCCTCCGACTAGAAAACCTTCCTGTATGCAAAAATTGAAATACATCAGGATGCATGTAAGTCACAGGGAGAGAGCTTTTGCTGTTATATCCAACTAGCCGTAAATTCTCATCAGGTGTGGGATGCCAAGGGAATCTGTAGGCAGAGAGAAAGTGGGAACAGAGTGACGACTCTGCCTTAGAGCAATAACATGGAGCCTTTTGCATAACATGGCACAACAGTCATCTTGATAGGACCTCACAAAATTCATACACGTAGGTGAGTAAGCAGCATAATTGTCCTCATTTCACACATAAGAAAAACGAGGCTCAAAGATTCTGAATGAATTTCCCAAAGTCACGCAGAGGAGAGGCTCAGGGCTAGAAACAGTCCCCAGTCTGACCCTTTTCCACTCCACTAAACAGCTTTCTACCCAGGGGCTTTCATGCACCATCAAATAGAGAAAATCAGAACCACCGAGCTTCTAGAAAAGAAAATGGAAAGTACTACATTCCAAAGGAAACTGGTTGTTTCTGAAGCTATCAGGTGATAATATTTTGTATTATTAATAATAAATCCGGACTAGGTTTTCTTATCCATACTTTTGGTCTTCGCTCTCCATGGAATGTGTTTTACTAGGAAGAGAATATAATGTATCTGGAAATGCATGGGATTTGGCATCAGACATGGATCCAAACACCAGCTCTGCTACTGACTAGCTGTGCGACTGAGGACACGTTAATTGCTTTGAATCTGAATTTCCTTATCATGAAAATAGGGATGATAATAGATTCATCAGAGAAATAGGGTAGGAAGTAAACAAAACAGCATGTGAAAAGTGCTCAACAGGGTGTACCTGGCACATAGTAAGTCCTCAAAAATGTCTGAATCTGGAGAAACAAACTCCTTCACCACATCACATCTGCTAATGATGAACAGAGCACTCACAAGCTCTTTTAAAGAGTGGCTTCATGCAGTGCGGCCCCACCAGGGCATTGCTCTTTACTCAGCATCTCACATTTTGTGAAGCAGGGGCACGTTCACGATTAGGGAATCAAATCATTGTCTTCAGATCTCTGTCATTGGGCGAGGAATTAAATCAGCCTTTTTATCCACCAGCAAAAGGGAAAGTCTTTCTTTTCTTTATTAATGGAGTTGCTGACTTATTAGTTCACATGAAACATGTCCTAAGCATCTGAAATAAACCCCAATACTGGGAAAGTGCTAGATGCCAGTTAAAATTTTGTGAGCACCTGCTAAGTGCCAGTCTCTCTGTAAAGCACTTCCAACCACATTGGCACATTTGAGCCTTGCAAACGTCCCTACAAGCAGATTCTCTCCATTTTACAAGTTAGGAAGTGGAGGCTCAGAGTCGCCCAAGGTCACACAGCACCTACAGTAGCTGAGCCAGGGTTCCACCTCTAATGTTCTTCCCCTTTCCTTTAGGACAAGGGGCTCACTGCCATACGGCTCCCAAGTCTCCATCAAAGTCAGCATCCAACAGAAGGTACCCAGAGTGAGCAGGGAGAGATGAGAGTGATAGAGGCCCCCATCACTGACTCACGGCCAGGGGGGATCCGTGTCAGACCTTCATGCACTCTGCCTCTTTACTTGTGAAATGGAACAGTACCTTACTTGGTTTAGATTTAAGTCAGTCTCAAATTACTAAGTGGCCTGATTCATTTCAGAATTTCGCATGTGTAGTATGTTTCCCAGAAAGCCATTTGGAAGACTAGCCTTTCTTTAGGTTTGCTTTTTATTATTTTACTAAGAGAAAAATCTTCGTTGTTTTCACATTCACCCAAAATTTATGAAGTGAATGCTATGTGCCTGGCATTCTAACTAGGTTCTGGGGATAGAGAAGCCAACCGGAGGGACTCCATCTCTGCCCTCATGGAGCTGAGAGTCTACTGGGAAAGACTGGACTACTATCACCAAACTGTAAAAGTGATTATATAATCAAAATTCTGATGACTGCCCCACAGGAGTTTAGAATGCAATGAGTGCTATCAAGGGACATACCACAACCTCGGGGTCAAAGAGGGCTTCCCTGAGAAAATGATGCTTCAAGGGAAAGGAGAAGGATGAGCACAAGTTAGCCAACTGAATGAGGGTAGTGATACTCCAGGCAAAGGAAACAGCACTTGCAAAGTCATAGAGCCAAGAAGGAGCAGCTCTTCTTTGAGGAACTGAAAGGAGACCAGAGTGACTAAAGCACAGAGGCCCAAAATGGAAGGAAAGGATATGAAAACCGGGCCAACAGAGGGACGGCATTGCTTTCAAAAGCACTCATCGGTAATGGCTTCAGTCACCGTGAACATACATACTCGGCCCCACGCACATGCTCTTGAATATAGCTGATATTTACCGATGTTAGACATAAACAAACGAAGGGTTCAACTGATGAACTTTTTTTCTCCCTCTGTTCCTCTTCCACCTTCTATTCTTCTTGATCATGATCCTACTTTCTAAGTGTGGTAGGAAACATAGAGACAAGGAATTTCCTAAGAAACTGTAGGTGTTCAAAGGGTACAGAGTTCCAGTTATGAGATGAATAAGTTCTTAGGATGTAATATGCAGTGTGATGACTATAGTTAACAATACCGTGTTGTTTACTTGGAAGTTGGAAGAGAGTAGATCTTGAAAGTTCTCACCACGCACACCAAGAAAGGGAACAATTTGAGGTAACCTTATCGTAGTAAAATCACTTCACAATATACACACAGAGTGAGCCACCACCTTGTGCACCTTAAACTTACACAATGTTACATGTCAATTGTATCTCGATAACGCTGAAAAAGAAAATCCAAAAACAGTGAAAAAAATCTGTTTTGCACAGCCTCACGGATGTCTCTAAGGGAACACGGTATAACCTTGAGCAAAAGCAATACACTTCAGGGATTTTTCCTTTCTTCTGCAAAACTGGAGCGTTTAAACATCTCCGAGCACTTATAGGATTAAAGGGGTTGATGTACATAAATATACCGAGTGCAGTGACCGGCACAAATAGCTATGTACTAAACGCCCCCTTCTTTCCTACCCACGTGAGGTAGGAAACAGGAAAGGTGAGTTGGTTACGTGGGACTAACTGCTGTAACAAAGAAATTCTATGCACAATGGCTCAAACATGAGAGGAATTTACTTTTTGTTCACTCATGTCTAAAATGGGTGTTCCTGGCTGATGGCCAGATCTCTTCTGCACACAGTACAGGGACCTTCATTCCCTCTCAAGTCTCCATCAGGTTCTTCTGCCTCAAGTTGGCAGAAAGGATAAAATGTGAAGGAGTACTGCCCACACATCATTCAGGCTTGAATATCAGGGCCCTGTTGCATGGCCGCACCTAACCGTAGGAAATCAAGTCCCGCAGGATACCTGGGGGAGGAGAGGGAACGGGTGTAAGTGACTGGCCAGTCGTCTTGGCCACCCCACCAAGATGAGAGGGAGCTCTTTGTTACTAGCCTAAGTAAATTAGCGCACCTACAAGTAGGTACTACACACCTCCTTCCTGCAGCGCTTCCTTGAAGTCTGGGGCAGGTGTGGAAATAGCAGTGAGTAGCGCCATTATGTTCCTCCCAACCTGGAGGCTCCTGAGAGCGTATTAGCAGCCTGACTTCTCCCTCTCCTTATCTCTACAAGCACCCCGTCATCAGATTTGTTTGCTTTTCTCTCCTAAATTATTTGAAAATCCTTCCTCTTCCTGTGATGACCTCCACTGCCCTTTGTCTTTACTCCCCTGATTCATGGCAACAGTTTCCTTACTTCATCTCTAGCCAGACTGGCTCCCGTCCATCCCATCGACTTCGGACTCCAGTCCACCCTCCTAGCCGGGGCCACCAAATGCTGTTGACACTGGCCTGCTTTAATCCTATTTGGCACATCGAAGTTTGCAGGATAACGTCCAAAGCCTCTAACCTGACAGCTGACAGGAAGCGGCCCTGCCTCCCATATAGCCTAATCCTTCTCTGAGTCCAGCCTTGTACCTACCTGTCCAGCACATTCTGTATGGTGTCCTGCATACAGCCACCAGGCTGTTTCTCTCCTCCAAGGCCTCTTTGCTCCTGTTAGCCTTCTACTGGTATGCATGTATTTAAAGTCCATCCCAGGCATCCCTAACTCCTGGAATCCCCCTGTGACCTTCACCTTGCTCCTCTGTGTTCTCAAGATACCCTTTGTATATATTTCTTGCTGAACTATCACTGGTATAGTTCAGTTTATGGTTTATTGGTATTTCATCCACCCATCCCGCTATCCCTGAAACTCCAAGCAAGTCGACAATTTTGAGAGCCTTGAATGTCATTCTAAGGGCTTGGAGGTTAACCCTGGAATGTAAGAGGAATTGTTGAGGATTTTTGATAAAGGGAGCAATACAATGTAGTCAATATTTTAAGATAAATCTAGGGGGAGGCCACAGGTAGATTATGGGAGGGACTAAATGGATGCAGGACCACTTGTATGGAAGGGAGAAGACCAATTCAACCAGATGTTATCTGTGTGACCTTGAGCACACCACCTCTCAGAGTCTTGTTTTATTTATGAACAAAGCGGAAGTAATAAATCATGCCGAACCGTCTCACCAGGTCAATGTGAGGACACTGCGGAATAATGTATACTAAAGTGCTTTATAAAGTCCAGTGAAATTATTAAGGCTAGTGGTTAAAATCCAAATAAATCCAAAGTGAGACACGCCTACCGTGTCTTCAGTGTCGAATAGAGTCCCTTCTTGAAGTCAGATTCGTCCCCGGACTGCCCAGTATTCCCCTGTGCAATGCGAGGCTAAAATTATCCCTACTTGCCTGTCGCCCGTGAGCTGACTTCCAGTACCTGAAGGGTTGTCATGCGAAAGAACGGGATTAGCTCCATAAAGCTGTGTGACGGTTACCAGGAGACAAATACTGACTCAACCTAAGGAAAAACTTTCTGTCAGAGCCGCCCAAAGGCTGCCTGGGGCTGGGAGTGCAGGTGGGCCGTGAAACCCTTGAGATTAGAGATGATGAAAACAAAGCTGGGAGACCATGGAGGCAGAGCCCACACATCAGTGAGGTTTGGACTGGTCGGCTTCTAAATGTCCTTCCAATTCTAAAACCTCATTGTCTGCTGCCCCTGGGGACGCCTCTATAACTATGCGTGTTGCTCACATTGTCAGTTTATGACAGGAGACGGTTGATTTAGAGTTTTCTCTCCTCCACTAGACTAGGGTCATCCAAGAGGCAAGGACTGAGCCTCCTCTAACTTGAGATTCTCAGTGCCCGCAGCAGCTTCCGGAGCACAGTAAACCCTCAGTAAGTGCTGGTAGAATGACTGGATGGATGAATAAAGTATGCTGGGGGTGTTGGGATGATGTCTTTACGTTCCGGCTAAGATGAGTATTTCATAGTGAGGCTTGTGTGTGATGATGTTGGTCTAGATTGATACTTTCCAACTTGGAGTCTTTCAACTCCTAGAAGTCTTATTTTCAGTATTAAGAAAAAAGCTAATAAAAGTCGGGTGTTTGTCCATGTTAAAGAGTGCCCCAAATTCGAAACCACCCAGTTTCTCTGCATTTAGCTGGAAACTTATCGACTTGGTGTGGTCACTCTTTATCTCCTATAGCAAACCATCACACCGGAACTTCAGACGTATCATCTCATTTAATCTTTATGTGAAACCTGTATGTTAGGGCATGCTGTCTCTAGCTTACAGACAAGAAGATAGGGGCTCAGAAGGGTTTTGTGACCTGCTCAGTAATGGAGGTTTAGAGCGTCAGAGGCAGAATTTCGACCCAGTTCTGCCTGGCCTCTAAACTCATGCTCTCCCCACGTAATACTCGGCTTCATTTCAGAGAAGGAGGCTTCTCTGATGTGTGTGTCTTTCACTGAGATGCTTCAGATGGGGGTCAGTCTTGGCCATTAGCATTTCCTTCCCTTTGGTGAGAACAAGGGGTGTTCTCATCTTGCCTTCTGATCACTCAAAAACCCCTGAGTTTAACGAGAAGGCGGATCCACCAAATTATACCTGACCTCATAGATTCCCAGCTTCAAAAACCCCCCAACACCACAACTGAATCTCCTTCTTACCCTCAGATGTTATTACATAGAAGAACATGCAGAGGTCTCCCAGGCCTTCTATTCCAGACCTTATATTTTTCTCGTGTTGACAACTTAATACATGTCCACACTTCCTTTTATGGGGAAAGATAAGACTCTGATGGTAATCAGAGCACCAGGGTAGGAAATGCCACATTCCTCCGTGTAAATATTTGACTAAGCTTTCTCCAGGCCATGCATCATTATGCCGAGCCCCCAGAAAAACTTCAGGTCCACAGATCTGCAGGTGAGATACCTTGGCAATGAATTATGAGAGGGCTTGTTTAAAAACCACGGCCAGAGCAATGTCTTTCTGGAAGGGGTAAGGAGGCCTGCTCTACGTGACCAAAAGCTGTTCTGAGAAAGCCAAGAATAGAGGCTGGGTCTCAGCTGGGCTGGAGTTTCTCCTTCAGTCAACTAACCCCTGAAAAGAGGGACCTGTTCGGATGGTTTTTAAAGAAAGAAATGACTGCAACTATGTAGCTAATGTCCATGTAAGTGAAAAACCAGTAGCAACCTGAAGGTCGATAAAGAATTACTTACATCCACCAATGCAGTGGGCAAACAATAATAAAAGTATTGATAATCACAGCTAACATGTATTGATTGCTGACAACATGCCATTATAGGTTCTTCTCATTTAATCCTCACAACATTCTCCTAAGGTCTCTTAAAGTGTTCATTATGCCATTTTACAACTGAGGCAGAGAGAGGTTGAGTAACTTGGCCAGGGTTGCACAGTAAGCAAGTGATGGAGCAGAAAACTACGCAGACATCGGAAATTCTATTATAAATGAATATTTGTTGACTTTAAAATATGCTCATGATATTAAAGGGAAAAATGCAGTTTCCCAAATTGTGTGATTCCATTTTTTTAATTATGAGAAATGGAGAACCATGGCTACTATTAAAACACACACACACACACACACACACACACACACACACACCAGAAAATAAAAAGTGAAGAAACTGGAAGTGTAGAGAAATTGGAACTGTTGGTGGGAATGTAAAATAGTGCAACTGCTGTGAGAAACAGTATAGGGATTCCTCAGAAATATAAAAATACAATTATAATTTTTTTGATCTTTACATCTGGAAACTATATATTGTTGCTGCAATAATTTCTTCCTATATTTGAGACCAGATGTGTTGGTCCTAAAGCATGAAAACATTGCCATCAACATGCTGTCCATCTTCATGGAGGCTCTGGACAATAATCTATTTTTGACCTTATAAAGGTAGACATTACTCATACCCGAATTGTGCCCTGAAGAGCATATCTTGTGCACCTAGTCATCAGAGGCCAAACTCTTCTATTGCAGGCATTCAAAAAATGGCTTTCCCTATTTTTCCTTTTGTTGCCTGTGCTTTTGATGTCCCACTTTTTTTTCTAACGGCCAACCGATTCTAAAGTTCAGCTTTCATGAACATCATTGAAATAAACACTTCTGTGACAGGTTGTGGCTCATTGCAAAGCTGTTGTGAACAATTCCACTTTGGGGTATATACCCAAGAGAATTGAAAGCAGGATCTCAAAGAGGTATTTGTATATCTCATAGCAGCTCAAAGGTAGAAGCAACCCTAGTGTCCATCCGTGGATGAGGTGGTCTATACCTACGATAGAATATTACTCGGCCTTAAGAAAGAAGAAATTCTGATACAACGTGGATGAACCTTGAGGATATTATGCTAAGTGAAATAAGCCAGTCACAAAAAGACAAATGCTTTATGATTCCACTTATACGAGGCATCTAAAGTAGGCAAATACACAGAAACAGAAAGTAGAATGGTAGTTGCCAGAGCCTGGGAGGAGGGGGCATAGAGAGTTATTGTATAATGGGTTCAGAGTTTCAGTTTTGCAAGATGAAAAGAGTTCTGGAGATTAGTTACAGAACAATGTGAATACACTTAACACTGACGAACTATACAGCTAAAAATGTACCTGTAGTTAAGGTTCTTTAAAAATACCCCCATAACGACAGAAAAGCAGTGAGGGACAGTGGAAGCTGGAACACAAGGAGAGGAATCAGTTGTCTGCAGAGGAACAGCGTTCACCATGGCTTCTGCAGGTACCAAACAGGCAGGCTTTGTGCACTCCTCAAATTAGGCCCATATGCTCAGGTGCTCAGCCTTTGTGAGTGAGGGGCTTACAAGGGGCCTGAATAACCAGAAACAGGGGGTCTTCCTCCATTAGAGTGCGTGGATGGCAGGAGTAGGGAGTCAGAACTGTAATTCTGAGCAGAAATATACATTGCCTGAGTGAGCGTCTACAAAGAAGGTTGAAGGTCTTAGAATCCAACTGTAGGCAGAAAAAGTTTGCCTGCCCCTGCTTTAGGGTGTATGTGGTATTTTATCTGAGGATGATTGACGCCTGTCATTTTCCTCCCCAGATCTCCAAGATGAAGTGGTGTAAAATGGCAAGAACAGCTGAAAGGAGGAGGACCTCATATTCTAAAGCAGACTAGGGATCATCTTTTACCAAATCCCTTCCACCTTTCTTTATGCTAGTGAGTGGTGTCAAGTTCTGCAAAACCAGAGTAATGTGGTTGTCAAGTGGCAGGCGGTTGGGAAACTTATTGGTTTTCCACTGGTAGATAAATTTGTTGTATCCTAAACACAGAAAAAACCAACATTCTAAGAGGCCAATCACGAAGAGTCACAGTGTATCTGAGTGGTTAACCCTGTGATACTGAAATGATTCATCGGGGTCTGTGAATTTACTACTATTGATTTCACGGGTTTAGGTCCCCATTCCATATTCGTGGTACTCTGTTAATTCTACAAATACTGCTGAAAACTTCCATGCCAGAGTTAGCTGCGGAGGCTCTTGATTTGCCCTCTCATTTTTAGAAATATTTTTTTGGCCACACCATGGGGCTTGCGGGATCTTAGTTTCCTGACCAGGGATGAACCTGTGCTCCCTGCAGTGGAAGCACAGTCTTAACCACTGGACTGCCAGGGAAGTCCCACACTCACATTTTCTTTTTAACAAATTAAAATATTTTTATTTGGTTAACATGAAGAGAGGGAAAAATCTGAATGTCTTTTCTATCATGAATATATATATATTTTTTAACTTTTTATTTTATATGGGAGTATAGTTGATTTACAATGTTGTGTTAGTTTCAGGTGTACAGCAAAGTGATTCAGTTATACATATACATGTATCTATTCTTTTACAAGTTCTTTGCCCAGTTAGGTCTTTTGGGGTTTTTTAAGAGCCTTTGGCTTGTCTAAGATGTTGTGAAAGTTTCTGCTTTACTCCACAGCCCGTGGACTCAACCTCCGAGCTGTTGATTTGTGTCAAAGGTGCTAAAGAACTGCCAAGAACAGAGCGCTTAACTCGGTCTGGTGTTTCTAAGTTTAAAATGGAAGATGGGAGGCTTTCTGGGTATTTCAAGAAGAAAGGGACTTAGTACAGGGAATTAACAGTTTGAACAATTGTGGGATGGGTTAGAGTCATGTCGGTAGGGAAATCTTCAAGGGCTGGAATCCAGGAAGCTGCTACCCCTGCAATCCAGGCAGTAGTGCTGAAGTGGTGAATTCTCAAGAAAATGAGTGGGAGGAAGCCATTGGCAACATCCCACATGTACTGACACCTACTCTTTGACAGCTGCTGCAGCAAATAAGAACTTCTCCTTCTCGGCCTTCAAAACACCATCCCAGCAGATCCTTAGCAGAATCTAACCCTAACCCCTGCCGGCAAAATTCTAGGGAATGTGCTTCCAGGCTAGCTTCTCCCATGCAGAGGAGAATGTAGAAGGAATCAGGGAACAAGGTGGGGTTGATATTAAATAACCCAGCTTTGGGGGAGATTCAGGAAGACTTCCTAGAGAATACAGTACCAGAGACCGGGTTTTGAAAGACCAAGGTTGGCCAAGGCCTGGCCTTGGTCAATGATTCATCAAAGGAGTTTCCCTTTCTAGGCTGCAAGAGCCTGAATTAGGGAAGTACCGTCTTCCCAAGAAGCGCTCGTCTTTTGCAACCAAAAGAATAGGTAGCTATAAATAGCCTGAGTTTCTCACCATTCTGTGTTCAAAATGGATAACTGCAAACAACTTTTCCTTCTAGAGGAAAAGATTTAGGAATGATAATGAATCAAACAGCAATACCTTCCTCATTGGAAATGTAAGTGGGGGAGGATTTCTCTCAGAACATGTTTCATAGGCAGTTTGGAGTTGTGTCAAGAGAAAGAAACTGCCGACTACGGTGGCCGTCAGGGCAAGGCACAGAGTGAGATCCTAGCCTCTCCACCTTGACCTTGTCCTCCATCTCCCTGGTAGCCCCCTCCTAACCCTCCCAGAGACACATCAGAACTCTCCAGATCACCAGCCCACTGAATGCTCATCTTTCCCTCAAAGTTTAGATTGACAGAAATATTGAAGTGCTGGGAAGGTAAAGGTGCGCGTCAATTAAACACCTACACTTTCCCTTGCTACATTAGATGCGTTATGTACCTAATGTGTTGAAATCCTCTAAGGGACCTCTGAGATAAACCTATTGCCCCCACTTTCCAGATGAGGAAGCAAAGATCAAGAAAGGTAAAAATAATATTTCTGAGGTCACACAGCCACTGCTCTCCTCCAGAGAAAAGAGTGAGACCCTCATTCTTCTACTATAAGTGAATCCTGAGCTCCATGGAGTGTTCCTGGGTCATACGGAGGTTGAAACATCCTTACAGCTTTGCCAAGACTATGGAGAAGCTTGAGCTCATCCCTTGTCACTTCCCCTCCTTCCCCCTTCATCCCAGGAAAACGTGGGACAGCCAGATCTCAACATTGTCAGTGACATTAGCCACAGTAGGTTTCCACTTAGACCCTAACCTCTCTCTGTATCATTTTCCCAAAGACATGAAAAAAAGAGAGGGCTCCTTTGAGACTAGAGCCCATGTAGATATTCAAAATTTCAGGTCACATTCGTCTCAGGGAATTTAATTTTTTGTTAGCTTCTTTAGCTTCTACTGTTTCTTTATTAATCAAGTAAATACTTATCTGAGTTAGGAAAAATAGAAAATACATTGTACACCTAAAGAAAACTAAAATCTATAAACGCATTACAAGGATGAAATCATAGGTCCTCTGTAAGACAATAAGTTTAGCACTTTATTTTTCTTTTCCACACACCATCTCATGTACTTCCCAGTCTTTTAAAATAATTCTTTGAAGTTTTGGGATCCAGCTCACAGTTATGACATTATTATTTTATATATTATAAGCATTCTGTATCCTGAATGAACTTCAGGCTTTAATCCCTTTTTATAACCATAATGGTGACATTGAAGTTTATCTCTTCTTTAATTGTTATCACTGCTCACTGTGAGTCCTTCTATATGGTGACCATCTAATTCTGAGCTCTTGTGTTTCATTACTCAGTTTGCAAATGTGTCTTAAAGAAGTTTTTCAAGGAGGGACTGCAGATAATATATTTTGTCTCCTTTGCATATCCAGTGATATCATCCCGTTCACTGCACACGTGAATGTTCACTGGAACATATATGGAACATTCCTGGATCACATCCTTTGCTTCTTGAAACTCTATAGATGCTACCAAATTATCTTCTCTCATTTAGTGTGCTGGAAAGAAGAAGACGAAGGCTAGGTTGATTTTTATTCATATGAAACAACCCCATTGTTTCCCCTCTGCATATTTACGGGATTTTGTATTTATCTCGGGAGGCTAATCCTCTCACGCCAGGCTACATAGATTTGAGGCTCTTATTTTGGGGTTTTCTTGAATCAGGGCTACTTGTTCCTGCCTCCCATGAGCCTTCTGTGCCTTTAGCTCAGCAATGCTAACTGGTGTCACACAGCTCTACATTTTCTGGCCAACATTTCTGAAATCTCACTTATTGTTACTCTCGTCCTTTCAACCCTTTGTCTCCTTTTCCCTAAATTCTGAGGGACTTTCTCAGATATGTCCTCCACACCCGTGGTAAACCTTCACACAGCAGGAAATAGCGTTACTGCCCATTGAGCACATATATTTTTCTTGCTTTCTCCCATCATGATTCCTCCATCTAACTGCTTTGTCTTTTTCCCCTCTAGATCTTTCCTCCAGACATTCTGCTTCCATTTCAGAGAGACCTTCATGCAGTTTGTGGGGGTACCATACAGTTTTCTGAAATGACCATCTGGATTCTGTGATAAATTGTTCTCAATATTTCTCTACCTTATTCCTCCCGCCCACCTTTTTGGGGGGCAAGATTTTTCATTGTCCCCTTCTTTGTATTGATAATGATATTGTTTGTTTTACTCATCCTTGGACAGGACAAGGTTGGTTTGTCAGTGTTTGTTAAAGCCAGGAAGAGTGATTTGCTCCATGCATGCCCTAAGGGTCAAATTCTCTTCTCCAGTTCACAATTTCTGCTCACAGATTTCAGTGCACTCCTTGCTTAATAGCTGGCTCTCCCCTGGGACGCCGTGCATTGAATATGCTTCCCTCTTGCTCAGATCTCAGCCCAGCCTCTGCTTCTCGAAGACAATGCAGGATGGGACCAGCCCAGCCCCTGCCAGGTAGAAGCCACCAGAGACTTCATGCCTTGGCAGCTACTTCACAGCTTTGGCAGGGCCACTTGCCTCCCCACACTACTTCAGTCTCTCCCTATTTTCTGTTCAGGCTTTCCTGTGATTCCCAGCGTCTGGCTGGACTGGGAGAAATGGGAGAAGAGGGGGAGATAATACTATTTTCGAGGACAACTCCTGAGAAGGGGAATTTTCTCATGAAGGAAAGCAAGAGCGTGCCATATGCTGGAGTCGAGGTAGCTGATCCTCAATCCAGATCCATCTACCCCATGATTACCGTGAACCATTCTAGCTTCTGTCATCAGGCTGTACATTCAGTCTTAGCGTTCCATCTCAGCTACGGTTTTCACAAGAAGAGCTGAACGGCTTAGCTTCCGGACCCACCAGACAGCTATCATTTGGAACCGGAAGTCAGCAGGTAGTTTACTTCAATCTTTTTCCATTTCCAAGCAGCTATTAATTCAAAGGGTCAAAAATATGTATAAGCCCAAAACTGAAGTCCGTGGTGGCCTGTCCTTGTCTCCTCTACACAGTCTGGGTGAAAACTTGGCAGAGCAAGAGAAAAAAGGTGACAAAATTTTAGTTCAGTTTGGATTCGTTTATTTTATTTTGTAAATTTTCTTCACAGAATCTTTCAAACTGCAAGTTTAGTTTTCACTCAACATCTCAGCCTCTGTAGGCTGTCCCAGCGGAGGGCTCTCCACTACTCTGCTGAGTGCCCCAGGCCGGGTCTGTGAAGTCCCGTTTCTCATAGCCAGTCATACAACCTCCAGAAGCGCTTTCTCACTTAGAGGCCCGCATGCTTCTTCCTGGGCAAGGTGGCTGAACTGGAGCCCCAGAGCCAGGGTCTGTTCTTAGAGAAGGGGTATGGAATTCCCAGTTACCTGCTGTATAAAAAAGCATCTTTAGGAAAGATCCCAGTGAAATCCTGACATCCAAGCCAAGCTTTGAGGAATCTAAGGTGAAGCCATGAGGCTATCTGGGAAAGAGGGTTCTAGGCAGGGAGAACCACTGCTGGGAGCTTCTTAAGGAAGATGTGGGCCTGGCACACTTGAAGCTCAGCAAGGAAGCCAGTGTGGCTTAAGCCAAGGGAGCCAAGGGTTGGGATGGTGGTACCAGGGGGCATCACGCTGACGGCCCAGTAAAAACTGGAGGACTATGGCTCTGAGTGAGTGAGATGGGAGCCTTGGGAGGATTTTGGGCAGGGGCGTAACACGATATGACAAATGACACTAAACAAGCGTTATCACACTTGCAATGAAAATAAAATACTGGTGAGGCACAGAGGACTCAACAGAAACAGGAAGAGCCACTGGGGACCAGCTTTTTCTGTGGCTTCATGATGAGATGGTGGGATGAACAGGAGACACATCTAAATGGCCGGTGGAAGGCCCCAGAACAGGATACTTTGTGGGACCCTAGAAGAAAACCCATGTCAGGTCAACCAGAAGCTTCAGCCAAGCTCTCACCCCATGCCCTGTATCCTCTGATTCCAGAAGAGTGTTCAGAAAGAAACATTCAGCCTGATCAATTTAACTAAAAGTAACAAGGCAAGACCACCTGATCAAAGACAAAGCCAAAAAGGAATAATAGTATCTTTCCACATTGGATCAGAGCAAAGAGAAGATCTGGGCAGAGCTCTCCATGTTAAGCGTGAGAAAAAAGGGAGGAAAATGGCATTTCAACTATGCAAGCATTCTAGAACACAAAAGGGAAAGGAAAGACAATCTGCAAAAGAACAATAAAAAACTCAGTATGGAGTCATTTATACAAGATGATGAAGCAATATGCTGGGTTGAAAAGGCAGATTACCAGGTTGAGGAAACAATTGCAGGTCAAAGCAGCATCCTTACGGATCAAACAAATAAATGTAAACCAGTGGAGAACAGACTAGGCACAACTAAAAATTCAAACAATGACAAAAAGAAAAGGCTTTAGCACCTCACAGTGAATGCAAAGGAAAAAGATAAATGAACAGATCAGCTACAGATAATGATAAATAGACTTCAAAGTTGGCCCACATAAAGAATCATTTATATTTTTTAAGGAGAGCAGCTAACAAATGGGAGAGTGTTTCAGAAATGTCATTTCATATATATTTGTGATACTAGAAAAATACTAAATCTGCAAATCATAAGAAATTAATATACTAGAAAAAAACAGTACAATTTACAAGGAGGCACTGAACTTATCCTGATCAACATTACCTATAGAGGAAGACTTTATCCAGACAGATAAAAAGGGAGTGAGGTGGGATCCAGCTGGCCTCAGACTTCACCACAGCAACATTCTTCGAGAAGAAATCAGATTTATGTCCCAAAGCCCTGACTAAAGGAAAATGTAATTCAAGAATATTAAAACTGAAGGCATTCTGAAACATGAAAGAACTCAGAAACTATATGAGCCCTCTTGCAAAATACGCTGGAAGACTAATCCAATCGCAAGATGAACTTATTAAAACACACACATACACACACCTCTAGAGTGAAGAAGTTATAGTTCAAAGAACTAGTTATGGGGATCACATTCATTTAAATAAGGTTAAACAACAGCACAACAGCAAAATTTTTGATTGCTGAACACAATGTGTTATCAATCATTTTAACTTTAAAATTGTAAAAGTAACAAAACTCAGGACTAAAGAAAGGAGGTGGGAGAAAGCATCAGAGGATGAATCGCTTATCTTTTTCTATTTTATTGAAGTATAACCGATGTACAAGATTATAGAAGTTACAAGTGTATAATATAGTGATTCATAATTTTTAAAGGTTATCCTCCATTTATAGTTACTAGAAAATATTAGCTATATTCCCTGTGTTGTACAACATATCCTTGAAGCTTATTTTATACATAGTAGTTTGTACCTTTTAATTCATTACCCCTCTATTACCCCACCCCTTTCCCTCTCCCCACTGGTAACCACTAGTTTGTTCTCAATATCTGTGAGTCTGCTTCTTTTTTGTTATATTCACTAGTTTGTTGTATTTTTTAGATTCCACATAAGTGATATTATACAGTATTTGTCTTTCTCTGTCTGACTTTTCACTTAGCATAACGCCCTCCAAGTCCATCCATGTTGCTGCAAATGGCAAAATTTCATTCTTTTTATGGCTGAGTAGTATTCCATTGTGTGTGTGTGTGTGTGTGTGTGTGTGTGTGTGTATATATATGTATATGCCACATCTTCTTTATCCATTCATCTGTTATGGACACTTTGGGTTGCTTCCATTTCTTGGCAATTGTAAATAGTGCTGCTATGAACATTGGGGTACATGCATCTTTTTGAATTAGCATTTTTGGGTTTTTTCAGATATATACTCAGGAGTGGAATTGCCGGGGAGAAAATATTTGCAAATAATATGACTGATAAGGGGTTACTGTCCAAAATACATAAACAGCTCGTACAACTCAACATAAAAAAACCAAACAACCCGATTAAAAAATGGGCAGAAGACTTGAATAGACATTTTTCCAAAGAGGGAATGCAGATGGCCAAGAGGCACATGAAGAAATGCTCAACATCAATAATCATCAGGCAAATGCAAATAGAAACCACAATAAAATGTCACCTCACACCTGTCAAATGGCTATCATCAAAATGAACACAAACAGCAAATGTTGGTGAGAATGTGGAGAAAAGGAAACCCTCGTACACTGTCAGTGGGAGTGTAAATTAGTGAAGCTACTGTGGAAAAGAGTGTGGAGGTTTCTCAAAAAACACTTTATCTTTTACAGTAGGAGGTTATTTTTAATTAGTATTGCCTGAAAAATTGGAAGATGTATATTAAAAGAGAAAAATGAAACATTTGATCTCATCAAGTTTTTACTTAACCCTACTTAGAGAGATATTTGAGGAAATACTACCACTGGCAATGGAGGAAAAAAGAAACATGATCTAAATTTCAGCAGTTTCTTCAGTTTCACTTCAGTTCATTTTTCTTTAGTTACAATCAAGTGTAATTACACAACGTTTTTATTTTTAAAAAGCATTATGATCTCTAACTAGTTAGCTAGCTTTTTATCTACCTAACTAGCCTTCCATTCTTCCAACCCATCCATATACGCACAGGGATGTTTGGAATGATGTCCACCAGAGCTAATGTTGGTTATTTCTTGCTGGTGGAATTCTGAAGTGATTTGCTGATTTCTTCTTCACACTTAAAAAAAAATATCCTTTAAAATTATTTTATTATGAGCATTTATCATTTAATAAGAAATAAAGTTGTGATATTTTAAAATACATATGTTGGGAATTCCCTGGCAGTCCAGTGGTTACGACTCTGTGCTTCCACTTCAGGGGCACGGGACTAAGGTCCTGCATGCTGCACAGTGTGGCCAAAAAATATTATAATAATAAAATAAAATAAATATGTTTACTTAAGTCTTATATAGTAATAAATCAATATTTGATGGTGTTCTGAAATCAGAATTATTACTCAAGAGTAACTGATGTATTGAGGGTTTGCTATATATGCTGAGCACACTGTAAACGGGCCTCATATAGACAATGCTATTTTTTTTAAACCTCACAACTTCATGAGCATGTCCCCATTTTAAAGATGAGGAAACTAAATCTCATATATGTTAAGTGATGACATCATTCACTTCCAATCAGCTGAGAAGGAGCTCAAATCCATGTTCTTAATTCCAAGTCCATTCATTCCTTTATCAGTTTTGTACAGAGGCCCCACTCTGTCCCACCTATCATATATGCTCCACTATGGCACAATTCCTAGACTTCTTCCCGAGGACAAAGTTAAGCATTTCCTCTTTAGACAGTTAAAGAAAAGTGTGTAAGAAAGATTTTACAAAAGAAAGATTCAGAGACCCTGATTCATAAACCATCCTGAAATGGTACCCTCTATTTAGCTTGCCTTTTATCTTCTCTTCTCTTTTATATTCTCTTTGGAGATGATATCGTGACTGATTTTACATATACCTTGCAGATTTATTTTATTTAAAATATAAAATATACTGAAATTGGGACCAGGGTGTTTGTGTATGATTCTTTCAGGTGCACATGGATGCCTTGCCTACTTTCTGTATGTGGCTATATTTCACAATTAAAAAAACAAAAGAATTTTACAGACTGTTAGCAAGGTTTATCAGCTTGTTTCACTCAATAAATTAAATTTTGACCTGTGATAAATAGTAAAACACAGATGATCAACCATATTTAGATAAATGTCTATAGGACTGTGTATTATTCACCTATTGCAATATATACAAAATACCCCCCAAATTACTACCTTAAGCCAGCAAACATTTGTTTATCCCACAGCCGCTGGGTCAGGGCACCAAGTACAGCTGAGCTGGCTGCCTCTGCTCGCTCTTTCTCACACACAAAAGCCAGAATTAGTGTGTTGATGGGGCAGCCATCATCAAGCTCAACAGGAGAGGAGTTGCTTCAAAACTCACCCATCTGGCTATTGGCAGGCCTCAGGTCTTGGCTGGCTATGGATCAGAGTCACCAGTTACTTAACCACATGGATTTCTCGATAGGTCTGCGCACAATACGCAGTTTGCTTCTTCCCAAATGAGTGATCTCAGAGAGAAAAAGAAAAGGAGACTCAATATGAAATCTGCAGTCTTTTTATAACCTCATCTCAGAAGTTATGTTCAATTGCTTCTGCTTTATTCTGTTCATTAGAAGTGAGTTACTAAATCTAGCCCTCACTCAACAGGAGGGGAGTACACAAGGGAGTGAATGGCTGGAGGTGGGGGTCAAGCTAGAGGCTGTTTACCATAGGCAGAGACAAAAAAGCCATGAACAAAAATGGTAGCAGTAGCTGCCTCTAGTAGTGGATCGGAACTATGGGTGCTCTTAATATTATTTTTATTGTTCGCCTTCTTTTCTAAATTATCAATGGTGCAGAGGTAGAAATGGTTGAAAGCATGGGCTCTGTATTTAAATTCTGCTTCTGTCATTCACCACCTGGATAAGACAGAGCCTTACTAAGACTCAGTTTCCCCCGTGCCTACTTCTCATGCTCTTGTGCAGATCGACGTAATCTGTCTGAAAAGCACTCACAAGTAGCACATTTTAAGAGCTCATTAAATGTGGGCATTTATCACTGATGAGTATATAAGTTTTGAAATATGAAGAAGAAGGTGGGTAGAAGTTATAATAATACAAAAACGTATTATCCCATTTATGCTTACACTTATTTTCATTAGCAGGGGAGGGATACGAACACATAAAACACAGGAAAAGTGAGAGCAAATAGTATAAGCAAATGCTAAATTATGTAGATCAAACCACAAGTGAAGTCATTAAAAATAAAGGGAAAATGGAAGATGGAGCAATTGTGGAGAGGAATGCATTTCAGAAGAGGCAGGGCAGGCTGTGGAGAGGCTGATGGGCAGGATTAGAGGATCTGAAATTCTGGTCAGTTCCTCATTTACTGAGTGCCTCCTCCATGCCAGCCACTGAAGAGGCAGCGCTGAATAAGGCAGAACGTTTTCAGAAAACTCACAGTCTAGAAGGCAAGAACATCCATAAGAGATCCTTTCAAAGTATTTGGTGACTTCAGAAAGAGAAATGAGCATTTAATCAACAGCTATTTATTGAGCAGCTACTATGTGCAGGCTTTATAGGAGATGCCAAAACCCACTGTCCCCAAAGAGCTCATTGCATAGTTCAGGAGATGGACAATTAAACAGGCAATCTCAAGGCAACGTAACAAATGCTGAAATGAGAAGAGCATCCTTTTTTTTTTTTCGGTACGCGGGCCTCTCACTGTTGTGGCCTCTCCCGTTGTGGAGCACAGGCTCCGGACGCGCAGGCTCAGCGGCCATGGCTCACGGGCCCAGCCGCTCCGCGGCATGTGGGATCTTCCCGGACCGGGGCACGAACCCGTGTCCCCTGCATCAGCAGGCGGACTCTCAACCACTGCACCACCAGGGAAGCCCGAGCATCCTTTTTTAAAGAGATTACATGACATGGAAGAGCAGAGGAGTGGTTCAGGGAGTCAAGGAAGGTCACATATAAGCTAAGACTATGTTAGCCAAGCCAAGCGTTTAAAGAGAGAGTTCTAATTGAAGGAACATCCTAAGCGCAGGGTTCTGAGACAGCGCAGAGAAAGATGACATAACTGGGAGACAAAAGGCTGGCAGGCTTAGGCAGGTTAATCAAGGCCAGATTATGGCGTATTCAGAACTGCAGACAACAGAAAATAGAGTGCACGCTTAAAATTTGCAGAGAGCAATGACATCGTGGAGGCTCTATTTAAGGAGGAACTTGTGTTTCCCTCAGAGGAAGTGTGGATAAGTGGTGAGCTCAGAGTCTGGAGAGGAGGTGACCTTGACCTCAGAGGTTCATTTCACCTGGAGTGTTCCTCTCAGGATGACTCCCTTAAATTCCAATGACACCTGATCTGGAAGTCCATTGTAACTCCGTCTAAGCTCTGCAGAACCACATGATGCTTGAAGAAACAAGTAGTCTCACGCGTCACAGACAGTGCCAGAAAGAATGACAGAGAAGAGAGAGCTTTCAAAACAAATAAAAACACACCAGGACTCAGCTGGGGTCTTCGTGGAAGGCATATTCAATGGGGGACGTGCCTGCAAAAGCAGAATAGAGCCAGAAACAGGATGGGAGAAGTTCTTGGTTCCCACCATAGTGGCGCAGCCATCTGATTTTACTATTCTGGAGCAGGGTGACGTTGGGCTAATCCCCTAATCTTTTTGACCCAAGTTTCATGTCTGTAAAAGATAATAACCTCTATTTCAAAGGACTGCTGGGGGGATAAAATGAGATTATCTCTATGAAAGAACGAAGAACAATCCAACGGTAAGGTAATTTTACTATTATTTTTAGATAGGGAAGAAAGTATAATTCTTAATGCTAGGACTCTGGAGTTTAAGCCTGGGTTCAAATCCCAGTCTTGCAATTACTAACTGTGTGATCTTAGGCAAGTTCCTTAACTTCTCTGGGTCTCCAGTTGCTTGCTCATAAAATGGAGAAAATAATAGTAGCCACTTCCTAGGTGTTTCAGGAGACATAAATGATTAATTCATGTAAAATGCCAAAACAATGTAGATGTATAATGAACTCTCAGTAAATATCAGCTAGTAATAGTAGTTGTTGTTATTGTTGCTGTAATAGTAGCACCAGTTGTAACAGTGTTAGTAGCAGTAGTATTTTTGGATTCTATGACCCTGATTTTTATGATACAGATGGGAATAGAAAAATAACATATTAATGCAAATGAGATTTAATTAGCACCTCAACGTAAGTTCATGTATTTTGTGTTTTTCAAATCTAATAGCAAGGCTGCAGCATTATTTCCAGATTAAATTTGAGGAAATAGACTTGAAGAAGTTACATGAATTTCTTATGATCACACACCCAGAAAAGGCTATGCAAGGAGTTGGCCTCAAGTTTCCTGATGCTAAACTCAGTGTTCTTTCTGACAAGCTGAGCTGTCTCTCTTTGCTAGGTATGGCATGCTTTAAAAATAATAATTTTCAGGCATCTCAGCAGGAATTTCCTTTAGGTTGAGCTAAAATCAAACTGTGTGGTATTAGCAAGTATTGCTGTTCTTTATACAAAGCTTTTGTCCTTTCTGGTATTGTCTTCCAGCTTTCTCCTCTAAGAAGAAATTTTCAATTAGCCATTAGCTTATGTCACAAACATTTGTTCTTAAATGCACACATTCATTCTTGTAAGTGATTAAGGAT
Source organism: Delphinapterus leucas (assembly GCF_059928025.1). Classification (NCBI taxonomy): domain Eukaryota; kingdom Metazoa; phylum Chordata; class Mammalia; order Artiodactyla; family Monodontidae; genus Delphinapterus; species Delphinapterus leucas. Next base: position 12,112,870 of record NC_143145.1, read on the forward strand.
GGTGGGTATATAAATATATAAGTACATACATGACAAGCCAACCACGTACATATGGTAATTTAACTTTGAGATGACTGCCACGTTTACGCACTTCTATCAGGCTGCCTACTTTTGATGAATGTGCAATTTCTTTCCCACAATTTTATCACTGCCAGTATTTAAGTAAATATTCTAAGTGCAGGACTAGAGAAAACCGTCTATGCCATCCAGATAATTTGCAGCTGGGAAAAATAAGCAATAGGGTTCTGTTTAGATTCTAAGTCTGGTAAGTTTTTGCTCCCCACAGGTGTCCAGTGATTTGGAATGTGCCACTGCTCTATGACCACCCTGAACGCACCTGATCTCATCTGGAATGTGCCACTGAGTGAAATAGCACTGATCCCAGATGGGAGTATAAGATTTAGGATGAAGTTCAATCATTTGACTGAAAATTCCCGAGAATATTTCAGACATTATCACAGACTACGGAATTTTAGAGTTACTTAAGTAGACAGAGAGGGTACAACATCTAGCTAAGTGAGGTTAACCATGGATAAAAGAAGAGGAAGCACACTCCAGAAAGCAGGGACTGGATGAAAAAAATAGGATGGGTCTGTACAGGAACCCATAGGAAGTTTGGTGTTGCTGAAGACAAAATGGCAGAGATGAGGCAGAGGTGGGCAAATGTCAGGTGGTAGAGGGTCCTGAATGCTACACAAAGGGGTGTGGACTTTACCCTGAGGCCGTGGAAGGTTTTAGGGAAGAAGTGGCGCAGCCCATGTGCATTTCAGGTCAATCACACCAGTGGAAATATGAAGAGGATTTGGCAGGATGGTGTCATGTCAACAGCAGGCTGGAACTCCCAGCATTCCTTGCTCTTCACTCACAGCTGAATGTGTCCTGAAGCTTTCTGAGCACCACTCTCCTCCCTCCACAGCAAGGAGCCTTGGAGAGTGATTCCGGAAAGTCAGGAACATTCTGGGTTGTCAAAGTCAAAACTGAAAAACCATTCCTGACCAAGAGCAAAGTTGAAATGTTATTAGGCTTCCTAGAGGCCAGTGCTGAGGGATGGGAGCCCTTCAGATATAGTGTGAAACCAGAATTGAGACTCTGGGTGGCCATTCACTTTCCTAGTGCTTTGTTGCATCCTTCAGGGTGTTGGCTGGAGCTGAGTGACTGCACAGCCGTGGGTTTTGCAAACCTGAGCTCCTAAGTTTCTTTCCTCAAGCTGCCTCTTCCCTGTACCTCATGCTGCAACTTCACCCTTCTATGAACCTCTGACATCTCAGGGTTTGAAGTAAAACTGAAAGTTCCAAAAGGACCACAAGAGACCTTTCCTCCCCAAACTTCTCCTGCCCAAGTATACCCTTTTCTTTTTACTGCATGTCTGTTTCACAGATGTTGGGTTTACTCTGAGTCTGAACTTTGTAGTGAAAGGATGTGATGCTTGGAGTCCAGGCACTTGGGTTTGATTCTGGTTCTGCGGCTTTCTGACCACCTGAACTGCCAATCCATTTAACACATTGAGTCCCAACTTTTCCATCTGCAAAATAGGAAATTAACTAGATGATGCCTGAGGGAGCTTTGAGCTCTCTAATATTCTGTGACTGTAAGAGCATCCTGTTACCCATCATTGTCCTAGATGCTGAGGAAAAATTAAGTGAAACAAGCCCCAAGCCCACCATCACCTTCATAATATAGCCATGACACCGGTAATAGGCAGATATGCAAATGATGTTGTAGGCATATGCTTACAACATGGAAAATTCTTCAGCTCTATTGTCAAGTGAGGAAAAAGGCTACAAGGAAGTACAGTGTGATCTCATTTTTGTAAAATAAGTAAATACATAGAAAAAAATACCCAAAAGGTGATCTCACAGTCATCTCTGGTCATGAAATTTTCTGTGTTTTTGTTCTTGTTTATTTTTATTTTATGATTTTTTTTACAAAGAAGGTACATTATTTTTGCAATAATAAAATAAATCATAAAATAATAGGAGTATTCTCTGGAGAATCATGGATCTATTGACCATTCTTATGAGGAATTAATGAAGACTATCCAGATGGCCTGACATTTATTCTAGAACGTGATGGTCAAATAAGAGTAATTCATTTCTCAGCAACCCCTCCATCCATCCCTTTCTTTTCTCCTGAGTACGTGATATGGTCTCTCATGAATAAGCATTGACCTCCGCCTCTAAAGTATACACTACTTGAAAGCAAAAGACAATTCTCCTGGTTCTCCAGTATCCTCTCTGAATAAATACCAAGCATTTGTCCCCCAGAATATACAGAGTAAATAAACTTGCACTTACGATGCGGATTTTGTTGAAGGCAGAGATGTTGATTTATACTCTGCTCATGCTTGTGCAAAAGTCCTCCATCTCTGGTTTCTCAGTGGTTGGTGCACCAGTTTCCCGAATCTAAGGTCATGAGTTTACTTCCTGCATCGCTTAGCTTCACTGTCTTCTTCTGTGGCTTGGACCAAAATCCCAACAACATGTGGCAGTCACTGCACTGGGAAAGCTGAGTAGAGACAGAAGAATAAACCAGCAAAGTACAAGGGACCTAAGATGTGAATGGATGGTTCTATCCTATGAGGTATCGTGGAGTTATTGGGGTAGAGCAGAGGTAGAAGGAAGAATGGAGGGAAGAGAAATTAGGGAAAACCCCACTTCTTAGACCTAGGCTAAAACAAGGTGAAATCAATCTTGGGTAAAGAGCAGTTGTCTGCTGCACTGCATCTCTTTAAATACCGTCTATCTACACGCCAGCAATGCCCAGATTTATGTCTCTAGCCCAGACCTAGCTCCCAAACTCCAGATTAAAATTCAGCTCTCAACTTGATAGGTCCACTTGGATACCAAACCAACCTCTCAAACTCAACATGTCCTAAACCAAACTCCCGATCGTTCCTATCCAAGCTTAGGCTATTTGCTGCTTCTCCATCTCAGAAGATGGCAATCAGCTTTCCAGTTGCTTAGGTGGAAATCTAGGAATAAAATACAGATGGCCAAAAAGCACATGAAAAGATGCTCAACATCACTAATTATTAGAGAAATGCAAATCAAAAATACAATGAGGTATCACCTCACACCAGTCAGAATGGCCATCATCAAAAAATCTACAAACAATAAATGCTGGAGAAGGTACGGAGAAAACCCTCCTACGCTGTCAGTCGGAATGTAAATTGATACAGCCACTATGGAGAACAGTATGGAGGTTCCTTAAAAAAACTAAAAATAGAGCTACCATATGAACTAGCAACCCCACTCCTGGGCATATATCTGGAGAATACCATAATTCAAAAACCACATGCACCCCAATGTTCATTGCAGCACTATTTACAATAGCTAGGGCATGGAAGCAACCTAAATGTCCATTGACAGAGAAACGGATAAAGAGGATGTGGTACGTATGCACAATGGAATATTACTCAGCCATAAAAAAGAATGAAATAATACCATTCGCAGCAACATGGATAGACCTAGAGATTGTCATACTGAGTGAAGTAAGTCAGACAGAGAAAGACAAAAATCATATGATATCGCTTATATGTGAAATCTTGAAAAAAGGGGAAAAAAATGGTACAGATGGACTTATTCGCAAAACAGAAATAGAGTCACAGATGTAGAAAACAAACTTGTGGTTACCAGGAGGGACAGTGCGGGGGAGGGATAAATTGGGAGATTGGGATTGACACATAGACACTACTATATAAAGATTAGATAACTGATAAGGACCTACTGTATAGCACAGGGAACCCTTCTCAATACTCCATAATGACCTATACGGGAAAAGAATCTTAAAAAGAGTGGATATATGTACATGTATAACTGATTCACTTTGCTGTACACCTGAAACTAAGACAACATTGTAAATCAAGTATACTCCAATAAAAAATTTTTTAAATAAATAAAATAAAATCCAGGAATAGGAATTATCTGTGCTGTCTCTCATACCCCACATTTGTCAGGAAATACTCTTGGCTCTATCGTCAGAAAATATTAAAATTCAGCCATTTCTCACCAACCCACCACTACCACTCTGGTCCAAGCCACCATTATCTTTCAGCTGCGTTACTGTAATAACCTCCTGACTTTTCCCCTCCTGCCTTAACCCCCTACGGTCTATTCCAAGCACAGCAGCCAAAGTGATCCTCTTAAGACACACATTATTTTATGCCTTTCATGCCCTGCTCAAAATATGGCACCGGCTCTCCGTTTCACTCAAATAAAAGTCAAAGTGTTTTGTAGACAATGGGTCTGCAGACCCAATGTGATATGGTTCCCATTAGTTCTCTCGCCTCATTTCAACCACTCAGCTTTCACCACATGGCTCTCCTTCCCACTCCTACACAATCACCCACTGCTTACTATTCATGTTTGTGTACATCTTATCTAAGTGTTGAGTAATAGGAATAGCTAATCGTTGAAATCTCATATTTGCGTAGCAGTTAACCAATTACTTCCATATATAATATTTCATTAAATCCTCACAGTAGTGTTGTAAACTAAGTGTTCCTTTTCCCTTTTTACAGGTAATCAATTTGAGGTTCAGAGAGGTTAAGCACCTCACCAAGCTTCACATGGTGAGTAATTGGCACACTTGTATTCAAATATACGTCTGTTTGACCCTAATGGGTGAAAAGAAGACTTAGAGTTGATTGAGTCCTCTTAGGTTAAGGTCCTTTACTTAATAATTTTATTTAATCTCCTTAATCTATCATCTTCTCTCCTTCCCTTAGGCCCTACTCCGTTACGCAAGGTGTCTTGTACGCAGCAAATGATCATAAAATGTTGATAAGCATCATTGTCGTCCTCCTCATCATCCTCATCCTTACATTACAAACGCTATCTTTTGAGTCCTTGCTTCAGTCTTCATGGGTCATGTTCCTTTTAGTTCTTCATTCATGAACTAAAGAAAGAGACTTGTGGGCAGCAAGTATGGATAAATTCGGTAGGCAATAACTGTCTGTGTTTCTTTTTCTTCTTTCTAAGGATTGCTACCTATTTGTTCCCACTGTCTGTGACCATTCCCAAAGAGATGCTTGGTTCATTGAGTTCCTACCTAATTCCCTTCCCACCAGCAATGCAGTTATTCAACTTGCCAATTGTCTGTTTCCAAGTGGCCTCACAGTTCGCATTTCTAAAAGTCAATATGGTCTAACTCATCATTATTCCCTAAATGGTTCACTTATATCCTGGGATATAATTCCTTTTCTTCCTTTTCAGAAAGTGTTCAAAGCTTGTTCAGTTATCTAGTCAACAAGTATTTGTTTAGCAACTAACATAGCCCAACCTCTGATATAGGAATTGGGAATAGACAAAGAGACAGGACCTTGGCCTTCTGATGGTATAACAATGGACAAAGATAGGAACTGAGGTAATTTTAATCTGTACCTAGGATATAAATATCTGAGATTTACCTAGGAGATCAATCAATCTCCATTTTACAGATTTTAAAACTGAATCCCAATTTTTAAAAACAGTTTTCAGTTTTTTATACTAATTATTTTTATCCCAACAGGCTTTAAGTTTTTAAAAGATCATGTACCCATTTTTTAAAATACTATTTTTAAGTGATTTTGATGGTTCACAGTTTTCTTAATTGAAGATGCCAGTTAAGGCTTCTAATTAGCATGAGGCTGTGTTGCTACACTAAATTGATTTCATTCCAGCAAAATTAGAAAAACTTGACATTTTGCTGAGCCTGTGCATTACTAATAAGTTTAAATATATTTTTTCTATTATAATCGCCACAATTTGTGTGTGTGTGGATTCCTGGGGATTCAGGGAGAACAGTTTAAGAAAATCTGCTAAGATAGGAGAATAATGATGCCAGCATCAAGACCAGGGCCCGAAGTCTTGCTGTCTACCCATATTTCTCCATTGATCATTCATTCAACAACCATTCCTTAAACCCCAGCTGTGCTCTGGCTTCTCTGATATGTACTGTGATACAAAGAGCTACAGAAGCTCTCAGATAAGAAGGAGGCTGAGAATTGTAGGCTTGTGAGCAGTGAACCATTCAAAGAAGTCAGACTAAGTGGAGGAATAGTGAACAGAAGTTTGGAAGAGGTATGAAGGGATCTGGTTTTAAGAATTTAACTCTATTTCTGCTTTGTTTCAGACCTTTTCTCTTTTGTTGTGTTTCTCCTTTTAATTATTGTTCAAAATTCTTTATACCAGCATGTCATAGTTTATTCAACTTGCCCCCATCATTAGATATTTGAAATTTTTACACTGTTAAAAATAATATGTATGACCTTCATTTATTCCATAAACACTTACTGAGCATCTATTAAGTGTATGACACAATTCTCTCATATGTGTTTAGGAAGTTGATTCAGGCAGACATTCTGCTTGCAATAAGTTTTCAGCCTAGTAGAATATAGCTAGATCATTAGGTAGACCTGCTCATGCCATAAGAGGAATTGCACGAGTGCTGTAAGAGATGCCCAGTTACACTTCTAGAACAAATGATTCTATAATTCAGGGTCAGTGAATTATAAAAGACAGGAAGATTAAATTAGAATAGTTAGGGCAAATCATTCAATGTCTTGAGCTCCAAGTTAGAGAGCCTGTGCTACTTTTAGAGATCAGTGGGTTACCATCCATTAAGGCATCATAGAATAATGGTTAAAAGAGCACAGATCCAACAATAAAACGTTTAAATAAATCATGATATGTACAAATAAAGGAACACCTTGAAGCCATTAAAATAGTGGTAGAAGAATAACTAGTGGCTTGAAAAGGATTTATAATGCTATCTGCATAGAAAAGTCAAATCATAGAGCAATATATCCAGTATGATCCCAATTTTGTATCAGAAACAAAATATAGAAGAAAGCTGGAAAGACAAGCTCAGCAATTTCTTCCTGGTTATTTCAGAGTATAGGGATTATGAGGGATTTCATTTTCTTCTCTGTGTTTTGCTTTCTTTTTTCCATTTTTTCAACTGAGCACTTAATACACCCCTAATTGTTCAGTATTTGGATTGTTTCCAATTTCCATTATTGGAAGTAATGGTTTGCTGAACATCCTTGTACGTAAATATTTGTATGCGTACCTGTCCATTCATGTTAAGTGGAATTTGGGATCATGAGGTGTGCCCACAGGACACATGTTAGTTTGGTATTTAAATTTTTAACTTAAAAAATAAAAAATACATGGACTCTGGAGCCCGACTCCCTATGTTTGAACGTGAACTCCACTGCTTCCTAGACTGTAACCTCCAGCAAGTTACAGTAGTTTTCTGTGCCTCATTTCACTCTTTTTAAAATGAGGATATCAACTGCACCCTCCTCATGGGGTTGTTGGGAAGATTAGAGGCATTAATTCCTATAAGGGCTTACAGCAGTGCCCGGCATATGGCGAGTGCTTAATAAATGTTAGAAATCATGGATTTTTATTGTTGATAATACAATAACAAGTTTTCTTATTTTGTTTTTCCCTGGTGCTTTTCTTTGGCGGGGGTGGGGGGTTCATTTAATCTTTTCTATTAGGACAGTATCTCATACCTGCCAAGTAATCTTTTACTCTCATCATTTCTTCCTATAACCACTTTAGAAAACGCTTTTTAAGGATAATCCCCAGGTCACAGCATACAAACCATTTGTTCTTCTGCTCTTGATATGAAAACTTATTTTTTAAATAGTCTTTCAACTATCCAAACACCAGTCACAACATACTTTGGCACGGAAGTTAGTTAGGATGTAGTTCTACAATGTCAAAATCAATTTTGAAAGAACACTGGGCTCCCTAAAGGATTTCAAGCTTCACTTTTCAAGGGAATATTACAGCTCGAACAAGCATTTGTTCCCAACATTTCCCTCTGGGGCCTTACTGAGACATCAGATGAAAGCAAGAGAAGGGGTCTTTTTTTTATAAAGTAGAAGACGCTCCTGCCAGAAGCAACTACTTAGCATGGGAGAACACATCCTTTAAAATGTGGGGGTTTTGTAGAGGATAAACCTATCACACAAAATGTTCTGTTAAACAAAGCCTTCCTTGCAACGTGAAGCTCCTTTAGGATCCAGACTATTCTATACGGTGGCAAAAGAAATAAGCCCTTTCCAGAATCCTTTGCACTTCCCTCCCTACATATCTGTAACTGATAGAAAAATAATACGTATGCCTCACAGGAAAGGAGTACTGCAATCAGGATACCTTGTGTTTAGACCCGCTCTGCTGCTAATTACATGGGTGACATTGCACTAACAGTTACAATATAACTTCTCTGAATTTCCATTTTCTATCTGTAGAAATGAGGCATAGAATCAGCTGATTTCCAAGTTCCTTTTGGTCCAACATTCTAACTTGCTTTTCCTTCTTTTGTCATTTCCTTCCAGACTTGGCTCAGAATTAGGAATGCATTAAATATTACAGCAGAATTCCCCTTAGCGCTTGGAGAGTGAGGGTGAAAATTCCTAGGCTAATATTTTCTTCCTTAACACACAACCCATATTTACAAGAACCTATTAGGCATCAGATACTGTTATGTGGTGGAGACACATCATGCACAAAATAGAAACAGTCGAAGTCCTTTGAAGTTTACCATAGCTCAGACAGTGAAGCAAGGGATGACAATTAAATTTGATAGGTGCTCTAACTTCGAGGATAGCCAGCTTTGAGATGCTGTGATTTTAAAGCTGGACCAACAGGAGAGAAGATTCTAATTGTACCGATGTGTCAGTTTCTTCAGTCAACACTCCCCCTGGCCCTCCTCAAAATCTTTAGTCCAGACTAAGGAGATGTTCCTCCTCAGGGCTCCCACGGCACCTGTGCTTACTGCCATCTGATCCTTTAATACATTGCTTTCAAAAGGTCTGTGGATCTGTGTCTACCCCAATAGACAGCAAGGACGTCAAGAAGTAAGACGATTTTAATTTCATTTCATTCCTCCACCTACTTTAGCGTATAGCACAGTTCTTGATGCCTAGTTGGGGACCAGAAAATGTTTGTTGACAAGAATTAAGAAGTAATCCATTTACCATTTGAGAAAAGCTGTGATAGGTGGTGGGACTCAGGATCTAATTAGAGTCTGATCAGCCCGGGAGTCAAGGTCCATCTCTGGCCAACATAATACCGTCTTACATAGAAAATGTCCAAATAAAGGTAATTCTTTGATTATCTTCATTCTCATGTACAGTTTTCTTTTACTGCTCATGTATCTGTAATTCCCACGTTTAAAAAGCCATCTGGGAGCATGACATTAGCAAAGCTCTATGATTTCTCTGCAAGAGGTGAACACATGTACACACAGAATAACTTGACATTTACTCTGGCTTTTTCTGTTCAGCATTGGGGTCTTATCAGCAAGTGGTCCCTAACTCTCATTTCAGGGTGCACGTTTCTAATAAACTCAATACAAGTCCAAAGTTAACAAAAGCATTTTAATACAGCTCTAAAGTATTGGCACCACTGTACTGATTGTCTAAAAGTAGACAAGCAGCATTCTGATGAAGTTCTGGGGTACCCCTGCCAGGCAACCTCTTTTGCCAGCTTGAATCAGAAGGAAAACTTTCTGAGTGTGCAGCTGGCTTGTTGTCTGGGGATCTGCGGGTGAGTTATCAGCTAACACCTTTGCTTCCTCCGCTACCTGGTCCTGATCCATCTTTCCTCTTATTTCTTCAGCTGCTCTCGCTCTTCAGAAGCTGAGTCTCTTTGTTCTCTCTGAAAGCCCAGCTCTCTTCCACCTCCTTGGCTTTGCGTGGAATGAACTTCTGGCATCAACACTCTTCCACTTTCCAAACCATCTTCACTTATTCAAATCTTTCTCGTTTCCAAGGTCCAAATCACATAGCAAATGCTCCAACATGTCTTTTCTGATTGCTCCAGCTTAATATAGCCTTTCCCTCCTCTGAGCTTTATATGGAACCCTCTATTTATACATCTTCTTCTTATAACTTCCTGCCTGGTGTTCTGGGAATTCATGGACTGGCCTTATCTTCCCTGCTACCTGCAGGCTCACTGAAGGATGATTCATTGCTGTATATTCCCAGCACCCAGTACATAGCAGATGCTCCATACATCTGAGACTGTAACGTGGATTGGTACTCCCACTCTTGGATTTCTCATTCTTCAAAATAATAGACGAAACTGGGGTTTGAAAGGAGTGAGGGAAAACTGAGAGACTTGGTGGCTATAGAACTTCCTCAGATTGCATCCTTTGTCCTCTCTGGTCTGCACTCAAGGTAGGCTGATTCTTGGATGGAAAGCATTCAATTCCAAGGAAACAGTGTGAAAGAAGGCATAAAGATGTGAGGAAGCATTGACTCCTGTAAACTGTGGAGTGACTTGAGTGCCGAGTCCACAGTGGAAAAGGAGATGTAACTGGAAAGGTAGAGAAATCTTCAGATGGAGAGCTACACAAGGATGTTAAGCATGTGTGCTTCTGAAAGATGACCCTGAATGTGGTTTGATTAAAGACTAGGAAGGGGCAGGGCAACCAGCTAAGGGAAAGTTCATTGTGATTCATTGACAATACAATTTATTTTGATTTACCCTGGGGTGGAAGAAGAAGAAATGGTACATTTGGAGAGCATGCAAACACCTTTTTTACAATTAAAAAGACTCGCAAAAAACAAATGAGCTAACTGTACACGGAAGCCTTCAAAAAACCAAGGCAACACACAAATGTAGGATATGCATTTCCCCAGGCTAAGGGAAGAAGGCCACTTCAAATTAAGCTCTGTTTCCAGGCACATCATATTTATTCATTTTATTTGCACAGTGATTTACACCTACTTTTATTTGCAACATCCATTGTTCCCCAGAAGATGAGGAGGACAAAGGTACTACGGAAGCTGGCTGAGCTAAGAGAGGGGAGCAAATCACAGACCATTAAATTCAAAAATGTATTTTAAACTAACACAACATTGTAAATCAACTATACTCCAATAAATTTTTTAAATGTATTTTAAAGTAAAAAAATCCAAAACATACTTTTTTCTTTTAACTCTTCATACTCATGTGTCTTTGGGTAAATTTTGGTTCATTTCCATCCTAGGATTAATGGCCGAATTCAAAGTAAATAACTAGTGTTCACTGAAAAAGGTATTTCCCTTCATCTTAGTTCCTTTTTTCTTCTGTTTTGGATATTCTGCCTTCTTGTGGCTGCCATTTTGAGAGTTCTAAAAATAATATGTAAAGAGAGATGATAAGTGGAGAGAAATTCGAGGGGAGGAAGGAACCCAGAGCCGGTTACCTTGAATCGTGCCCTTCTTCCCCCTTCACTGGGCGGAGCACTTGACGAAGAGCCACAGGACTGACTTTCTTGTCCAGGGTCTTTTATGAATTCTCTAAAGTCCATTTTCCTATATGATAAGTGGGATTAACAATAATAACAGCTAACCTTTAGAACCCTTTGCTCTATAATATATCTCAGGGGCCAGCAGCTATAGTTTGTAGACCAAATCAACAAATCCAGCACACCACTTGTACAGCCAAGAGCTAAGAATGATTTTTACATTCTAAATGATGGGAGTGGGAATCAAAATAATAATGATGTTCTGTGACATGTGAAAATTATGTGAAATCTAATTTTGGTGTCCATAAATAAAATTGTATTAGCATACAGACATAACCATTCATTTATCTATTGTCTACAATGTGTTCCACATTGTCTTAGTTCAGGCTGCTGTAACAAAATACCGTAGACCAGTGACTTAACAGAAATTTATTTCTCAAGGTTCTGGAGACCAGGAAGTTCAAGATCAATGTGCTGGCAGATTCAGTGTCTGGCGAGAACCCTCTTCCTGGTTCATATACAGCTGTCTTCTCACTGTGTCCTTACATGGTGAAGAGCAGAGAGAGAGTAATTCTTTGTCTTCTTATAAGGGCACTAATTCCATCATGTGGGCCCCATACTCATGACCTCATCTAAACCTAATTACCTCCCAAAGGCCCCACCTCCAAATACCATCACATCGGGCGTTTAGGGTCTCAACATATGAATGTTGGAGAGACACAAATATGCAGGTCATAACACACTGCAGTGGGAGAGTTCAGTAGCTACAACAGAGACCACATGGCCTGCAAAACCTAACGCATTTACTATCTGATCCTTTACAGAAAATGTTTGCTGACACCTGCTCTATGCTTTCCACAGTCGTACTAGTGAGTTTCCCCCATTTTCCCATTTTACAGGTGAGGAGACTAGGAAAGACAGTGATTTCTCTAGTTAACTATTACACAGGTAGGAAGTGGACTCAGAATCCATACCACCCAGGTAGTCAGACTCCAAAATGTTCATTCTCCTACTCTATACAATGCTGTCTTCCTACTCTTCTGTGTTGTTCCCCAAAGCAGTCATTCAAAATCCCTTGAATGAGTTTGAAGTTGAAGTCCATGGGCTCTGAGAAGTCTTTCTCCACTACTTCAGCCCCTATGACTCGTTTTCTCTTCCTAAATTTTCGTATCACTTTTGGTTCCATTCTTGGTGGCTCTTAGCCACCCACTGCAGTCACTGTGTTCCTCTCCCAGTAGATTGTGAAACCCATTGAGAACAGGTGACATGCCTTTATTCTTACACCCCTGCCATTAGCACAGTGCTGACTTGTGACAGGAGCTCGAAAACTGCGAGTTGATTGAACAAATGTGACTTAATAGGTAAGCATGACTCTTCTCCCCTCTACTGAAGTAAGAACATTTGGGACAGGGATCAAAACCTCAGCTTCCTATGTTTCTCCCCACAGGGAAGAGAACAATTCTAGTTCCCAGTGGTCCACTATTAGAGAGTCCCTGCACTGATTGAAAATGAAATGAAAGATGTTATAACCCTCGTTTATTGACAAAGGTGTTTGACCCAATCCACTGAGAGGGACTGCCTGCTTTGGGGCCATTTCAGGGTTTTCTTCTCAGTTCATCCTTCCTATTGCTAGCCGGGTCATTTCTCTTCTCTCTTCAAGAGCCTTTATTGACTCACCATTACCTACAGAATCAAGTCCAATTTCCTCAGCTCGGCAATCAGAATCCTCGTGCATTTGAGCTCAACCAACTCTCCAGCTATGCCTTTCCCTCTGTTTTCTCACATCCTAGATTCCTCAATATTCCCCAAACCACTATTCTCATCCTGTGACCATGCCTTTTGACCATATGCTGTTTCTCACCCACACGTCTCCGTCCACCAATATCTTCAAACGCTAAATGCCATGCTGAAATGCCACAGTCATCTCCACTTGTCCTATGGTGTCCCTAACCCAGCAGCTGCACACAGTAAGTGCTCAATGTTGGCTTGTTTGCTGTGAGGTTCCAATCCTTTATCCATCTACCTAATCTCACCTGGATCCTTTATGGCTAGATAGGGGTAGGAGCACCGTGTGAGGGCAGGGAAAGGAGCAAAGGCTTCTGTGTCTTCCTCAGGCTCATTCACTCATTTCATCCAGCATTTATTAAGCACCTACAATGTGCCAGGCAACATGCTGAAATTTTACATTTATTATCATTCTGTCACTTACATTCCCATGTGAGAGGTACTGTTATTAGTTTCGTTAGGCAAAAAAAGAGAAACCTGGGCTCAGAGAGGTGGTACAATTTGCCCAAGGTCACACAGCAAATTTATGTCTGATCATAGAACAAAACCTATGGTCTTTCCATTATATGTCATCACCCTAAGACAAAAACCCTGACAGCAAGGAGCTCATAGACTTAGAAAGGATTTGAGTTTTATAGGCTGTTCATTGATATATTCATCCATTCCTTCTACAAATATCGCACCAGGCATCAGGAACACAGCTGTGAAGAGCAAGCAGGGGTCCTGCCACCTTGGACATTACATTAAGTGGGAGATGTGTAATAAACAAAGAAATAAACAAAATAATTATAGACTGTGATAAGTGCTGTGATGAAGGCCACCATTTGCAGTAGACTTAGGGCAAGGTTCTTTGAGGAACAGACGTGAAACTGGAGACCTCAAGAACGAGAATGAGATTCGTAATGGGCCAGAAGGAGAGTTTTCAAAGCAGCGAGAACAGCTAGCGCAAAGGCCCTGAGACTTGCAATACACTGGGCTGATTCGCAAAACAGAAAGGAGGCCAATGTGGCCCAGCAAGAGAGATGGGGGTGATGCCAGGTGAAGTTGGAGGGCTGGAAAACCGCCATGTGACTCCATGTTGTAGAAAGAAGCCGTCCACCCGATGTGATCATAAGCACTTTGTGATGGTAAACACCCCACAAAGGTAACTTATCAGCACAGTTCTAAAAACTCGAATCCTGGTGTGTCATTCATCACATTTTTAGATTTTAGAGAGGTAATGTAGTGAGTATAGAGAAGTTATGAAATACCTGAGCAGGGACTAGGGTATACCCCATAACCAAACACATTAATATTTCTGCAGTGAAGCATGTGAATACCCACACTAAGTGGGATAAATAAAGGGTACAGATAATTTCGTGGCAATTCAAGGCAAGTGTTACTGACAAATAAGTTTGTCAGCTCAGTTTTTACCCAAAATGGGTTACAAAATTTTGCTTTTCACAGTATATTAGATTTCAAGGTCATACATAAGGGACGGTGAATTGGTGTCCGTCTCATCCCTGCTCTTCTCTTTTCCTCTCTCTGCCAGAAATGCTCCCTGCACAGCTGCTTGGGTCCTTACCCACCTTGTTAATCTTCAAAGCCCAGGTCAGGTGCCACCTCTGAGAATCCACTCCTGCACCCCATTCCCAGGGGAAGTTAATTTTTCTGGCTCCTAGCTTCTTCTGTACATTGCACGAATAGCTGTTGCCTTGTCGAGCTGTACCGTAAGTCTGTATCTATAGCACTGAGCCCTTGAGGGCAGCAAACACGTCTCACTCACCCTTAGTCTCAAGACTGAGCACGGTGCTCCACTCAAGATGTCGTTCAAACATTGCTTGCCGAATTGAGCTCACTGACCTTCCACCAGGTCTCCCTTCCTTTGGCATGATTCTTCATCAACAGCGTCCACACACTCTCTGTTTTATCTGGATAAGACAACTGCTTTGACTTACTCAAAAATTCGGCTGTGGGGCCTCCCTGGTGGCGCAGTGGTTGAGAGACCGCCTGCCGATGCAGGGGACACGGGTTCGTGCCCCGGTCCAGGAAGATCCCACATGCTGTGGAGTGGCTGGGCCTATGAGCCATGACCACTAGAGACCCTGGCTCCTTTATTCAATGGCTCTGACATTTTCTAGGACCTTGGAGTTTCCACTGGACCCTCTGCATCCAACCAGCAGGCAAAGGATGGGAGAGAACATGAGAATTTCCTGGCAAGGACGACAGATCTGAAAGTGATATTCACCATTTCTGCCCATTTGTTATTCGCTGTAACTTGATTACACAACCACATCTAACTATAAAGGAGGCAGGAAATTTCATCCAGTGCTATGCTCAGAGGAAGAGGAAGGAGGTCTAGGGAGTGTCTGGCTAGTCTCTGAAACAATCTCCATCAACAAAACTTATTTTTCAATGGGAAAAATAACCTATTTTCTGTTGAAAGAAGGCAACCATCTAATAAACAACCATTTTCTTTGACTCTAGAGTCAAAATCCTAGTGCAGTCCCTCAGTGATCACCCAGGCAGTATCCCATGATGATGACATATTGCAAGAATGCTGTACGTTCAGCAAACCCTACAACACGTCCAGTGCCTCCCTCTCATCATCTGTGGATTACCTCCTTAGAATTCTTCCCTTCTATCACACATCTTTTTGGATGATCTGCTTCTTGTCCAAACCCTTTGGATAACTGGGTCCATTTGGTCCGACTGGAAGGCAGAGAAGCAAACTGACCTCAGTGACCTTTTCCATCTAAAAGAGTGACGGATGTGTAAAGAAGCGGAAAACATAGGAAACCCAAGAGAGTAAATCATAATTCATTGAGGAGGTAAAACAAAGGAAGTTCATGTGACTTATTCACACACAGATTTTTTTTATTTGTCAAATGAGGAACTCTACAAACCTGGGTGGGGTTTTCAACATGATTGGTCTAGCTGAAACAGAGGGGGAAGTGAAAGTCAAGGGACAGAATGGAACATTGATTTGGGGTGCAAAACCTACACTATCACAAATGTTTGGGTTTGTTTTTCAAACACCTTAAGATCTGTGTTGCAAAGAGAAAACCTCTGACAATCTGGTGGGTGGCCATGAAAACGTACTGCTCAACTCTTCTGCGATGAGAAGCATAGTTGACTAAATGCCCTGTTGCTGGGCCCGCTACTGCGTTCGTGCCAAGACCACACACCCCACCCCCAAGGGATGCTCCCTGCAAATGACTGAGGATGGCAAGGTGACTAGCCGTAGCCCATTTCTGCACGACAGAGAACTGCTGTCATGGGCAGTTTGGGCTCAAGGACTCCCACTGGCTAGCCAAATACTAGATTTTAGATGTGCACTCCGATGTGAGATTCTTTCTCCCCAATTCCTCCTTCCCCCTCTCCTTTCACAGGTGTGAGACTTGCACTGGGGTCTGAAAGCTCTCCCTGCCTCCTCTACTTCCTCCTCTTTCTTCACAGGTGTTTCCTCCAACAAATCTCTTGGGCATTTCTTCCTGTCCTAGTGTGTGCTTCTCAGAAACCAAACTTCCACATTAGTCCATTCAGAGTTCCAGGTGATCCAGTCAGAGATATTTTTTAATAGCTCCTCTTACATTTAGTGTGAATTTTATCCAGAAAGTTGGAAAGAACTGATCATAGAAAGACAAGTGTTCTCACAGTCCTTCACCCAAGGAATTTCTGGCATCTGAAGAAACTCTCCTCTCAGACCCCGCTGAGTAACAGTAATAATAGTTACCACAACAAAGTCCTCTCATCTTTACTCTGCAGTAACCAGCTAAATTATATGGGTGGGTACTAAATTCTCACTTTAGAGGTCAGAGGTCCTAGAATGCTGAGGTGACTTGATGAAGTGACCATGCATTAGTGGACAGCACGGTGAAGACAGACATCGTCCAGCCCCTGGTCCTCTATGTCTCCCATGCTGCCACATTACATAACCTCATCTTTCACACCCAACCGCAGGACGGAATCAACTCAGGAAACCTGAAGTGGCCAGTTGACTGACACGATTAGCCAACTCAACCTAAAGAAGCTCATTTACGCAAAACAAATAGACGTCAATTCCATGGGTATTTTTCAACCACCCTTAGCTGACTGGTCAGTCACTCTCAGCAACCTGAAAGGCCCCGTCAGGTTCTGAATATAATCCCAGTGCCCAGAACCACGCCAACAATACAGATGTATTCTTTGCCTCACAATTATTGGACGGACATTGGGGTTTCCCAAAGAGCAATATCTGTTTTTCAAATATGACAAATTTACAGCTGTCTTTGTAAAAGCTGCTCATTTCAATGGCAGACTGAAGACCATAACATGTTGTGGCAAAAAGCAATTACCGATAATAGCATTTATTGCACCCGTACTTTGCTGCAAACACCGTGCCAGAACACCCTCAATTATTGCCCCATTTTGCAAATGAGAAAATTGAGGCTTGGAGATATTAAGCAACTTACTCAGTGAGTCACAGCTAGTAAGTGATAGAGATGAGATTCAACTGAGATTAGACAATCACTCTATCATTCTATCTCCTTCCCAAGAATACTCTAGAATGAAGCATAAAAGTGCCCATTTTGACCCAATAATGGGGGGCAAACAAGACTGAAATCATGAAAAATCCAGGAGAATCACCTACTTACAAGAAAATATTTTCTACTCCTTCATTCAAACTGGATGAACTAAGTGATACCTAGAGGGGGTGCTTAGACACTTTGAGCTATGAGCTCAGTGGAAGAGGTTTATAATTATCTCATTAAATGCTTAATAAAGTAATGTTTCCAAGGTGCTTGGTGACTTCAAACCGTCTCTCTGTAATAGTTTCTGCAGATCTCTGTGATTTTGTTGACATTCTAATAGATGAGCTTGAAAAGCCATAGGAAACTGCCCAGAGAGAAGATGAAAGAGAACAAGGTACCGTGATTTTTCATTTTGCCGAGAATGGTCTTGGTCATACCCGTGCAAGCAGGCCTTGAATGTCCTCTCCTTGACCACAATGATCAACCCACACCAAAGGCTGCAAATGAGCACTGTGATAGGTCAGATTCATTTCTTACCATGTTACCAAATTTAGGAGGGCTCATCTTCAGACAGGAAGAATAGCTCCAGGACAGCCAGACTCAGAGAAATGAGGAAATCAGAATAAATGAGAAAAAAGGCCAACCTAGTCAGTATATTCATCCATTACTTTATTCATTCCCCAACAAATATATATTGAGTGCCTGTTTTAGGTCAGGCACTGCATTAGGAACTGTGAACAAAACAGACATGTTCTCTAGCCATGAGAAGGAAAGAGAGATGCCAAAGAAAGTACTGCTTGCCCCATGGCCATGACCCTTTCCTTGTTCCAGACCCAGTGGATGAATCACGATGCTTTACAGCTAATCGTAGTAACTGCACTCGCCTTGCTGGAGACGGGTTTGGGGCTCGACATATGACATACTTCTGGTCCATGGCACGTAAGGAGGAGGCCTTCTTGGAAAGATTCCCTCCCTAATACATGAAAGGAGCCCTCTTCACACACATTCCCTCCTTTCTTATCTGAAGCAATGTCTTAAGAAGAAGACATGATTCTTGAAGCTGAGGCAGCCATGTTGCAACCATAAGGAGAGTCATTGTCAAAACTCTAAGGATGGAAGAACAGAAAGGTGTGCGGTGCATGGGCCCTCAGTGATGTGCATCAGAGTCTAGCAAACATGTGATCAGCTCACATGGGCTTAATCCTTCTTAGGATGTGTGACGTGTCATGTTTTATACATAATTATAATAAAGAAACATGAAAACCTGTAGCCTCCATTTATTCCAGCTCTATTTTGTACCAGATGATGGATAAGATGCTTTTCACAATATCTTTTTTCATCAGCACAACAGAGGTGAGCTGATGCTCACAGGAAAAAGGTGAGACAGCCACCTCCTACCTACCCACACCAGCTGCAGTTTTTAATCTCTAGCATCCCTTCCCCCCTTCTTCTGTTAACAGCACCTCAGTTTTCCTGTGGGGAACCACATTCCATGTAGTTCTGGATGAACCATCAATCATGGTATCCTGGTCCCTCTCCCACATACCTGACACTTAGTAAGGCCTAAAAAACTACTAATGGTCTCTCTAAAGCAGACTTGTCTTGTTTTCTTGATCCCATTTTATATATGTTTCTATGTAAAAAATCTGTCCTCTTCCAAAGACTTGACTCATTTTTTTTTAAAGTGGATCATTTCTTTCATATCTTTTCTAGGAAACCACTTACTCTAAATAGATTTGCTATATAACAAAGTTTCTACCTGAGAGACAAGTAAAGTTCCAGTCTCCCAAATTCCGAGTTTTCTCTCCACAGACTAGCTCTGGAGGTAGGTGAAGAAGGTACACCATTACCAGGGAAAAAGGAGTTAGGAAATATGTGGGGAGACTCTCACCACTCACACTTGTTAGAGAAATATTGTAAACAAACGCAAACTCTGAAAACACAGATTTCCCTGAAAGTACACTGTCACTGCCAGGAAAATATTGCACGTGTTTAACACTGGAAAGAAATGCAGAGATAAGCTTTGCCTAGAAAGTTCACGAATATTTGCAATCTGTTGATGTGGCTTACTACGAACTTTTAGATGCACACTGCTCAGACTGTGTGGTGCAGAGGCTGGCAAAGTGTAACTCGAGGGCCGATCTGGCCTATCACCCTGTTTTTGTTAATATGGTTTTATTGGACCACAGCCAAGCCCACCTGTTTAGATATTGTTTATGGCTGCTTTTACACCACGATGGCAGAGTTGAGTCTTTGTGACAGAGGTCATTTGTCCTGCTAAGCCTAAAACATTTACTCTCTGGCCCTTTATGGGAAAAGATTGCCCATCGCTGGTCTAGTTTAACAGTATCAGCGCTGATGGTCGGCTGTTGAACATCTGCACTGATCACCACATTTCGGTCTCAGACCCTCTGAAACAGATACCCAGTCTCACTTTCCCAAAACGGAAGCAAAACGAAGCACAGAGACCTTTAGCAACCTACAAAAAAGCAACACAGACAAAGCAAGGACTCAAGCCTAGACACATACATTCAGTTACTAATATTTGTTGATCAACTGCTATGCGCTGGGCATGCACCAGGTGCAGAGAACACAGTGGTAAAAAAACAAAAAACAAAAAACACTGCATCACTGCATTGGGAATTCCCTGGCGGTCCAGTGGTTAGGACTTGGTGCTTTTCACTGCCTGGGCCTGGGTCAGGAAACTAAGATCCCACAAGCTGCATGGTGCAGACAAAAAAAAAGTGCATATTATATATGATTACCAGTTGTATGAGAAAAGCTGTGAGAGAAAAGTATAGGGTAAAGGGTATTAGATAAAGAAAAGTGGGGGTCAAGTGTAAGTAGGAGGCGGGGTGGGGGTGGGGGTCGTCCCTCAGGCTGGATTTCCAAGACAGCAGAGCCTGCAGTAAGCTTACTTGCAAAGGCTTTATTGGGAAGTGCAGTCCAGGGCAGCGAGGCAAGGAATGAGGGAAAGCAGATGCAAGGTGATGTTTACCAAGCTGGCACCAGCCTTGCAAGAAAGTACAGCCAATGGCTCAGACAATGGGCCAGATGGGAAAACTTGGACAGCTTGTCCAGGAGAAGGAAGGGAGAGAGATGTATCTATTGGCTCGTTCCCTTCTCCTGCCTTCCCTGAGGAACGCTGACACAGCCTGAGGTGTTAGGAGGCCAGGTGAAGATGGGCCCTGGAATTGGCATGCTTAGAAAACCCCTGTGACGATTTGTATTACAATTCAGTCTTCTGTAAAAGGTTTGTGCATACAAACCCTTGCCACTCCTCCCTGCAGGGCCAGTGAATTTCTCAATTCTACTGTTAGATTTGGCCCATTGGATTTCTTTGGCCAGTGGACTGTGAACCACACCCTGCAAAAGTCTAAGGGGACTGCCTACCTGAGGTTGTGTTCTTAGACTCTTGCCTTCTGCCAGAACTGCCCATTGTGCTTTGGGGCTGTTCCTTCCAATGCAGTCACAGATCAAAAGAGCCTATGGAGGACTTCCCTGGTGGCAAAGTGGTTAAGAATCCACCTGCCAATGCAGGGGACATGGGTTTGAGCCCTGGTCCGGGAAGATCTCACATGATGCAGAGCAACTAAGCCTGTGCGCCACAACTACTGAGCCTGCACTCTAGAGCCTGCGAGCCACAACTGCTGAGCCCAAATGCTACAACTACTGAAGCCCATGCACCTAGAGCCCGTGCGCCGCATCAAGAGAAGCCACCGCAATGAGAAGCACGCGCACAGCAACGAAGAGTAGCCCCCGCTCAGCACGACTAGGGAAAGCCCGCGTGCAGCAACGAAGACCCATCACAGCCAAAAATAATCAATCAATCAATAAAGCAAAAACAAACAAACAAACAAAACCCTATGGAACTGACCCATAATCAACACACAGCCTGAAGCAGAGGCCCTGCTGACTGTAGGCATCATGTAAAATGAAAGGAAAATAAATTTTAGTGATTATAAGCACTGAGATCTAGGGAGTAGGGGGGTTCTTTGTTATGCAGCAAAACTGATAAATACACTCCCTACTGATTCTTTTATGCATGAAATTATGAAAATATAAAACACTGAGCCTCCGCTCTGGGCTCTTAGGAGAGCTTCTTTTTCGCAGGGACAGATATCTGTGCAGAGACTCGAGGAGATACACGTATGTATTGAGATGGAGGCGTGGGAAATGACAGTATCAGAGAATTAGCTCTCCTGGCTGACGTTCAGAAACACCCAGAGCTAACATGAATGCATTCACTCAAATCTCTCCAGGCTCTTTTGCAAAGGGGGCAGCCCCTTCCTAGCTTTGACATACACCCCTCCTTCTGCACATAACACCTGGGTGATTTCTGTTCCCTTCTAGGCATCTTGAGATGGGCATTTTCATTTTCTGCGGACAGCAGAGGGGACTGGATATGAGTGTCTTTCTAAGCTGCCATGGATGCTATATTTTTTATTGTCATAATGAACACTGCCGTCATCATCATCAGGATTGGCCCACAAACACATCAAGATGTGTACAGAGTGTGAATCAGTCTGGGGGATCAGAGTCCTGAGCCCAAGGTCACTGGTCAATCACAACCAAAAGCCCTAGAGAAAAAGAGAACCTGGCAGTGTTTAGGGTCTGAAAGGGAACGTCAGCAGAGCTTGCTGACCTGGTGTGAACCGAGTATCCTGAATAGGCACTTCACAAAAACCCACAGAACTTTGCCAGCTTAGAGTCTCCACACGGTCCCACTGACACTCACTGAATGACCACACCCAGTGCCTTTCGGTGACTCTGCAGGGCACCATGCCACCACCATAGCTAAGATGATCTTTCATTCTTTATCAACATCACCACAGTTTTGTTTGGTTTTGGTTTTTAATATTTATTTATTTATTTGGCTGTGCCGGGTCTTAGTTGCGGCATGTGGGATCTAGTTCCCGGACCAGGGATCGAACCTGGGCCCCCTGCACTCGGAGCGCAGAGTCTTAACCACTGGACCGTCAGGGAAGTCCCCTCACTGCAGTTTTACAGTCTCTCTACAGTGTTGTGTTTTCAGGTTTTCTTATCTCCTGAGCCTTTTTTACACAATCCCTGTTCTTTTCATTCTTTCCGCTATGCTGTCCAGGCAACTGGCTTTTCTTGCCTGCTTCCATGCGTGTCACAGACTGGCACACTCCACAGCGTTTGCTCCAATTAATTCTTTGTTTTGTTTGACTTCTAGCCAACAGCCAGCGACTCCCTGGGTTTTACTCCAGGTTGCTCAAATAAATAAACTAAATGTTAATGTGTTGCTCATTGATGACAATTGAGTACAGAGATGGGATAACCAGAAATAGTGTTTTTCTAGGCGTCCACAGTAGCACAGTAGTGGTATTGGGTTTTGGTTTGGTTTGGTTTAGTGAGGGGGGTGGTGGTAAGGATGTCCCTTCTTTAACATTCATTATCTCATTTGATTCTCTCAACAGCCTGGCAAAGTAGACAGGACAGGAATTATTATCTGTATTTCACAGATGAGGAACCCAAATTCAGAAAAATTACATGACTTACTTGCCCAAAGTGACACAGCTCAAAAAAAGCTAACTGTGGGGCTTCCCTGGTGGCGCAGTGGTTGAGAGTCCACCTGCCGATGCAGAGGACACGGGTTTGTGCCCCGGTCTGGGAGGATCCCACATGCCGCGGAGAGGCTGGGCCCGTGAGCCATGGCCGCTGAACCTGTGCGTCGGGAGCCTGTGCTCCGCAACGGGAGAGGCCACAACAGTGAGAGGCCCGCGTACCGCAAAATTAAAAAAAAAGCTAACTGTGGCTAAAACTCAGCCAACCTGATTCCCAGGTCAGCCAAACTGTTGTGAGTGGCTCCATTTCCCATCAGGTGGAATAATAATAATACTTTACATAATGCGTTATATACACGTTGACATTTTCTGGATTATCTGGAATGCTTTCCATTGACCTGCAGTTGTGTGAGATGCTCTATAAGAAAAAATTTGTGGTCAAATACGTCTGGACTATGCTATATACTATGTCCCCCTCCGTATTTCACCATGTTGATTAGTACATGACAGCCCCTGAGAAGTCCTGCTGTACACGACTTAAACAAATGTATGACCCAGAATTCTCTGAACATATTTGACCATGAGGAGGTAAGAGTGGAAGCAGAGAGACTACATCCCAACAATACAGGCAAGAGGTTGGGGATATCTGAGCGAAGGGGAATGGTAGCAGAGGTGCTGAGACAAGTAGATTCTGGAGTATTTCAGATGCAGAGCCAATCGGGTTCACTGGCGGTAAAGGGTAAGAAAATGAGTGGAGGCAAGGATGACCTGGAGATGTTAGGTCTGAGCAAATAGATGAATAGAATGGCCACTTCCTTAGAGAAGCTGTCCCTGGACTAGTAACCCCGCCTTATCTTACAGCAGCAGACCCCTTGCCTTCAGAGATTGCACAGTTTAATTTTATCTTTGTGGCTGGGATTTTTACAGTGGTTGAGCTTATAGTTTTTGGCTTACCACTGCACCCCAGTGTCTAGCACATTGTAGTCAATAAATATTTGCTGAATAAATGAGTGAACAGAGGCTACCATGTAGCAGCTGCTAAACAAACTGTAGCTGCCATATTATTAATCTACCTAGTATGTAGGTCTCATTAACATTACTAGTGGGTTTGGTATGAAGTGGGGTGTTGGAGAAAGGTGCAAGAGGAGTGACTGCTAATGGGAAGGAAAAGAGGGTCAGAAGACCCAGTTCTTATGGGAGCCCTGTCCCTATATTTCTGTACTTGGGTGAGTCCCCTCCCTTCTCTGAGTCAGTTCTTCCACCCCATTCAACAAGGGGTAGAACAATACGATTTCCATCAACTCTGAGCCTTCCCGCCCATGAGTCTAAGTAGAAGCCATGACCTGTGTCCTCAGGAATGTGCCATGTAGCACCGCCCAATACAGACCATGTCTGACCAAATGATCCATCATCTAGTAGAGCCTAAGTCCTCTAGTACTGCAGTCACCAAGAGGACTTCCTGGAGGTTTTCCTTCTTCCTCCTTCTAAGAGCCTGAAGTAACAAATGAATATGGTGAGATTCAGTGGAGGAAAAACCTTTTCCTGTTTTCATTACTCTCAATCCAACTGACAAGCCTGCAGTAGGAGCTTGCCTCTTTCCTGTCTCCAAAGAAGGACACTTGAGCAAAATCCATTGCTCCTCTAGACCTCGCTATGCTCTGAACCTCACTTCCTACATCAGAAGTAGTACTTCTCTTCTTTTCTAGATAGGAGTACAAAAAACAAAACAAAACGAAACATTTCCCATCTGAACCTTTTTTTGAACCATTCTCCCAAAAGGCTGGTGTTGGGTTCCCAGATCTGGGCAGCTTGCATTACCAGTGGCCTCACCGTAGTACATGCAATGGGTCTACACGATTTCACTCGCTCTATGAGAGCTCTTCCAGACAGGGCTACTGGGCAAATGATGTTCATCTTCAGTTCGTTCAATATTGTTTTTCACTTGGTTGCCCAGAGCAAACATCTACCCTGAGATTCTCCCCCTGGGGACAATCTACTCTGTCATTGCTTTGCTTGGTGCAGATGTTTTAAGAGTCCCCCAGTGCTAAGGCCTTGCTTGCCTCTTTCTTTCCCCAGAAGAGGTCACTACTTGATTAAGAAAACAGCAGCTTGACCCCAGCCCTCAGTCCCCCCACTGCTATTTAATGAACAGTTCTTCTCAGTGGTTAATAACCAAACACCAACAGCTGCCCAATCCTTCCTAATATTCTCATCATTGATTTTATTATCATTGTTATTGTGAAAAATATTCATATCGCCACATCAGTCTTGCTTTGCATAGATCCCAGCATGACGGTCATTTTATTTCCTCCTCAAACTGACCCTCGTGGCTACTTAGCCTAGTTTACAGGTGAAAAGACTGAAGAACAAGGAGATGAACTGGCTTACGTAAAGATTATCAACCCACATCTCCATAACAAGTTCAGGTGTGGAAAGAAAAGGCATCAGAGTTTCATTGGCTGAGCCACCCTTCTAAAGGCAGGAGAGAAAGACTGGAACATGGCAACAATTCAAGGTGAGAAGTGTCACCCTATGAAGACAGAAGGGAGGTGATCTGAAAGCCGGTGGCTTAGCTGGAGAACAACCCAGCATCCTTTCTGTTTTCAGGATTCCCAGAAAGTAAACAGCAGAAGTCCAGCTACAAAGACAATGGCAGCAGAAGAACCCACCTGGCCATCATGGGGATGGGATCAAAGATCAGGCTGATGAACCGTGGATTCTTTGTCATTGAATGAAGTGCCTGAAATGCATGGTTACATCACTGTCAGTGATGGGTTTCAAGTAACATATAGAGGAAAAATGGGGTAGAGGGGACAGGCAGTGATTTACTAGAGCTGTACCAGAGACTCACAGGAAAAAGAGGCTTAGAGAACAAGATCATAGCAGTCTGGATGATTAAAGAGGAGGAAGCTCAACAGTGACCTTAGAGGAAAAAGGAAGAATGCAGCTGAATACCACCATCAAAGTTGACCTAGTCGTATTTATTTCTAAGTGACCATTTAGCCTCAAAATCTCAGAAGCAACAGTCATACAGCCAAGATTCCAAATCTGAGAAGCAAGGTCCCAGAAGCATCCAATGGGCCAAGCCCTGGACATTTGCTCAGCTCTGGTGACCTAGGGATGAGGGTTGAGTCTATCCTCTCTGACATCTGTGGTGGGTGGAGGGCACTTCTCTCCAAGACTACAAAAAAGAGATTCCGTACCAACAGAGGAGGAGGTTGGATGCTGGACAGCTCCCTAAATGGAAGACTAAGAGAGCTCACCACATGTGAGGTTGATATGCATCCGTATAAATCCAATGGTTCTTCCAAAGTGCCCTAGAAACTGTGGAGCATTCTAGCATTCATGGTCAATATCGATAGTATCTATAATTTAATGAGTACCTAGTATGGATTGAGCAAGGCAGTAAGTTATTATCTTACACATATGATCACATTTGATTTTCACAACAGCCCTGCAATGGTTTTTATTAATTCTATTTCACAGAAGAGGGACCTGAGACTCAGAGAGACAAGACAACTTTTCCAGGGTTACAGAGTTTACAGTTAGAATTACAACCCAGATCTAGACATCTATGCAGAACCGCAGCTCCTTATACTACCTGATCCCATGATCTCCTGGCTAGACCAGGTACTATGTATTTCCATAGCAAGAGAACTTTGATGGAAGAGGAATGAAGAAACCATGGCAACCAAGTTGGAGAAGACACTGTTGATAAGAGTTTGAACAAAGTGGGCATCTGACATCATCCCCCAAAATGAGAGGGAAGTAATAAATTACTGGGATAGTTCCATCAGTACATTATTTCCAATGTGTATGTTTTATTATTTGATTCAAACGATAAATAGGCAAGTGTGTGTTGAGCAAGACACTGTATTGTTAGATCCTACGGAGGATGAAAGAACGTGTAAGCCAACGTGTTTCTCTGTTTTCATTCAAACGCCTTGAAATCTCATTCTTTTCCTATATGCTTAAAAAGGTAACTAGCAATTTGAATTATATTGGCTCAGATATGAAGTGACAAGGGTCCCAAGGAAGGAGACTCAGGGCAGTTTCACAAAATAATTAACATCTGAGCTCTCCACTGAACATTAGGTTTGAACAAGTGAAATAGAGATAGGACGGCATGTACCTAGAAGAGATAATGGTCAATGCAAAGGCAGAGAGAGATTGTTCCAGCTAGAGCTGAGAGTTGATGATATTATGGAGTGAGAGAATTAAAAAGCAGGTTGAAATAGGTATTTGCGGAGATTTTGAATCTGAGGTAAAGGAGCTTGACATTTATAGTAAAAGAGAAGGGAATCTGAGGGAGGTATTTGAACTAGTCAGGGACATGTCCAGCACCAACTATAGTGCTCGGAACCTATCAGATATTTGATACGTGTTTACTAAGTGAGGGAATGAATGAATGCTGTGTATAGGATGTGCTGACAAGGAAAGAGAAAAAAATCAAGGACACCAATTAGGATCCTATCACAATAGCAGCCTAGATGATATAGGTAGAAATAGAAAAGCTCTAGAAAGCTTGGAAGCAATGAAAAAGACATCATAAAAGGAAAAAAGAGTTATTCTAATTCCAGCATTATTTCCTGAGCAGAGTTTACACCAAGAACAGAGGGGGAAAAAGTCTTCAAATAACCTCCAAATTCAAGAACCCATAATTCTACCAGCAGAGCTAAAGATGCCTGTGCGTATCTCTGGAAGTCCAGAGATTGAGTCGGGAGAAGAAAAGGAAAAGCAGAAGTTTTAAAAACTAAAGTAAAAATATAAAAACTAACACATGCTAAATTTTAAAGCTAATGTTTCACCTTTTTGTTAACTGGGTAGTTGATATTCAACTTACCTGTGGTGAATAAAGAAACACAGAAAGACAGGTCTTATTATGCCCATTTTGCTGATGGGAAAACTGAGGCTCAGAGACTTGACTCCAGGAAAACTGATTCTAAATCCTGGTTGTTTTCTTTTTTTTCTATTTTCCCACATGGAAAAAGAAGAGAGGAGATGAAGAGAAAGAGAAATAGAGAGAAAGAGTCAATCCTAAGAAGTCTCATTGGTAGATGCCTCAGAAAATACATGGTGGGGCGGTACCACAGTGGGGACCCATGTTTGAACCTATGCTGAACTTTTCTCTTTGCCATTGGTATGGATAACCACTTACTTACCTAGGAGAGTTCGCAGTGAGTGATAATCATTTTCTCTCCTGAGAGTTAGTAACTTTGCTTTTTTAATGCAAAGAGACTTCATATATGTAGTTGGTATTTTTTTAACAAGTCTGTGTTGGGTCAATAAACATCCACCTTCTCCAGTTCTCCTCCCTGCATCATTCAGTCATCAAATTCCAGCAGATGCCAGGGAGCTGTCACCCAAGCCAATAAGCCCCAGAATGACATAAAGCTACAGTCATTCTCATCAAACAAGATCTTACCACTGGGAACAAGTCCCATAGCTTCAGCAATTTGGTTTCTTGGGAAGAGACAAAAAATGCTAAGTTTTCCTCCCTGGAAGGATCAGAAACCTGGGAGAAGTCATAGATGGTGTATTCTTTACGCTCAGCATCCTTCTTCATGATACAGGACTGGCCAAGGGGATGAAGAGATTTCGTAAAAGCTTTACGAGACCCAGTGAAGTACAAAGGCTCTGAGCCATAGTCGCCTTCACAAAGACCAGCTGCTGCCATCACCTCTCCAATAAAATTTCAATAGAAAGGCTGTCCAGATTCCTTTCTGTGTCTACCAGGTCTTGGGTGGCTCCAACAAGTTATGCATCTTCATTATGGTTCATTCAGACTCACCAAGTTCTGCTGACAAGCAGGAAATGATCCAGAGTTAGCCTCCACCATAACTAGTGACTTAGAAATTGTTGCCTGAAAAACGTGCCTGAATTTAAAGCCACAAACAGCTGCTTACCCTCCACTAAAAGCTCACAAGTTTGACACCTCTTTACCCGTGGCTTTTCTCCAGTTCTCTGCCAACACCACCTCCTAGCCTTGCTCCCTAAGAAAAATGGCTTCTTTCTGAAACCAGAATCCAGCTCTGGGATGTATGTAAACTCTTACAGACAGGAGCTGCCCAAGAGTATGGAACAGTGAACTGATACACAAAAGATGGGTTAAGATCATGCCGGGACATTGCTCTCCACAGCCCTCTTGGGTAGCTGAAGCCCCAGGGGAGTTGGTCCCCGGTAGATTCTTCTCTTTGCCCTCTGTCATTTCTTGTGTGTGCCTAAATTATCCTTTCTTATATGTGCCAAAAAGTTTTTTTTTTTTTTTTTAGATTGGGAAGGGTTGTAATAGATTATTTGAGGAATAACTCTGTAAAGTCTTTTTCAAGGACAACTAGGCAGTATTTATCAAAAGCCTCAAAAAGTGCATGCCCCTTAAACCAGAAATGCCACTACTGGATTTATTCTATTTTAACAATTAGGCATGAAAATGTACAGGTATAAGGATGCTTATTACAGCATCATTTATAATGAAGGACACTTAGAAACAACCCACATATCTACAAACAGGGGATTTGTTACAGACAATGAGGTATATTCATACTATGTAATATTCAGCAGTCATTCAAAATGGTATAAAAAATCTTTTCACTGATCTGGCAGGAAGCTTCTGATATATTTTTAAGTGGAGAAAAAAGATGTTAAAATAATAGTTGGAGTCGTATTGCATTTTTTGTTCAAAAATGTAACACACTGAAATAGTCATATATTCCTAAGTGCATATATTACGAATATAATAAAAACCTGTGGCATGGTGGCATTGGGGTAGCTTGGTGTATAATTATTGCTACAGTGATGGTATTACCCTAAGATTTGGCATATCTGGATTTAGGTAACTCTAAAGCCCTGAGAGAAGAGAGAGGGTCTTTTCAGAAGTAGGTGCCATCCTGCCTGCTATCCATCTCCCGGGAAAAAAAGGGCTGTCTCTTAGAAATTAAGCATTAAAAAGAGAGATTTCCTTCTTTGGTCTTTTGTCCCTGGAACAGTCCTCAAAATTTTTTGCTACCCATAACACTTGAGAGTGAACTAGTCAAGGGAGGAGTATGTCCAGGTGTACTCAGTGCTGAATTCTGGGCCATTTTACAATTTAGGAGGTAGGAAAATCTTTTCTATTTTCCATCTGTTCTGGGGAGTCAATATAAGTGATAGTAATTACTACCATCCACAGGGCCAGGTGCTTCGTATCTATTATCCAATCATCCCCACTGCTACGTGTGAGATGGGAGAGAGCATCCCTGTGTCGCAGGAAGAAATGGCTAACATTCCTGAGAGTTTATGTTAAGCCAGATACTCTCCTAAGACCTCTACTTAGATTCTCATGTAATCCTCATAACTACCTTTAGAAATAACAGTATCACCTCCACTTTACCACTGAGGAAACTGGTGAAGGGCTACAGAGAGACGAATAGGTTTCCCAAGGTCACACAGCTTGTTTATGGTGGGGAATTGGGATTCAGATCCAGGCGGTATGGCCCTTGAAGCTCTAACTACTAAGCTCTACTCCCAAAGGACAGAAACACAAGAAGGAGGTTTATCCCTATTTGGGTCAAAGTGTTAAATCAAGAAACAGAATAACGCTGGAGGCCAACCTGATGGTGGCAGAAGGATTAAAAGGGAAGCGCTACGCTCTCCAAATGGAAAGTCAAATCTCCCAGGGACATGGATGCTGGCCTGTCCTTCACCACCTTGCCACCCCCAAGACTCTCCAACCAATGCTAACTTTGGGCAATCTGCCTTCCATTTTATTCTTTAGCAACATCAAGAGGAAGCCTAGATCTCCCTATGAGATGGGTTTATTTGGTCCATCTGATACACATTGCTGACCCAGAAATAAAGTGAGGTGCTAAGGTTACAAGGCTAAGGTGTTCCCAGCCTCCTGGTAAACATACCAAGAGAACAAATTATGGACTGAGGCAGACATGTGAACAAGGGTCTACAGAGCAGGGAGGAGGGCCACGGCAAGCAAAGCCCATGGACACTTACCTCTCTGTCACAGGCCAGCAGGCATGAATCCCAGCATGTTTTCAGGCTTCTTGCCACTGATCTGGAAGTGGGAAGTACTCGGTCTTACCACTGAAACAAGCTAAGATGTCTGAGGCAAGGATCTCTTAGGGGATCCCCTAAGACCACAGATAGATATCCCATGGGGTCATCATCAGCTAGTCCTCTTTCCCCTTGACAGTCAGAACAGTGACAATAGCCAAGACGGCTGAAAGGAATCAAATAAACCGGAACCGCAGACCGAGGCTGCCTTAAGACCCAGTACAACAGAATCCCCCCTTCACTCTATGCATCTCCGCTCCTAAAAGCTCTTTCAACAGGATCTATGTGCCCAAACAGACACACACACGACCCGCTCACATCCAGTGAAACACATCCACTCATGCATGAGCACAGACTCTCCTGCAGCAAATATTATTTTAAAATATTTGAGGCCAGTGACCTGCAGGTCTATTGAATTTGAATTACTGCAGCAGTAATTTTCCTTTCAAGCCAAGATCAGATGCTGTGTCACTGAGTAAGAATCACATGTGGATGGTGTCAAATTGAGCCTAGCGTTCAACTGATCCATAATCGTGTTCGCTAAGAGCATTTAGCCTTCCGGCTCCAGCCTCTCTGATGTCTGTCTCAGAATTGTGTCAGGAGCTAATGGCAGAAAAAGAGCCAGTGTCACTCAGCTTAACTGGGCAATCATTAGGACTTCCTCCAATAAAGGAAGTAAGCAAGGGAGCTACAGCTGACCTCCCTGGGGCTGTCCAGGGGTCTTGTGCCCTTACACAGGATAAATACATCTGAAGTTGCCCAACTTCCCAGCCTGATCTAATTAGTAAACACCTTCAAAGGGATCAAGTGCCACACACAGCAGAGGTGGGCAAATAAATATTTAAAGGGCACCTCTGTGTAGGTGGAACAGGGAGAGGAAAACAGATTAGAAACAGATATGAGTTAACTTTGGGAGCTAGCTGTGTTGTGTAATTGTCCTTGACCTTTGCCCCCACACTGGTCAAACTTGCCCCTTCTCCAGGGTTTCAATGGGACCTGACTCTCCAGATACTCAGCCACCCAGTCTCCAGAAAGAACTATCCCAAGACACGAACTCAACCTGATCTAACCCTGGTCACTCAATACCACCATTGTTTTGGAAGTGAGAATTGAATAAAATCTATTTCAGGGTCCGGAATGGAATAGTGCTATTCAGCAAACTCTTATTAACATGCAAGTGACTGCTAAAATCGTCGTTGTTAAGCCAGCAGTGACTTAAGCTAAAGGACTAACACTCCAAGGATGGCATTTTGGGTAACACCAGTAGTTACCAACTGCACCTCTGAGAAAGATCAGCCCCGCTACACAATTCCTGACTCTTCATGCTTTTTCAGTGGCTTGTGGCCAATTATCACAGAGCTCCCTACCACACCGTGCTAGAACAGCAACTAATGAGACCTCCTGGGTTACACAAAAGCTTTCAAAGAATCAAAGTACATGGCTCACAAATGAACTATAATCAGCTCCACCTCCCCTGTCAACATTCTGGAACAGCAGAAACACTTTCATAACTGGATTTAAGCCTAAGAGCCATCCTTGGAATTGAAGTTCAGTTCTCGCGAGTGGATCATCTGGGTGGACCAACAGAAGCTTCTTAGTACATTTTATTTGCCTTGTCAGAGGGGGAGGGTGGAGAATACCATTCATGGAGCACCTGCTGCACGCCAGGCGTGATGCTGGGTGCTGTCTGTACTTTCTCTCACTTAATCCTCATGACACACCTGCAAACTAGGTGTTATTATCCTCATCTCACAGAGGAAGCTGAGGCTTCACTACCTCAATGGGCTACATACACTCCAGTCTTTTGTTTTGTCTTTGTTGGCTTGGTTTTGGTTTTTCTGTGGTACCGTGTGTACATTGATCATTCATTCAGCAAAATTATAAAATCCTTGAAGGCAAGAACCTCATCGGTCCTCTTCCCACTAGATTTGCAACACACAGCTCCATGTTGAACCCATATTCATTCACACATTCATCCATTCAACATATATTTATCAGACAGTAGGAATAGAGCAGTAAGAATAAAAAAAGTGCCTATTATTACAAAGGTTATATTTTAGCAGACAGAGACAACCAATCAAGCAATAAGCAACTAAGGAAGGAAGGAAGGAAGGAAGGAAGGAAGGAAGGAAGGAAGGAAGGAAGGAAGGAAAGGGAGGGAGGGAGGGAGGGAAAGAAAGGAAGAAATAAAAAAGGGAGGAAGTTATTTATCCAAAAGTGGTAAATGTCATGTAGGGAACTGGGATTAAAAGATGTAATGGAGAGAGGCAGGTGGTACCATGGATTGGACACTCAGGACAGGATTCTTGAAGAAGGTGACCTTTAAGCCGAGATCTGAATGACAAGAAGGAGGAAGTCACAGAAGACCAAAGGGTAGAGATTGCAGCCAAAGAGACCTCAAAAGCCCTGAGGTGGATGGGAGATATAAGCACACAAAGAACTGGGGCGGGGCGGGGGGAAAGGCCAGTATGGCTTGAGCAGGTGAATGTGTGAGGGGGAGAGTTACACAAGATGATGTCAAAGAGATGGGTAGGAGCCAGATGACACAGGGCTTTGTAAGTCAGGGTAAGCCTCATTCATCAAATATTTGTTGAATGAATAAATACACAGGTCTTGGAGCACTATAGGAACGTACAATAAATACCAACTGCCTTTCAGGAATTTACGGTTTGTCGGAAAGAGAAAGAAATCTACATCCATTCATCCAAGAAGTATTTACAAATGCCCTAGAGTGTGCCAGGCACTGTGGCAGACAGAGGGGGTACCTGAATGGATAAGCCATGTTCCTTGCTTTCAACCAGCACATGGCTTTAAGGAAAGATACAAGACCACAGTACAGAGCAGCAAGTTCTTTAATTTGAGGAAACGCTACATGAGCACATGGAAATCAACCATCTAACCCCGGGAAAAGTCAAGGAAAAAGCTAAGACAGCATATGAATTACAGCCAAGATGAAGAGTTGAGAGGATGAGTTGGTCGCTGTAGGCTGGAAAGGTCAGGAAACTTCCCAGAGAGAAAACTGGACTTGAGCTGGATCTTTGGGAATGAGTAGAACTTGGATGTAAGCAGGAGGGGCTCCCGGTTGAAGAACAAATGGGCACAGGTTAGAATCAAAGGTCAACACCTTGGTGGGGCATTCGAAGCACCCCACAGCATCTGTTGCTCCTAACCTACACCTTCTCTGCACACACACACACACACACACACACAGACACACACACACACACACACACACACACACACACTTACCCCTCCGGCTCATCTTCCCTCCCTGCTGAAACACAGATGAAATGATCTGCTAATCATTCTCCAAATTGCTTAGCATCTTAGTCACTCTGAAATGAAATTCTGATCCCCATTCCAAGTAAGAAGACCATGTACAGATTCCTGATGGTTGAATATCCCGTGGGTAGGAGACTCCTAATATAACGCGTTTCACTTTGGGTCAGTTCTTTTCCTCGGCAAAGGGATCCGTCCTTAAATGCAATGGAAGTCTGCTGCCTTGATGTGGCCATTCCTTGATTCTTCTTTTTTTTTTAATTAATTAATTAATTTTTGGCTGCGTTGGGTCTTCATTGCTGCGCGTGGGCTTTCTCTCATTGCAGTGATCTGGGGCTACTCTTCGTTATGGTGCACTGGCTTCTCATTGCAGTGTCTTCTCCTGCTGTGGAGCACGGGCTATAGGCACACGGGCTTCAGTATTTGTGGCGCACGGGCTTCAGTATTTGTGGTGCACGGGCTTCGGTAGTTGTGGCTCGTGGGCTCAGTAGTTGCGGCTCACAGGCTTAGTTGCTCCGCGGCATGTGGAATCATCTCAGACCAGGGATCGAACTCGTGTGCCCTGCATTGGCAGGTGGATTCTTAATCACTGTGCCACCAGGGAAGTCCTGCATTCCTTGATTCTAATTTTAATCTCAGAAGTATTTTTGGTCACCTAAAAATGCTGGGTAAAAATCAATATTGAAACCATAGGAGCATACAGGAGTAAGCATCAATCTTTCACTTATGAATATATGGGTTGCCCGGTAGGGCTGCGTTGCATGCTGCAGGGTGGTGAGGGTGTCTCTGTTCTACATGTCCTTCATCCTCTTCTGGGACCAGTGGGCCAACCGGGATTTTGTTATGGTGGTGATAACAGAAGTACAGAAGAGTGAGTCCTCTAGAAGCACTCTAACTTCTGCCTATGTTTCATTGGCCAAAACAAGATACGCATCCAAACCCAAGTACAAAGATAGTGCTCAAGAGAACCTACACTCTGCCCACCATAAGGTGATGGCAAGAATAGGTGCAATGGGATAAAAATTGCAATCACAGAAGTTATAAGGAATCCATCCCACTTCGCCCACTAATGTCAATTCTCAGAAGGTATAGCATATGTTCCTACAAATATCCTCACCTTCCACTTGGTACGTCCTCAGAAACCTTCTCCTGATCCCGACCCGCAGACGTTCTAGTGTGTTAGCATCTCTAGCTAATGTTGATGGTGATCGGATGTGGTCGTGGTACTGTCTTCCAGCGTGGATTTGCCAGTGCAGGAGAGTGGATGCATCTGTAAGGATTTGACGCCTAACAAAACACTCCCAAAGCTAGCTCATTCTTGTGGAGGTCAGCGAGGCAATTCTTCCGGTCTGGGCTGGGTGTGGTTGAACTCCTCTGGGCTCACTCATATATCTGCAATCAGCTGGCAGATTGGCTAGAGGTTGGTTGGTCCAGGATGACTTTGGCTACGACACCTGGGGTCTCTTTTACATTGTCTGCCTTCCTCCCGAAGGATAACCAGGACTTATTCACATGCCCATATCAGAGTTCCAAGAGTTCCAGAATGCAGGCAGCATGCTTGAGGAATCGGTTCCAGATGGCACATCACTTTTGTCACATTCTATTGGCCAAAGCAAATCACAGGGCCCACACAAAATCAAGAAGTAAGGAAACAGACTTTACCTAATATGGGAAAAGTTGCAAAGTACTTTGGCCATGTTTGCAATTTCCCCTTACAGGGGTCCTCTATACCACATGTCCATGAATGCATTAAACGTAGCCAAGCTTACCTTAGGTTTTGGTCTACACGGCACTATTGACTTACAGAGTTAGAAGTCAGTTAGCAAGTTCAGACTTTGAGTCATGAACTGTTGTCAAGTAAATTCACATTACATTTGTATTTATGCTGTTGATCTGAACCAAAGTATAATCCTTTGTATTCAATTTCATCTCCTTTGCTTCAGCCAGCTTTGATCCTTCCATAGCCATTCTTGTAACAATCCTCTGTATAACTTTTTAAAAAACTTGCCAAATTCTGAACAATATCGTCATGTATTCCCTTACCATATCTGGTGTCAGCAACAGCTGTTATCTTAACAACTGGTTCTAACAACAAGTTAAAGACAGGGGTGATCACGTTTTCTAATCTTGCTGTATATTCAATGGCAACAATCATACTGGCTGGGCGCACAGCTGGTCCTTGGTTACCACATGAAATCACACAAGGATGAATCAACATTCAATATAACACAATTCCAATGGTTAATCAGTGGCTCTTCAATTATTTTTTCAGTAGAGTCCTTTTTTTAAAAGATGAACTATTATATGAAAGTCCAACTTGAAAACCAGATAAACATGGGACTACTTTAGCTAGAAGAGGGCACATTCCTGAAGCTCTTCCTACTCAACTTCTCCCACCTCCATCTCCATCTCCCTTAAGGGATCTGAGGCCTCCTTGGAACAGAATTTGAAAACCACTGGATGAAACCAGTGTTTTTGAAATTTGACAAACATGACCCTCAATAAGTAACGTATTTTACATAGTGACCCAGAACACACACACACATAGATCACTAAATCAACTGTTTCTCAAGACAAGTTCACCATCAGTTCAATATATTCTATGTTTTCTATTCCTTTCATTTCACTTTTGGAATATTGATCATGAACTACTGTCTTGATTTTACAACCCACTAAATAGATCATGTCCCACAGTTAGAAGCCATTGGACTTAGTGACTTCTTAAAGAGATCTTTCAATGTTGAAACTCTATGGGTCTATTGTTCTAAAGCTTTCATACCCTCAGTGTCCACTGTTTATTCTCAGGGATGAGAGAGGCTGGTGATGGGCACCACCAGAAAGAGCGGAAGTCAAGTTCTAGAGAAGCAATAATAATGCTCCCAAGAGTAAAGGAGACCACGTGCCCTCATGGACACTAATAAAATCAGTAGATGAGCTTGTGAGAAGAGTTTGCTCTGGAGTCTGACTTACCGGAGTTAAATTCCCAGTTATGCCAGCCTGGGTTATTTGGGCTTACTTAATCTATCTGCATCTCAATAATTACCTCCTCTGATATTTAGGTCTAATAATTAGTATTTACCCTTCAGGGTGGTTAATAGCTTAAATAAGATACTGCATATAATGCATGTAGCACAGCCAGGTACACAGTGAGTGGTAAGAGTTCCTTAGTATTAATAAGGGAGTAGATGGCTTTTTTTTTTTCAAAGGAGTGGGTTCGATAACCAAGACAAAATGTGGATTGATCTCTCTCCCTCCCCTATTTTAATAGTCAGAGGGATCTCTGTTCAAATTTTTGCTCTGCCACGTAAGAGTTGTGGTCTTAACAGTGGTCTTGGTTGACTCACACTTTCTGAGCTTCAAGATCCTCAGCTGTGAAATGGGAATAACAGAACCTATCTGACAGAGTTGCTCTGAGGATAGTTGAAATAATGAATGTAAAACAACTGGCACAGTGTAAGAGCTCAGTAAAAAGGAAAGAGACACAGAGGGAGAGAGAGACAGAGACAGAGAAACAGAGACAGAGAGAGACACAGAAGGAGAGAGAGAGAGAGAAACACCCTGACAATATTTGGCCAAAAAAAGGTACTTTGAAAAGCAACTGTTCATATTTTGAAAATGATTGAAGAACATTCCAAGTTGTGTAAGAAACATCCAACCACAACCAAATCATATTGGTTTTCTTAGCTATGATTTAGTGCTCTAAAATGCAGAGCCCTACCAGAAAGTTCCAGCAACATGCAGTCATAAAATTCATCACTCTTTGGGGTGTGTGTGATGTGTGTGGTGTGTGTGTGTGTGAGAGAGAGAGACATCTCCTTGGCTCAGCAAACACAGCTGTCTCCTGTGTGCCACAAAATATGTTGGGGTTACATGATAATTTAGGCAAGTCCCTTCCATCAGGAAACCTATAATCAATCAATATCTCAACCTCAATCCTTTTTTTACTGAGCACTTTCTATGTAGCAGGCACTGGGCCAGGAACTTTACAGACATCCTTTTACCTAATCCTCAGAGCAACCTGGTCACATAGGATTTGTTATTCTCATGTCACAGTCAAGAATCCCAAGGTCACATAACTATGAAGAGGCAGAGAAGCGTGAGTCTCCCTAGATTCCATACATGTTGAAGCAGGAGAAGGCGTAAGCTACAAACATCTGATGCGGTACTTTCGACTCGTAAGCTGTGTTCTGTCTCCAGTTCAATGCCGGAAGAGGAGCATTTCAAAGACAAAGGATGGAAGCATGAAGCAGTTAGCAAGAGTAAATTGTCGGAACTGCTGGCAGCAGATCGGCCACGAGCATCAGGCCAGCAACCCGGGGTGTCTCTGATGTTTCTGGGAATAGAGGTTCATCTTAAACCTAAAAAAAAAAAAAAAGAGGCAGGGCAAGAATGTCAACCCAGATCTCTCTGACTATTAGAGCCTAAATCCTCTGTAACATCCCAGTTCTACTCCCATGGATTCGTAGATGTAGATATAAAGATCACGAGATGTAACATACAATACCAACTGCATGGCACCTCTATGTGCCTATCCTAAGTATAGGGTAGTGGTTAAGAATATGGGCTTCAGACTCGGCCAGACCTGGCCTCACATTCTTGCTCTACCCCTTAGCAACTCTAAAGTTCAAGAGAGAGAGAAAGTCAGATGGATACATCACATAATAGAAAGTTTATGTAAATGCACACATACACATATACACACTCACAACAGATTCACTGCGGAAGCGTACCTTAGAGAACATCCAATACAATGTCCTTACTTAGCAGTTGAGAAAGCCAACACCGGCTGGAAGGAAGACCACCAGGGAGGGAGCGCTGGGGGCATCAGACCCCCCACTCCGGTGCCGTTTCCAGAGCCACACCCCAGTCTACCTCCCTCTATAAATGTGCTCAAGTTTTCAAATGGTGACTCCCCAAATCAAAGGAAATGGCCACCCCAGATAAAGCAGATCTTTGCAAAGAAAGAATGTCCATCGCATTCTGAGATTTTCCTCTATCTGCCCATTTGCAGAGGTCACAAGAGGGTCAGGGGAATGATCTCATGACGTGACTCCCGGGTCTCCACACCCAAGAATGCAGGAAGGTTTAAATACATCAGACTGCAGGCAAGAATGCAGACAGGCTCCCCGACATGTTCTGTGCTTTTTGTTTTTTTCCCTGATGGATACCATCAGCTGTCCTGTTGCTAAGAGACGGGAGTGGGTGGGAAAGGCCAACAGCCATATTTTTCAAATTTATCTACAAAACCGGTTGTGCCTCTGCTCTCTCCAGGGATTCGGCTTTCTTAAGAACAGGATATTACAACCCGACAGACAGAGAGAGTGAGAGGACTCTTTTTCGAGAAATGGACGGAGCTTTTCCTGGACCTTCAATGTCATCCAGCAGAGTCCTGGGAGCTGCCAATTACCGGTCTGATGCAATGTTTGGGAAAGAGCCGCAGGGTACACATGACTCAACAAAATATTCTGATTTGCATTCCTATCTCTTGGGAAGTTGCACTTACAGCACCAACAAGTGCTGCGGGGTCGGTAAGAGCTCTGGGCTGAGTTTGTCATCGGAGAATTAAAAGGAATTAAAAAGACAAGAAGAGGTTGTGGGAAGGTGAGTATTTGAATCACTCTGGGACTTTCCTTTTTGGTTACATTCCAATCGGACAGACCCAAACCTGGAAGAGTTATTCTATTGCTCAATGTCAAAAACATTCGACTGGAATGCAGGACATGTGAACTTGGACACCCCCTGCAGCTTCCCTGTGTGGCCCAGTAGGCTGCATCCACTCTAAACACACTGGTCAGGAGAGCAGAGGCAGAGCCCAGGGCACATTTCATATGAAAAAGGCAGGGACCCAAAAGCTAAGCTCTCAACAGCATTCCTCCCCCTAGGCCTCTGTACCGACCCACAATACACTCTGATGAGCCCAACAGAGATGGAAAAGGAGCCCTTGGGAACAGGTTGGCAGATTTTTTGGTCCTTAGAAGAAAGCAAGAATGTGAATTAACTTCCTCCTTCTCTGGGTTTGTACTTGGCCATACGAGCCAGAAAAAAACTTTTTGTTTGCAAAAAGAAAAAAACAAAACAAAAAAATCTGCTACAGTCGCTTATTGCCAAAGAACTCTAAGAGCAACATATAAGGGCACCTAATTCCCCATTCTGCCCCCTGCCCGTGGACCCCTCCCACCTTGGCTTAAATAGTCAAGGTAGCAATCCTTGTCACACTAGTATAAATGAAAATGTAACTCAATGTACCCAAAAAACCCATTTAGACTTTGCAGCATGTTCCAGAGCTCAGTGCCCCAGCCGCTTGGCAGAACCTTCTGACTAACTATATACAAATCACAGCATCCTCCTTTCCACCTCTAAAACTAGTACAGAAAAAAAGGAAGGCATCACAAGCTATGTGTCATCGGCAACAGAGAACAATGGAGTTGAGTGCAGGGTGCAGTGTGTGAGGGTCAGGGATACACAAGTTCTAGAAAATAAAAATACTTAACCTAAATCAAATGCTTACTGTGAAAAGGCAGATGGCAGGAACTTGATGGCTGTATCCTATTTAATTTTCACAACAACCAATGAGGTATCTACAATACCTTTTCAGATTTGCCACTCCCTAGGACAGACTAGTCAAAATAGCCTTGGAAGTCCCCACTACACAGAAGGTGAAAACTTACTGCTAAAGAGGGGTGATTATCCAGGCCAGCTGTCACAGATGATGCAATCTTTCACATAGGACAGCAATTAGCTGAAATAAATCCCAAACCACTGTTACCCTCAATCCCTAATTGCCCATCTGGGTTTGTGGTTTTTGTCAACCAAAAAGACACTTGGAGTAGCAAGTGAAAGGGCTGTTCAAAGAAGATTTTAGAATGAAGTGAAGCGTCTCTTTTTGGAAGACTGACAGGTGGGCAAGATACCAGGCAGCCAGCCAAGGAGTGAGACTAAAGGCAGGATGTCCAGAATTGAGCTGGTTGCCCTTTAACCTCTGGAGCTGGGGAGAAGGAGGTGGAGGTGGGAGGGGTCACGAGATTGGACTGCAATAACACTGACCTCAAGACAGATCCCACTGCTGTTTTGGTTATGGACTGACGATGTGACACAGACATTTTATTTATGGAGGCATCAGAATGCAGTGGCCTGGGCACCAGCCACCATGTTTCTCCCACACAGTCTATAAAACTCATTGTGTAAAGTCATTTCCCCCTTGTGGGAAAAAAAGGGTTGAACCAAATGATGGCATTCAAAGCCACGGTTATAATCTTTATTAAGGCATTCATGAGTTATCTATCACAAGATAAGGTCTGATCATATTGACATATCAATAGATAAAACAATGAGTCACATCGGTATCTAGATTTATATTTTGAGAAGGCAATAAAAGAGTGTTTCAGATTCTCCCTTGCTTTGTTCAGAACGT
Organism: Delphinapterus leucas; assembly: GCF_059928025.1. Taxonomy (NCBI): domain Eukaryota; kingdom Metazoa; phylum Chordata; class Mammalia; order Artiodactyla; family Monodontidae; genus Delphinapterus; species Delphinapterus leucas. Next base: position 12,154,644 of record NC_143145.1, read on the forward strand.
AAAAACTAATGCCATTCTCACAATAGATGCCCCTTAAATAGAAAGATGCTTTGTCATGGGTGGAAGAGAATGGTGATCACTGCGAAGTTAAACTTTAATATTGTTTACTGAGGCTTTAGGAAAATGGCCAAAAGGAAGTGGTCAGCATCATATTCCTAGCACCCAGCACAGTGCAAATCACGTAGCAGTTGCTAAGTAAATCTTTGTTGAGTAAATCGGTGGCTCAAAGGAACTCAATTAGACGGAGTAAAAGGAGATCTTTCTCCAATGAATATTCGGGATTTTGTCCATTTAGGACAACTTGAGCCAGTCAATCCGTCCGGGCCATGACTTTCATCCCCACAGTCTTGCCCCCTCATCCTATATTTCCTAGGTTGGTTAATGGTGCTTCCCCTCTATGAAAGGCTCTTCCCTCACATTGGCCCGGCAAACTCCTACTCCTACTTTGAAAACCTTCTCAAATATTCCCTCTGCTGAAAGCCTGTTCCTGCTGCAGCTCTAAGGACAACTGATGGCTTCCTCTTTTGTCTGCACTTTGATACAGAGCACAGAGCACAGTGCCTGGCAAACAGAGCCACCTCAATACATTTTGATTAATGAGCAAATGAATAAATAAATGGTCAGCAAGAATACAGACAACTGGGGCTTCCCTGGTGGCACAGTGGTTGAGAATCTGCCTGCCAATGCAGGGGACACGGGTTCGAGCCCTGGTCTGGGAGGATCCCACATGCGGCGGAACAACTAGGCCCGTGAGCCACAACTACTGAGCCTGCGCATCTGGAGCCTGTGCTCCGCAACAAGAGAGGCCGCGATAGTGAGAGGCCCGCGCACCGCAATGAAGAGTGGTCCCCACTCGCCGCAACTAGAGAAAGCCTGTGCACAGCAACGAAGACCCAACACAGCAAAAATAAATTAATTAATTAATAAACTCCTACCCCCAACATCGTTAAAAAAAAAAAAATCCACTGTTGTTCCCTGCTTTAAAAAAAAAAAAAATACAGACAACTGAAGTAAATCAGTCTACAGCAATTAGATTCCTACAATGTATAAGGCACTGTGCCCCTGCCTTTAGTTAGAATCACATTTCACAGAAAATGTCTTGGAGGAGGTGGGTAGGGGAAAAATCTAGAAAATGAAAATCTATGTAGCTTTTGTTGTACTCCCAACAACCCTCAGACTATTTGGATTGAGCCCAACTAATAACATTCTCTAAAACTGAGTACCCAAAAGGGACATTAATGCCAATATCACCCCTTAAATATTAACCATGTTAAAGTACAGTGTCCAACACCATCTCTGAAGGACTTCTACCCACTCTCAAAAGAAAAGACAAAGCAGAAGCGACTGCCCTCCTCCTCTGGAGACAGTATATGTTCTAAAATAATGTTGGTCATTTTCACAAGTCCCTTTGACTCATGCAATTTGTCATCCAGACACATATTTCCTCCTGGGCCTGTCCCATTTCCCCTTGGATGGGGAAGGATCATTCTAGCCAAAGGGGCCAAGTCCTTCAGGAGACAGATCTGGTCTAGGGTAGTAACCTCCAAAGCAGAAGCCCAAGGACCAGAGCTAGAAGAAGTGGTGGCCATGCAGAAAAGTCAGAATATCAAGGGGCTTCCAGCCATTTCCAAATTCAGTGGGCATCCACCCCACACAGAAAAGTTGTGGGGAAGCAACAGAGACAGTGGGACCTCTTCTTCTCTTTGCCAGCATTTTATTCTCTTCATGAAAGTTCTGTGAACATTCAGGTCACAGAACATTCGTGCTTCTGGTGAGGAAGTATATATGCCTGAATACGTACATTTCAAATCCCCAGGAAAATGTCGTGAAGGGCACACAGGAAACTTGTCACTGTGCTTTTCTCTGGGGGGATTGATGGGTGGCCAAAAGGAATTTTTACTATCTACTCCAGATGCTCCTGCCTAGTTTGATTTTTTTCAACACAAACACCTATCAATTTTGAAATTTTAAAAAATTAATAGGGCTTCCCTGGTGGCGCAGTGGTTGAGAGTCCGCCTGCCGATGCAGGGGACACGGGTTCGTGCCCCGGTCTGGGAAGATCCCACATGCCGCGGAGCAGCTGGGCCCGTGAGCCATGGCCGCTGAGCCTGTGCATCCGGAGCCTGTGCTCCGCAACGGGAGAGGCCACAACAGTGAGAGGCCCGTGTACCACAAAGGAAAAAAAAAAAATTAATAAAGTTGTCAAAATGGGGATAAATGGTCAGTTTGGGACGGTTTGACCTCGAAGGCTTTCTTTCTCCCTGGCAGCTCTGAGTTTCTGTTCTGTATGATTTTCCCACCCTAGTCATGAAGCCTCTGGGGGCACAGATTCTCTTGCATTTCAACATTTACCAGATCTCTTAGGAGGGAATAGGGGGCTCACAGGGAAGAGAAGATGCTGGCTCAAACTGGTCCCAGCACCGGGTTGAGTCTTTCATGATCTCATTTTGATCCTCCTAAAACCTCCAGAACCTATGTACTACTGGCTGCATTCTGAGGATGAAGTTCAGAGACTTCATTAACATGCTCGGGCCACACAGTGACAGAGCAGGAATTAGAACTCAGAACTGCCAGGCATCCCAGCCCCTGCTGCTGCAATGTGCTCCTCATTCAGTTCTAATGACCACTGTCCCTCAGCTTCTCCTAGGAGTCCTTGCCGGCCAATGACATCCCCACTAGACCGGTCCTGGCCTCTCCACTCACCCACTCTCACATCAGAAGTCACTCTTTCCAGATGAGTTGAGAAGGAAAATGCAAAGCTCATGCATTTTACTACCCCTGGGGCTCCGGCCTGTGAAGCCAGTGCGATCAGCAACTTCTCACTACAAGGCTTATTCTTGGACTTCCTCATCGTTCATGGTATGATTTGAATGCCCAGGTTTCTCATCCACCTGTCTGCTCCATAATAAGTTCACTCATGTCCAAAAAAAAAAGAAAAGAAAAAGAACAACTGGAGGACAGAGGAGACATGACCAGTATGAAAATGTCTGGGGGGTTTTAGTCAAAGTTGGTCCAGAATGAGTCAGCAGGGAGATGTGGATGACAGGAGAACAAATTTGAACTTCAGCATCATTAAAAGGACTAAAGTACCAAGAATGGAGAAAGTAATCAAGCTCCTTTATGTAGCACAAGGGCAAGTTTCTTGAGCCTCAGTTTCCTTGTTTGTGGAATGGAGCTCATGACAAAGAACAAGCAAGTAAATTGCTTAGCATAGCACATAGTAATCCCTCCAGAAACAAAGCCATCTTTATCATTTTCTCAACAACATTAAGAGAAGGTACTATTGGTCTATTTTACAAATTAGGAAATGAAGGTGACAAAGCGGCAGAAAATGACTAAGACCAGGTCTGCCTGACTCTGAAGTCCGTTTTCATAACCACTAAGCTGTACTTCCTCCTCCAATAGAAAATTTAGAACAAAAAGAAAATCCCCATAATCTCATGACCCAAGAGATAAACACTTTTACACTTTTAAATACTTTTAGATTTTCTTCTGTACATTCGTAAATATTATTGTTCAAAGTTGAACAGTAATACATTCTGTTTTATAACTAGCTTTTTTACATTTGCCAGTACGTATTATAACCATACTTCCAGGTCAATAAACATTTATTCCTGTAGTCATTCTTGATGGCTCCTTAGTATCTGTTCATATGAACGGTGAACATGCTGTAATCTATTCAACCACCATCACCGGTATTTAAGTGGTTACATTAAGTTTTTCACAAATGTAACCAACACTGCAGTAAGCATCCTTGTAGCTAAGTCTTTCTTTTAACTATTATTGTTAAGGTTGTATAGAAGCACTGGGGCTGGTTCTAGGTTAGCAATTGGGTGGATAATGAGACTTTATGCCCTGTTCCCTGAGAAAAGTGTGGAGGGACTGACTGGTGTCATCCTACCTAGAGAGGTCAGACTCCAGAGGCAAGAGTAGGAACAGGACCACCGTCGTCCGATGGCTGGGGAGGTGCCTTTGGCACCGCGACTGAGCTTTCTCTAGTGATCTTGAGCGAGTAGGACCACAGGGCAGTAGAATTGTGCTGACTATGCAAAAGCACTTCTCCCCAAACTCAATTGTCAAAGGACGTGTTAATCAATCTGCCTCAAGAAATGACAAGTTCCCCAAGATGTAAGAAGCTCAGTTTCATGCTGACCTCCCCCATTCCTCAGGGATGTTATAGAAGAAAGTAATCAGTCCTCGTTTTAGGATTGCCTGAATTTGGAAAATCTAAACTCTGTCTCTGACTTACCAACTTACAATTAAAGTTGGGAACCTACTGAAAACCAGGCACTTTACAAACATATCTTGTTTAATTCACAGAGTGCTCTAATAAGGAATGGAGCGCAAGGAGATAAACTAACTTACTTCAATGAACACCACTGGTAAGTCCCGGGAATTCAAAGTTAGATTTTTCTGATACTAAAACCCTTGCAGTCAGATATAGTGATTAAAAGAAGATTAAAAGAATGGCTTTTAGAGGAAAATAGACTTGGGCTCAAGAATATTCCTTCACTTAATAATAAAGTTTGCATACTTTGTTCAGTAAAGTATTAATTCTTCTCTAAAATGAGCCCATCTGTGTTATCCATGAAGACTTTTGAGCTCCCCAGCTTCCTGAGACGAAGTCTGTAACACACTAATACACTTCATTCATTCATTCATTCATTCACTGCTGGGCCCTGGACTAGGTGCCATGACTGTAATGAATGACCAATATGGTGGTAGAGCCTGGCCTAATGGAGCTTCCAGCTTCGTGGAGAAGACAGATCCTAACATGTGACAATAGTCAAGGGTGGAGAGACTACTATAGGGAAAAGCAAGGTGCTATGGGAACACATTGCAGGCACCTCACTTTGTCAAGGGGAGTGAGGGTAAGTTTCATAAATGGATGCTATCTAAGCTGATCCCTACAGGAAGAGGAGGTGGTAACAGAGAACAAGGTACTGGGTGAGCAGAATTACTTAAGGGATAAGCATGAGGGAGTGAGAGGTCATGGTAAGGCTGGAAAACTTACCATGAGCCCCTCAAGCTTACAGCAAGAGCCCCTGTAAGTACAATTAGACTTCACCTTGAGGGCGATGGGGATCCATAGTGCAGGGTTCGAGCCAAGAAGGAATAGAAAGAGATTGACATTCAGAGAGCTCACTGGGGTACATGAGTGGACTAAGGGGGGCAAGCCTGGAGGCAGAGGCTTCAGGGAGAGCTTCACTCCAGAGCACCCGGGTGCACAGAGATTCTCTTTCTGAATTCTGTGTAGAGTTTAACATGTTAGTTTCCACTAGGATGTTAAAAAGCCAAACCAAGAAATATTTTGGTGTCAGACTCCTTTATCCTTCTTTGGTTCCACAATGCTTAAATCATAGCAATTCAGAAGACTCCCTTGGTAAACAGAGCAGAATTTTTCCAATTTCTGGCCCCAAAGGTACACCTCCACGGAGCCTCAGCCTCAAGCCAGTGCAGGAGATGGAGAGGGAGGGAAAGCTGGAAGAATCAGGAAAACCAGTTCTTAGTAATAATAGGTCTCCTCCATATAATAACAGCTCTGGTTTACAGAGCACTTTCACAGACATTCTCACAGTCAATGGGGAGTCGGGGGAGGAGGGAAGCGGGCAATTAGCATGAGCCCCACCCTTTCAAATAGGCCCACTGGAGATTACAAAACCTGTGAGTAGTGGGGCTGGGAATGCAAGTTTTATGACTCTCACTTCACTGCCTCAGCTCCCTCCCTTAGAGCTATTTTTTGGAAGGTGAGAATGGTTGTTTGACAGCGTCTGTGTGCCCATTACCTCCTAACAATGGGGAAGTCAAGGCTAGGAAAGGACGCCTGAGTGGATGGGGCACAAAACAGGACAGTTTTGAATGCCATGGGCAGGGGATACTAATAACAAGGAAGCGTGCTCTCAGTGTGTGTCCGGGCTGGGGGCGAGCTGGATGTACCAGAGGCAGGAAAATGCTAGCATGTGTCTATGCCCAATGGGATTGTGTTAGGGCAAGGAATGGGGAAAGGAAAGAAGAGTAGGAACTCCACACAAGAGTCAGGGGCTGCTGGACGGATGAGCCCTTCAGCAGAGTCTGAAAGACCATCTGGAAGTCAGGAAGCAAAAGCAAATTCCACAAACAGCCCCACCGTTTTTTGTTTGTTTGTTTGTTTTGCGGTACGCGGGCCTCTCACTGTTGTGGCCTCTCCCGTTGCTGAGCACAGGCTCCGGACGCGCAGGCTCAGCGGCCATGGCTCACGGGCCCAGCCACTCTGCGGCATGTGGGATCTTCGCGGACCGGGGCACGAACCCGCGTCCCCTGCATCGGCAGGCGGACTCTCAACCACTGCGCCACCAGGGAAGCCCACCCCACCGTTTTTGAGCAAAAGGGCATTCAGGTAAAGGGTGCTCGCTCTGGCGCTTGTTCAGGTCACCAAAGAGCTGATATGAAACAAGACCTGAGGCTCTGTGTCTGGACAACTCGGTTGAAATCCACAGAGCAGAAACCAGCTCACGTGGCCCCGCCAGCCCTGGGGTCTGGCAGCTGACCAGGAAGCTGTGAAAGGTTCCTGTTTGGGGAGCAGTTGAGCCGTGTCCCTCCCACCCCCAGAGAACCACAGAAAGGAATTTTGCAAGGCTGATCCACAAACAGCCACCTAGGAAGGAAGGAGGGAATGGTTTCCCAGGATCCTGCTGGAGACCCACATCAAAATGGCCCTGTGGACAACATTCTGAAGTGGGGCAATTCAGGGCACATGCATGTCAAACCACAGGCACCCTTGGCACTTCCTGCAGACCTACCATACCCCAAATCCTACGCAAAACCCTTTATGTTTAACCCCATTCAATCCTTACAACACCCCTGTTCTGTGTTGAGGAAACCGAAGCCCAGAGTGGGTTAGCAATCTGTTCAAGGTCGCATAGGTAATGAACTGCAAAACTGAGATTTTCTGGGAGGTCTAGAAGCTCAGAACCCATGTCCTTTCCACTCCCCACAAAACCTTGTGAGTTTGTGTGCTTGAAATAGCACAGCAGGGAGAGGAGAGGAAGGGGATGTGCAGCAGGGTGGACACTGTGTCTTAAGCCACCACCCTGACTCACTCCCCTTAATAAGCATCTAATGACAGCTGAAGTGTCTGCCTTGGGGGAGTGGGGTTTCTAGAATAGTACTGCGGAGGGGAATCCAGACTGGTTGTGACTGGGGCATGAATCAGCATGGTGACTTCCAGGTTAAAGAGGAAGCCTTAATTAACAGCAGCCCCAGATGCAAAAAGAACAGTGTCAAGGCTTTCTGACAAGCTTAGGACCCAAAGGGACTATATCTTGGTTTCCTGTTTCCAACTCCAGCCTTATTTCAAACCACTTCCTAAGATGCAAACTGTTCGCGACCAAGCCTTCCAACAGTTCACCAATATGAGGACCCCCATTCAGCCTCTGCTCTTTGGTCCTGCAATGGTCTCCACTGGGAACGCTCTTGACCTCTCCTCTGCCTCTCTCAATCTGACCCATATTCCCCGGGGTCGGAGTGGAAGATAAATTAGAAGTTTGGAATTAACATATACACACTGCTGTATAAAAAAATAAGCACCAAGGACCTATTGTATAGCACGGGGAACTCTACTCAACACCTTAGAATAACCTAAAATGGAAAAGAATATATATATGTATGTATGTATACACACATATGTGTGTATGTGTTTTATATATATAAAACTGAATCGCTTTGCTGTACACTTGAAACTAACACGACATTGTAAGTTAACTAAACTTCAATTAAAAAAGAAAAAAAAGCTGAACCCAAGTCTTCCTCTCCACAAGCTCTAGCAGACCTAGCCTAGTACAGAAGAGTGAGTCCTCTAGATGATCCACTGAGTCATGCATTTGGACAACATCTGTTAAACAACTGCAACTCCTGGGCGCCATGGAAAATACTAGGATGCAGTGAAGGGAGACTGGCCCCACCCGCTTTGCCTAACAGGAAGTGGAAATACATGGCAACAGAGCATAATAAGAACAACAATAAGAGCTTGGGAGATGCTTCAATGTTACAAAATGCTTAACTTTTCTGGGTTATGGAGGGTTCAGGAAGCCTTCCAGAAGGAGGCAGCACCCCAAAGATGTTTTGAATGGTGGGTGAGATAAAGGAAAAACCTTCTACTCAAGGATTCAAGAGATCTGTGTTCTAGGTAATACTCTACTTCTGTCTGTGCTGACCTGGAGCAGGTCATCCCACCTCTGAAACTCATGAACGGGTCAGACTGGCACAGCAGCCAACATCTCACTTGCTTGAGCTCTGGTCTCCATACTGACTGACCGCCTAACTGACCGCCTAATTATTGCTCATCTCACATCTTGCATCTCCAAGTCTCTATTTCCTTGTATGTAAAATGGAGATGCTAATAACCAAACCTCGGGACTCTAGAAAATTCAACAGAAGAATGTATGGGAAAGTGCTTCGGAACTGTTAATATGCTGTGTACTGGAAGAGACTGTGTGGCTGTAGGTCACTTCTCCACTGGATGAAGCTTCTCTGTGTCTTCTTCAGGGAGTCTAGTTCAAGGATGGACACACCATATAGGCATCATAACACCTGCTGAACTGAGCCTTATTTTTCACATGCACACACACACACACACACACACACACACATTGTTATCCCTGAATCTCAGAATATTTTCCTCCTTCATTCCTATAAAAACTCTGTCCAAACCTCACTCTACCCAAATCCTCAGCAGCATCAATCCCACCATAGGACACTTTAATTCATCCCTTCCTTTTGGTATTAATTACAGTAATTGACTTGCTTCTCTCCTCCTCACCATGACTCAGCCACCTGCCTACCACGTGTGAGCACCATTTGGGGGTCCTACCTTCTGAGTGTCCCTTGAGGCATCTCAGACCTCCCGTCCTTGCCGGTGTACATGGTTGGTGAAGCTGCCGTGATCATCACAACCACTTATTGAACACGTGCTCTGTGATCAGGCTCTGTGACAGCCTCTCACTGACCCTCACAACAGCTCTATGAGATGGGAATTAGGATTCCCACTTGACTAATAGTAATTGCTATCACAGAATGAACTCTTATGATGTGCCAGGCACTGTACCAAGTGTCTTATAAATATAAACTCATTTTAATCTTGGCTACAATATGATGAGCAGCTGTGTTTTTAGTTCCATTTTACAGGCAAGGATACCAAGGCACAGGGAGGTTAAGTAATCTTCTCAAAGTCACAAATTTAGCAACTGAGGAGCTGGGATTCAAACCTGGTACTCTGACGCAAAGTCATTCTGTAACGTGGCCAGTTAGACGAGACCTGACGGTGACCTAAAGGCAAGGTTCACAGTAACAAAATAGACATTGTTCCTGGGTCACACTGAAGGCTGCAGCTTATTTGGGGACAGCTATCTCTCTGGGGTCTGATTTTGTCCCTTCTTTGCCCTGATGTGGCTTCAAGGCCACCTCACTAAGGAGGCCTTTTGTTTCTTTGTCACAAGCTGCTAATTCCAGATAGTTATAAAAGGTAGGGAACAGATGTCAACCACATGCGTACCTCTGCAGCCCAGTTGGACACCACTCCATACTCCACTTGTTCCTTTCCACCTGCCTCTGATTGCAGAAAGGCCATAAGTCAGTTTCAAATGCACGTGACAGCCTCAGCCCCTTATCAAATGCTGAGTAAGTGTCACTGTAACCAATAGCTGTAAAAAAGTATGCATTTTATAAACTTATATTAGAGAGATCCTTAATATGACAGACGCTCTTAGCAGTTTGCCAAAACCTGTTACCTCCTCTTCCTGGGCACACAGGACGACATTTCCCAATCTTCCTGGCAGTTGGTTTTGGTCATGTGACCAGGCTATAGCCAATAGGAACTGAGATAATATGATACACGATGCTTCCTTGTCTGGCCCCTAAGAACCTTCCTTGGATGCTCTCCTCCATGCTCTTTTTGCTTCCAGGTGACTGGGATAGGGGTCAGCGTGATCTTGGAAGCCATGGGATGTGGATGGCATGTAGATGGATGTAGACTCAGAGTCTCTGAATGCCCACATGGAGCAGATTTCCAAGCTGTCACTCCTGGGAATCACCCTGACACATACTCAAATCCTATACTTCTTAAAATGCATTATATTTACTTGTTCATGAATATCTTTACCCAGTAGAGCATAAACTCATTGAGGACAGGCATATTTAGATCCTCACTGCCTAGTAAAGCACCTGGCAAAAGGTGGTACCCAACAAAGGCTTATTGAGTTATCAATACCAGATGACTTTATTAAATTCATGAGCCGCTTCTCGTTTTTTGTTTATTCTTCTTGGTTTTGTTTTGTTTTGTTCATAACCCTGATTGGGGAGGTGTTCTTGGGAGAATACAATATCTCATACCCACAGGCAGATGCCTAAATTTCATCCTTAGAGTATCATCACTTTGATGTAAACATTTGAACTCTCCTTACATACAAAGTGACCTGAAACAGTAATGCTTTAAGCGATTGAGTCATTGATACCTCTGTGTGCAAGAGAAACCAGAGTCCCTTTTGTAGAGGACCAGAGAGAATTGAAGGCCCTTAAAGAAAGAGAGGTTTCTACTTCCAGCCAAATAGAAGTAACAGCGATAGCATTTGCTTTTCCACCTGAAATAAGCAAAAAGCAGACAATGAAATAATGATTCACAAAACACTGGACATCAGGCAATGGGCACGATACCTGAAAGATGGTGTGGAAATAAAGAATATTGGCCAAGGAGGCAAAAGACCTGGGTTCTAGCTCAAGTGAGCCCTGTAATTGCCCCAACTTACTGCCTTGAGAAAATTTCCAGGCCTCAGCACAGGAAGGAGGAACTCAGTCAGAGCCCAGCAACCAGGGTGAGTTGAAGAGATGAAGCTGGAAGTCCAGTAGAACAACGTGGCTAGAACTCACAGAACCCAGAACCAGACAGGAGAGAGCTGCACAAAAAGACATCTTCCGAAGTCTGCACTGTACACTTATTTGAATGGTTAAAATGAAAAAGACTGATCATAGCAAGGGCTGGCCGGGACGCTGAGGAACCGGAACTCTCTTCCATGCTGATGGAAATGTAAATGGTATGAACACTTTGGAAAACAAAGTGTTTGGCAGCTTTTTTTAAAAGGTATACATATTCCTACCATATGACCCAGCCATTCTACTCCTAGATATTTTCACAAGAGAAGTGAAAGCCTATGTCCAACAAAGACTTGTGCAAGAATGTTTGTAGCAGCTCTGTCTGAGATAACCAAACATTGGAAACAGCCCTTATGTCCGTCAACAGGTAAATGGATACAGACACTGAGATACAGCCCTATGATGGAATACCATACAGCAGTAAAAAGGAACAAGTGATTGATATATGCGACAACGTGGATGAATCTCAAAATAATTATGCTGGTCGAAAGAAGCCACACATACGAAAGGGCATATAACGATTAACTCCACTCACATGAAATTCTAAGAGATGAAAACTAATGTACAGTAACAGAAAGCAGATCATTCGTTGCCTTAGGGATAGGTGGGGAGGGAGGGGCACACAGGTAGGGGCGGGAGGAAGGGATTATAAAGGGACACAAGAAAACTTTTGGGGTGATTGATATGTTCATTATCTTCATTGTCTTGATGTAGAGAGGTTTACATGGGTGTAAATACGTATGTCAAAACAGACTGTATACTTTAAATCTGTCAGTTATACATAGATAAAGTTGGGTTTGGTCTTTTTTTTTAAAGAAAACAGAGATGTAGATGTCAGTAATAATGAAAGCTCCTCAGTCTTGCATAAAATGAGCTCTAAGAGACACATCTGCCCTATGATTCAGTTATCCCAGGAAAAGTCTCATTCAAGCGTTTGCTGGGACCTCCCCAGAGGTGGCTGATATAGAAGAAAAGAATATTAAGCAAGAAAAAAAAAAAAAAGGCCTGGTTTCTAGCTCAGACCCCCTTTTACACACTGTGTGTCTTCGCGTGGAAATGCCGTCATGAGTTGATGGGGCAGGGGCCAAGCTTTCATCGTGGGAGGCAGCAAGACATAACAGAAGAGCAGGGCTTTGCAACCTAGATTCACCGGGATTGGTTCTTCTACCTTGTCATGGAAGAGAAACGACATAAAAGGGTGTACAAAGCCTAAGTGCACAGTGATGAATTTTCACACCCTGAGCCCCCTCTCCCAAGTGACCCACATCCAGACCGAGGGTCAGAACATCATCAGGACCCCAGGAGCCCTCCTCGTACTCCCTGTCAATCACTACATCCACCCAACAAACCTCGACTGGATTTCCGCTTCCTCCCCATTAGCTGTGTGTCTTCTGGTACATTTTCTCTTCTATAAAGTGGAGTTAATAGTGCTAATTTACAAGTTTTATTTGTTAATGAAAGAAGAAAATGAAATAACATGTTTAAATCACCTAGCCCAAGGCCTAACACGTCAGAGGTGTTTCATGCCTAGGAGCTCCCTTCCCGAGAAGAAGCTTGGAAGGGCCGGACCCCAAGGGGCAGGGGAGGCTGAGTGGGGAGTGCCTTAGCAGCACAGCCCTGGGTGAGTCACTTAGCCTTGCTGGGCCTCTGTCTCCTGTCCTGCACAATGAAGGCCCCATAAATGCTGGGCTCAACATCACACCCCTCCAGGGCACCTTGCTCCGGATGCAAGGATGGAATAAGACATGGCCTTTGCTCCTTAAGAGCTCAGAATCCAGACCTCTCTAGTCCTGATCAGCCATGAGTGGGAACCCAGTTTCTGTGCAGTGGTGTAAATAGACGTGAATGCACCAACAGGGAGACCAGCATCCCCTTTATCCGACTGCTCATCACATACACCAGAAAGCTTTTAAAACCAGAGTGTCGCCCCCTCAGCCTCCCAAATCAGAATGTGGATGTGTTGCTAACCCCAGGGGATTCTGGTGCTAACGGTCTGCAGGGTGCACGTGGGAACCGCTAGCGAAGGAGTTCCAATGAAAGCTGTGCTGAGCCCAGGACATACAAGTAAACCATTGCTTTTTAAAATACATCTCTAAGACCAATTTGCTTCCTCTTCATTTGCCTCTTCCCCCTAACACGGGCCAAAAACGCACTCTCACTAGTTAAGAATGTCCAGGTGTTTGAGCTCCAATCAAGCAATTCATTTCTTCTTTCAAACCAGGGTCTGAGTTGCCATCTCTACTGAACATGGGCTATCAGGAATGATTTCCCTGGTTTTTTTTGGCCATACCACACGCCATGTGGGATCTTAGTTCCCTGACCAGGGATCGAACCCGCAGCTCCTGCGTTGGAAGTGCGGAGTCTTAACCACTGGACCGCCAGGGAAATCCCGATGATTTCCCTGGTTCTGACAGCACCTGATGGTGAGGTGACAAGTCAGTCCCAGGGCCTCCTCTGAACAAACAGCCACCCAGCATGGAGAACAAACTGTTCTGTCAACCAGCACGGATGACCCCTACACCTGTGGTCACGGTGCTGATGGTGAGTGGCACCCATCATTGTGGATGTCTATAAGAGCCTTCCCAAAGAACGGACCTCTGCATTCCATTTCCAGCCACAATTTGTGCAAAATAAAGATTAATGATTAATAATAGTAGTAGCAATAGCTAGCATTCACAAGGCATAGACCATATGCCCAGAAATCCTTGGGCACTTTGCATATGTTATTTCATTTAATCTGTGTTACAGATTGAATTATTGGTCTCAATTCTTTATCCCTTTTTTTTTTTTGCTCTTATCCATGCCCTTTGCCAGGTGACTTTTTAGTTCTTCTCCCTGAAGATGGAGTGTACTTCCCTACTCCTTCCCCTCAGACAAGTCTAGACTAAGTCAGCCAACCCACAGACATATGAGTAAGAAAAGTGGTTGTGAGCTGGAGTCACCAAGTATTGGGGTGATCTGTTACATAGCAACAACTAACCAATTCAGTCCCCTAGAATGGACCAGGATCCAGTTCTGAGTGACTTGCAAGGTTTTCCCTGCTCCCAGCTGCCAATCCATAAAATTTCTGTCCCATTACGTCACAGATCAGAGGGGGATACTGGTCCAGCCTGCAATCACATCTCATATGCAAATGTAATGATATCTGCGAAAGGAAAACCCCATAAAATACTCACTGCTAAAATGGTGTTGGATATAACTGAATCTTGCTTTGATTCAGAGGCACCTCAGCATTCTGATGGCTCAAGGCCATTCATACAAACAGCAGGTGTGGAAATATTCAAGGTATGTCATGGTTCTTACGTATCTAAATTTCTTGTTGAAACCATATGGTATGTGACAGAAAGAGAGATAACCAGGCCTCATTTGCCTCCTGTCAGAAGTATACAGCCCCAATAACATAGCATTCTTGCCTGAAAATCAAACCTGAATCCACTCAAGTGCCTAAGTACCATTTACAGAAAACAGAGTAAACCACAGGGATGCAACCTGAAAATCTCAGACAGAGCAGACAGCTCAGTTTATTCAAAAAACAAAATGTGAGGAAAGGAGGATGCTATGGGCTGAATCGTGTCCCCTCTAAAATTCGTACGTTGAAGCCCTAACACCAAGTACTTCTGAATATGACTACCTTTGGAGACAGAGTCTTTAAAGAGGTAGTTCAGTTAAAATGAGGTCATTAGGGTTGACCCTAATCCACTATGGCTAGTGTCCTTAGGAGACATTAGGACACACAGGTACAAAGGGAAAAAACCATGTGAAGATAGGAGATGATGGCCATCTACAAGACATGGTGAAAGACCTCAGAAGAAACCAAACTGGGAGGGAGGGAGACGCAAGAGGGAAGACATATGGGAACATATGTATATGTATAACTGATTCACTTTGTTATAAAGCAGAAACTAACACACCATTGTAAAGCAATTATACCGCAATAAAGATGTTAAAAAAAAAAAAAAAAAAAAAAAGAAGAAACCAAACTGCCAACACCTTCATCATGGTGTTGTCTCCAGAACTGTGAGAAAATAACTTTCTGCTGTTTAAGCACCTCTCCCACCCCAACTCACCCACCTGTGGTACTTTGTTACAGCAGCCCTGGCTAACTAACACGGAAGAGGAGACTCCATGATGGAAAGAAAACTAAGAGGCGTATCAACCAACTGCAAAGGATGGATTTCATTTAAATAATGATTCAAACAAAAAACTGAATCCCACACACATATTTGTTGAGCACATAATAGGTTCTCAATAAATATTCAAATGAATGAATTCATGTTTGTCCCTTATCTCCAGAGCTGGTGCTTGGTGCCTTTTTATGGAACTGAAATCAGCCTCCAGTGATTTCCACGACTGGTCTTTCATCCCAATTTCTTTTTTTTTTTTTTTTTTTTTTGCGATACGCGGGCCTCTCACTGCTGTGGCCTCTCCCGCTGCAGAGCACAGGCTCCGGACGTGCAGGCTCAGCGGCCATGGCCCACGGGCCCAGCCGCTCCGCGGCATGCGGGATCCTCCCGGACCGGGGCACGAACCCGCGTCCCCTGCATCGGCAGGCGGACTCCCAACCACTGCGCCACCAGGGAAGCCCCATCCCAATTTCTGATATCACCCAGAAAAAATCTTTCCTCCCTTCCCAATGTGAACCATTTTCTGTGAGCTGTGCATCTCCTCTTTCCTACCCTCAACACCCTTGCTCCTTCACTTGTTTCCATCTCTGGCCACCAGACCTTCCCCCATCAACATGCTGGCCACTCACCCCAGATAGCCCAGGTCCTACTCCTTTCTCAGGAACTTGCTGCTCCCTTTGCCAGAGACCATTCCGGCCCCAGGTATCTGCCCAGCCTACGCCTTCATGTTTTTCGGGTCTCTGCCCAAATGGTGCCTCTTCAAAGTGATTTTCCTGACCTTCCCTGCTAAAAAGAGCATCCCCAGCCTCTCTAGTCCTTCTGCCTTTAGCCTGTGTTGCTGCTTTTATTTTGGCCGCGTCATCCATGCAGCATGCGGGATCTTCGTTCCCCAACCTGAGATCGAACCCGTGCCCCCTGCAGTGAAAGTGCAGAGACTTAACCACTGGACCGCCAGGGAAGTCCCACTGCTTTTCTTACAGCACACAATATATACACTTATTTACAGCTTTCCTTTCCGTCCACTAAACTGCAAGCTCCCTGAGAGCAAGGATTCTGTGAACTCCCGCTGCATCCCCAGTACTTAGGACAGACTCTGTAGCATGGCAGGAGTTCCATCAATAGTTTTGAATGAATAAGTAAATGACAGCTGTTGTTAAAGTGGGACTTTCTGGTTCCCATGACAAATATCTTTTCTTATTTTCCTTCTTCCCTTTAAAAGGACTCAGCAAGGAGCCTAGCAAAGGAAGCTCTGTCAGCTGGCCACACTGCCCCTTCAGCAACCCCCTCCCTCCAGACTGCCCAGGCTGCAGTTGGACAAGCCAGCAGCCACTCTGTGGCCATCTGCAGACCTCCAGGCCTGGGGCAGCTCGGCCATGGAGACAGCAGGGCTCCATGGGGACACATGATTCAGGCGGACTCACACCACCAGGACACATGCGACTTTCTCCTGCTGAGATTGCTTCTTTGCATCTGCCCATGTGTACTTTGGCTTGCAAAGCCTCTGTTTACAAATCTGGGTCAAAGAAGGACAGGAATCCCGACAACATGCGATTTGCAGAAGCCGGCCATTGCCTCCCGTTCCCGTTTTTTCCTCATAAGAAGGCAGTGCGTAGAAATGTTGTCATCAGTTTGACTTTGAAGCCACACAGACCCAGTTCATGTCCAGCTGTCATCTTTATTTACCATTCTTGTGACTTTGGACAAGTCACGTAACCTCTGTGAGCCTCGATTTTTTCCATCTTTTAAAGGAAGGTAATGATGCACACTTGTTATCAGAATTATAACCAATATATTAAAGAGAGTTGTCCATGGAAGTCCTTCAAAAATTTGACATTATTATTTACATTTCCAGTATGTCATTTCAGGCAGAATCCTGGAGTTGTCATGGACTCCACTCTCTCCCCAGAACAACTGACCACCACTGGAACCATTCTACCTCTTAGTATATCACGAATCCATCTACTTCTCCCTCTCCCTGTGAGGGTCCCCACAGAAGACTGGTCGTTACAAGAACAGACTCAGGAGCTGTCAGCCTGGAATTTTAACCATGTCTCCATCACTCTCTAGCTGGGTGATCTGGAGCAAGTTACTTCTCTTCCGTGTGACTCAGTTTCTGAATCTGCCAAATGGGGATGACAATGCTAGCCGTGGAGCAAACACTGTTGATGGACTGCTTTAAAGCCTCTCCCCACCCCCTTCCCCTCCCGCCTCATTGCCACCTTCCCTGTGGGAACTTGGACCCCAAATCTCAAAGTTCCCAGCCCTCCTTGTAGCCAGGGGTGTGTGTGTCTCATTCTGGCCCAAGAGATACAAGCCAAAGTCGGCCAGTAAGTGCTGACAGAGCTTGGGATTTAAATGATCATATTGCTGTGAATGCTCAGGAACAGGCTTGGCAAGTGGTGCATAAATGCTTGGGGTATGAAGGCAGAAAGGTAGAAATTGTGCATGAGTCAGAATTCAGCAAGAGGGATGAGGTGAGGGCTGGGGCGCTAGGAGAAGGCTTCAGGGCGGTGGATGGTTCTAGAAGAGAGGATAAGAGGAGGGTGGACACAGGACGCAGGCTTTGTCCGGGAGAGGAAGAGCATGTGTTCAGGCATACTTGAGCTCTGGGCCAGGACACTCCCACCCCAAGCTGCCCCAGGACCATCTCAGAAGAAGCCTGTCCCTCGAGGGAAGCCAATGAAAGGGTCGACTCCAGGGACCCACCGTTCATCATCAGACTTTGAGTGCTGATGAGCTGGTCTCCACATCGCCTGCTTTACAGAGAGAGCATTCCAGTCGCCATTAAGCGTGAACAGTGTCTTTCATCTACACTGCCCGGCAGCCTGCTAGCCAGACAGGGCAAAGCTTTGTGGGTAGCCCCAGGGAAGAGGGCTGCAAACAGCAAGGTCCCCTGGGCTGGCCTGGAAGAGCAGTAGTAACCAGAGCCCCACTCGAGAGGTGGGAGAGGGGGATGGGAAGCAAACTGCCGTGTCTGAAAGCCCCTCAGGTACCCTGTCCCCAGAGACAACACTGAACCCAGGCCCTGTGATGGCATGGAGGTCATGGGCAGCAAAAAGAGAAGAGGAAAGTTCCCCGTGAAGGGATCTGCTCTGGCCAAAGAGACCTCTCCTCACTTTCCTGATTCTGGGGGGTGCCTCCCATTCACCCAGCCACCCACGGGGTAGAACTACAGATACTGGGGGAGAAGCCAGTGAACAACCAGGGGGGAACTATTCCCCTGAAAGTGTGGCTCTGAGATACTCCACCGGGGTGACTCATCACTGTGCAGAGGGTGTGTCCAGAGGCTGAGGCTGAGCCGGGCTGCTGCTTGCCCCAGCTTGGAGATTTCTCAAATATGTAAAAGGTTATATTATGCTGGGCACTCAGTAGCCCTTCTGAAAACATGTTTTAAATACTTCCAGTGAGAGGGTGGGGAGAAAGGGAACCCTCTTGCACTGTTGGTGGGAATGTAGATTGATAGAGCCACTATGGAGAACAGTACGGAAGGTCCTTAAAAATCTAAAAATAGAACTACCATACGACCCAGCAATCCCACTACTGGGTATATATCCTGAGAGAACCATAATTCAAAAAGACACGTGCACCCCAATGTTCATTACAACACTATTTACAATAGCCAAGTAATGGAAGGAACCTAAACGACAGATGAATGGATAAAGAGGATGTGGTACATATATACAATGGGATATTACTCAGCCATAAAAAGGAACGAAATTGGGTCATTTGTAGAGACGTGGATGAATCTAAAGACTGTCATACAGAGTGAAGTGAGTCAGAAAGAGAAAAACATATATATTAACGCATATATGTGGAATCTAGAAAAAATGGTACAGGTGAACCGGTTTGCAGGGCAGAAATAGAAGCACAGATACAGAGAACAAATGTATGGGCACCAAGGGGGGGAAGCGGCGGGGGGTGGGGGTGGTGGGATGAATTGGGAGATTGGGATTGACCAATAAAATAGATAACTAATAAGAACCCGCTGCATAAAAAATAAATAAAATAAAATTCAAAAATTCAAAAATAAATAAATAAATACCTCCAGTGTCCAGTTTCTTATGGGCTTAACCTGGAACACGACCATGGGGAGTGTTCTTTCCAAAATGCAAACCAAACGAAGTCACTTTGCTACTCAGAACCTTTGGTGGCTCTACTTTTAGGATGAAATTGAAGCATAGCCTGGCAGATGCTCCCCTTGTTTACCTCTGTCTTGTTTTTCTTTGTATGCTGGACATCCTCCACTAATTTCTACCCCCCAAACACTCCAGGACACTCAGACCTGATTGCCTCTGTATGTAATTTCATTCATTCATTGAACAAACATTTATTAAGCAGATACTGGATTCGTCTATGTCAGCTGCTACGATACAATGTTGAATGAGAGGGACTTGCTGTCTTCAAAGACCATAGCGTTGAGTGCAGGAGTTCCCATACCCTGCAGCACATCAGAATCACCCTCGGGGCTTCTTAAAAGCACAGAGGTATCCTGGGATGGGAAGAGATGGGAAGGAATCAGCAAGCAAAAATGTTACAAAAGGAAGTGATTCTAATTTCTTCTGATTACCTTCCTGGGAATCAATAGGATAAGTGGGGAAAACTGGGTTTTCGAGCCAAAAAACTGGTTCAGAACTCAGGCATCTGTATATTCTGACTAGCTGGGACATTCCACCTTTACACCTGTTGCCTGGTGAAAGTCCTAAGAGTCTCCCCTTGCACCCTCAAAAGTGCCCTGGTTTGGATAATAAATTATATGGTCACCTTATTCTAAACTCAGCTTTACCCTTCCTACTCGCGAGAACTTGCGGAGATTTTTAAAACTCCCTGAGCCTCAGTCTCACGGTCTGTGCCCCAGGGTGAGCGATAGTGTGTTAAAAGGTGTAAGAAGTAAATGAGGTCATGGCTGCCGAGTGCCTGGGAGAGTAGGTGCCTTATTCACAGAAGCTGTTATTATTCTCTGCCTTGTAGGAAGTAGCCCTCATTTGCTCTGCATTGTCTCCTGACCAATGAAATGAGTCCTTAAAGACAAACACACATTCAGATGAAAAATAGAGCATTCATAGTTGTGGAGAGAATGGACTTGAGTCAGCAAGACACTGCTCAGATAGTTGCTGGCTGGGATGGCAAAGCTATCTTGAGTATCTCTGTGACAATATTTAACCTTCAGCTCGACCTTCTAGAAAGTACGGCTGTACCACCCTCCTCGTTGGTTGAAATTTCTTAGAGTGTTGGATCACATGCCTCCAGTGGGCGCAAGATGTAGGCTATTTCGGCATCTGGGGCCAAGCAGAGTTGACAGAGAGACTGACACGTTATCTGTTCCGGTGGCCATCTGCTCAGCCCCACTCATGGCTCATCAGAGGGTGAGAAGGACCTGTCTGCACAGTGATTCACTGATGCCCACCGGGAAGCCCTCTTTTTAACGTCCTCTTTCTGAGCTCCTCAATTAGCATTTGAGGCCAAAGGGGACCCAGAGGAGAGGGAGGCAGAAAGATCTGCCAGCTGGATGGAGTGTGGTCTGACTGAGCAGCTGTGGGAGACAGGCCGAGAGAGAAGGAAACTCTGGCACAGCTGGACCCCCTGGGTGGAAACTTACAAACAACCGCAAAAAAGAATGCTAATAAAAGCCCTCCAGAACGGCAAGTATTCATAATATTGCAGAGCTCCTCAAAGGTTAAGGATCTCGGCCAAGGACACAAAAGAAAGGCCAGAGCTTCACAGAAATCCAGAAATCTCTTTGGATGAGTTTGCATGAAGGGGTAGCCACATGAGCAGATTGTTTAAAAGTCTAAGTATATCCGTCGAAGATGAAGTAGATCAACGTAGAGATGGTGCGCGGAGAGCCTGGAATAAAAAGCCAAGATGGGAATTACCCAGCCCTGTTCTAGAAAGACAGGTGCTGCGGCTGGCAGCTACTCAAGTCTCTAGAATTATTCTGCGTTCTCTGGTGTGGGTATAAAAGAAGTGATTCCTTTTCCTAAAGTGTGGTGGGCCAGACGATTAAGGCATATACACAGAAAGAAAACTTATTTTAGTGGTTACGTATTCACTTATACCACTCGTAATATGGAATGCATCATATCACATGTTATTTTTCTTCGAACACAATTAAGTCAAAGGATGCAAACCTCTTTCCCCAGACACACCAAACCTTGGAGCCCTTGCAGTTCTCTCTGCCTGAAGTCTCCTCTGGCCAACCTTCACCCACCCAGCTTCTGCTTGCCTTGCAGGCCACACTCCAATGCCTCTTTCACAGAGAGAGGCCTTCCCTGACCACCGTGTCAAACATGGGTAACCCCTGGTGGTTCGTACTCCAGTCTACTGTCTATTTCTTATAAAGCACTTCCAGGGTCTTGTCCATATCTTGGTTTACTTGATGGTTATATGTCTCTATCTTCTAGAATGTAAGCTTCACAAGGGCAGGAACTCTTCTGACTTATGCTTGCCTCAATTCCCAGCATCTTACCATGGGACGACCTCCTAAGCCATGGTCGAATTTATGACCATGAGAGGGCCCTGCCGACTATGAACTGGAGCTTGCCATCTACCTCTACAAGGATTAAATTATGAGCTGCTGTAGCCGCTGACCCTCAACACCCACTGAAAGGAGCTCAGCGTGGAGATCAGGAAGGAGGCCCTCTGCGCTCTGGGAAAAACTGGCAGAACAGGTCTTCAGATAGTTAGATATTTTCAGGAGAAGATTCTATGAGCCCAATTCTTGCATCTCGTCCTATCTAGAAAAAGCACTAAAATCTTCATGGTGACGCCTGCTCCTCGTAGCTAGCAGCAGCGTTCTTCAAAAAATATGTGCTCGATTGCATGTACCCTCCCTTCACCAAAGTCACATATATACAGACCTTCCCCCCTACCTCTTTGGAGCAGTTTCTGAGAGCTCTCTGAGATGCTGTCTCCTGAGCTACAGTCCTCATGTTGCCCCAAATAAAACTTAACTCACACACACACACACAAAATTCCCAGCATCTTGCCCATTGGTTAGCTCACAATAGATATCTAATAAATATTTGTTGAATGAAGAGCCATCGAAATGAACTATGGCCTTAACAGTGACATTCTTGCATAGGAGAAAAAAGTCCGAGTTGTGGCTAGAGCATGGTGAATTGTGTGCCACCCTGGATATGGCCGTGGGAGGATGTAAAATGTTTGGTGATAATTATACCCTTCTCTTCTCTGGCTGAGCCGCAGACCTGGGAGTTAAGTAGGGACAGACTGTTTGCCTTTTGGTGGTAAATATGGATGGGGGAACATGGCTTAGAACTGAGTCCAGAAGAGGCTAACTGCGCTTTCTCCTTCTGATGGGTTCACTTACCCAGCTGCAGCTCTAAAACTTCAGGCCTTCCTCCATCCTTCCCTCCCCTCTTATCCCTCCATCACCCTGACTCAGGGTGAGGCCTGCTCCAGTGGGCTGACCTTACGGCAAAGGTAGGAGGCAAGAGAACACATGTGACTCTGAAGAGACAGAAACAATGAGTAGCATGTCAGTGGCGGCCAGAGCCCCAGTCCCAGCCTCACCGGTCAGAAAAGCCATTCTGTCATGGAAAGAAGCAAGCCAGGGTAGAAGCTTCCTCTCCAAATCCTTCCGAAATTGTAGAAGTTCCTATGTGGAAATGGGTTAACACAGGAATGGCTGGAAAAGAGAATGGTTCTCCGTAGAATCAATGTCATGGCCATGCATGTGTCTGGGTGAAAAGGGAAGTCAAGAACCACCCTGAGCAACCATGAGCCTTTGGGTGTCATGGATTATGTCTTTAACCATTACTTGGATACCACAGGCCCTAGTGTTATCTCTGTGCCTAGAAAACTGTAGTGGTCAGTAAATGTGTGCTTAACAATGTGTGCTGAAAGAATGGAAGACTGTATGAATGATTAAATGCATTAAGGATTGAGTAAAAAAGAATGGAAGACTGTATGAATGATTCAATGCATTATGGATTGAGTAAAATATGCATTATACACTGGTCTCTTACGAATCTGGTTAATTTTAATCTAATCTTAATTCCCGATCACCTTAGGATATATACCCCAAAATTGAATTCACAAGTATTCAAGGCAGGGAACCAGAACCGAGACAGCAGTGACCCTGCTAATTTCTGGCCACATTGCAAACCCTCTTGGAAGAACTTTTAGCTCCAAGCAGGCTGAATTACAGTGAGCCTACACCATCTGTGACCAACGAATAAGCCATTTCTATCTGCTTCCCGCCTCTGGAGCAGGGGTTCTTAACTTGGGTCCATGGATTCTACAAGGGTCAGAGGACATAATTCTGGGAGGGTGGGGGGACCGTGAGTTTGGATGAGAACAAAATACAGCTTTATTTTCACTCACCTCTAACTGAAATTTGACATTTTCATTACTTGTGAATGTAGGCAACAAACCCCAGTGTATAAACAGTATCTATGATTTTATCAATCACAGAAATCACAGATAATTTCCTATCATATGTCAGCTGTTGCAGGTACAGACAGACCTCATTTTATTGCACTTCATAGATACTGCATTTTTTTACAGATTGAAGTTTCGTGAAAACCCTGAGTTGTCAGATGACGGTTAGCATTTTTTTAGCAATAGAGTATTGTTTAATTAAGGTCTGTACTTTTTTTAAAAAGACATAATGCTATTGCACTCTTAATAGACTACAGTATAGTATAAACATAACTTTTATACGCACCAGGAAACGAAAAATTCATGCACGTCACTTTATTGTGATATTTGCTTTATTGCAGTTGTCTGGAACCGAACCTGCAATATCTCTAAGGTGTGCCTGTACTCACGTCTACTTCAAAGTCACCTTAGTTATTGGACCTCTCAGATCTTATTTAACACCTTCATAAATAAATGCGTACTGTACTTGTGTAGCCAGGCCTCTGGGGTGATCCTTTAAGATCCCATCTCCTGGTATTCACGCCCTGGATAATCCTCTCCCATGAGTGTGAGCTGAACCTAGTTACTTGCTTCTAGTGAACGGAGTATGGCGAGAGTGAAGGGATGCCACTTACGAGATGAGGTTGTAAAAGATGGTGGCTTCCATCTTAATCCTACTTCTTCTCACTTACTCCTTCTCATGAAGCAGCTGCCATGTTGTGAGCTGCTCTACAGAGAGAGGAAGTAAGGGTCACCTCTGGTCAACAGTCAGAGAGGAACTAAAGCCATCAGTTCAACCTCCCATGAGAAACCAAATCCTGCCAACAACCAGGTGAGTGAGCTTGGGAAGCAGATCCATCCCCAGTTGATCTTAAGATTACTGTGACCCTGGCCAACACCTGGATTGCAGCCTCATGAGAGATCCTGAACCAGAAGACTCAGCTAAGCCACGCCCAGATTCCTGACCCACAGAAACTGTGAGAAAATAGATGTCTGTTGTTTTAATATGTGTTTGATGCTCAGTAATGGTAACAAATATAGTTATCTATCGACTGATAACTATATCTCCGTATAACTAGTTCTTTTTGAGGTGGGGTCATAGACTTCACCAATCTGCCAAGGTGGTTCATGCCACCCAGAGGTTAAGAGCCCCTGCCCTAGACTCTGCTTTAGAGAAGACA
This sequence comes from Delphinapterus leucas, assembly GCF_059928025.1. NCBI lineage: Eukaryota > Metazoa > Chordata > Mammalia > Artiodactyla > Monodontidae > Delphinapterus > Delphinapterus leucas. The sequence goes on from NC_143145.1 coordinate 12,179,230, forward strand.
TGGGTCCTGGAAGGGGCATTAGGTTGTAGCTTACATCTGAAACCACATCCTTCTGACCTTGGAGGTAGTGAACGGAAGGAGAAAGGAGAACCAGGGTGGGTGGGGTTTGGTTCAGCTGATACGGCATCAGAGGTTGGAGCAGATGTTCATCAAGACAGCAAGAGAGGGCTTCCCTGGTGGCGCAGTGGCTGAGAGTCCGCCTGCCGATGCAGGGGACGCGGGTTCGTGCCCCGGTCCGGGAGGATCCCACATGCCGCGGAGCGGCTGGGCCCGTGAGCCATGGCCGCTGAGCCTGCGCGTCCGGAGCCTGTGCTCCGCAACGGGAGAGGCCACAACAGTGAGAGGCCCGCGTACCGCAAAAAAAAAAAAAAAAAAAAAAGACAGCAAGAGATGCCAAAGGGAGACGAGAGAGCAGAGAACCCACATGGCAAGTTTGCACCCAGAGTCGGAAGGGTGACAGAACAAAGGGCAGACGGAGAAGCCAGGGGTGGAGCCAGGTGTGTTAGACCTTGCGAAAACAGAGCTCACCTGACTGTGCAATGCAGGAGTCCCCAGGGAATGCTGTGTCCCGAGGTGCTTTGGTCTGGTGTTTTTAAAAGGCAAGGCCAACCAAGAAAATATAGTTCCATCTCTCACTGAGAGTAGTAATCCCATGCTATGTGATTGGCATTTGTACACTAGTCTCCTGCATTGTAACCAAAGCCTGCCTCTTTTCTAGACGGTAAACTCCTCAAGGGCAGGACCCCCATGTCCTTGTTTCCTTTGTACCCCAGAGATCGATCACAGTATAACTTTTCATGAATGACATATCTGCTAAGGGACAGCGCTGGGCCCGGGAACCAGAGATGAATTGGGTTCCATGTCTGTCTCAAGTTGTTCATAGTCGAAAGAGGAAGCCAGATAAATACAGACATTGACATTAGAAAGCTGTAACTCAAACATGAGCTGCACTTCTGACCAGGTTTGGTGGCTCTCCAGGCCTTGGAAGGGAGTGACACTCATTTCCCTAATTTGTGGAACATGAAACGAGATGATATGTTTAAACTGCCCCACACAAGGCCTGACATGTCACAGGAACTCCTACCTTGCTTCCTATTCTCATACTGCTTCCAGTCTTCTGGCCTCAAGGTCTCGAGGGTTTGTGTGAGATCTGATTCCTGTGTGGGAGCTGTGGCAGACTTCTGAAGGTGGGCCCCTCTCCCAACAGGCTTCCTTTCTCACTGCCAGATGCTATTAAGCCATGTGCCATGTTCTGTGAGTTCTCAGAGGCAGGGGCCATGTGGAACTCATTTTCGTCACTCCAGCAAGTAAAAGAGCGCTGCCTCCAAACAGGGCCTGTTCAGCACATGTTTGATATCTGATTAAAAGGATAAATGAGAAATCCTCGAAAACCCTCCAAAATGCTCTGCAAGAAAGGCCATCATGGGGCTTCCCTGGTGGCACAGTGGTTGAGAGTCCGCCTGCCGATGCAGGGGACGCGGGTTCGTGCCCCGGTCCGGGAAGATCCCACATGCCGCAGAGCGGCTGGGCCCGTGAGCCATGGCTGCTGAGCCTGCACGTCCGGAGCCTGTGCTCCGCAACGGGAGAGGCCACAACAGTGAGAGGCCCGCGTACTGCAAAAAAAAAGAAAAAAAAAGAAAGGTCATCATGAACTGGGGAGTAGGGGCTTTGATCTGGATCTTAAAAGTGCAGAGGACTCAGATGAGTGGAAGGAAGCTGGTGGTGGTAGAAGGAAGACACGGAAGGCTGCACACCAGCCTTAGAACAGCGGTGACCTCTGGGCAGGAAGGAGAGGCATGTGATGGGGTGGGGGGGAGAGGACCACAAAGGGAGCTTCAGTGGCCTCTGCCAAGTGTCATTTACAAAAACAAAATGAAACATCAGAGGCAACTGTGGCAAAATGCCAACATGTGTTAAATTGGAGTGATAGGTGCAAGGGTGACCGTTCTATTCCCTGTGCTTCTTGCTATGTTAGAAATAGTTCATGACAAGAGAGGAAGGGGAGGAATGGCATGGGCAAATGCAGAGAGATTGGAAGATCGTGACAAGTACCGAATAGGAAAGCCCTGAAGTAGAAGACTTCTTCCACAGACTCTATAGACATGGAGTGTCCCCATAGAGGGGAGGGAAGAAAGTTGGAGCTGTCCTTGGTCCTGAACCAAAGCCACCCCCCCCTTGGTCACTGCTATTTCTGGTTATCCTAGAACACTGGGGGTTTCTGCTCAATTCCCCCAGTGCTCATAGGTTTCTTTGGTATCCTCCAACTTAATATTTTTAAGTCTGATTTTGCCCAGTTGCTGCAAAAACAGAAGTGTAAGACAAGAACAGGGGTGTTTCTCAGCCTGACAATAGCGTCTACTATTTACCGAGTTCTCATGAGTGCCAGCTTCCATGATAGTGGTTTCTGCGTGTTGCCCATATTGTTCTAATTGTCCCCACCTTACAGACGAAGAAACAGACACAGAATGGTTGTAGTCAGGTAGCCCATAAACGGCAGAGTTGAGATTAAAGCAGGTCGCACAAGTATGTGTCCCAGGAATTAGCTGATTACTCCTTGTGGCACATGCAAATAAGGCCTTAGCTTGGAGGAAAGTATCCCCAGGAAGTCACTGTCTCAGTCCTTTCTAGATTCTTTCCATCTACAAAAGCAGGATCGTGGATTCCCTAAAAAGACAACGTAGGTGAAAGTATCCCGTAAACTATCAAGTCCTCTACGAATGCTGGCAGCTCTGTCTCTGTTTTTGATAGTAGTGGTGATAGTGAGAATTATAAGCCTTCTGCAGATGTCAACAACGTAAACCATATTCTACTTCTATTGCTCAGGGAAGTAAGCCAAGGCCAAAGGAAAAAAAAAAAAAAGAAGAGAGAGAAAGCCCCAAGTTGGAGTGGGACCGATCTGGATGGCTGGCCCCATTTTAACATGTATTAGCAGTGTGGTTGTGAGACAGTCATTTGATAGCCACCCAGTCTCAGTTTTCTCTGCTAAGAAGTTGTTATGTCAGTAAGGTTCCCTGTTTCCCAGAGTGAAAAGGTAGCCTAGGATAACTACGATGACTCTATGAGGGGAGGGCAGCTATTATATACCGAGTGCCTGCTGCCTCATGCCAGACATTGTGCTAGGCGTTTTATGCATATTAGCTTCAGTCTTCATAATGGCCCTAGGAAATTTATTCTTATCTCCATTTCAAAGATGAGAAAACTGAGGCTCAATGAGCCCTTAATGGCTGTCAGCTAAGTCAGATCCAACTTGACTCATCCATTACCAGATGGCACTTGAGGAGCTGGAAGACAGGGACTGGTAGGTGGGAGGTGGCTCCACTCGTTAATTTTTCCAGAATCTAGGCAGATACTCCCATGAGCAGGTCCCATTCATCGCTGGAGCCTAGGGAGAGAAAGCCTCTCATGACAATGCACAGTTTACCAAAATACCAAATTCCAAATATGGTGGAATCCAATCTGGCTACCCTGATGCTCACTGTAAAGCAATTATACTCCAATAAAAAGGTAAAAAAAAAAAAAAAAAAAGAGCAGCTGCCACCGGCCCTCCTCTGCCTCTCCTTTCCCCTAGTCTCTGGATCTAAGGAAAACCTGCTCTCCAGGCTGGCACGAGCCCATGCAAGGGAGCTAGGCTCCCTCCTCCCCGCTCAGAAGCAGGGGAGGGAAAGGGAAGGAATTGTGCCAAAGGTCACAGTGTTCCCGGTCAGTGTGTTCCAGCTTTGAAGTCAGAATGCTGTCAGTGCCCAGGCAAGAAAACCGCTGCAGGCTGCTCCACCTGCCAGACCTCCAACAAGCTCCAGCTGGGCCCCGGCCTCCACAGCAGCTGCACACTGCAGGGAGGGCTGTGCTCACCAGAAATCCCCTTTCCAGCCCCAGCAGCATCCTTAGGAAACTGTGCCTGCAGAGACGGCCAAGCCATAAAGCACACAACAGCCTCACAAATGTGCCCAGGTACCTTGCTCCCATATCCTCTGAAAGTCAGCCACGCATGACTCCATCACCAAATTCCACCGGGAGAATAAGCATTTCTACATTCTCCAGCTCTCTCCTCCTTCTCTCCCTTGACTCATAGCTTCTCTTTAATTTGTTTAATCCTATATCCCCCAAAAAAGATTTATTGTGAACCCACTATGTACCTGACACGGGTCAGGTAATGGTTAAGGTCTAGTTATGAAACCATAATTTTCCCTGTTCTTGTTAGAGTTTATAGAGGGAAGAAGACAAATGAAGGAATTAATGAACCAATTAAGACAAATGAAGGAATTAAACAACAAATGAAGGAATTAATACAGAATTAAGAGTTGTGATCAGCACCATGAAGGAAGGAGAGGAAGGTGCTTTGGGAGAGAAGAGACATAGGGCAACCTGAAAACTGGAGGTCAAGGAAGCACTCCTCAAGCAGGAGGGAAATGAATTTGAGGACTGAAGGATCAGAAGGAGGCAGCCTTGTGAGGCCAGCTTGAGAGTGTGGTGAAGAGTTTACCTAAGTCACAGCATGTGCCAAGGTCCTGAGGCAGGAGATAGAATGGCATGTTTGAGAAACTATAACAGTATAGCATAATGGGTAGATGTGAATCCAAGATTAAACTGTGGGACCCTGAAGGATATACCTGGATTCTCTATACCCAGTTTTCTCAAGTAGCGTCAGGTAGGGACTCAGGGAGGAGACACCTTTGAGCTGATTAGTCTGGGCAGATTAGAAGATGAAGAACCAGATGGAAAATGTTCCAAGTGAGAGGTACTTTAGCAGACATCCCAGGTCTCACAGTTAAAAGGAATGGAGCAGCAACTTGAACCCAACCTATTAACTTAAACGTGCATAGTTTTCTAAGCTTCCTCCAGAATCGTGGTGCACGGCAAACACTATGTGTGAATGGAGTGGCACTAAACCACAGGTGCGATACTGTGCCTGTCTCCTCTCATCACTTACGTGTTCCATGGCCCTCCACACTTCACGTATAAAATTCAAGATCAAAGATAAGATGGTTGAGAATTTCAAGATGGCAATGGCAGAACGTTACACCAAGCATGGAGCTCGGCTGAGCACAGGGCCCTATATGACATCCCCTGGCTGGATACACATGAAGCCAGCCCTTCAAGAATGATACTCTAGGCAGTAGTCTTGACTATAAACATTTAATATGGCTAACTGTTTGGATTGTATTAAAAGATTTAACCTGTCCAGGTATAATTTTATCTTCCTAGAGATTTTTGCCCTGTGGTTTTTCATATCAAATGGTAGTGATGGGTATAGACTTGAAAGCCAGGGGAAAGTTCTCATAGTAGAGCTCACGCTGGCTTAGGTAGAGCCAGATTCAGAGCCCTCTTTCATCACTGTGTAGCTCAGTAACCTTTGGCAGGTGGCTTAGCCTTCCAAAGTCTCAATTCCCCATGTTGTAAAACAGGGGTAATGGCTACCATATCATAGAGGAGCTGATAGAATTTAAAATAATCTGGGCCACGTCCCTGCATATAGGGACACAAAGTTAATGAGTGCTATTGTATTTTTTAATTAAAAAAAAACAAAAAAAACCAAAAAACCCCCCAAAACTTAGGTCTCTGAACTTCAGATGTCCTGGTTACTCCTAGGACCCCAGACACTCCCCAAGCTGCTTGTCACCTGCAAACACATATCTGGCAGAAAAGACAGATTTGTTCTATGAAGTAAAGTGAGGGGTTCAGTGGGTCCCTAACACAAGCAAACATGGTTCCAACTCCAACTCCATTCACTGCTTCACCCTGAGTGAATGACTTCACCTCTTAGGGTCTCAGTTATCTCATGGATAACTGGTAGAAGAGGGATGATACTGGGACCTACTTCGGGGAGCTGTTGGGAGGATTTCGCGGGCTCTATGTGCCCATTAGCAAGCTACTTGGAACAGAACAGTGCTCAGTCATTTATTCCATGCCGCAGTTTCCTTTCTGCAAAGCGGGGACACCGGTAGTCCCTACTGCATGAGGTTGTTTTCTGGAACAAATGAGGATGTCCATGTAAAGTGACTGACACGGTGCGTGGCACATAGGGCACAGTGAATGTGAAATGTGAACAATGATAACAGTGGGTGGTTATCACATCACTGACGAGAGTGGATATAACTACCACAACTCTCTCTTCTACTCCTTCCCACCGCACGGGGTATCTGACGGTGCCCAAGAGCATCTGCTGGTCCAGTGCTCATTTTCAACTTTTGCTGATGCCACTTCGGCACCCCTCCCCCACCAGAAAATACAGTTTACCCAAGGACTGAGTCTATTTTCGTTTCTAAAGAAGGAAAACAGATGCACGTGCCAAAGCACAGACTTCTTCAAAACAAGACAGAGCCCGAGACAAGGTCACGGCCCTGGCTTTCAGAATTAGGAGGGAGGTGTAATTTCCAGTAACCTCTTGGTGGAAGATAATAACTGCATCTCTCAACCAGCAGTTATATGTCAAGGTCACTTGTCCTCATGTCTAGCACAGAGGGTCACAGGCTTCCCTATTTGAAGCTGGGAGATTATCTGGCTTCAAACAACATCAGAACATCAGCCGTTGTCCCTGTAACCTGGCGCCTTCCGCCCTCCTTCTGTAACAAGGAGCCATTATGAACAGTTTGAGTGCCTTATGCAGGCCACAAGGTGACCACTGTCTGCGCACCTTTCAGATAAACCTCTCGTTTCTCCCAACCCAACTCAGGCTCACCCTGGTTAGCTTAGTTTCGCATTAAACAGACGCTTCTTGTGCACCATGTGCCAAGCATAGTGCTAGACACTCAGAGACGGACCGGTTGAGCAAGATGCAATCTGTTTTCTGTAAGCCAGACTTTAAAGAGCAGATTTCAATATAATGTGTTAAATGCACTGAGAAAGAAGAAAAGAGAGCACCATGGAAACCCAGCAGAATAGAAGAGGGGCTTAGCCCTGCGTGGGTTCAGCGTAAACTGGAGAGGGGATACCCGATCTAACCAAGAAAGGAAATGGCTAGTTTTCACCTGTTACTTTGCTAAGTCATTCACCTTACACACGTGGATGAAGTGACCCTTCCTCCAAACCCACTCATATTCTCTGGCAGCTCCTCCAACCCTCTCGCATCTTAGCACTCAGCACCTGGTTCCACAGGTACACATTTTATTGTCTAACTCCAGACTAGAAGCTCTACAGAGGCAGCGACCGGACCTGCCATGTTCTCTGCTGTGGTCACAGCAATTACCATGGTGCCTGGCACAGAGCAGGCGCACAGTCAGCACTTAGCCCATTGAATAATACATCTTGTGATGACCTAGGCAGTGGTGATACAACTTAGAAGAATACGCCTAAATAAGTAATTAACAATAGAAGTTACAAATGTAAATACTAAATGAATGACACAGACTGTAGAATGTTCAATTCGGTTCAATTAAGCTCAATCCAGCAAATACTAACTGTGTCTTCTATGTGAAAGGAACATTCTATGAACAAGAGAGGATACAAAAATATATCAGCAAAAGGAACCCCTGCACTCAGCTTACTCAGTGTTATCCTAGAGGAGAGGATACAAGTGCACAAAAT